>NC_082664.1:159195278-159820278 GCF_025265405.1 Mesoplodon densirostris | reverse complement strand
GTCGGGGGACTGTTGGCGGAGGGTCTTGTAGGAAAGAGTGCAGACGGATGACTTAAAATACTCTCTTTTTTGCGTGTCTGGAGCCTGTGCTCCACAACGGGAGAGGCCACAACAGTGAGAGGCCCGCGTATCGCAAAAAAACAAAAACAAACAAACAAAAAACTCTCTTTTGAAAAGCCAAATGGCCTGGGTTGAGTGGCACATGTGGCTGGGCTGTGTTAACACCTCCATCTGTGCTTTGTAAGTGGGTTTAGTCTCCTGGCCTTCCTTGTAAATGCACAAATTGAACTCTGAGCAGTGGGAAGAGATGCTGCCCAGGTGTCTCCCAGCTCCAGGGGAACCATCTGCTACCCTATGAAATATGGGGGTGCTTGTCCTGGTCCCCAAACGTGCTCCAGGCAGGAGAGAAGTACCAGCTACTCCCACTAAAACACAAAATTCAACAATACAACCATCAATACACTGTCAGAGCCAACTCTCCAGGGGCAGAACTGATCAATACCACTGTTAAACGTTCTTTGAAAGCTAGTTTTGCTGTTGTTCACTTTTACCCGATCGCGTACCCACAGATGGCTCCGGGCAGCAACTGAGCCTAATAAGACAGTCCCCCTGTTTATGTGTCTTTTGGGGTTTTTGCACCCAAGCTTATCTATTACAGAGGGGAGCACATTACCTAGTGTGGGGTTGGTTCTCAGTCAATAATTACCCATAAGTCCACAAGGGCTGTTCGCAAATTGGCATCCGTTCTGGTTAGCTAGTGCCCACGTTATCAGGGTGTTTAGATATTTTGAACCTCAATCCCAAATGTGGGTAAATGGGATGGAGAAATGATACCTACTTGGCAATAAAGACCTGTACATTCCCTTTCTCCCACCATTAAAATTCAGCATCTAACAAACCATGTAAAAGTAGATTACATAGCTGTTTTTAAAAATGAGCATAGAACCAGCAGTTCTGTAATTACTAATCCTGTTTTGAATCTACTCTACCATTCTCCTCCAAAACCACTGTGCTATGCCACTCAGAGGGTACACCACTGCCCTGCCAAACACAGGCCACGTCAAAAGGGTGACACATGGAACCAAGAACCTGCTTACACATATACCAGTAGAGGAGGAAGTCAATGTCATTATCTTGGCTGTTATAAAAATATGTCATATGATTATGCCCCATGTCTTGTTATAAAAATGTGTACAGCACAACAATAAAAACCGATGCCACCAAATTATCCAATACAAGTGTGGGGTGGAGAGTCTATACACTGTTTTCACTCAGATTTTTCCCACCAGAAGTCCACCACCCAATTTCTCTAGATATTATTTTTTTTCACTTTTAAATTATCTTTATTCCATTTTGTTAACATCTTTATTGGAGTCTAGATATTATTATACCACTATTTCTTTCACCAATCAAGTCTCTATTTCCTGCCAATTATGTTGTCTTAGAATGTGAAGTACATCTAGATACACGGTAGGATTTTTTTTTTTTTTTTTGCGGTATGCAGGCCTCTCACTGCCGTGGAGCAAAGGCTCCGGACGCGCAGGCTCAGCGGCCATGGCTCACGGGCCTAGCTGCTCCACGGCATGTGGCATCTTCCCGGACCGGGGCACGAACCCATGTCCCCTGCATCGGCAGGCGGACTCTCAACCACTGCGCCACCAGGGAAGCCCCACGGTAGGATTTTGTGATACAAGATGTGTTTCCCATGATTCTTAGTTGCTACCTAACTCATCATGCAACTGTAAATTCTTCTGACACTCTATTTAAAATAAGGTCCAGGATAGACCTAGAGACTGTCATACAGAGTGAAGTAAGTCAGAAAAACAAATATCGTATATTAACGCGTATATGTGGAATCTAGAAAAATGGTACAGATGAACCTATCTGCAAAGCAGAAATAGAGACACAGATGTAGAGAACAAACGTATGGACACCAAGCGGGGAGGCGTAGGGTGGGATGAATTGGGAGATTGGGATTGACATATATACACTACTATGTATAAAACAGATGACTAATGAGAACCTGCTGTATAGCACAGGGAACTCTACTCAATGCTCTGTGGTGACCTAAATGGGAAGGAAATCCAAAAAAGAGGGGATATATGTATATATATATGTATAGCTGATTCACTTCGCTGTACAGCAGAAACTAACACAACATTGTAAAGCAACTATATCCCCCCAAAAAAACATTAAAAAAATAAAATAAAATAAAATAAAATAATTAAGTCCAGCACCTTACATTTCTAAATCAGACCAGTCTTGAATATGATGAAACAAAGAAGGAACTAAACTTAATTAAAAGTGAAATAACTTGCCAAGACAGTGGCAGACCATCAAATTGGAAGAAATGAGGAAGTCTCCAGGGGATCAATTATTTATTTACGGTTTCATTTCAGAATAGTAAAGAGGACACTGAAAACATTTGTTTATCCCTGACTTGGATGCGCCTGTCCACTCCTCATCCAGAAAGGTGGAGTGAGGTGGGAAACTGTGTGAAATCTGTCTGAGCTTGGGCGGGGAAAGAAATAAGTAGAGAAAGCCATGTTAATTTTGCAGTGGGGGTCAAAACCTAAAAAAGTGTTTAGCATGAAAGAAAAACCAGGTAAAGTCAGTGCCTCAAGCTTCAAATTAACTTACAGTGGAGCTTCTCTGTTGGCTTGCTTGCTTTTTTATTTTTTTCATTTTTGGTACCACAATGACCTACATAAAGAGTAATCTACAAATGCACATGAAACTGAACTGTTGCAGATATGAAAAGCCTGATGAGGAAGATAAAATATTGTAGTGGTCCAAGGGGCTAGGGATGCGTGTTACCTTAAGGCAATAATAAAAGCAGGGTGACAGTCTGACAGGTGTGCTGTGCAATTATCATGACCACATTGAGGCTATTGCGGTATTTTTTTAAAAATACACACTGCTGGGCTTCCCTGGTGGCGCAGTGGTTGAGAGTCCGCCTGCCGATGCAGGGGACACGGGTTCGTGCCCCGGTCCGGGAAGATCCCACATGCCACGGAGCGGCTGGGCCCGTGAGCCATGGCCGCTGAACCTGCGCGTCCGGAGCCTGTGCTCCGCAACGGGAGAGGCCACAACAGTGAGAGGCCCGTGTACCGCAAAAAAAAAAAAAAAAAAAAAATAGACACTGCCGTAAGGAACACTGAGAACCTCCTCTAACAAGGTAAAAATAGGTGCCTATCCTCAGATGCACTGATTCAGACGTTGGGGTCCTTTGTTCTGAAAATAATATTGACTACAGATCTCTAGATTATGGAAAGGAAGCACCGCTCCTTCTCTGACTCCTGAGGAAAAGCTCACAGACGTTTACCAAACGCACCCACTTGAAGGAGGAAGAGGGTGGACGAGGCCTGCAGGGAACAGCTGAGGGAAGGCAAGGGCTGTGGACAGAGGATTGGAAGCGTTCGGGTCATTTGTTCTGAAATGGCTCTGCCTCTGGTTCACTGTGAAACTCTGAACAAGTCATTTAGTCTCTGGGGGCCACAAAATAAGGAGGGGTCAGCAAAGATCGTATCTCAGGGCCCTTTTAGCCTGAACATTTTCCGGTTCTAATCTGAATCAAAGTCCTGAGCAGCTGCAAAGTTTGGTGAGCAATACTTTCCACACACACAGGCACTCGCCAGATTCCATACTTCGCAGACCCAAGGGCACCTGCGGGCCCCCTCTTTCCCCTCTCAGCAGCCCTCTTCCTTGTTCTGGGCCCCTACACACACCCCACCCAGGCACCCAGTGTTCTCATGCTGCCCCGAGACCCCACCAGGACCCCAGGCAGGAGATACTCTGCAGAGCTGGCTCTTAGAAATAATGACATCCAAATCCGCATTCCCCTCCGCAGTGCCCCAAATCATGTTTAATTCGTAATCGGCTTTTAATAAATGGTGCCTATGTGAATCTGTTGGATGATTAACAATATTAATATTAGCTTCCTATTTTAGAGTGTACCAAGTACTTATACGTCAAACTCTATTCTTACAGGGGCCTTCTGAAATTTGATTATGAATGTACCTATTTAATAAGTGAGGAAGCTGAAACTCAGGGACACAGAAAGTCACCAAGTGGAGACCTGAACCCAGATCTCTCAGCATCAGATCCTGCTTCGTTCCAGACTATCTACAGCATTCCTGATGCATCTACCCAACAGTGCTAGAAAGACTTTTACCCTGACTCACCCGTTCAGGTTCACACCTGGCCTTACCTGCTCCATCTCTAGGGAAATCAGCACAGGGAGACCGTCTCATGGAAGCCTGGCCCTCTCACCACCACCGCCAATTCTCTCCCACACTGTACTTCTGCCTGGACTCAATCTTGCCAATAGAAATGAAAGCCGGACTTCCCTGGTGGCGCAGTGGTTGAGAGTCCTCCTGTCAATGCAGGGGACGCGGGTTCGTGCCCCGGTCCGGGAAGATCCCACATGCCGCAGAGCGGCTGGGCCCGTGAGCCATGGCCGCTGAGCCTGCGCGTCCAGAGCCTGTGCTCCACAACAGGAGAGGCCACAACAGTGAGAGGCCCGCGTACCGCAAAAAAAAAAAAAAGAAATGAGAGCCTTTCCTCAGGCCCCAGTTGAAGGTACTGGGAAAAGATAGATCAGGGTTTCGTTTAGGAAGATGTGAACTCAGAGTTTGGCTATTCTAGTGGACCCTTCACCGTACGTGCAGACAAATGAGAAGGCATGAGTACTTCCTATGCACAAGATGTGGGCCATTAAGGGTTTTTTTTTTTAAGGGTGGAAAGTTTTATTAACATTCAGTTTAGAAAGCTTTACACCTGTGGTACACCAAGAGAAACGGTTCTTAAAGAAGTTACTGTTTAAGGTTTGGTCCTTGGTTTTAGAAGTTGTGGAGCTTTGGTATTTTTTGTTAAGTGCTTTAAGAATCTTGGTCCAGGGATGGGGATGTTGTGCCAGTTTCTGAACTTGCTTGTTAGCAAGACCACCTGGCACAGTTGCTCTGCTGGGGCTTTGCCCACCAATGCTGAGGTGTGGAGGAAGCAGCCAGACACAGCCAGCGAGAGGAGAGGTGCCTTTGCACATGTCCAAAAAGTACAGACATAGATCTCAGCATGCAGAGCATCTGTCTTCGGCTGACTCACCAAAGACCCTCATAAGAAGAAGCATCAGCTCTCATCACCTACCAGGCCCAGAAAATGCCAGAATCCATTCAAACAGTCCAAGACAAGGAAGACTTCTCCTGCCTGTCCTTTCTCTTTACCTCTCCTCTCCTGACTTGGCAGAGAGGGCAGTGGGCAGAAACCACAGTTACCGAGCCAGAAAAGAAGACTAGAGCCTGCGGAAGTGAGGAAACCTGAAGAGGAAGCCTGACTGTTTCTCTCCTTCTCACCCAAGCAGCCAGCACGCAGCCTATCTGAACCAGAAGGGGGGAGAAGACTTACTCTGCATGGATTTTGTATTATTCCAATGCACCGCACATTTACGTTGCTGAAATGAGACTTGAGGGGAAGGCTAGAAGTGACAGGAGGACATTTTCAATCACCTAAAAATAAATGGAAAAGTCACAGGTCCTATGAGATTTCAGAGGCTGGAAGAATTAGCCCCACAGAGCAGGTCTGAATGGACAGCAGGTAAAAGAATAATAACCATTTTTGTTTGGTTTTGTTGTACCCTAAGAGTTCTGCTTATTCACACACAAACATGTATTGGAGCCAAGATTATGTTGCACTTGGTGCCACAGCATTCATGAGAGATTTCGGATGCATCGGTCACCTGCCTTATATCACGGACCCTGCCACCCTGGCAGGTGCTTGATAAATATTTGTTGAATGAATGCACTCATTGGACTGTGGGTAAGAAACCCAGCTATGATCATCCATCAGTGCGTGGGGCTGATTGATAAGAAGGCCTCGTGGGAAGTATTTTGTCCAACAGTGATTGACGAAAATATGGTATCAGATTCTCTGTCTTGGGGCATTTTAGGAAGAGGCAAAAACAAGTTGACCAAGAGATACAGCATCAAACCAGAGGCCATGAGGCAGCAAAAGGGATGAATAGTGGAAGCCAGGAGGCAGAGAAGAGCTGAAGAATCAGTGATGGGGTACGTAGTCTGTCACTATAACCAGGAACCGCTAGAGTAGTGACCAAGAGCTAAGCAGTCCTGGGGGTACCTAGAGTCGCTCTAACATGCTGGAGTTTCTGAGGGGTCCACAGGCTGCTGGGAGTTTTGTAGGCAACCCTGAAGTCAGCCCTGTGTTGGTTCTCTAACTCACAGAACTCACTCTAATTCACTCAGGGAGCCATCCTGACAGAGGTGGGAGTCCCGCGATCAGAAGTAGGGCCCAGGAACTTAAGTCTCCTGGATGCAGCCTTTCCTGCAATGATGCTGTCCAATCTCCATGAAGGTTGGCAATGAGGCAGAATCCTGGCTGCCTTGTTTCTCCGTGGATCCCCCAAAGCCCTGAGCCCAAAGAGTCTTGAGTGTGTTTGTGTGTGTGTGTGTGAGAGAGAGAGAGAGAGACAGAGTGAGAGAGACAGAGAAATTAACTAAATCATTACAAAATATACCACACAGCTATTGGCATCAGACTGGTTGACTCATTGTTCCCTGCATACCTGATGTGTATTCCTGTCCCAGAACTTTGACTCATGTTCTCCTACCAGCCTGAAAGGCCCTCCCATATCTTGTAAACAACCCCAGAACCAACCAACCAATCCCCCCAAGGCCCAGCTGAACCTCCAAGCTCCTGTGTGAGGCCTTTGTGGCCATATCAGGAGACCCTGCTCAGGGATGCTTCCCTCCACATCCTGTCTTTTAAAATACTGGTGTTCAGGCTTCCCTGGTGGTGCAGTGGTTAAGACTCCACCTGCCAATGCAGGGGACACGGGTTTGAGCCCTGGTCCGGGAAGATACCACATGCCGTGGAGCAACTAAGCCAGTGCGCCACAACTACTGAAGCCCATGCACCACAACTACTGAAGCCCATGCGCCTAGAGCCCGTGCTCCACAAGAGAAGCCACTGCGATGAGAAGCCCGCGCACCGCAATGAAGAGCAGCCCCCGCTCGCCGCAACTAGAGAAAGCCCGTGTGCAGCAACAAAGACCCAATGCAGCCAAAAATAATAAATAAATAAATTTTAAAAATAATAATAAAATAAAATACAGGAGTTAAAAGCAGGCTCAAATAACCAGAGCCCAAAGATGCTTGGAGCTGGAGTAGGCACCACCTGAGGTGTTTTGTGTATAGCCCTTGACTCACTGTCCAAGAAGCACCCTTAGAGGGTGGGAGTTGCTCCTGGGACCCATCTGGGAGGTGGGGTGATATCCCCCAGGGAGACAGGAAAGAACCTATTCTCTGCCTCCAAGTCCTCTGCCTTCTGTATCACTTCTGTTGTTGATGAAGCTTCGTGAATAGAATCCATTGTTAGAATGCATTCTAACTGAAGGGGTTGCTGGGTCAGCCCCTGGGTGGCAAGCAAGGAGTAAAAGGTTTCCTTAGGGAAAAATCTTGCCAAGTACGGGCACCGTGCTAGGGCCTTTAATATATTTTTTCACTTATTCCTTAGAGCAACCCTATGAGGACAGCATAACTGCCTCCTTTTTATAAACAAGGACACTGAGGCTTAGAAAGATTATATATCTTGCCCAGAGTCTTTAAGAAAAAAAGAGCATTTGATTGCAATGCCTGTGCCGCAAACAGCATCATGGCTCAGCAGGTGGGTTCTGGAGTTAGACTGTCCAATTCACAGCCCAGCTTCACCACTACATGACCTTGGACTAGTTACTTAAACACTGTGCCTCAGTCCCCTCAGTTCTAGAATGAGGACAATAATAGGGCCAATGCTCATAGGGACATTATGAGAAGTAAATAAGGGATGACAAGCAAAGCACTTAGAAGACCACCTAATGTGTAACAGGCACCCACTAACCTATCAGCACTGTTAGTATACTAATATTCCCAACAAATAATTTAGAGACCTCTTTGATAGGAAAAATAATTCTTTCTGAATTCTTTCTCTGAATTGATTCTATCTGAATTCTATCACCAAAGGAGGGGACCAAACTTAAATATGAACAAGCAGAAAAAAATACATAAACTCTACCTCATTGATCTTATTCAGCTATAAAACCAAAGTATAGATATAGTTTGTAAAAGTTAATGCAATAGGGCTTCCCTGGTGGCACAGTGGTTGATAATCTGCCTGCCAATGCAGGGGACACGGATTCAAGCCCTGGTCCAGGAAGGTCCCACATGCCGTGGAGCAACTAAGCTCGTACACCACAACTACTGAGTCCACACGCCACAACTACTGAGGCTGCACACCACAACTACTGAAGCCCGCGCACCTAGAGCCTGTGCTCCACAACAAGAGAAGCCACCGCAACGAGAAGCCTGCACACCACAATGAAGAGTCACCCCCGCTCACCGCAACTAGAGAAAGCCCGCGCACAGCAATGAAGGCCCAATGCAGCCAAAGATAAATAAATTAAATAAATATTTTTTTAAGTTAATGCAATAAAACTACAAAAATAATAACATTAAAATTAACAATATTAATTTTATGTGATGATGACACTGAGAGGCTGAAATTAAGCCAGCACTCCCAGTGTAAATGTGTCCTGATGACCACAGTATAAATTCTTTTGAGTTTATCATGGTTAGATGACCACGTACATACAGTGTGATGACTCAATGTACATACAGTGTGATGACTCAACCCATCCACTACTTTTCTCTATTGTAATTATCAAAGAGGAATCAGTTATGTGTCTTGATGCATTTGACCTTCATTTGTCATAAATGCTTAAGTGTACCTCATCTCTCTTCTGAAAGCATGTGACAAAGTAATTCCGCTAGTGCCGACACAGCCATGAACAAAATGTACCACAAGATCTGCGCTTCAACACTACCCAACAGAACTTTCTGCAGTCTTAGAAATGTACGATATCTGTGCTGTACAAAAGGATAGCCAATAGCCATAAGTGGCTCTTGCTTGAAACGTGACTGAGACTGAGAAACTGGATTTAAATATTTTTCATATTAATTACTTTATTTTAGTATTAAACAGTCACATATGGCTACCACATTGGATAGCAGAGTTTTGAAATCTCGGGATGGTACTCAGTTATAGGCAGTCATCTATATGATCCATAAAAATTATATATATATACCAAAATAACATACAAGCATATGTGTGTGTATAGACACAAAACTTTCAAATGTGTAGCAAGAATCTTCAGACTACTGATAATTTCACAATTTGAGGGATACAATATTACAGTACACTGCATTCTTTCTGTTGGGAAGATTCACTCAGGTCCAGTCCTAAATGCCAAGGTCTCTACGCCCCCAGAGCAGACCTAGTAGTGGGTAAAAGGTAGAGAATCTAGGGATAATATTGCCATATTCTGCATCTACCAGGCCATGCCAAGAGTTTGGGTGTTACATTTTACAAGAGACCTCAAAGAACTAAAGCTCTTTGAGAGGAGGGTTATCAAAAAAAAAATAAAGGGAAACCAAATTAAGTCAGACCATAATGGTCAAAAGAATTGGCAATGTTTGTCTTGGAGAAGACATTACAAAGAAGGAAAAGAGAAGCTGTGGTCCTGTGGACAAATATTTGGAGGCTGCAGTTATGGGAAAGAGAGATGACATTTGTTTCAATTCACTTGAAGTTAGAGAAAACGGAACACTGACACAAGAAAAAATGAGATTGACTGTAATTAACAGAAGAAAGACGCATGTGAATTGTATCTAAATCAAAATTAAAAAGAAAGACTCTTCTAGCGATCATGTTGCCTCAGTGAATACAGAAACAGTGCATTGAACACAGCCTTTCATCCACTGCCTTCCCAACCTCACTTAATTTTTTTAAGAAAAATATATTATTTAAAAGAACAAAGTGAACAAGGAAAGAGACAACAGAGGTGAGAGATGTTAACAAATTTGGAAGCTGGAAAGCAGTTGAAGAAGACCTGGCACAGTGGAGAGAGCAATCCTAGGTCTCAGACCTATTTATTTCCTAGAATCTCAGAAAGGAACAGAAATGTGAATTGCATGAGAGGCCCTAGAAGGCAATGGTGTAAGGTTGAGCTGAAGCTGGGGGGACAGGTTGAAACTCTTTAAAGGTAGGTAAGACTTCCTGGAGAGCTTCTCCATGCAGCCAAGATACCACCCTGATAGCCAGCAAAGAACGAAAGATTTGCCCTCTAGAAAGGGTAACCTTGGTTGAGAAGATCTGGACTCAGGAACCCCCGGTGGAGGGTGCAGATAAGTCATTATAACAAAAAGTGGGAGATAAAGTTAAAGTCCCCATATTTAGTGGGGAGACCTTCCCCCACCCCAGTCTCCTTCCCTCCCTTCATTTCCAGAATAAATATTTCTCCCATGGCTGGAGATTATAGGATTCCTTTCTGAGGAAGCTGGTCAGCCCAAGTGAAAAGGCCAAGAGACCCAGTTATTTAGGGGCCTCCATGGAAATGGCTGGGTTCCCACCTCTTTACCCTTAAGTGAGTCCCACTAATGTATCAACATAAGCCCATTCCAAGAACTCAGACTTCCCAATCATCATCTTACTGTCTCACCAACATATAAACATAACCAAGAATCACCAAGCACCTGAAGAAAAGCTCTAGCCTAAAACACAGAAACCAAAATAACACAGTGGGGAAAAAACAAAAACTGAGAGAAAACAAAAACAACAGAGAAAATATGAGGAACAGAAGAAAACGAAATAATAATAAAAATAATTATTATCTTCAGAAACACAAAAGGAAGCATTGCATCCATATTATATCCATGAACAAGACATGGATGCTATAAAAATGCAGAGAGCATTCAGAGAAGAAAAAACTAATTGGGAAATTTAAAACATTGATTAAAAAAAAAGTAAAAAAAAACTCAATAGGTTGAAAAATAAGGTTAAATCTCCTAGAAAATAGGTCAAAAGGAGAATTTAGAAAATGTTAGAAAAAAGTTTCAGTCCTGAGGTTCAATGTACAAATAAAGGAGTTACAACAGGAGAAATAAAGAGATCAAATGGGAGGAAGTTCTGAAAGAAATAGTAAAAGAAAACAACTCAGAACTGAAATACTGTTTTCAGTTCAAACAGACTATTTTGACACCCAGTAAAATGAATGAAAAAAGAGATCCTCATCAAAGCACATAAGAAAGAAATTTCAGAACACTGGTGACTGAGAGAGAGAGAGAGAGAAGTTGATCCAAAAACCTTCCATAGAGAAGAAAGAGGCTACCTACAATAGCCAACTGTCCATCATAACACTGAAAGCTACAAGACAATGGAACAATGTCTTCAAAACCCTAAGAGATAAGTCATTATAACAAAAAGTGGGAGATTAACAAATTTGAACATAAAATTCCATAACTCACCAAACTATCATTCAGGTGTTAGGATACAATAAAAAATTTCCCAACAATTTAGTTCTCAAAAAATTCCTCTTCCATGCACCCTTTATCTAGAGGACCTATCTCACCCAAAAAAGGTATGTGGGGGGTTGGGAGAGGTTTATGCCAGGGAAGGGAACTTGAGCAAGGAAGACAAAGACAGAGGAACTTGGAACAGAGGGCCCAGCCGAAGAGAGCATGAAGGAAAGGGAATTCCCAGAGTAATTCTAGAAAGAATCGTGAGATATAGCTATGCTGTAGTGCAGGCCCAGAGAGCAGCCAGCTCCGACCACAGCAGGACAACGAGGGCTACAGGAAGGTTCATCCTGAAGGGAAAAAACCAAGGACACACGTGGAATACCTGGTGTGCTGAAGTGCATTAAAAAGAGATTCAGTTCTGGGACTTCCCTGGTGGTCCAGTGGTTAAGACTCCGTGCTTCCACTGCATGGGGTGCGGGTTCTGATCCCTGGTCAGGGAACTAATATCCCACATGCCATGCAGTGTGGCCAAAAAAAAAAAGAGAGATTCAGTTCTGTCCGCGATCTGAGGGTGAATTAGGGATACAGAGAAAACGAAACTTATCAATAAACGAGGTAATTACCGATTCTAGATAAAATAGAAATGTGTTCAAAAATGCAAAGGTAATCATAACACATTAAATAGATCCACTGTGACTAATATTCACTTGCCAATAATTATGTAAATTCAAAATGAATCAAACTGAGAGTTATCACCTAATTGGAAGAACAGGGGGACAGCAGCGGAGGGTCTGTGAATGTGGGAGTAGGTGAAATAAATCCTCACCTTTATCAGTGGGAAGCCAAAAAACAATCTCAAAATTTTAAATTAAGAAGGATCAGCATACACATCAACTTGAGATATATTAAGGAGAAACAGCTGAAGAGTTTTTAAATTATGTGCATTTATTACACTGAACACACATCTAACATATACACACACACAGATGGAGGGGGAGAGAGAAAGATGCCAGAAAGATAGATAGATGGATATGATGGATATGGATAGATAGATAATGGATGGATAGATAGATCACAGATAGATGAAAGAAAGAAGGAAGAAGAAAAGATGGAAAGGGAAGGGAAGGGAGAAAGGGAGGAAGGCAGGAAGAACGCTCCTTGGGAGGTAGGAAGTTCCCTGCAGCTGGAACTAATCAAGCACAGAATGTAGAACCACTTTGTCAGAGGCACTGAGAGGGTTTTCAAACATTAGATTCTAGTTATAAT
The DNA here is from genome assembly GCF_025265405.1 of Mesoplodon densirostris. Lineage (NCBI taxonomy): Eukaryota > Metazoa > Chordata > Mammalia > Artiodactyla > Ziphiidae > Mesoplodon > Mesoplodon densirostris. The sequence continues at coordinate 159,807,667 of NC_082664.1, read as the reverse complement.
GGAATCAGTCACGACGTCTCCGTCTAACCTCTAAGATTCTACAAGGAGTCATCAGAGTTTGGATGCAGAGGTCCATTGACAGTTCCTGGATTGAGTGCCAAGAGCGGGTGAGCAGTGGGGAGCGTTCCGTAAGGAGAAGCAGACAGGTTCCCTTCCCCCTGACTGTAGCAGCCCAGGGGCTGGGGAAAGAAGAGGAGGAGAGGGTGGCAACCAAGAAGGAAGCATGCTTAGCTCTCTTCCTGGCTCCTTGAGGGAGTCAGCGAAGCCCCAACTGATCTCTGAGAGGAGGGAGTACATGGGGGTTTACACCAGACAGTATGCTAAGCATCTCTGTCAGCTTTTAGGTCGTAGCATCCTCTAGCAAGAAACAAATATCAAGAAATTTTACTAATCTAAAAATTTTTCATACTTGAGGTCTGATTATACCTCACAGATTTTAGGGCTGCATCTTTTCCTTTCTTTTTAATAAACCCAAAGTTCCTCTGAATTCACATGTGGTCCTTTACAATGCAAACAGCAGCATGTAATTAATTTCAAAACAGGGATGTTGTTATTTGGAAAAAGTCTGTTTAAAATCCAAAAGGGGAGAGAATTTCTCTGCCAGTGTTCGTAGTAATGACCACACGTTTTTTTTTCCCAGTGCTGCAGCCTTTAAGAAGACTTGGGTGCCCAACGAAAGATATAAATCTGAAAAACAAGTGGAAAATCTAAGTCCAACAAAGCCTATTCAGATTTCAGTCAGTATTTCAAAACATCAGCAGATAATATCCACCCAAGAGAAACTAGAAACTACTCACTATGAACTGCCCTCATGGGTCACACAGACTGCCCATCCCATCAAACCCCCCCAGGGACAAGATACCCACTCAGTCTTGCCACAGAAATTGTGATTTTTAAGGTTTTCCTCTGAGATGTCATTTGTTGTATGGTAAGGTGCAGACCTCTGGTGTCCCCAGATTGTAATTCCTCCAAAAATAAATTACACTGTTGGCATTTGCGATGGTGATTTTATCAAGAGGAAAGTTAACTCTACTAGCAGGATTTGATCCTAAAATGGCTGAACCCCAGAGTGGAATAAAAATAAGAATCTTTCATATTTTTCATTCATGATATGTCTGGTCAACCATATCAAGAGTCCAATTTGCTTTATCATGGTGAATATTTGACTCCTCCAGAAGGTATATTTGCCAAGTAGACTATAAACTGGTCCAATCCTTTTTCAAAAGAGAAAAACATTAGACAATTGCCAACAACATAGCTCCGCCCATACTGTGACCCCACCAATCCCAGTACAAGATTTTCAAATGGGTAACCAAGAGACTCAATACTGTTTACTTTTTTTTTTTTTTTTTTTTTTTTTTTTTTTTTTTTTTTTTGCGGTACGCGGGCCTCTCACTGTTGTGGCCTCCCCCGTTGCGGAGCACAGGCTCCGGACGCGCAGGCTCCGGACGCGCAGGCTCCGGACGCGCAGGCCCAGCGGCCATGGCTCACGGGCCCAGCCGCTCCGCGGCATATGGGATCCCCCCAGACCGGGGCACGAACCCGTATCCCCTGCATCGGCAGGCGGACTCTCAACCACTTGCGCCACCAGGGAGGCCCAATACTGTTTACTTAATGGATAATTTGCCCTTTCCCCACTGCCTTAAAAGTCTATCTATGTCATGTATTATCTTGCCACACATATCTTGGAATATTGTCTGTTGTAGTACAGTGAGCTATTTATTCTTCTACCAAAAACCAATTGTTTTGATTATCACTTTATAATATGCTGATATCTTACAATGCAATCACTTTTTCAAAAACTTCTTGTCCATTCTCACACATTTTCCACTACAAATTAACTTTAAAATTAGCTTAAACTGCCCTTTTCAAACTGCCACTTTTATTGGGATTGCACTGAAATAAACTGATTTGAGGATAAGGAATTTCTTTCACATCATCAAGCAAATTCCAAGATGACTAAACTCTCCTTTGCCTAACATGGCTTCTTAAATTCTTCTTACCATAAGTTTATCACATTTAAAAGCCTCTCCTCAACATCCAGCTATTGCCTGGGTTCATAGGCCAATTTTGCCAGTGACTAACAATACACTCGAGGAAGGTACTGAGATGCCAGGCATTATTGTAGGTGCTTAGTTAAAAGTGTTAATACCTGTAAAGTACTTAGAAGCATGTGTGGCCATAGTAAGCAAATACATGTTAGCTATTATCATCAGTGTTATTATCACTATATAAATCCTTTGCTTGTATCTTTCTGCACTATGTTAAGAAATGGCCACTGGGTGACACTGATAAGTAGCCATATCATAAGGTAAATTATGTGCTAGACCAGGGAGGTCAGGAAACATTTTCTGTAAAGGACTAGATAGCAAGCAAATATTTTAGTCTTTGCAGGCCATAGAGTCTCTGTGGCAGCTACTCAACTCCGCTGTAGGAAAGCGGTCATATCCAATATGGAAACAAATAGGAGTTCCACTGTAACTTGATTTACAAAACAGAATTTCTCCAAAGACTAGAATTTGCCAATCCCCAGACAAAATCAGGAAGTCAGTTATGTCTGTTTATGATGTCCCTATTGTCTTACAGTGATCCCTTTTGTCTTTTTTTTTGCAGCGACTTTGCATCACAGGAATTTGTTTCACTCTCAGGAAAATATTGCTCTTAGAGATTTCCCATGTCAGAGTGATGTTTCTGCAATAACTTCTGGACAATGGCAAGTTTTCCCAAGAGGAATGAGAGAAAGAATGACCACAGCTAACATCTTTGAGTGCTTCTTATGGGCTAGGGAACCTTCTACATGCTTTAAATGCATTCATTCATTTAATCTGCACAACAACTACAAAAGATAGGTACTAAGATTATCCTCAATTAACTGAGGAGAAATTGAAGTACAGAAAGGCTAAGTAACTAGGCCAAGGTGACATCACTATTAGAGAATTGGGCTATGAACTCCAGACTCCTCTCTTATTATGCTAGAGACAAAAAACAGTACTTATTGCCTAACAACCTTTGGATTTTCCCATAAAACGCCAAGACCAAAGCACTTACTCTCTCTAATAAGCCTGTAATGTTTCTCAAAAGGAGTTATTGGCATTTGGGGAAGGACCATTATTTGCTGGGTAGAACAGCTCAACTTATTGTAAGACATTTTGCCCCCTGGCCCCCAAGCACTAAGCGCCAATAATGCCCAAGACCACCATTCCTAGGGCCATTTTCAAAAACCAGAAATGCCCTTATGCATTTCCAAATACCACTGCTAATTAAAGCCCTGGTTGTGAAACTGTTTGGGGTCAACCTTGGCAGCTGTGGACCTAGAAATAAAGCTCCACCCTCTGCCCTAGATTTCATTGCAAGAAGGCAACAGGCATTGAAGAAAAAGGTATTTTCTTGTCGGCCTCACTCAGCCAGTATGCTGAAGAGTCCCAAACAGAGAACTGGCTGCAGTCTCTGGCACTTGAAATTCCAATTTAGGAGCTTTGTTCATTTACTTAAGGGTTTACCTCACTTTAAAAGCACATATCCTGCCAAAGTGGTAACATATTGAATAATCCCATAAATATCCCTTCATGAGAACAAACTGCAAATCATCTCAAAATCAACCAATTCATACATGAAGACATTTACTGAGGAGTGAGTACCCGAAAAGTGTTAAGGGGACAGCCTGTGCTCTGTCCCCACGACCTTTTCCCATAGCCAATGAGCTACTGCCAGACTTCTTCTAACGGACAGTAGTCCAAAGTTAAATGAGGTCTCTCCAATTTTGTGTTTGTCATGGCATCACCCAGCCTTTTTAACACATTTCACCAAAGGCATGATGAACTAACCTTTCTACATCACAAGACTAGTAATTTTTCCATTGGAGGAACTGCATGAACAAAGAAACTTCCATCTTGTTCTGTTACCTTAATCCTAGCTATTTCACCCCTTCCTTGAAAATTATAGCTTTTCAGTAGATCAACATTCTTGCTATAATATCCTCCATGCTACAAACTTGGAAATAGTCTTCTGTAGGTTTACTCACTTTAACCTAAATGGAGGAGAATACATTACAGTTATCAAAACTGTGGTGTTGGAAACTTCTTTCAGGAATACCTAAAATGGAATTCCAATTAGAAATTCCAAAAACGTATGTAAAATGAACAAGAAATAAATATCCCAGCTTCTGGGGAGGGGTGGAGAACACCAGTATTAAGTCCTGTTTTATGAGGTTCTAAGAAGCAACAAACATCTGGATTTAATCTTTCTTCCATAAGTCCTCTTCAAGCCAACTCAGACTGGGTGATGAGAAATGTCCTTGGTCACATAAAGCCCTTACACCAAATTTCCTTTTACCCCCCTCCATTACCGTGAAAATGAAAACCACAATGAAATTCTGTTATATATCCACCAGATGGACAAAACTTAAGTTGGACAAGGCAATGAAGCTGCAAGAATTCTCGCCCACTCTTGATGGGAGTGTAAATTAGAACAATTGCTTTGGAAAAGAGTTTAGCACTGGCTATAAAGTTAAACTTGAATATGTCCTACAAAACAACCTAAATACACATCAACACTTGAATGAATATATAGTAATACCTAATGAATGAATACACCTAAGTGTTGAGCAGCAATAGCTTCTAACATCTACAAAGGAAAGACCACCAGATTTTATTTGTGTCATGAAAAACACAACACTGTCTCTAAGGTAGCCTTGCCAAAAATAAATAAATAAATAAATTCCGAGTCTAGTTGAAACTCTATATCCAAGTACTAATTCATAGGAAATATAGAACACAGAATAATGTGTCAAAATATATCCCCATGGATATCATCAGCAAGATCCAAAGTGGGCAATTCTATAAGACAAAGTTTTCTTCAATAAATAAATTGTAAGGGGCAGAGTGGAGATAAAACTATAGATTTAAGAAGATGTAAAAGACATCAACTAATCACAGTGTGTGGATCTTATCTGGATCCTGACTTTTTTTAAACCATAAAAAACACAATCAAAAGTGACATGAGTCATTGGAAATTTGAACACTGAAGATGTGATGGTACTAAGAATTATTGTTAATCTTGGCATGATAATGGTATCATTTTTTAAAATTCTTTACAGAAATTTAGAAATACATATACAATATTTTATGTATTTAGAGATACAGTGCAATGATATGATATATGGGATTTGCTTCAAAATAATACTGGTGAGAATGGATTAGGGGGGAAAATAGATGAAACAGGATTGGCCATGAAATGGTAATTATTGAATCTAGATAATGGGTACATGGAGATTCATTACACTATTCTGCATGTGTGTATGGTTGGAATTCTCCATGTAATAAAAGGTTGCTTGAAACAGACAATTATGTGTAGTATATTCATTCAATGAAATATAAATATAGCAGCTAAAATGACGTACATTTCATGCATCAGCATGTTTGAATCACAAAGACATAAAGATGAGTTAAAGAACTAAGTTACGGGTGGGTGAATATATACACTTTGATTCCATAAATGTAAAGTTCATAAACAAAAGTAAAAAGTTAATTTAAAAAATAAAAGGAAAGGAAAGAAATGAAAACAAAACTCAGATAGTGGTCACCTCTGGGAGAGTAGGGAGGGACACAGAGGGTTCCTTAGATACACTTATTGGTCTTTTTTGTGGATATATGGATATTTATTTTGTTATTTTTCTCTGAACTGTACATTTGCAGTTTATATGCTCCTCGTTATATATACCATATATTTTTTTAATTTTTAAAGAAAATATTTTACCACCAACCCTAGTAGCCTTAGAACATCATATGTTAACTGAGAACTAGGTGTATAGCTTGCCAAATTTAAATAAGACTGCCTAAAGATTAGCATCCTTAGGTTTGGGTTTTTTTTAAGGTTTATAATTCATATCCTATTCAGAACCTTCAGGGAATAATTCGCACCAGTTAACAGAGCCCTACTGATTCCTGAGAGTTAATTATACAAGTACCAGAAACATAATAATTGTTTTTGACAGAAATATCTATAAGTTGTACTGTGCAGTTCCCTAAATTAAGGTTCAGTTTGTCTTACTGACTCAGGGTAAGCGTCAAGGGAATAATTGCAAGGGATTTATAAGTCATGTCTACACTGAGGATCACTGACTGAAAGACTACTGCCTCTCATGGTAGTTCTCAAATTCATTGAAAAAAACAAAAGAAGAAAAGAAATACCATGTTTATATGTGAAGTTTTGATTACTAATTTATTCAACAAAATGTAGTGAGTGTCATGGCAGAGCTGGCTATCCATTCTTCAATATCCTTTTTCCTTTATTCCTGAGCACACAACTAGGCTGGATTTCACAGTGCTCCTTGCAGTTAGATGAGGCCATGTGCCTAAGTCCTCGCCAATAAAATGTGGGAGAAGATAATGCAAGTTTCTTCTAGGCCTGGCTCATAAAACCACCCATAAGACTCTCCACTCTCCTTTTTCTAACAGGATATTTACATTTAGGGATACTATGGAAGTCACATATTGAATGTGGCAGTGCCTCTATTGGCCTGGTTCTTTGGATGCCACATGGAGCAGAATTCTCCAGCCACTCAACTATCCATCAAGAACGTACATTTTGTATAGTTACCATATGATCCAGCAATCCCACTCCTGGGCATATTTTATAGACAGAACTATAATTCAAAAAGATACATGCAGCCTAATGTTCATAGCAGTACTACTCACAATAGCCAAGACATGGAAACAACCTAAATGTCCATTGACAGATGAATGGATAAAGAAGATGTGGTGTAAACACACACACACACACACACACACACACAAACACACAATGTAATACTACTCAGCCATAAAAAAAAAGAATGAAAGGACTTCCCTGGTGGTGCAGTGGTTAAGAATCCACCTGCCAATGCAGGGGACACTGGTTCGATCCCTGGTCTGGGAAGATCCCACATGTTGTGGAGCAACTAAGCCTGTGTGCCACAACTACTGAACCCGTGTGCCACAACTACTGAAGCCCACGCACATAGAGCCCGTGCTCCACAACAAGAGAAGCCACCTCAATGAGAAGCCCATGCACCACAACAAAGAGTAGTCCCCACTCAACACAACTAGAGGAAGCCCACGAGCAGCAACAAACACCCAATGAAGCCAAAAATTTTTTAAATATAAAATTTTAAACTTTAAAAATAAATTAAAAAATGAAATAATGCCATTTGCAGCAACATGGATGCAATGAGAGATTATCATACTAAGTGAAGTAAGTCAGAAAGAGAAAGACAAATACCAAAGGACATCACTTATATGTGGAATCTAAAATATGACACAAATGAACTTATCCATGAAACAGAAACAGATTCACAGACATAGAGAACAGACTTGTGGTTGCCAAGGAGGACGAGGATGGGGGAGGGATGGAGTGGGAGTTTGGGGTTAGCAGATGCAAACTATTATACATAGAATAGATAAACCAAAAGGTCCTACTATATAGCACAGGGAACTATATGCAATATTTTGTGATAAACCATAATGGAAAAGAATATTAAAAAGAATGTGTATATACATATAACTGAATCACTTTGCTGTACAGCAGAAATTAACACAACATTGTAAATCGACTTCCGGGTAAGATGGCGGAAGAGTAAGACGCGGAGATCACCTTCCTCCCCACGGATACACCAGAAATACAGCTACACGTGGAACAACTCCTACAGAACACCTACTGAACGCTGGCAGAAGACCCCAGACCTCCCAAAAAGCAAGAAACTCCCCACATACCTGGGTAGGGCAAAGAGGAGAGATTCCCGCACAGAGGATCGGTGCCGAGCAGCACTCACCAGCCCGAGAGGCTTGTCTGCTCACCCGCCGGGGCGGGCGGCGCTGGAAGCTGAGGCTCGGGCTTCGGTCAGAGCGCAGGGAGAGGACTGGGGCTGGCGGCGAGAACTCAGCCTGAAGGGGGCTAATGTGCCAGAGCTAGCCGGGAGGGAGTCCGGGAAAACTCTGGAGCTGCCGAAGAGGCAAGAGACTTTTTCTTCCCTCTTGGTTTCCTGGTGCGCGAGGAGAGGGGATTAAGAGCACTGCTTAAAGGAGCTCCACAGACGGGCGCGAGTCGCGGCTGAAAGTGCGGAGCCCAGTGACGGGCGTGGGACACTGGGGCTGCTGCTGCCGCTGCCAAGAAGCTTGTGTGCGAGCGCAGGTCACTGTCCACACCGCCCTTCCGGGAGACTGTGCAGCCCGCCACTGCCAGGGTCCCAGGATCCAGGGGCGGCTTCCCTGGGAGAATGCACGGCGCACCTCGGGCTGGTGCAACGTCACGCCGGCCTCTGCCGCTGCAGGCTCGCCCCGCACTCCGTGCCCCTCCCTCCCGCCCGGCCTGAGTGAGCCAGAGTCCCCGAAGAGGCTGCTTCTTTAACCCTGTCCTGTCTGAGCGAAGAACAGATGCCCTCCGGCGACCTACACGCAGAGGCGGGGCCAAATCCAAAGCTGAGACCCAGGAGCTGTGAGAACAAAGAAGAGAAAGGGAAACCTCTCCCAGCAGCCTCAGAAGCAGCGGATTAAAGCTCCACAATCAACTTGATGTACCCTGCATCTGTGGAATACATGAATAGACAACAAATCATCCCAAATTGAGGAGCCAGGAGTCAGTGCTGTGCCTCTGAGGTGGGAGAGCCAACTTCAGGACACTGGTCCACAAGAGACCTCCCAGCTCCACATAATATCAAACGGCGAAAATCTTCCAGAGATCTCCATTTCAACACCAGCACCCAGCTTCGCTCAACGACCAGCAAGCTACAGTGCTGCATACCCTATGCCAAACAACTAGCAAGACAGGAACACAACGCCACCCATTAGCAGAGAGGTAGCCTAAAATCATAAAAACTCCGCAGACACCCCAAAACACACCACCAGACGTGGACCTGCCCACCAGAAAGACAAGATCCAGCCTCATCCACCAGAACACAGGCACTAGTCCCCTCCACCAGGAAGCCTACACAACCCACTAAACCAACCTTAGCCACTGGGGACAGACACCAAAAACAACGGGAACTACGAACCGGCAGCCTGCAAAAAGGAGACCCCAAACACAGTAACATAAGCAAAATGAGAAGACAGAAAAACACACAGCAGGAGAAGGAGCAAGATAAAAACCCACCAGACCTAACAAATGAAGAGGTAATAGGCAGTCTACCTGAAAAAGAATTCAGAATAATGATGGTAAAGATGATCCAAGATTCTATTTCCAAGATCCATAATCTTGGAAATAGAATAGACAAAATGCAAGAAACAGTTAACAAGGACCTAGAAGAACTAAAGATGAATCAAGCATCGATTAAAAACACAATAAATGAAACGAAAAATACTCTAGATGGGATCAATAGCAGAATAACTGAGGCAGAAGAACGGGTAAGTGAGGTGGAAGATAAAATAGTGGAAATAACTGCTGCAGAGCAAAATAAAGAAAAAAGAATGAAAAGAACAGAGGACAGTCTCAGAGACCTCTGGGACAACATTAAACGCACCAACATTCGAATTATAGGGGTTCCAGAAGAAGAAGAGAAAAAGAAAGGGACTGAGAAAATATTTGAAGAGATTATAGTTGAAAACTTCCCTAATATGGGAAAGGAAATAGTTAATCAAGTCCAGGAGGCACAGAGAGTCCCCTACAGAATAAATCCAAGGAGAAATACACCAAGACACATATTAATCAAACTGTCAAAAATTAAACACAAAGAAATCATATTAAAAGCAGCAAGGGAAAAACAACAAATAACACACAAGGGAATCCCCATCAGGATAACAGCTGATCTCTCAGCAGAAACTCTACAAGCCAGAAGGGAGTGGCAGGACATAACTAAAGTGATGAAGGAGAAAAACCTGCAACCAAGATTACTTTACCCAGCAAGGATCTCATTCAGATTTGATGGAGAAACTAAAATGTTTACAGACAAGCAAAAGCTGAGAGAGTTCAGCACCACCAAACCAGCTTTACAACAAATGCTAAAGGAACTTCTCTAGGCAAGAAACACAACAGAAGGAAAAGACCTACAATAACGAACCCAAAACAATTAAGAAAATGGGAATAGGAACATACATATCAATAATTACCTTAAATGTAAATGGACTAAATGCTCCCACCAAAAGACACAGATTGGCTGAATGGATACAAAAACAAGACCCATATATATGCTGTCTACAAGAGACCCACTTCAGACCTAGAGACACATACAGACTGAAAGTAAGGGGATGGAAAAAGATATTCCATGCAAATGGAAACCAAAAGAAAGCTGGAGTAGCAATTCTCATATCAGACAAAATAGACTTTAAAACAAAGACTACTAGAAGAGACAAAGAAGGGCACTACATAATGATCAAGGGATCGATCCAAGAAGAAGATATAACAATTGTAAATATTTATGCACCAAACATAGGAGCACCTCAATACATAAGGCAAATACTAACAGCCATAAAAGGAGAAATCGACAGTAACACAATCATAGTAGGGGACTTTAACACCCCACTTTCACCAATGGACAGATCATCCAAAATGAAAATAAATAAGGAAACACAAGTTTTAAATGATACATTAAACAAGATGGACTTAATTGATATTTATAGGACATTCCATCCAAGAACAACAGAATACACATTTTTCTCAAGTGCTCATGGAACATTCTCCAGGATAGATCATATCTTGGGTCACAAATCAAGCCTTGGTAAATTTAAGAAAATTGAAATTGTATCAAGTATCTTTTCCGACCACAATGCTATGAGACTAGATATCAATTACAGGAAAAGAGCTGTAAAAAATACAAACACATGGAGGCTAAACAATACACTACTTAATAATGAAGTGATCACTGAAGAAATCAAAGAGGAAATTAAAAAATACCTAGAAACAAATGACAATGGAGACACGACGACCCAAAACCTATGGGATGCAGCAAAAGCAGTTCTAAGAGGGAAGTTTATAGCAATACAATCCCACCTTAAGAAACAGGAAACATCTCGAATAAACAGCCTAACCTTGCACCTAAAGCAATTAGAGAAAGAAGAACAAAAACATCCCAAAGTTAGCAGAAGGAAAGAAATCATAAAAATCAGATCAGAAATAAATGAAAAAGAAATGAAGGAAACGATAGCAAAGATCAATAAAACTAAAAGCTGGTTCTTTGAGAAGATAAACAAAATTGATAAACCATTAGCCAGACTCATCAAGAAAAAAAGGGAGAAGACTCAAATCAATAGAATTAGAAATGAAAAAGGAGAAGTAACAACTGACACTGCAGAAATACAAAAGATCATGAGAGATTACTATAAGCAACTCTATGCCAATAAAATGGACAACCTGGAAGAAATGGAAAAATTCTTAGAAATGCACAACCTGCCAAGACTGAATCAGGAAGAAATAGAAAATATGAACAGACCAATCACAAGCACTGAAATTGAAACTGTGATAAAAAATCTTCCAACAAACAAAAGCCCAGGACCAGATGGCTTCACAGGCGAATTCTATCAAGCATTTAGAGAAGAGCTAACACCCATCCTTCTCAAACTCTTCCAAAATATAGCAGAGGGAGGAACTCTCCCAAACTCATTCTACGAGGCCACCATCACCTTGATACCAAAACCAGACAAGGATGTCACAAAGAAAGAAAACTACAGGCCAATATCACTGATGAACATAGATGCAAAAATCCTCAACAAAATACTAGCAAACAGAATCCAACAGCACATTAAAAGGATCATACACCATGATCAAGTGGGGTTTATTCCAGGAATGCAAGGATTCTTCAATATACGCAAATCAATCAATGTGATACACCATATTAACAAACTGAAGGAGAAAAACCATATGATAATCTCAATACATGCAGAGAAAGCTTTCGACAAAATTCAACACCCATTTATGATAAAAACCCTGCAGAAAGTAGGCATAGAGGGAACTTTCCTCAACATAATAAAGGCCATATATGACAAACCCACAGCCAGCATCATCCTCAATGGTGAAAAACTGAAACCATTTCCACTAAGATCAGGAACAAGACAAGGTTGCCCACTCTCACCACTCTTATTCAACATAGTTTTGGAAGTTTTAGCCACAGCAATCAGAGAAGAAAAGGAAATAAAAGGAATCCAAATCAGAAAAGAAGAAGTAAAGCTGTCACTGTTTGCAGATGACATGATACTATACATAGAGAATCCTAAAGATGCTACCAGAAAACTACTAGAGCTAATCAATGAATTTGGTAAAGTTGCAGGATACAAAATTAATGCACAGAAGTCTCTGGCATTCCTATATACTAATGATGAAAAATCTGAAAGTGAAATCAAGGAAACACTCCCATTTACCATTGCAACAAAAAGAATAAAATATCTAGGAATAAACCTACCTAAGGAGACAAAAGACCTGTATGCAGAAAATTATAAGACACTGATGAAAGAAATTAAAGATGATACAAATAGATGGAGAGATGTACCATGTTCTTGGATTGGAAGAATCAACATTGTGAAAATGACTCTACTACCCAAAGCAATCTACAGATTCAATGCAATCCCTATCAAACTACCACTGGCATTTTTCACAGAACTGGAACAAAAAATTTCACAATTTGTATGGAAACACAAAAGACTCCGAATAGCCAAAGCAATCTTGAGAACGAAAAATGGAGCTGGAGGAATCAGGCTCCCTGACTTCAGACTATACTACAAAGCTACAGTAATCAAGACAGTATGGTACTGGCACAAAAACAAAAAGACAGATCAATGGAACAGGATAGAAAGCCCAGAGATAAACCCACGGACATATGGTCACCTTATCTTTGATAAAGGAGGCAGGAATGTACAGTGGAGAAAGGACAGTCTCTTCAATAAGTGGTGCTGGGAAAACTGGATAGGGACATGTAAAAGTATGAGATTAGATCACTCCCTAACACCATACACAAAAATAAGCTCAAAATGGATTAAAGACCTAAATGTAAGGCCAGACACTATCAAACTCTTAGAGGAAAACATAGGCAGAACACTCTATGACATAAATCACAGCAAGATCCTTTTTGACCCACCTCCTAGAGAAATGGAAATAAAGACAAAAATAAACACATGGGACCTAATGAAACTTAAAAGCTTTTGCACAGCAAAGGAAACCATAAACAAGACCAAAAGACAACCCTCAGAATGGGAGAAAATATTTGCAAATGAAGCAACTGACAAAGGATTAATCTCCAAAATTTACAAGCAGCTCATGCAGCTCTATAACAAAAAAACAAACAACCCAATCCAAAAATGGGCAGAAGACCTAAATAGACATTTCTCCACAGAAGATATACAGACTGCCAACAAACACATGAAAGGATGCTCAACATCTTTACTCATTAGAGAAATGCAAATCAAAACTACAATGAGATATCATCTCACACCAGTCAGAATGGCCATCATCAAAAAACCTAGAAACAAATGCTGGAGAGGGTGTGGAAAAAAGGGAACACTCTTGCACTGTTGGTGGGAATGTGAATTGGTACAGCCACTATGGAGAACGGTATGGAGGTTCCTTAAAAAACTACAAATAGAACTACCATATGACCCAGCAATCCCACTACTGGGCATATACCCTGAGAAAACCATAATTCAAAAAGAGACATGTACCAAAATTCATAGCAGCCCTATTTACAATAGCCCGGAGATGGAAACAACCTAAGTGTCCATCATCGGATGAATGGGTAAAGAAGATGTGGCACATATATACAATGGAATATTACTCAGCCATAAAAAGAAACGAAATTGAGCTATTTGTAATGAGGTGGATGGACCTAGAGCCTGTCATACAGAGTGAAGTAAGTCAGAAAGAGAAAGACAAATACTGTATGCTGACACATATATATGGAATTTAAGAAAAAAATGTCATGAAGAACATAGGGGTAAGACAGGAATAAAGACACAGACCTACTAGAGAATGGACTTGAGGATATGGGGAGGGGGAAGGGTAAGCTGTGACAAAGTGAAAGAGCGGCATGGACATATATACACTACCAAACGTAAGGTAGATAGCTAGTGGGAAGCAGCCGCATAGCACAGGGAGATCAGCTCGGTGCTTTGTGACCGCCTGGAGGGGTGGGATAGGGAGGGTGGGAGGGAGACACAAAAGGGAGGGGATATGGGAACATATGTATATGTATAACTGATTAAATTTGTTATAAAGCAAATAAAAAATTTAAAAAAACATTGTAAATCAACTATACTTCAATTTTAATCAAAGAACATACATTTTGAACTTAACATGAGCAAAAAATGAAGTTCTATTATGTTGGCACTACGAGTTCTTCTCTTAGAACAGCTAGCACTAACTAATACAAGTGCCCACAATGAGGCATTATGCTAGGGCCACACTTTAAACAAAACAGACATCGGTTTCTGTCCGTATGGAGCTTACAGTCTGATAAAGTAAACAGACAAATGTATAGTGAGTGATCACGTTAAGGGCTTTGTAAAGGAGAAGGAAAAAGAGGAGAAGAGGGATTTATGAGAAGCAATAACAAGAGAAACAAATTTTTAGATAGGAGGTCAAGTAAATTTTCTCCAAGTAGTGATATTTAAACTGAGACTTGATGAATAAGTAGGCATTTATCAGATTTTTTTTAAAAAGAGAATAACAGTTTGTCCAGCAGAAGTAAGAATAAATGTAAAGCTACTGAAGTAGGAAAAAGGTTGGCACATTGACAAATCTGGAGGAGGGTCAGTGTGGCTGGAACTTGAGTTAAGAGATATAGATAGGGCATACCACGTAGAGGCTTGTAGGTGGTATTAAGCTAACATTGTTTCTCATTGCAATGGGAAGCTACTGAAAGTTTTAAACATGGGAATAATGTGATCAGATTTATATCTATATATAAAAGGTCACTCCATGTGATATGGGGAGAACAGTCTGGAGTGGAGAGGAGTGAAACTAGGGAATCAGACAGGAAGCTGCTGCAAATTTCCAGACAAGAGGGGAGGCAACTGTAAAAATAGAAAGAAACAAGTTTGTTACCAAGGAACAGGTAAAATTGCTGAAAGCCAAAGATAAAGGATAAAGTCTTAAATGCAGAATAGAATTTGGTGATAGATTACATGCGAAGGCAGAAAAGAGAGGTGCCATGAACAAGTCCCAAGTTTCTGGCATGAGCAGCTGTTAGGGATCATTACTTAAATAGGGGAAAAAAGAGGTCTGGGGTGAAAAGCAAGATGTCCAGGTGGTGATGTTAATAGATAGTTAGCATATGATCCTGGAGATTAAAGATTTGGGGTGAAAATTTTAAAATTGGGAGTCTGAGCATATGGAAACTGTCTAAAGTCATCAGGAAGGATAATATAACCTACAGAGGAGGTGTTGGAGGGAAGAGGCTAAGTGCAAGGATTGTGTTTTCTTTTAACATTTTAAAGATGTCCTTCCATGGTCCCCTAGCTTGCATTGTTTCAGATGAAAAATCATCTGTTATCATTGTTTTTCCCCTATACGTATTCTGTTTTGGGGTGTTTTGAGGGGGGCGGTTGTTTTTCCTGGCCACATTTTAGACTTTATCTTTGGCTTTCAGCAATTTTACCTGTGCCTCGGTATGATTTTCTTTGAATTTATTCTGCTTGATGTTTGTTGAGTTTCTTCAATCTGTAATTTGATATTTTTTGCCATTTGGGGAAAATTGTTGGTCAATATTTCTTCAATTACTGTTTGCCTCATTTGCATATGGTTTCCTCATTTTAATACTATTACCATGAAAGACTCACTGCGTGAACAGTGGGCAACAGAGTGGGCAAGGACAACTTGGGCAGATGACTTTGATCAGATTCTTATGTGTTCTTGTGTCCTTTCATTTTTGTGGCTTGAAGTAAATAAGCTATTCCATCCTTCTGCCTATTTTCTATCATTGCTTTATATCTCACCCCAATTTCTAGTGTTTGTATGTGGTGCCTTTTCTTATTCCCATGCAATTGATTTCCCTCTTTGATCAGTACTTCTGATGCAATACCCATGTCAAGTATGTATGTTACAAACATTATCTACTATCTTATAGCTTGGCTTTTAAATTTGTCTGATCTCTTTTGTTTAGGAAAATTTTTAATATTAGTGTAGCCAAATTTACCAGTCTTTTCTTTTATGGCTGAAGATATGAAATGCTTCTACATTTTATTTTGACTTCAAAATTCTTATCCAACTGGAATTTACTTTGTGTGATATAGTGATATAATTTTACTTCTTTTTACTATTTGGATAACCAATTGAATCAGGACAATTTATTGAATGGATGGTCCTTTCCCTACTGCTTTATAATGCCATTCTATCATTTACCATGTTTCCATACATACACAGATCCATCCTAGTTCTCTTCTTTGTTCCTTGTTTCTCTCTCTCTCTCTTTCACACACACACAAACACACACACTTTTATAAATGTGTCCTGATGTCTAGTTTCACAAATATCATCCCTTGCCCCACCTTGTCCTTTTTTCTCATTTTAATTTTGTCTTGCCATTCTTGGCCTGAATATACATATGCATTTGGGGACCAACAGAATGCCTGATACAATGGAGTGCTCGGTGAATATGTGTGGAATGAACAGTTGGATGGGTGAATTTTAAATCCTTTAGAACGATCTACTAGAAATTATAACTCTTTTTGGACTTGTGAAACAAAGAAATGGTTTCTGTGGTTTTTAAACTTTGCTCATTTATCTTTTCAAAGGGCTTTTATTTTACCTCCAAGAAAATAAAAGTTACACCATTTTGCATGTTCAATGTGTATTAGTCCCTTTCAACTGTATGACTGTCATCTCAGCAAAACAATTATTCCAGTTTCTTGTTCATTCCACCTTTTAGTTGCATCAGGGTTTTAAATGTTAATTAAGTAATTAACTGTGATTAAATCATCAAACCTAAAATGAATATCTCCCCACTCACATGAGACATCCTCATTAATCTTATACTAAGTCAACCAACGATTTGCATATTGTACTAAAAAAGTGCTGTTAAAAAAACCCTCTAGTTTCTCATCACTTTGGCAGTGATGAATGAATAGCCTTTCTAATAATGATGCCTGGGATGGTTGGTCTTCAGGGTGAACATATTATTATTAGACTTGCACAGAGATATCTATTAGTGTCATTGCACTTGTATTAGCCAGGGTTCTCCAGAGAAACAGGACCAATAGGATATGTGCAGATATACAGAAAGAGATTTATTGTGAGAGATTGGCTCATGAGATTATAGAAGCTGAGAAGTTGCACAATCTGCAAAAGAGCAGGAAAGCCTCCCGTGTACAGCTGACCCTCAAACAACACAGGTTTGAATTTCGCGAGACCACGTATAAGCAGATTTTTTTCAATAGTAAATACTACAGTACTACATGACCCCAGTTGGTGGAATACACGGATGACAAACCACAGATATGGAGGAACCTCGGATATGGAGGACTCACATATATGGAGGTAAGTTATACATGGATTTTCAACTGTGTAGAGGGTCTATGACAGAGGCAGCATAATATATTCACAATAAAAATAATAATAACTCACATATATTGAGTCTTAACTTTGTGACAGGCCCTAAGTGTTTTAGATTTAACTCGCTTGGGACTTCCCTTTTGGCACAGTGGTTAAGAATCCACCTGCCAATGCAGGGGACATGGGTTTGAGCCCTAGTGCAGGAAGATCCCACATTTCATGGAGCAACTAAGCCCAGGCACCCCAACTACTAAGCCTGTGTGCCACAACTACTGAAGCCTGTGCACCTAGAGCCCGTGCTCCACAAAAAGACAAGCCACCGCAATGAGAAGCCCGTGCACCAAAATGAAGAGTAGCCCCCGCTCGCTGCAACTAGAGAAAGCCCACACGCAGCAACAAAGACCAATTGCAACCAAAAATAAAAAATAAAAAAATAATTTTTGTTAGATTTAATTTGCTTAATACCTCCAATAATCCTATAACAGCTGCTAGTATTATTACTTCCATTTTACAGATGAAGAAATCGAAACCCAGAGAGACTGAGTAACTGTCTCAAGATCATACCACTAATCAAAAGTAAAGCTGTCATTTGAACCCAGGCACTCTGATCCCACAGTCCATTGCCTTAGACAGGGAATAATTTGTTATTCAATAAATGGAGCTAGGAAAATTGATTATCCATATAAAAATGTAATTAGTTCCCTACCTCACACCATACACAAAAATCAATTGTAGGTAAATTAAAGACTTAGTTGAAAAACTTTTTAACTTTCAAGAATATATAGTAGAATATTTATCTTAAGAGTGAAAAGGGATTGCTTAAACACAACACCACAAGATAAAACAAGCCATAAAGGGCAAAAAATATATATATATATATATATACACACACACATATAATACATATTTGACTACATTAAAATGTAAAACTTGTATATGAAAAAAGGATATATTAAAAGTGAAAAGACAAGACATACACTGGAGGAAAGTGTACAGCCACTGAAAAGTTCTTATCTATTGTAAAGAACTCATACAGATAAATAATGAAACGACTCAAATCAGTAGAAAACTAGAACAATGATTTGAACTAGCTATTCACAGAGAGTAAAATCAAATGACAGAAGTATGAAAACATGCTTAACCTCTCTAAGGAGGAGGACACTTATTTTAAAACATAAAATATCATTTCACATCAGACTGGCCCAAAGAATTAAATCAGACAAATACAAGTATTGGTGAGTATATGAGGAAACAGGAACCCTCATACACTGTTCCAAAGAGTATAAATGGGTAAAATTATTGAGGAGGGTAATTTGCATTAAAGGTGTACTTATGCTGTGACTTAGGTGGTCAGATGTAACTCTAGATAACTAATTTCACTTTGTATAGTATTTCATGGGGCAAGCATGCTACCATCCTACTGATAGGCATTTAGGCTGTTTCCAATTTTTACTATTACGATATGGCAGTCAACAATGGTCAAGGTTTCTTTTTACACTCGTGTGAAAGTTCCTCTGAAGCACGGTGAGCATGAGCTGTACATGGAAATAATCCCCACCGTTTACTGAGCGCTTGGGTGCCAATTGTTGTACCTGCATTATTTCATTTAAAAGGGTAATCACTGTGTTACTGTAGAATTTAGGTTTCTTATTGCATCCAGAAATTCCACGTTGATATAATCTGCAATTTTAATTTTAGCCACTAGGGGGCAACTTACATTAACATTAATTTTACAACCAAATTCTGGAATCACAGGTTTGTGCTGAAAAGAACATGGGGCCCCACTGTGCAAACTTTTCCCTTTTTTCTCCCCCCTTGGGAGAAGGAAGCATTTATTACTTGCAGCAAGTAAGGAGAACAAGGATACTTCCCAAAGCATTGTCTCCCAAACTTTTCCTTTTAGAGATGCCAAAATAATAATAATAATAATAATAATAATAACCTGCTTAGTGGGTGGCGGAGACTGAACTAGAACACAATTCTGAGTCTTAAAAGAATACTCTTAGGGTGATGTTTGATATAAGTATCTTCTAAGGTCTTTCCAGTTCTAACATAAATTAATTCTAAACCAAGGATTTTCTGAAATGATGCACATTTTAAATCCACATCATGCTTTAGACTTTGCTCTTTTACAAACCAGTCTCAGTTTCAAAGGGCACGGTTCTCTTTATGCTTTTTCTCCACTTTGATAAAATATGAACAGTGTTGGTTACGACACAGGCCCAAAACAAATGGCCAAGCTGCCCTCAGAGATGGACCCTGGCTGTGCCAGCTCCAGCCAGCCAACATGCCTGACCTAGAACTCCACCAAGCTGAA
Organism: Mesoplodon densirostris; assembly: GCF_025265405.1. NCBI lineage: Eukaryota > Metazoa > Chordata > Mammalia > Artiodactyla > Ziphiidae > Mesoplodon > Mesoplodon densirostris. The sequence continues at coordinate 159,787,911 of NC_082664.1, read as the reverse complement.
AACATCATTCCAGCCAGATGGTCTCCTTGGCAACAGATGCCTTAGGTGTTGGGACTGTCACTGTTCCCATGGGCTCAGTGGGGAACATGGGCATTTTGGTGAAGTAGTTGGTACTCAGTTCAGAGCCTGGTACTCCCAGGAGTAGTGGTCTGCCTCGCCCCCAACCCCTTAGCCAGAACCACGCAAATGTCCTTTTGGAAAAAGCAGGATGAAAAACTGAGTCACCTACTAGGAACGGTTTGGAAGACACCAGGCAAATTCCCTCCTCCAAAATTTCTGCCTTTCCACCCACCCAGATTAACAGTTTACTATTAAAAATCTTTTTGTTTGTTTTTTCTACTGAGATATAATGGACATATAACATTGTATGCATGTTAATTGTACAGCATAACAACTTGATACGTGTGTATACTGCAAAATGATCACCACAATGAGTTTAGTTAACATCCTAGATCGGAAAGAATTTGAGCGCTCAGGAGTCCCATGGTTGAAATGCCAATCACGTGTAATTGGAAGACCTGCCAGAAAGAGAACAGGCAAAGCCCTGGGTCAGGCTTCGGGGGATGTGGGGTGAGCAGTACACAAACAAGAAGAACAGCTCGTGAAAGCCCAATTGAGAAAATGCCAAACACAGGATTGCCTACCGCACAGAGTTGCCAGAAGGAAAACTACTGCCCAGAACAAGCAGATCTGCTCATTACTCAGGTATAAATATGGCAAATGGAATCCATTGTCAAAGAGTCTGGCATTAAAGGGAATTTTTAATCTAAATTTTATGTGGGAATTTGTATAAATCCTCTAGCTATTTCCTGCCTCAGTTTCCCTACAATATCATGCTCTCTCTCTCTAATAATAGTAAAGATTTTGCCTTTAACTAGCCTTGGCAAAGAAAGAGTCGAATTCTCTATTTTTTGTTCATACTACTAAAACCATAGTAGTGACCATAACGGCTGAAAATTGTCTCTCAGCTATCAGATCTCTCGGCTATCAGATCCATGGGTATGTTTTATTAGAAAGTTTGACTTTTGGGTTTTTTTCTTTTTTCCTGCCTGTAGCCTAGTATCTTCTGTCTTTTCTTCGTATGTACCTTAATGTCTTATTTCTCACCATGAACATGATAAAATCATGAAGACCTTTCTCAAAAGCCTTCATATTACACATAGCTACTGGCCTAGAAATTCTACTCAGGAAAAAATAAATATTTGTGTCTGATTTTAAGAACAAAGTAATGCTCAGGCTAATCATTACTCATTCATTCATTCTTTTTTAAAATTTTTATTGAAGTATAGTTGATTTACAATGTTTCAGGTATACAGCAAAGTGATTCGGTTATACATTTTTTTCTTCTTTTTCAGATTCTTTTCCATTATGGGTTATTATAAGATACTGAATATAGTTTCCTGTTCTATACAATAGGTCCTTGTTGTTTATCTGTTTTATATATAGGAGTGTGTATCTGTTAATCTCATTCCTAATTTATCTTTTCCCCCTCCCCTTTGGTAACCATAAGTTCATTTTCTATATCTGTGAGTCTATTTCTATATTGTAAATAAGTTCATTTGTATCGTTTTTTAGATTCCACATATAAATGATATCATATGATATTTGTCTTTTTCTAACTTATATGTCCATCCATGTTGCTGTAAATGGCATTATTTCATTCTTTTTTATGGCTGAGTAATATTCCATTGTATATATGTACCACATCTTCTTTATCCATTCATCTGTCCATGGACATTTAGGTTGCTTCCATGTCTTGGCTATTGTACATAGTGCTGCTGTGAACACTGGAGTGCATGTATCTTTTCGAATTAGAGTTTTCTCTAGATATATGCCCAGGAGTGGGATTGCTGGATCATTTGGTAGTTCTATATTTAGTTTTTAAGGACCCTCCATAGTGTTGTCCATTGTGGCTGCACCAATTTACATTCCCACCAACAGCATAGGAGGGTTCCCTTTTCTCCACACCCTCTCCAGCATATACTGTTGTAGATTTTTTGATATGGCCATTCTGACCAGTGTGAGGTGACACCTCACTGTAGTTTGGATTTGCATTTCTCTGATAATTAGCGATGTTGAGCATCTTTTCATGTGCTTTTTGGCTATCTGTATGTCTTCTTTGGATAAATGTCTATTTAGATCTGCCCATTTTTTGATCAGTTTGTTTGTTTTTTTGATACTGAGCTGTATGAGCTCTTTGTATATTTTGGAAATTAAGCCTTTATCGGTTGCATCATTTGCAAACATTTTCTTCCAGTCCTTAGGTTGTCTTTTTGTTTTATTTACAATTTCCTTTGCTGTGCAAAAGCTCTCAAGTTTAATTAGGTCCCATTTGTTTATTTTTGCTTTATTTTCCATTACTCTAGGAGACAAGACATATCCAAAAAAATATTGCTGCAATTTATGTCAGTGTTCTGCTCGTGTTTTCCTATAAGAGTTTTATAGTACATTCATTCATTCTTGAAATAAGCAATTATTGAGTATTAACCATGCCCCAGGCACTGGGGGCACAAAAATAAATTCACATAATTCAAGCCCTGTAGCTATAGTCAGAAACACTGAATTGCAGTACAGTGTCCTTGGGTACAATCACAAGAGGTACGCAGATAAAAATCACCCCCATATTCTATATGAAACATCTATATAATACCTTTCCCAAGTTCCCTCAAGCCCCTAGCATGGGGAGGAGTATTGTTTCTGTGGCTATCAAACATCTCATCTGTAAGCTGGGAAAGATCTAGGAACTCTTGGTGCAGTGATACTGGGCAGCTCCAGGGGACAACACGCCGGTGATGGAGACCTGGATGCTAAGTTAGACTCTGGGTAGTAGATGGTAGAATCAAGCTACTTGGATCCTGCTGTAAAGAGAACATGCTAGAACCCCTTCCCACCTTTCCTGGTTTCCAAGTGGAAAGCATCACCTAGACTGAGTCTTGCCTTATTTTGGCTGGTAGCAAATTCCTTAGTGTTTGTTTGGTGACAGTATCATTGAGAAGTCTGACTCCTGCCCCACCCTGCCTCTGAGTGTTTACTGTCTGCAAGTTGCTAGAAACAAAATGTTCTAGCACAGAGGTGAGTGATCTCCCTAGGAGAGAGAGCAACCCTCAGGGTTGAGCCGTACTGATGGTGTCCCTGGCTTCCTTGCCTAGAATATTGGTTGGCAGAGCAGATAAAACACAAAATACAAAAGCAATAGTGAAGGATTAGAGAGAGGAGTGGAGGAGGAGAGAGAGGAGGGAAAGGAGCTCGAAGGAGGGAAGAAAAGTAGGGTGAAAGTGGTCAGGATATAATGTACAGATACACAGCAAAAAGTGGTCCCAGCCCCTTAATGGAGTCTCAAGTGCAAAACCACACTGTGTTTAACCTCATATGAGAAAGATCAGAAATGGAAAGAGTGGTCACTTCCACTCTTCGATTTTTTTTTTTTTTTGCCACACCGCACAGCTTGCAGGATGTTAGTTCCCCGACCAGGGATCAAACCCATGCTCCCTGCAATGAAAGTACAGAGTCCTATCCACTGAACCACCAGGGAATTCCCATTCCTTTGAAATTTTACTTCCACTCTTCCTTTAAAGTTTTAAATCCTCTTTTTTTTTTTTTTTTTTTTGTGGGGGGTGATTTTTTTTTTTTGGTACAAAGAGGGGTTGCCAAAGTGTCCTAAATGGGAAAAAAGAACACAAAGGTAAAAACCTGAGACAGGCTTTTATCTTCACGTCCTTGGTAGTTACTTGCGTTTCCCATGCATTAGGCATGAGGGAGACAAGGAAGGAAGGAATAGATAAGACTTGGCTTTTTTTGTAGCTTCTGTGTTCTTACAATAACTCCCTACTGCAAAATATATATATATAATATATATATATATTTACATGACTGTTTTATTTATATATGTATATAATATATATTACTATATTACATATTACTATTTTTTATATATATATAATAATATATAAAATATATGATTGTAATTCTGGACTTGAGTCTCTAGAGGGAGGCAGAGGAACATGAGAAAAGCTGCAGTTAGCCACCACACACAGGGGGCTGTCTTAGACTTGATAAGAGAATGGCTGTACTTCATGGACCAGGCAAGATTAGAAATCAGAAGAATCGGTTCTTCTGCCTTGAAAATGTGTATCCCACCTTTAATCAGTGTAATCTATATAATTTTAAAGAATCAGTAAGAAAAGAGCTACATAGCATAGAGCAGTGCAGAATTACTGAGTTCACGTCATAAGAGGGCTGTCAGGGCATCTTGTTGACCCTCTCGGCAGCTGATGCGAGGAAGCAGGAAAATGTGTAGGAATCAGAGCCTCTAGTTATGCAAACGTCACCACGTTATTTGTCTTCTCAGAGCCCCAGATTTTCATCAATAAAAGGGTAAGAGTCATCATTTCTGCCTTGTTGGGTTGCTGTAAAAACTGATAAATGAAAAACTTCTTCATAAAACAGCAAAGAATTACATGGCTAGAGATCCAATTATTATTATGACCCGTGTGTTCAAGCCATGAGGTTGTCTGCCTAGTCCTGTTCTTAAAGTTCCCCCGTGAGAGTCCACAGACCATTAAGTTCTGTAATAGAAGGAAAGGAACTATGGCTACTGCTCTTAGCATCTAACATGGTACCTGGTAAATAGTACATAATTTTTTTTAACTTCTTAAATGAATGAGTAAAAACACTTATATGTAGGAAAACCATATAATTTAACATCTAAAACAAGTTTTTTCTTCTTCTTCTTCATATGAAAGGGAGCACTGTTAGTAATTTCTCCAGGAAGCAGGTCAAAAGCAGGTCTGCCCTGGGCCAACTGGACATGGGACACACAGTCACTCTACTTATGTGACACTTACTATGAGGTGGACACTGCCCTGAACATATTAGAGTATGTTCTCATCTAACTTCATAGCAATCCAATTGAGGTTGGTACCATTACTAACCATATTCAACAAATATTTAATGAGTACCTTCTACATGTCCCAAATCTTCTGGATTCTGAGGATACATCAAAAGACAACCACAACAAAAGCAGTGATTTCTGTCCTTTATGGGTGGGCGATGAGAAAGACAGTAAACAATAAATGTAATAAATAAATACATTACATGCATACTAGAAGGTAACAGTGCTGTGGATAAAAGAAAGAGATTTTGGGAGTTTTGAATGAGAACATTTGGGTACGGAAATATTCACACAAGTAGCCACAATTCCATCTAAAGCAATCTGTCTCCAGTTCTTGCTTTCAACCTCAGCGCTGTTCTCTCTTTCAGTTCTGATGTGCCCCTAGCCTTGCTCTGCATTCACATTTATTTCCTCCATTTATTTCCTCCATAAGTGGCCGAGAGGAGTGCACAAAATCTGGTCCTCCTCCTCTGGAACTCAGCTCGGTAGCCCCCCCATCGATGCCAGACATTGGCCACGACTGATGACTTGGTTTGGGTCACAGCTGAGTTTACACTGCACATGGGGCCCCTGGAATTGCCTACCTGAATGAAGGCTCTGCCTAGAGAACTCTGTGTTTGTAGGTTTGGGAAAACAGCCAGACAAACCCACCAGACAGGAGGAAACAAATAATCCTGAGGAGAAGGGTCAGGCTTTCCAAAAGTCTCAATTGCTTGAACTAATTCTGGCCCCTGAGAAGAGTTGAGCCATTGAAGCCACATGACGCTGAACTTCCTCTGCATCCCCACCCCCACCTCGCCACCCTGCTCTCTGTCTCCTGCTGTGCTTCTTTGCCCTTCCTCATCTTGTGACTCTGGCAGAACTCCAGGGTGGTTATTCAACCTGTCTCCAGACACCCTGGGCCAAAAAAGAAAGAAAGGATAAGTACAGGCTCCAGGGCAAAGCTGGCTGCCAAGAGTACTGTCAGTAGCCCAAGGCCGGGCAGTGAGCACAAAGGAATCTTTAACTGTGAATGTTCCCCCCACCCCAGAAGGAGCTTGAGCACTTTCTCAGCCTTCTGAGTCTGTCCCTCCATGGTGAGCTGTCCCAGCCACCAGCCTTCACACCAAATAAGCAAATCATGGCAAATATTTTTTGAGAGCCTGCTATGTGCAAGGCACTGTGTTCACAGTTATTTACTTTTGTGGACACTGTAGCTTTCATGCAAATCTCTTTTCTAGGCTTCCTTTTCATACCTATAAAGTGAAGGGGTTTAAGGTGTCCGTCTCCAGAAAGGCAACAGTAAAATTCTGGCCAGTTCTTTGCCAGATTGCAAGCATTCTGAATGCAGGGACTGAGCCCCGTTTACTTTTCTCTCCCCAGGTTCTAGCACAGGCCATGACGTGTGGGAGATGCTGGGTAAATGTCTGTGGAACAAATCAAACTTCTGAAATAAGGCTCTTCAAGAAGGTCTCCATGACTAACCAAAGGCTGACTCATGTGCTATCGCAAATGTATGAGAAAACACGTCACACAACAGTGTTCTTACTGTTGGACAGCTGGGCACATAAAGCTCTTGACTTCCACTAAAGAATACCAACTGATTTCTCCAAACCCTTCAAAATCAACTGTAGGGCAAACAACCCTTTATTTAAAAAGAGGCATCATTGTTTTGAAGAATTACTAAGTTAGAGGACTTATACTCCCCGATCTCAAAACTTAACTACATGGCTACAATCATCAAACTGTGTGGTACTAGCATCCAGATAGACATACAGATCAATGGAACAGAATAGAGAATTCAGACATAAGCCTTTCATTAGTGGTCACTGATTTTCAACGAAGATGTCAAGGTAATTCAATGCAGAAAGAACAGTCTTTTCAATAACTGGTGTTGGAAACAACTGGATACCAACATGCAAAAGAATGAATCTGAACCCCCCACCTCACACCGTACATAAAAATTAACTCAAAATGATCACAGACCTAAATGAAAGAAATTGAACTATAAAACTCAGAAAGAAACATGGGAGTAAATCTTCGTGACCTTGAGTTAAGCAATGATTTCTTAGACATGACACCAAAAACACAGATGATGAAAGAAAAAAACTGATAAACTGGACTTCATCAAAATTAAAAATGTTTGCAATTCAAACCACATCATCAAGAAAGTAAAAAAAAAACACAAGAAGCAGACTTGGAGAAAATATTTGCAAGTCATATATCCAATAAGAGCCTAGTATCCAGAATATATAAAAAACTGTTATGACTCAACAAGAAAAAGACAACCTAATTTTAAAATGGATGGGGACTTCCCTGATGGCACAGTGGTTAAGAATCCGCCTGCCAATGCAGGGAACACGGGTTCAAGCCCTGGTCCAGGAAGATCCCACATGCTGCAGAGAAACTAAGCCCATGTGCCACAACTACTGAGCCCACGTGCCACAACTACTGAAGCCTGTGTGCCTAGAGCCCATGCTCTGCAACAAGAGAAGCCACCACAATGAGAAGCCTGCACACCACAACGAAGAGTAGCCCCTGCTCTCAGCAACTAGAGAAAGCCCGTGGGCAGCAATGAACACCCAACACAGCCTTTATTAAAATAAATCTTTTAAAAAACCAAAAACACATGTATTAAAATAAATAAATAATTTAAAAATAAAATGGGTGAAGGATTTGAATAGATAGTTCTCTAAAAAATTATACACAAATAGTCAATAAGCACATGAAAAGATGCTCAATCATCCACAATGAGATGCTACTTCACACTCACTTGAATGGCTGAAATTAAAAAGATAGACAATCACAAATGTTGACAAGAATGTGGAGAAATTAGAATCATCATACACTGCTGATATGAATTTTTTTTTTTTTTTTTTTTTTTGCGGTATGCAGGCCTCTCACTGTTGGGGCCTCTTCCGTTGTGGAACACAGGCTCCGGACACGCAGGCTCAGCGGCCATGACTCACGGGCCCAGCCGCTCCGCGGCATGTGGGATCTTCCCGGACCGGGGCACGAACCCGTGTCCCCTGCATCGGCAGGCAGACGTTCAACCACTGCGCCATCAGGGAAGCCCTGATGTGAATTTAAGATGGTGCAATGACTTTGTAAAACAGATTGGCAGTTAAATGTTAAACATACAGTTTCCAAATGACTCAATCCCTCTCATAGGTATCTACCCAAAAGAAATGAAAACATATGTCCACACATAGATTTGTACACAAAGTGTTGTTCATAATAGCCAAAAGTGTAAACAATCCAAATGTTCATCCATGGATGAATGGATATGCCACATGGTCTATCCATACAACAGAATAACATTCAGCAATAAAAAGGAATGACATGCTAATACATGCTACAATATGGATGAAACTCAAAAACACTAAGCTATGTGGAAGAAGCCAGTCACAAAAGATCACTTATTATATGATTCCATTCTTAGGAAATGTCCAGCCTAAGCAAATCTATAGCAACAGATAGTAGATTAACAGTTGCCTAGGGCTAGGGATTGGGGGGAATGGGGAGTGACAGCAAGTGGATTCAGAGATTCTTTTGAGGGTGATGAAAATGTCCTAAAATTAGATTATGGCTGTGGTTGCACCACTCTGTGACTATACCCCCAAAATTGAATTTTATACTTTAAAATGGTACACTGTGTGGTATATGAATTATAGCTCAATAAAGGTTGTTTAAAAATAACTTTTATGGGGCTTCCCTGGTGGCGCAGTGGTTGAGAGTCCGCCTGCCAATGCAGGGGATACAGGTTCGTGCCCCGGTCCGGGAGGATCCCACATGCCGTGGAGTGGCTGGGCCCGTGAGCCATGGCTGCTGAGCCTGCGCGTCCGGAGCCTGTGCTCCGCAACGGGAGAGGCCACAACAGTGAGAGGCCTGCGTACTGCAAAAAAAATAAATAAATAAAATAACTTTTATGGACAATAGACTTGTTTTTAGCTAAGGTGTTAAAGTCTAGTAAATGACAAGGGGGATTGATTTGGGAGCTCTAGTGCTTAGAGGTGATATTTTAAATGTACTATCCATTGAAGTGTGATGTTACCATTTACGTTCCCAGAGCAAAAATGATATCACTATCAACGGCTATGCGATATTGGGCAGTTTTAATATCTGCTCAATTTTTTGTCTCTTGATCTGGAAGGTCTTACTGCTTGGGGATTCCATTAACTCTGCATGTATCTTACTGATAGAGAAAACTACAGAAACATCACAGTGGTTTATTCAGACCTGTCACGATAGCTAAAAAAAAAAGTAGGAGCAGGGGAAACGAAAGGACCACTTCTGAAAAATACACTCAGCATAGTGCACTGACAGCCAGGATCTCAGAGATGTTAACAGTACTGATAGCAGCACTGACCTGGCCCCTGGAAGACCTTCAGGAGATATTCATGAAATGAAAGAGGTATTTCTGGAGGAAAAAAAAAATTCTCAAGTATTCAACTAACCTTATGCTGACATACTCATCACCTGTTTTTGAGAAAACAGATGATAAAATTGCCCATGTTCTTGGAAGCAACATGGGTTCTCCTTCTCCGGTTGCATTTTCAGTTGTAATTTCCTCTTTTCTGAATCAGCTGTTGAGCTAAAGTCATTTAATTCAACAAATTCAACACTCTCCAGTGTGTTTTACAGATGCAACAACCTGGTGCGTGTATTTATAACATGTGTGTGAGGGAGCAGTTCCCTGGTACAAACCATCAGCATCGCCAAGCCATGTCCATAGTCAGAAAGAGGAACGGTATGGCTCATTGGAGCTGACGACCGGAATGCAGATGGCGTGGTAGGTCCTTCCTGCATTTTTACATATGTGTGTCTTAATTCTTCCCCCCTCTACTCCAGGAGACAAATGGCAAGTTAGAAAAATGACTGGTCTAGTTGAAGGCCCCAGGCCATCCAAGGTATGCTGTTTGCCCTGTGAATCAGCAATTGGAGCGTGGAGACACAGTGCATCTTATCTGGAGATCAGGCCTCCAAACGTAAGACAAGGAGGCAGATGGGGGAAGGACTAGTGTCAAAGTCAAAATCACTCAAGCCTGGGCTAAACCCCACCTACCACCAAAGATAAGGACCAGAGGGAAAGGAGCCTTCACAGATGAACTAATCAGACTTAACAGTCCCACATACATGGTAATAGCACCTTCCTTTCTCATGTATTCTAAGGAATCACTTCTCCTGGCATCTTAGTATGTAGGGGACCCAGAGGCATGGGTGAAGGGGATGCAGTGGATATATACCCATGCGCCACGTCGCCGCCCCCATCTCAGGCCTCCTTCCCTATTTGGCTCTCAGAACTCATGGTCAGGGCTTAACCACCCGTCCCCCGCACAGGCAAGAGATCGGGTGAGTTTTCTGGGCTCTGCTCCAGCCAAGAAGGCAGAAGAGCAGGACAGCCAAGGGGGCTTCCCAAACTCAACAGCTCAGCCAACAGCAACAGCTCACCAGGCTTCCCTGGTGGCGCAGTGGTTAAGAATCCGCCTGCCAATGCAGGGGACACATGTTCAATCCCTGGTCCAGGAAGATCCCACATGCCGCGGAGCAACTAAGCCCATGCGCCACAACTACTGACCCTGCGCTCTAGAGCCCGCGAGCCACAACTACTGAAGCCCGCGGGCCTAGAGCCCGTGCTCCACAACAAGAGAAGCCACCGCAATGACTAGCCCCCACTCACTGCAACTAGAGAAAGCCCATGCACAGCAACGAAGACCCAACGCAGCCAAAAATAAATAAATTAAAAAGCTCACTTAGCACACTGCATCCACGTGCACTCACCTCCTCCAGCCTTACGGATGCCCACTCTAAAATATGAGGAAACAACCACAGATTACCAGACAACTGAAGAAAATCTCTGATGAGAAAGAGGCCAAATCAAATAAATAGGGGAAAGAAAGCAATCTGAGAAAACAGAGCCTATATAGGAAGGGGAAATAAACTTCCAGAAGAGAAGCTATCCCTAGCAGATTTGGAGAGCTAAAAGAAGAAACAAGAAAATGTACTGTGAAAAATATACTTAAAGAATGACCAATAAAAAAAAAGAATCCTTGAAAATTAAAAACATGAGTAGAGAAATTAAAAAACAATAGAAGAATTAGAACATAAAATTGAGGAAACAGGGGCTTCCCTGGTGGCGCAGTGGTTGGGAGTCCGCCTGCCGATGCAGGGGACGCAGGTTTGTGCCCCGGTCCGGGAAGATCCCACATGCCGCGGAGCGGCTGGGCCCGTGAGCCATGGCCGCTGAGCCTGCGTGTCCGGAGCCTGTGCTCCGCAACGGGAGAGGCCACAACAGTGAGAGGCCCGCGTACCGCAAAAAAAAAAAAAAAAAAAAAAAAAAAAAAATTGAGGAAACATTCTACAAAGTAGAGCAAATAAAATAAAGAGATGGATAATAGGAAAGAAGAGAGAAAACAATTAGAAGATCAGTCCAGGGTGTCCCACACCTGAATAATAGGAATACAGAAAGCAACCTCAGAAAAAACGGAGCAGAGGTAATAATCAGTGTAGTAATTCCAGGACATTTATCAGAACTGAAGGACATGAATTTGAAGATTAAAAGGTATCACTGAATATCCAGAAAGATGAAAGAACACAGTCTCAGCCGAAGAAATATCCCATCATTGCAAAACATCAGGAACAAGAAAAGATCCTACAGCCTTTGAAGTGGGGTGGGGAACAGGTTCTTTTCAAAGGCTCAGGAATCAGAATGGCGTCAGATCTCTCAATGACATCCCTGGAAGCTAGAAAGCAAAGGAGCAATGTCTTCAAACTCCCGACAGGAAAAGATTCCCAACTAGAACAGTATATCCACATAAAATATCATTCAAATTATTAGGATAGAATACATTCACTTTTGGACATGCAAGCTTACAAAAAGAAAAAAGAAACGTACCTCCCAGGCACCGTTCTCAAGGAAGTATCAGAAGACGCTCCACCAAACTGAGAAGAAAAGCTGAGAAAGAGGAAATCAGGAAAAATAAGAAACAGATGATCCTACATTAAAGGGAGTAAGAGAATCCCTGAAGTGTTGAAGAGAAATCCTAAGATGATTGCTATCCCCCAGTCATAGGGTTCATTCAGCTGGTCAAGGAGGTGAAGCAGGTCATCAGAGGCCCCAGGAGAGAGCTCTTTAGGAAGATGAAATAGATAGAACACCTGAAGTCTTTCAATGTCCTAAGGGCAGATTTCGAGGAAAGAATTTGGAGTTTTATTAGTGACAGGTGCATAGAAAGCCAAGCAAATAACAAGCTTGATTTAACTTCAGAGAAAACAAAAAGCTGCGTCAAAAGGAGAAATACCTAAGCTTTAACATTAGGGGAAGAGTATATGTGAGTTCTGTACTATTTTTGCAACTCTTTTATCTATCTAAAATTAATTTAGAAGAAAAAGTAATCATGGTGCATGTAACAGACAGTCTCTAAAATGGTCTTGCTCTCTGAGGGAAAGCAGCTACGTGCTGTGAGCTGCGCTATGGAAAGGCCCGGGTGGCAGGGAGTTGATGTCTCCAGCCAACAGCCACATGAGTGAGTTTGGAAAGGGATCCCCCCACCTTGAGTTGATCCTCAAGATGACCACAGCTCCAGGCAACGGCCTTCTTGAGACACCGAGCCAAAGGTCCCAGCTAAGCCACACCTGGCCTCCTGACCACTGAAATGGTGAGATGATAAACGTTTATTGTTTTCAGCTGCTAAATTTAGGAGAGAATGGTTACATAGAAATCGATAACTGATACAGTATGGATACACTACATGGCTCTGCATGTACAGTTGCCCCGGAAACAACTCGGGGGGTTAGTGATGCCAGCCCTCCTCACAGTGGAAAATCCAAGTATAACTTTACAGTCCGCCCTCTGAGTCTATGGTTCCTTATCCAAGGATTCAACCAATCAGGGATCGTGTAGTACTGTTGTATGCACTTAGTGAAAGAGATCCGAGTACAAGTTGGTGCCATTCAAACTTGTGTTATTCAGGGTCACCTGTATCAAGCCTAGTAAACACTAAAAATTAATCCATCCAGAACTTGAGAGGATACAGGACAAGGAGGTTGTGAATGCCTGATGGGAATGGGTGGGAAGGACTGCTGAAGCCTCAGCTTTAAGGAAGGAAGTAAAACATGGTGTTGACGTCTAAAACACAAAAAGCAGAAATAAGTAGTAAAAGCAGTAAAAGCGATTGCCTCTGTGAAGGAGAGAAGGGTGGGATAGGGAAATGCTGGCTTTATCATGAATCTTATATAACTATTCGACTTTTTAAACTTGGTGCACGTGTAACTTTGATAAAAATTTAAGCTTAACGATTTCCTCATCCCACGATTCAGATGCGATTCTTTTTTTTTTTTTTTTTTTCTTTTTGTCTCATCTAAACTCCTTTCTTCTGTCCTTCACAGAGTGAAAAGCCTCGGGCAGCCTTCCTCTAATAAGTAGTCCTGAATACTATGTTTTGACCCTTGAGCCTTCATTCAGTCTTTTCTAGTTTTTACAACCTCAAATATTTTCACTCAGTATCAAAGCTTCTATTTCCCTAAATCCCTAATCCTTTCACTGTTTTTTCTTTTCTTTGTGTGTTTATGATGTGTGTATGTGTGTATATATGTGTGTATGTATGTGTATATATATGTGTGCATGTAAATGTTTTGTGTGTATATGTGTATTATGTCTGTGTGTATGTCTACATATATATGTGTGTATGCGTGTGTATGTGTGTATTATGTGTGTATATGTGTTGTGTGTATATGTGTGTATGTTGTATATGTGTATGTGTGTGTATGTGTATTACGTCTATGTGTGTACATATTTATATGTATATATGTGTGTGTGCACGTGTATGTATTATGTGTATATGTGTGTGTGTTATGTGTGTATATGTGTATATGTGTGTATATGTGTGTATGTATATGTGTATTATGTCTATGTGTGTATGTATATGTAAGTATATGTGTGTATGTATATTGTGTATATATATGTGCATACATGTATGTGTGTATGTATATGTGTGTGTATACGTGTGTATGTATATGTATGTTGTATATGTGTATGTCAGGGGTGAGGGGTCCTTTCCACTTTTTCCATCTACACAATGAAATAGAAAGTCCCACAGTTGGATTTGTAGAGTCTCAGCATCTAGCCAGTGCCTGGCACATAGAAGGCACCCAGTACATGTTATGTAAATAAATGAGACTCTGAATTGAGCATGAAATCCACCAAAAAGGCCTGGAAAATATAAGAATTGGTGGAGCTGAAAGAGAAGGGGTGAGGGAAGGCCCTTGGCTCATAAACCCACTCACACCCTGTGAGAGGCTGGTGTGGCTCAGTGGCAGCACCAGGCAGCACCAGGCAGCAGCAAGGCTACAGCAAAGCTGATGACCAAAACGAGCAGAAGAGGGGCCAGCGCTGCCCCCACAGAGATGCCGCGTTCCACACAGGCCAGTCACCAGCTCCGCAGTGTCGCAGGGGGGAGCAGTGCTTGTCACTAAAGATGGAACCCACGCCCCAAAACAAACACAGAGCAAACCAGGATGAGGGAGGGCAGCCATGGTGTGGAGGAAGGAGCCTCCCACCCGAGGGGACTTGACTTCTGCTTGGGGTGGTGCTGTTGACGAAAGCCAGGTGAAGGAAAGTCCCCCAGCAAGCCAGGCAGACTCCTGTTGACTCAGACCCTTGGGCTACCAGGAACTGGTGACTCATCTTTACGAGTTACAACGTTCAGAGCCTGAAGAGAACTATTTAAGTTTAGAAACCAGATTATCTGATTAATGTTTGCTGGTCCCTCTGAGCCACCAGCCCCAGGGGTGCAGAGGCCGGTCTGCTTTTGCTCCCCATCGAATCCTGAATTTCACACTCGGTGTCTGGAACATAATAAGCAGTAGATATTGGATGAATGGATGAATGAATGAGTGAGTGAGTGAATGGCATCCCTGAGAGCTTGTGATGGTTAATTTTATGTGTCCACTTGGCCAGGCCACAGGGCACCCAGATCAAACATTATTTCTGCGTGTGTCTGTGAGGCTCTTTCTCGATGAAATTAGCATTTGAATCAGTGGACCCAGTGTGGGAGCATCATCCAATCCATTGAGGGCCTGAATAGAACAAAAGGGGAGGAAGGAGGAATTCACCCTTATTTTCCTGCCTCGCTGAGCTGGGACCTCTCATCTCATCCTCTCTGGTCCTCAGACTAGGTGTTACACCATCAGGCCCCCTGGGCATCAGACCTTCAGACTTGGACTGAATCACACCTCTGGCTTCCCCAGGTCTCCACTTACAGATCCATCCATCATGGGACTTCTCAGCCTCCCTGACTATGTGAGCCAATTCTTCATAATAAATCTCTCTCTCTCCCCATCAGTCTGTGTACACATACATATAAATATATGTATGTGTGTGTATGTACTGGTTCTGTTTCTCTGCAGAACCCAGAGAAATTAGTCAAACACAAATCTGACCCATGCTATACAGTAAGTCCCTGTTGAAAGCACAGGGAACTCTGCTCAATATTCTGTAACAACCTAAATGGGAAAAGAATTTGAAAAAGAATAGATACATGTATATGTATAACTGAATCACTTTGCTGTACACCTGAAACTAATACAACATTGTTAATCAACTATATACCAGTATAAAATAAAAAATAATTTCCTGAAGAAAAAAAAAAAAAAGCTGATCTGTGTTTGTTGGTAGGAATCCTGGCTGGATGTTTTGAGTTTTGGAGAAGACTGTCTTCTTAATTTTGGGCAGGAAGAGAGTAAGACCTCATTCATTTCCCTAGCTCCGGCATTCCTTGCCTCCTCCCCCATGGGATCCGATGTTGGGAGATGGCTCAGGCTGGAAGTGTGACACCCTCCACTCTGGACCACCTCCCACTGAAGCCTCGGTGTGGGTGGTGGCCTGGTCGTGCTCCCCAGCCCAGGGGAGAACCCTCCGTGTTTTCTCTCTGTTGGCTGAAACTGCACTCCATTTGTCATTAAATCAATTATGTCTGTCACCAGCTTGAGCTGCCCACCCCAAAGAAAACTGGTCCAATTCTTGTGATGCCAGACCCCGAGAGAGATCTCAGGAGAGAAAAAAGCTGGTAAACAAATGTCTGATCGCCCTGCGAGACAGTCCACCTGGTACACATCTGGGACTGAATAGGAGGTAGATGTGTCCCCTCCTTTCAACACTGTGACGTGACCCTGTGTGTCACGCTCTGTGTGGCGACCCAACTAACTAGTCTGGGGTTTACAAAAATAGGGGATTTTAATGCAACAATTCACTCTAGTAGGAGCCTCTTCATGGAATAAGAAGCACTATTTACTGAGTACATACTAAATGCCAGGTACTGCGCTAGGTGTATGTATCATACACGAATTATCTCTAAATCTCACTGCAAGAAAGGTATCCCCCTCATTTTATAAAGGATGGAACTGAGGCTCAGTGGAGTTGAGTGTTTGACCCAAATCTCAGTCAGTAGGTGGCAGGACTGGAATCCAAAACAGGGGGAGAGACATGGCACTCCTGAGAGACCCTCTGGGTTTGAATCCTGGGTTCCACCACGTACTGGTAATATAACTAAAGCAGCCACTCACCCTCCCCAACTCTTACCCCCATCCGGAAGGAGATAATCATGATACCTGTACAGAGAGTCATTCCTGGGAGGAGGTGAGCTAATACAGGAATAGCACTTAGATGAGTATCTCAGGCACAAAGTAATTTCTCCATAAATGTTAACTATCATTATTGAAAATGGTGCTGTCCCTTTCACACATGTGCACACACACACACACACACACACACACAGAGTTAACACCATTCGTAGCTTACCCTCGAAACGCAGTCAGGCCCTGATTAACACAAGGGCTGAGCTAATCTAATCACTACCCATGACCAAGTCTAGCAGTTAAACAAATGAATGCTTTATACCTTATATGAGCTGCACGATTAAGATTGCTGCTCTTAGAAATGACACTGAGGGCTTCCCTGGTGGCGCAGTGGTTGAGAGTTCGCCTGCCGATGCAGGGGACGCGGGTTCGTGCCCCGGTCCGGGAAGATCCCACATGCCGCGGAGCGGCTGGGCCCGTGAGCCATGGCCACTGAGCCTGTGCGTCTGGAGCCTGTGCTCCGCAACGAGAGAGGCCACAACAGTGAGAGGCCCACGTAACGCAAAAAAAAAAAAAAAAAAAAGAAATGACACTGAAAATAACAAAACCCACCATTTATCGGAGACACAAGTGTCAAGTGTCTCTCCACACGTCCTTCCTTGACTGCCTAGAGTAGATGATTCCATGCCAGTGTCCCCTGCCCCAGAAACACAATTTGCTCCCCCCGAGGGAGCAGGGTTCTGATTGTTTGCCCGGGAACTTGCTTTGTCTCCAGACCAGCGTTGTTCAATAGAAATATCATGCAAGGCACATTTATAATCATAAATTTTCTAGTAGCCATATTTAAAAAAGTAAAAAGAACAAGTAATATTAATTTCCATAATACATTCTATGTAACCAATTATGTCCACTCTACTATTGGTCCAACATGTAATCAATGTAAAAATTATTGATGAGATATTTTACCTTTTATTTTAGTACTAAGTCTTTGAAATCGGTGTATATTTTATACTCCAGCCCATCTCAATAGGGACTCACCACATAACAAACGCTCAAAAGCCAGAAGTGGCCAGTGGCCCCCACAGCACATCTCTAAGGGCCCCTAAAGGGTAGGAATCTTGTCTGGCCCGTCTACCGTTGTAACCTCAGGGCCCAGCACAAGGTCATTATAGAAGCTGGTATACAGAAGGAGCTTAATAAGTATGTACTGGATGACTGCATGGATGAACGAATGAATGGGATTCCAAACGCATAGTTGATACAAAACATTAAACCTCGGGTCCTACCTGTGAAATGGGCTGCATGGACCAGCAGATTCCCCAAGATCTGGTAAGTGGGCAATGTCATTGTCATCCCTGTGTCATCACTGTGTTTCTAGACACAAAAGTAACAGGCTTCAGTATGGTGGAAACAATAAAAGTGTTTGCCAAAAACATGTTCTAGCGTGACCTGGGTTCTTTTCAATACCCGTCGAATTCTCCCATCTTTGGAGGTTTGGGAGGGGAGAGCAGGGGTTCACCTGAGAAAGTCTGAACCCTAACCCTGTCTCCCTCCAGCTGTGACACCTTAGGTAAATGACTTCATCTTTTTATATCTCAGCTTCCTCATCTGTAAAACCTCATTAGGTTGCTGAAATCACCTATATGTGAAACCTAAAATATGATACAAATGAACTTACTTACAAAACAGAAACAGACTCACAGACATAGAAAAGAAACTTATGGTTACCAAAGAGGAAAGGGGGTGGGGAAGGGCAAAAAGTTAGGGGTTTGGGATTAACAGATACACAAGACTATATATAAAATAGATAAACAACGAGGTTCTACTGAATAGCACAGGAAACTATATCCTGTAATAAACTATAATGGAAAAGAATCTGAAAAAGAACATATATATGTATGTATAACTGAATCATTTTGCTGTACACCTGAAACACAACATTGTAAATTAACTATACTTTTTTTTAAAAAAAGAGTCCAAATGAAGCCCTTAGGGCAAGGTCTGACACAGAGCAGGCACGCTAAGTGTGAGCATCCTTGCTTCTTCCTCCGCATCCTCCAAGGCCCCGCATCACCTCTCCCCTTCCCGCTGCTGCAAATTAGAACTTCAGGGCAACGCAGCCACGGGGCCTCTCGCCTAAACAGTTTCCTCGGCTTTCGCTTCCTCTTTTCTTCATCCTCCTTCATTGCTCGACCTGCCAACGTGTGATCTTTTCCCCTTTGTCTTTTCCACTTTGCTCCTTAGCTCTGAGACTTCTCCTTCACTAGCCAGGTAACCCCCCAAACTACCTCCATGTCACCACCTGCCTAAAGACATCGTGGCTCAGCATCCAGAGGGTGTAAGTTCTCCCTTGATTTGCTATCAAATTCTTGAAGAAGAGGACAGATGACATTCTCTCACCTGCGTCCTTATTCTCCTCTACACAAAGCACACCTTAGCCATCACTGAAGTGCATCACCCATCACATGCAAGAGGCTAAATGGTCCCTGGGGATGGGGGGCTGGACCACACACAGGACAATAGCCACAGCTAAGTGAGAGGCCAGGTAGCTAAGGACAGACATCACCACCCTGTGAAAGGCACCCAGGAAGCTCGTCCATGATAACTGAAACCACGTCTTTGTTTCACCGGAATTTCTACTGAACAAGCTGTACCCAACATCTCCTTTCCTCTGACTCTGTTCTTCCGATAGACTCTACCTTTTTTTAAATGCATTTTTTAACATCTTTATTGGAGTATAATTGCTTTACAATGTTGTGTTAGTTTCTGCTGTATAACAGAATGAATCAACTATACGTATACATATATCCCCCGTCCCGCGTCTCCCTCCCACCCTCCCTATCTCACCCTTCTACGTGGTCACAAAGCACCAAGCTGATCTCCCTGTGCTATGCGGCTGCTTCCCACTAGCTATCTATTTTACATTTGGTAGTGTATATATATCCATGTCTCACTTCGTCCCAGCTTACCCTTCCCCCTGCCTGTATCCTCAAGTCCATTCTCTACATTTGCATCTTTATTCCCATCCTGTCCCTAGGTTCATCAGAACCTTTTTTTTTCTTAGATTCCATACATATGTGTTAGCATACGGTATTTGTTTTCCTTTCTGACTTACTTCACTCTGTATGACAGACTCTGGGTCCTTCCACCTCACTACAAATAACTCAATTTCATTTCCTTTTATGGCTGAGTAATATTCCATTGTATATATGTGCCACATCTTCTTTATCCATTCATCTGTCGATGGACACTTAGGTTGCTTCCATGTCCTGGCTATTGTAGACACAGCTGCAATGAACATTGTGGTACATGACTCTTTCTGAATTATGGTTTTCTCAGGGTATGTGCCCAGTAGTGGGATTGCTGGGTCATATGGTAGTTGTATTTTTAGTTTTTTAAGGAACCTCCATACTGTTCTCCACAGTGCTTGTATCAATTTACATTCCCACCAACAGTGCGAGAGGGTTCCCTTTTCTCCACACCCTCCCCAGCATTTATTGTCAAACACATTTTTTAATTGAAGTATAGTTGCTGTACAATATGTTACAGGTGTACAATACAGTGATTCACAGTTTTTAAAGGTTATACTCCATTTATGGTTATTATAAAATGTTGACTGTATTCCCTGTGTTGTACAGTATATCCTTACAGTTTATTTTATACCTAATAATTTGTACTTCTTACCCCCCTGCCCCTATAATGCCCCTTCCCCCTCCCCTCTCCCCACTGGTAATCACTAGTTTTTTTCTATGTCTGTGAGTCTGATTTCAGGAAGCAGGACCAGCTGTTCTTTGTGGCCGAGAGAGCCACAAACCCAAAGATCACCTAGCTGTCAGCTGGCCAGCAACCCGTGAAGTGACTTGACTCAGTACAAAATATTTGTTCCGTAAGTATGACAGTCATTGGCTAAACCAATTAGCCTGGCTCCTTATGAGATCGGTATGAATCATATGGGAATATTTGGCTAAACCAATTAGCCTGGCTCCTTATGAGATCGGTATGAATCATATGGGAATAATTGGCTAATTAGGAAGAAGAGGAGCCCAGAGCAAACACATATAGAGAAGCAGATACATCACATTAAAGAAAATCAGAGTATTCACTCTCTAGGCCGCTTTGGATATTCATAAGCAAACTGAGTTGGAAAGAGAAGTTCGGTGTGGCACGGTCAGCTTCCTGGTTACACTTACAAACCTTGAGAAACTTTACAATAAACACCTACATGGGCTGTGCTCCCTCAAAAACACAACCTGAGGCAAATCTTCTTACCTGTGATGCTTTATGGAGAGGTGGGTGCAATCCCAGGGCAGCAAGAGTGTGGGAAAAGGGAAGTGAGAAGGTGGAAAAAGCAAATACACCCAAGGGGTGTGCTACGCAGTGGTCAGGGCTTCAAAAGAAAACGCAGCTGGGCTTCCCTGGTGGCGCAGTGGTTGAGAGTCCGCCTGCCGATGCAGGGGGACACGGGTTCGTGCCCCGGTCCGGGAGGATCCCACAAGCCGCGGAGCGGCCGGGCCCGTGAGCCATGGCCGCTGAGCCTGCGCGTCCGAAGCCTGTGCTCCGCAATGGGAGGGGCCACAACAGTGAGAGGCCCGCGTGCCGCAAAAAAAAAAAAGAAAAAGGAAAAGAAAATGCAGCTGGTGGTTCAGTCACGTGGGACATTTCGGGGAAGGTCGAAAGGCATCACTGCCCCTGCACATCTTGTGCACGGGGCAGGAGGAAGGGAGAGGAGTTTACGTGCCAGCTGCTTCCCATCCCCTGTCTAATGGCCAGAGCTCATTACACGGGGCATTAAGCACCCCACCTCCCACCCCCCACACCCCGCCCCTGCCCCGACACCTTCAGGCTGTTTTCACCCTGTGGAGTGTGAACTCACCTACACTTCTAGTTGAGTCGGTCCAGTTCCACCTGGGAAACCAGATCTCACACCCCACAGTCTGGCCCCTCCATCTGGGTCTGGATGTGTTGGGAGCAGCCAGGGCCACCGCGAGACCACAGGGCTGGGACAGGGGGTTAGGGGTCAGAACGGCTGCAGTTTCCCCCCCACCACCACTGATCAAGCAGCTGAGGGCCCTGGGGAAGGCAGGTGGGACCAGGTGAAACTGGGGAGGTGAGTGCCTGCATTCAGCCCAATGCATCCTCTTTGGAGTCATGAGCTTTCCTTTCTTACGGTTAAAAAAAGCCTAAGTCAAAATTTACACTGTGTTCGCATCACCCTCCTCACGCCTCCTCTCCTCAGCACCAGCTACAATCACTTCCCAAATCAGCTCAAGTAGAAATCTATTACAGCTTCACACCTCCCAGGTTCAAGTCGCCTTATTATAGCACCAACACTTCCCGTAATCCAACATTTCCACAGCCGAAGACCGAATATTCCCTCCAGAGGCAGAGCATGCACGGTGAGACTCTGGGCCCCAATAATTTTATTTGGAAAAGATGGTGGCTAGCACCATAGTTCTATGGTTTGCCAAAGGCAGAGATTTCCCCAAGCCCCGAACCTTTACATCGTTGTTGAGGGATGTTTACACGGCCTATATTATGCCCTTTCCTTTTTAATACTTCAAAGTACACAGCTTGGGCAATGATACATAAAACGCAATACAGGGCTTCCCTGGTAGTACAGTGGTTGAGAGTCTGCCTGCCGATGCAGGGGACACGGGTTCGTGCCCCGGTCCGGGAAGATCCTACATGCCGCGGAGCGGCTGGGCCCGTGAGCCATGGCTGCTGAGCCTGCGCGTCCGGAGCCTGTGCTCCGCAACGGGAGAGGCCACAACAGTGAGAGGCCCACGTACCACAAAAAAAACAAAACAACAAAAAAAAACGCAGTACACTTCATTGCATCAAGTTGCATGAGGATGTGCTGTGTGGCGTGGTGGGGAAATTTCCACAGGAAGTTAGGGTGATTGGTTTCTAGTCCTGCTTGGGCACTAACAGTCTGTGTGATGTGGCAGGTACCCGTGAGCATCCTCCTGCATAGAGGAGGGAGTAAGAACAGACCCCACAGTACCAGCCTCCTGTGATGCTATTTTACCACGACTGAACCAAAGAAAGCGCTTTACTTTCAAAGGCTATGACTCCAACTTTCAAAAATCTAGGACTCCTCGGGTTCAAAACTGAGAGGCATAGAGCCTACCACTTCTGTTCTTTCTGACAGAGTAAAAAACATTCTCACCAGGACCCAGGGGGCTTGGCAATCATAATATGGAGTTTCCTTTGATTCTAATGACTCCTATAGCCATGTGATTAGAGTCTGAAAGTCCGGTTACCTGGACTGGCTTCTCCCACAGAAACACAGGAATCCTCCTGCCTTCTGAGCATCAGGTTGTCTGTCTAAAAACAGGCTGAATGGTGCCTTTTGAAACCTCCCAGGGGGACTCTGGGGCTTGGGGGCGGGGAGGGCTACCCCTCAAATGTGTATCTATGAAGTGTTCATCTTAAAATATCTGGAATTCTGCTAGTTCATCCCATCAGCTCACCATAAGAAAGACATCACAACCAAAAAGGAAGAATCAAAGATCAGATAAAACAAGAACGAGAAGCCTGGGCTGCATGGACCAGAGGCACAAAAGTAGGCTTGTGAGCCATGTGGGAGGGACAGGACAGGATGTGATACACAGGATGCAAAGAGTGGAAATGGAGTTCTCCCCCGAGATTCAGGAGTCGTTTGCAAGGATCAAAATGCTAAATCTGGGAGACGTAAGCCCATCCCATTTGGGAAATGTGGACTTGGAGGATTGGTCACTAAAATGTCATTCACTTCCATGTAAGGTAGGTCCCGTCTTGCAAGTATTAAATATAGTACCAGCTCTAAATGGCTCCGCCAAACTTGAAGGAAAGAGACAACCTGGATGGAGCTTAGATTTTCTTACAGGTGAGCATGGAAAGCTTTCTCACTGTTCTCTATAGCTCTTCAAATCAAAAGAACACTCACCAGTGTCTATAGATGACATAAAACCGAAGAATTTGTGTTATAAACTAATATGAGACCTGGGTCTCATTAAACAATGCTAGATTCTCAGTGATGTCACTGCAGAAGTAGCTAAAACGTTATTTTTTAAAAGGTGCTCTACTTGGTGAGCTGACGCACTGGCAAGGATCCATCTAACTGCTTAGTGGATAACAACACATCCGGGTATGACCCAGAGCGGGGCCTGAGGCCACAGGACAGAGAGGACGGAAGGGCTGACCAGGGCAGCCAGGTGGGGCTGTTGGAGTAGGTCGGGCTGGTAGGGGAGCAGAAGGCCCTGGGGGCGGACCTGGAGGGCCATGAGAAAAATCCTCCTAAACGTTCAGAGCTGTGCCCGGGGTTTCCGTCCCCTGGTGACACTCCAGCTCCCCCAACGGTCGCCCTGCAGAATGAATGGGTTTTGTTTGGCTTTTCTGAGATGCATCTTAATTCAAGAGCTTTGGCCTGAGTGAGTCAGAAGCAGGAAAGTCTCCAGCCCCACCCCAGCTGGTACTTTTCCGTCCCTTCCCCTGGATTATATAACATGGCACATTTTTAGAAACTTAGTTCTAGCTGCAGAGACATCTGTGCTAAAATCCCAGCTTCCCACTCCTCAGACTCTCAAACGTTCAAGGAAGAAGATGCTGGTGTTTTTTGAGTTACAAAGAGTAGGAGTTGGAGGATAACGTATCTTCCTATAATGTAAAAGGAACAAGGGGTCTCACGTGGTCACCTGGAAATAACACCTTCCTACCCTTTGCGTTTATATAGGGACAGGGTCAGAGAACCTGCATGTGGCTGGGTTTTATCTTGTTGCTTCCAGGGAAGCACCTGGAAAAGTGCCCAGCTTGGAGATTTTCAGTGTAGTGTCACATATGGAGGTAGAACATTAGCTGCAATTCATACTAGCATGTAGATGACTGATTGCAATTCATACTAGCACGTAGATGGTTGATAGAGAAAGGAAGTTTCATGGGAACATCTGGAGAGGACAGGGCTCCTGAAGTAACGAGAGATTGAAGCCACAGGAGAAAAATGTGTTGACAGAGATGGAGGGAAAGGGGCTCAGGGTAAAAAGGAAAACAGAGGCAGACAGAGCCTCTGTCAGGTTCATTTTGCCCCATGACAAGTTACAAGGACCTAATTCTAGGTCTCTTTTCTTACCTCACCTGCTAGAATGTCCAGCCTCATCCTCTTTGAGGCATTTGTCCAAAGCAGCCCCTTGTCCCTAGTGACCAATTCTGACCAAGTCCTCCCCAGTCAGAGTGCCCAGGAAGAAAAAATCAACAGCCCGAGGCCAACTTGCCCTCAATAGAGCTTCAGACAAAGCCACATGCACAGGGAGAAGCGGCTTCTTGTTTAATGTCTGCTCAGCCGACAAGGATCATGAAACCTTAGTCCCAGCCCTAAACCCTGAGCCAAAGCCAAACAGGAATTGAAAGAAAGGAAGGATAGGGAAAAACAAAATGGGCTGCAGCTGTGTGGACATCCTCCGCGAGGCCCAGTCTGCTGCCTTTCCTCCTCGTGCCCACAAGCGCTGACATGTGGTGTGCGTGCAGTTCCCCGAGGGCCTTCCCATTAAAAAGCCATAATCTTCAGCTGCACTGCAGGGTTATAATGTCACATCAACTCCACGGAGAGCTAAAGCTGAGTTTTGGCCTAATATGATGTTTTTAGGCAACTCATTTTTGCGGCAGTGGCCACTGCCTTCCTGTCCCCCTCCTTTGTACAAACTTCCACGGTGCCAACGGCACCTCCCTGCCCCCACCGTGTCAGCTGTAGCTATGTTTCAGCTGGATGTTCATCTTAGAGCCTGAGAAGCAAAGTAGTGGAGACGTGGGAGGGTCCTGAGGTAGAAGTCTGCAGACCCCTGTCCCTGCTTCCAGAATAAAGACAGGCGTGTGTAGAATACTTGCCCTGCATCTCACTGGGGAAGTGGCTTTCTTTCGGGTGTTCTCTCTGCATAACAACTGCTACAGGACAGTCACGATCTCCCCCTCCAAAGATTCAGCTATCTATCCGGTCCATGGAGAGATGTGGTGACCCCCCATTTATTCACACAATAAATATCTATTAGCAGATATACACTGAGCTCTGGCTGTATGCCGAACATGGGACCAGACACAAGTCACCAAAGAGAACAAGACGTGCGCCCCGCCTCCGTGTCCTAAAGACTCTGACAGTCTATGTAACAACTATTACATCCCTTCCCAACTCTGCATTCAGAAGTTGTCACATTGGCAGCTTGACATCAGCCATGTGGGAGAATTTACACTCCAGAAACTGGCAAGCACTTCAGAGTTCTGTTATTGCTCCTCTGGTTTCTGTTGTGTGTTTTGTTTGTGTTTGTTTGAGGTGCTCAGCCAGAACATCACTGCATCGACGGCACGATTGAAGGGTTAGAGCAGAGAGCACGTTTTTCTGCTTTCAGGGACGGGGTGAGGCTTTTACACAGGAGACGCCATACTGGTTGTGCATTTCAAGCTGAGTAAGATGTCACCAGGCAGCAAGAGGGGAACAAAGAATTCCAGAAAGAATAGCATAAGTAGAGGCACAGAAGTTTCTCATTTAAAACGTTCTAGAGATTCAGAGAAGGAAACCAATACAATCTGTTGTGCTACCCAGGAAAGTCTATTGGGCTTTAAAGAATAGATGGGTCTTTGGCAGATGCGTGGGGGGGAGGGGGAGGAAGGACAGAAGGGTGGAGCAGACATCGCCATCAGCGGTGATCAGTGTGGAGCTGGGCAGCTCAGCTTAGCTGGGGAGAAAAGACTGACACCTCCCTCTTTCCTTCCCATCCTTGGAGCCCCCATGGTAGATTTCACATGTAAAGAAGAACACTGAACGAAGTTGCACAGAAAAACCACACCTTCTATGTGTCCTCGAAATTGTAAGGGGCAGAGGGGGGTGGTATCTGTCTTTAGTTCAGATGCTAAGCAGAGTGTCAATTACCCTGAGGTTACAGGGGTACTTTATCAGTACCACCCCCAGGTGAGAAATTCCTTCCTTAAAAAGCACTATTCTATTTTTAGTTTTTTAAGGAACCTCCATACTGTTCTCCATAGTGGCTGTATCAATTTACATTCCTACCAACAGTGCAAGAGGGTTCTCTTTTCTCCACACCCTCTCCAGCATTTATTGTTTCTAGATTTTTTGATGATGGCCATTCTGACCGGTGTGAGATGATATCTCATTGTAGTTTTGATTTGCATTTCTCTAATGATTAATGATGTTGAGCATTCTTTCATGTGTTTGTTGGCAATCTGTATATCCTCTTTGGAGAAATGTCTATTTAGGTAGGTCTTCTGCCCATTTTTGGATTGGGTTGTTTGTTTTTTTGATACTGAGCTGCATGAGCTGCTTGTAAATTTTGGAGATTAATCCTTTGTCAGTTGCTTCATTTGCAGATATTTTCTCCCATTCTGAGGGTTGTCTTTTGGTCTTGTTTATGGTTTCCTTTGCTGTGCAAAAGCTTTGAAGTTTCATTAGGTCCCATTTGTTTATTTTCATTTTTATTTCCATTCCTCTAGGAGGTGGGTCAAAAAGGATCCTGCTGTGATTTATGTCATAGAGTGTTCTGCCCAGCAATTCCACTACTGGGCATATACCCTGAGGAAACCATAACTCAAAAAGAATCGTGTAGCAAAATGTTCATTGCAGCTCAATTTACAATAGCCAGGACATGGAAGCAACCTAAGTGTCCATCAACAGATGAATGGATAAAGAAGATGTGGCATATATATACAATGGGATATTACTCAGCCGTAAAAAGAAACAAAATTTGTAGTGAGGTGGATGGACCTAGAGTCTGTCATACAGAGTGAAGTAAGTCAGAAAGAGAAAAACAAATACCGTATGCTAACAGATATATATGGAATCTAAAAAAAAAAAAAAAAAAAAAGGTCCTAAAGAACCTAGGGGTAAGATGGGAATAAAGACACAGACCTACTAGAGAATGGACTTGAGGATATGGATAGTGGGAAGGGTAAGCTGTGACAAAGTGAGAGAGTGGCATGGACATATATACACTACCAAACGTAAAATAGACAGCTAGTGGGAAGCAGCCGCATAGCACAGGGAGATCAGCTCCGTGGTTTGTGACCACCTAGAGGGGTGGGATAGGGAGGGTGGGAGGGAGGGAGACGCAAGAGGGAAGAGATATGGGAACATATGTGTATCTATAACTGATTCACTTTGTTATAAAGCAGAAACTAACACACCACTGTAAAGCAATTATACTCCAGTAAAGATGTTAAAAAAAAAAGCACTATTTATTCCCTTCCTTCTCCCCAATAACACAAATGGTGAGTGGAGGAATTCTGTTTTTTATGGTTTAAATTATGGTTTAAAAATTAGCACAGGGACTTCCCTGGTAGTCCAGTGGTTAAGACTTCACCTTCCCATGCAGGGGGTACAGGTTCGATCCCTGGTTGGGAAGTTAAGATCCCACATGCTTCGTGGCCAAAAAAATCAAAATATAAAACAGAAGCAATATTGTAACAAATTCAATAAAGACTTTTAAAAAAATGGTCCACATGAAAAAGTCTTTAAAAAAAAAATTAGCACAAAGACCATCACAGTAAAATGGCCAAAATCCACAACACTGGTAACACTAAATGCTGGTGAGGATGTTGAGCAACAGGAATTCTCTTTCATGGCTGGTGGGGATACAAAATGGTACAGCCACTTTGGAAGACAGTTTGCCAGTTTCTTACAAAACTAAACACACCCCTACCATACAATCCAGTAATTGTGCTCCTTGGTATTTACCCAAATGAGCTGAAAACTTATGTCCACACATAAACCAGTACACAGATGTTTATAGCAGCTTTATCCATAATTGCCAAAACTTGGAAGCAGCCAAGATGTCCTTCAGTAGATGACGGATAAATAAACTGTGGTGCATCCAGACAATGGAATATTATTCAGCACTAAAAAGAAATGAGCTATCAGACAAGAAAAGACATAGAGGAAACTTAAGAAGCCAATCTGAAAAGGCTACACACGATATGATTCCAGCTATGTAACACGCTGGAAAGAGCAAAACTATGGAGACAGTAAAAGGATCGGTGGTTGCCAGGGGCTGGTGGGGAGAGAGATGAAGAGGTGGAGCACAGAGGATTTGGGGGGCAGTGAAGCTAACCTGTATGATGTTATAATGGTGGATACGTATCATTATATATTTGTCCAAACCCACAGAATGTACAACATCAAGGGTGAGCCCTAATGTCAGCTACAGACTTTGGGTGATGATGACGTGTCCATGTAGATTCATCAGTTGTAACAGATGCACCACGCAGTAGCGGAAGTTGATAAGGGGGGAAGCAGTGCATGTGTAGGGACAGGGGAAATCTCTATATTTTCCCCTCAATTTTGCTGTGAAACCAAAACTACTCTAAAAAATAAAGTGCATTTTTCAAAAAGATTTTAAAACTTAAGGGAAGTAGCCTGAGCTTTTAAGAGGCCCCTGCTCCTCCAGGACATTCCCCTCCACCCCCAACCCAGCCCCTGAGGAGGGTTGGCCTCCACCATAGTCCCTGGAGCCACCAGATGGCGCTGTTGCAGCCGTCAGCGCTCCTGGGGTTTGAGGCCAAATTGGCGAGGAGCCTGGGTTCCAGCAGCAACACCTGACAAGGATTCTTGTCATCACTGGGGACAGATTCCTCAGGAGGACTGAGATGAAGCTGGGAGAGTGAGGAGGGTGTGGAAGAAGGAGGAAAGAGAAGCCTGATGTGGGAAGGAAAGTGATGATCACCTGTGACAGCTAAAGGTTGGCTCAGAAGGCGTCGAGGTGTCATCACTGAGACTGCCCTGCGGACAGTTTTATTTTAAAGGGCAGAAAAGAAGAGCAAATTGGAGGGATGCATTTCCATCCATCTCACACATGGCTTTGGAGGACAGTTTAAGAATCCCCGCTGGGGATTTCCCTGGTGGCACAGTAGTTAAGAATCTGCCTGTCAATGCAGGGGACATGGGTTCGAGCCCTGGTCCGGGAAGATCCCACGTGCTGCGGAGCAACTAAGCCCGTGTGCCACAACTACTGAGCCTGTGCTCTAGAACCTGTGAGCCACAACTACGGAGCCTGCACTCTAGAGCCCGCGAGCCACAACTACGGAGCGTGCGTGCCACAGCTACTGAAGCTTGTGCACCTAGAGCCTGTGCTCTGCAACAAAGAGAAGCCACCACAATAAGTCTGTGCACCGCAACGAAGTGTAGCCTCTACTCGCCGCAGCCACAGCAATGAAGACCCAACGCAGCCATAAATAAATAAATTAAAAAAAAAAAAGAATCCCCCCTGGAATGTAAGGAAATGGTGAACACACCTGGTTCAGCTCCAGGAAAATGGTTTGCTGGGTGAACAGTGCACACCCTGCATACCATCTCCAGGCTGCAGTCTCAGAGCCCATGCATCTGGGTCCCGCCTCTGCCACATACTGTCTGGGCTTTGCCAAGCCTCTGTGGACGCATTTGTAAAATGGGGATGATATTACAAACTCCCTCTCATAGCCATTCTGAGATCATTTACGTGAAAGTATCCTGTGACCTGGAAAACCTTTGGAATCATTATTTTTACCATCAACATACTCTGCATGCCCCCAACTCCAACAGATGTTCCCACACCCACAGAAGCATCCCATTCACCATAGCTGTGATTTCAGTAGGATTTTCTTTGTTTTTTTAATTCTTTATTGACGTATAGTGGATTTACAATGCTGTGTTAGTTTCTGCTGTACAGTAAAGTGACTCAATTATACGTATACATATTCTTTATCATATTATTTTCCATTATGGTTTATCACAGGGAATTGTATAGAGTTCCCTGTGCTATGCAGTAGGACCTTGTTGTTTATCTATCCTATATAATATAATACATAATAGTTTGCATATGCTAACCCCAAACAGAGGAGAGTTTGGGGTCCACTGGGATTTTAAAACCCTCATTGTTGCCTTGTCTGAATCACTGCGATAACCACAGACCAGTCTCCCACTTGGCATCTCTCAAAATCCATCCTACCAAAGGTCACCAGGACACTAAAGCAGTGCTGAAGTCATGCTGTCCCTTGTTCAGGTACCTCTTGAATGGTTCTCCGATCATCTTCCACGTGGAAGAAGGGTTCCTTACCTTGGCATTCAAGGCCCTGCAGGTCGTCACTGCTTCCTCCCCTCCCACACGTCTTCCTCTGGCCCCAGCGTGTGCCCTGCCTCCCTGGACCATTCACTGTCCTCTTAGCCTGGTCTTTCACCCCTTGCCCCGGGCGTGCCATGGTAACTCCCTTCTCCCACCCTCCAGCTTCTCCTGGAAAAATCTTACACATCCTCTAACTCATCTAAAAGGACCCTTCTTTAAAGAGGACTTCCATAACCCCTGTTTCCTCATCCTGTCACTGAATTCCTCCCAAATCATGTAGGTTTCATTTCTATCCCTGCATTACCTAGCACATCTTGCAGCAATAAATCCTTAATGAACGGATTTGGGGTTTTGTGCTTCATTTATCTCCCAACCAAAGCCTAAAGTTCTATAGGGAGAGAGTGCCGGCTGGGTTTTCCCTGTATGCCCACGGTCTCCAGTACAACGCTTTGCCCTTAATAAGAGATCAATAAGTATTTGCTGAACTGACTTGAAGGAGTAGAATAGCACCAGTGTCTGAAAGGACTTGAACGAGATCAGTGAAGATCTTACGGCTAATTGTTAAGAATTTAAATTTGATGTGAGATGAATACAAACCACTTTTTAAAATACGCTTAGTATCTACGCAAGTTTTTTTCCACCTGACAGTTATATTTTCTCCATGTAAATTGCCAAGAATGGCTTATGTTTCTGTGTCGTAGTGTCCTATAAGTATCATCAGTAGAAATCAAGGTTACTGCATTTCTGACCCTCTGTTTCTACCAGCCCCTTCTGCTTCCCTCCAGATGTTTTCAGGGTTTGATGAGAGCATTTTTGCATTTTTCTAGAGCAGTGGTTCTCCCACAGCATGAGAGTAACCTGGGAACTTAGAAATGCAAGTTATCAGGCCCCCCGCAGACCTACTTAATCAGAAACCCATGGTGGGGCGGGGAACAGAGCAATCTGTGTTTTAACAGCTTTTCAGGGGACTCTGATGCAAATTAAACCCCTGTTCTTGACACTTCCTGCTCAGAAGTGTGGTCCGTGGACCCTCAGCATATGCATTGCCTGGGAGCTTGTGAGAAATGCAGACTCTCAAGCCTCACCCCTAGACCCACTGAATCAGCATTTGCATTTTAACAAGACCACTGATGAGTCCTCAGCAGGCTCAAATTTGAGAAGCTCTCTTCTAGAGCACTTTGGGAAAAAAGGTGCCTTCTACTAGGAAATTGTCGTCAAGGAGTGTGGCTGATTAAAAACTGCCACACACTTCTGCCACTTCTTCCACTAAGGGCTGGTGTCTATGTCCCATCCCCTTGAATCCGTGCTGGCCCGTGACCTGTTTGGATCAATAGACATGGCCATGGTGATGCTGTCTACCCTGCAAGGCTGGGTGTTGATAGACTTGAAGTTTCTGCCTTAGCCTCTGACAACACTGTCTCATGGGATTCAGCCAACGTACTGTGAGAAGCCCCTGGAGATGCCAGGAGGAGGGGGAGAACTGAGGCTGTCTGGTCCCTGCCCCTGCTAGGCTCTCCCCATGACAGCAAATTGGTAGCCGTGGGAGTGAGTCATGGAGGGTGTCCCCGCCCAGGTGGGCCCACGAGGAGCAGAGGACGCCCCAGCTGAACCCAGTCGCCCCACAGACTTGCAGTAGGTAATAAAGGTGGTTGTTTCAAGCCACTACCTTTTGGGATAGTTTGTTACACAGCAGTAGAAAACTGAAACAGTAAGCTAATGAGTGAATTAGTCACGTGTCTTCTGAAGGAGCCTCTGTCCAAAGTCATTTGCTAAATTATAAAATTCTGAGCATTATGACTTTCATGTATTTCCCC
The DNA here is from genome assembly GCF_025265405.1 of Mesoplodon densirostris. Lineage (NCBI taxonomy): Eukaryota > Metazoa > Chordata > Mammalia > Artiodactyla > Ziphiidae > Mesoplodon > Mesoplodon densirostris. Next base: position 159,755,581 of record NC_082664.1, on the reverse strand, counting down.
TGAAACTCTCAAAAGTAGGTAGTTGTAACTATTTGCAAGATGAATAAGCCTGTGAGTGTAGGGCTGCACTACGGAAAACTAAATTTCTCATAGAGCACGAGACAAAATCCACATCATTCGACAAGGGCCATTCATGGACCAGGATGGGTGAGCATAGCCGGAAGAGAGTTCTATCCCTTTGGCCGGAAGCAACTCAATATACCCAACCATTTCCTCTAAAACATAAACTGTTCACTTTTTTTTTTTTTTTTTTTTTTGCGGTACGCGGGCCTCTCACTGTTGTGGCCTCTCCCGTTGCGGAGCACAGGCTCTAGACGCGCAGGCTCAGCGGCCATGGCTCACAGGCCCAGCCGCTCCACAGCATGTGGAATCTTCCCGGACCGGGGCACGAACCCGTGTCCCCTGCATCGACAGGCGGACTCCCAACCACTGCGCCACCAGGGAAGCCCTGTTCACTTTATTTTTAAATGTTGGTACTTATAGTCAGGAAAAAAAAACTTCATACTCTAGAAAAACAAATTCAGGAAGGACACTACTTCATAATTCCGGATGTATCGATAATTAAATTCAAGTCAGTTGATTTGTATGGAGCTCCAACTGTAGTTAAATGTATACCAAGTCAACTAGCGTTGGCCCTCAAAACGCTGAAGCTCCTGCAAGCAAATGGGACCTAGTAAAGTGGAGGGGAAAGAACCTAGGCTGAGAGTCAGGAGACCTAGCAGCTGGTCCTGACTTTGCCACTATCCCAACCCACCTCTGCTGGCAGAGAGGCCAAAATCATCTTTAAGAAAACGGAGGGAGCATGGTCCTCACTGGATACAGACACTCGACAGCTGGAGCTGGCACATCGGTAGGACCCGCACAAGGGGAATTCCTCTGTCTCCTGTGGGCCACATGGTCTCCCCCTCAAAAGGTCCCTTTTCTCCCTGAATGTGCCCCATTCTCCTCCCTCCTCTCTGTTTATTCACAGCTCCAACTGGCCCAGGAACATCGTCATCCAAATGTTGTCCACGTTATGACACCGGCATCCTCGGCGCCCACTTCTGGGCTCAAATTCCTAAGGAAGACCATCTGATTGGCCAAGGTTGTGGGAAAACCGAGAGATGGGCCGTGCGTGTTGTCAGGTGACCATCCCCCAATTTACTGTCATGGGGTGTTGGGGTCCCGAGTCTCACAGTTCGACCACCCAGGGCTGCAAGGGAGGCAGTTCCCTGAGAAGGAGCAGTAATTCTCATCCCTTCACAGCCATTCGCCAGCTGGGATATTTGGGGCTAATCACTTGGCCCCCTAGAGTTTGCTCTTCCTCAACTGTAAAGTGAGGGATTTGGTCAGATGATCTCAAATCTCTTTCTTCCAATACCAATGTCCTGTCATCTATAATGCAAAGCAGAACATAATGGCAAAATGCAAAGGACCCAGGCCCACCTGTTGTGAATACAGGGACAGCTGTGTGCCCAAGACTCAAAACCAGCAAAGATCCAGGGCAAGAGGTATTTTCAGGACCACCTGCAGAAAACTGGGCACAGCAGCAGAACTATGTGTCCAGGTATCAATACTCCTTGGACCACATGCCTCTAGGACCAGATGACTTTAGTTACACAGGGTTGGTTATGAGCATAGCTAAGAAAATGGTGATAGAAACTGAGGGCCCAGCTTCCCAGTTCTGCCCCCTCTCCTCTCCCTGAACCACTGCCTTCCCTCACAGGGCTCCCAGCACAGAGCCTGCATATATATTAAGAGCTCAAAGGCCAAAGCATCACTTTTAACAAATCACTTTTCTGATCTTTCCATTTCTCCCACTTATATATCTATTGATCAAAACTAGAATCAAACATATCACTTATGCTTTAGTGTGAATTTAAGTCAGTGAATCACATCTCCTGAGGTCTTTGCATTTCGCCCCATTTATGAAAAGAAAGGTGTTAATTTTAGGCAGGTAGGTAAGTAGGTAGTAAAGAAGTCTTTTTCTCTTTCTCTTTTTTACTTAACTTTTTCTTTTCAATGTAAAGGGTCTTTCTTAGAGACATCATTACAGAGACTAGAGGGTCTATGCCCCTCACTCAGTGCTGAACACATGAGGGCATAGGATGCGGAGGCAGGGACAGCATGCAATCAACAATAAAGGACTAAATCAGCCACGTGTATGCCATTTGGTACCCTGTGCAGAAGGCCTTCAGTGGGAGGGCATCGTCTCCATGTCATGAATGTGTCACCAGAAGAGAAAGAGCAGGTGTAGAGATTTAGGAAAAGCCTGTTCCAGCCACTGGTCTTTGCTGGACCCAGTTATGGCTAGAGGAATGCCCCTCAAGGCCACCCACCTGGCTCTGTTCTGGCTCTACGGTCGGCCACCAATGACCAGCTGACCCAGGAGTGTGAAATAAATGATCACTGTTACAAAGCCTCTGAGGTTTTAGAGCCATTTGTTATATAGCAGACTCATAGCAAAAGCCTAGCACAATAAAGGAATTAAACATTTCTGCAAAGAGTGTGTTAAGGATGCCAGGGGCACCCACATCAGACTCCAACGCAAAGTAAGGCTTCGTTAGGGAAACATTCCCTGCAAAGCTGTCTGTGGGTTTCAGGATCATGCAGTCTACTGAGGGCAAGGAAAGCATTTCAGCAGGAAGTCTCTGTTGAATATAGCTCTTCACGTGCCCAGCAAGACAGACTCTGTCCTGCTCCGATCACATGACAGTTCACAGCCAGAGGCACACAGTGGAGGGGGTGCTGACCAGAGCCAAATGCCGTCGTTCTCAACCCCATTCAGGCCATTTCAATAAAGCATCACATCATGTGAGGAAATACGAGCACAAAAGGGAGCATTGTTTCCATGAAAACTAAATTGAACACTTTGTAAAGACTCAGCGATGCAAATAGATTTTTTTTTTTTTTTTACTTCAGAAAACAATTTGGCAGTTTTGGGGTTTTTTTTCAACTGTGGTAAAATACACAACATAAAGTTTACCCTCTGTTATGGACTGAATAGTTGTATTTCCCACCCCCAATTTATATGTTGCAGCCCCACCCCCCAGTGTGGCTATATCTGGAGTTGAGGCCTCAAAGGAATTAATTAAGGTTAAATGAGGTCATGAGGGTGGGACCCTGTCTGATAGGATTAGTGTCCTTAGAAGAAGAGATGGCAGAGAGCTCTCTCTCTCCATGCATTCACAGAGGAAAGACCATGTGAGGACACAGCAAGAAGACTGTCTACAAGCCAGGAAGAGGGCCTTCACCAGAAACCAAATTTGCCAGCATCCTGACTGTGGGCTACCAGCCTCCAGAACTGGGAGGAAATAAGTGTCTATTGTTTAAGCCCTGCAAACATGGGCTTGTCATGCAGCCCAAGCAGACGAATACACCTTCTTCACCACATTTTACGTGTATAGTTCAGTGGCATTAAGTACATTTGCATTGTTATGTGAAACTGATTTTTTAACGTTGTTTAATTAGGAATGAGATGAAGGTAAAAAATTTGAAGATGAAATCATAAAAGTCTAGAAGAACTCTGCATTCAGGTTACTTTCCAAGCATCTCTAAACTCTCATTTCTTTATAAGGACCCAAACTGGAAAACAAAACTTTGTGATGGTGGTTTATGAAGAAAGTCAATGGAAAACTTTGACCAGTGGCACTGCTATTCTAAAAACTTTCCACCCAAGAGTCAACAAATGAATGTTCTTGACGTGATTAAGTGAGAATGGTTAAGTAGGTGGGATTTATTTTTCAAATTTTCCTTCTTTGATCCTTTTGGTTGACCAGCCATTCCCAATGTTGATCAAGTTAGATAAGGAAGTTTGTACGGATTCCATTCCATGTGGCTGTGCCTTCAAGGATGAATGGGTTTCCACCAGGCAAAGGAGAGAAAGAACAATAGTCCAGGTGGAGGAAACAGGCAAAGTCACAAAAGCATGACGGTACATGACATATTAGGGAACTGGGGAGATGTCAAGTGTGACTGGGACATTGGATCATGAGGGCATCCGAGGAGGAAAAGTCAGAAAAGTGTGCTGGTCCCAAATCGCATAAGCCTTTGAAAATCATACTAAGACATTTGGACTTGATCCTGTGTGCAGCCCCTGAAGGTTTTCCTTGGGGTTGTGCTCGGGTGCAAGCTATTGTCAGATACAGCACAGGAACTAAAGGAAGGGGTGGCTTGTATCAGTTGTTTCCTACAAGAATCCCTATAAGAGATAACAAGGGTCTGAAATAAGAGTAGCAGCAAAAGTGGAAATGTGGAAGCAGACACAACAGGCATTTTTTCAAATAAAATTGACACTTCATGGAGAAAAAGAAGATGTTTTCAAGGCTGGTGCAAAAGTTTCTAGTTTGTTTCAATAATGGTTAAGATTGGAAATTTCCTTCAGGCAGGAAATTGGCCTGGAGCTTTCTGCCAAGCAAATGTCTTTTTAACATGGATAAATGAATTTTAACTGATTGCAGCATATTCCTGTTACTGTCACTTGGAGCAAGAAGTGAGAAGGGGGCTTGAAGTGGGAGAATTCAACACCCCTCTGGTTCACAGTGACCTGAACCATCAAACAGGATAACAGCCAGGATGCTGAGCTCTCCTGGAATCAGCTACAGAACCAGATGAGAGTTGAGGTACTGGGTGTGATCCCTATAGTATGATTTATTAAGCATATAGAATATGTACCAAAAGTATGTACCAGAAAAAAATGTCTTCAAAAATCCTCTTCCAATAGAGCTGGACAAAAATACCATCTTTCCTTGCACATAATAGGGCTGTTAAGGTGAAATCAATTGAACTGCATTGGTCATGTTCTCTAAGATAAACCTCATTCCCTTCCATTTCTTTCCCATATAGGAGTCTTTGAGACAATTTTAGGAGAGTCTGAGCCTTAAGACCTTCTTCATGACTCAGAGTATTCAGCACTCATAATTTGACTGTGAATATCAACAGCCATAATTCACACTGTCGCTACATCTTTTTTATTTTATTTATTTATTTATTTTTTTGCAGTACGCGGGCCTCTCACTGTTGTGGCCTTTCCCATTGCGGAGCACAGGCTCTGGACGCGCAGGCTCAGCAGCCGTGGCTCACAGGCCTAGTTGCTCCGTGGCATGTGGGATCCTCCCGGGCACGAACCCGTGTCCCCTGCATCGGCAGGCGGACTCTCAACCACTGCGCCACCAGGGAAGCCCCACACTCGCTACATCTTTTGTGTGTATTTAACAATTGGAAGCATGAATGGACACGTGAATTTGAGTTAACTCTATGATTGTGTTGATCTTGCCTGGGAGGTGCTTAGAATCTAATAAGAGAAATAGGCTGATATAGAAACAATTATAATACAAATTAAAAGTTAAAATAGCATAGAGAGGGAAGAGAGAGAGTGTTCCTATAATTCAGAGAAGCCAAATTTTATCATCTTAACCTTGTGAAAGTATTATCCACCCTCTGTGGGCTCCATTTCTAACTAGTCTGGCTCTACTCTCTGGCCACTGCAAATGCTGTTTCCTAAAACAGCCTTCGTGTCTTGTATAAAGTTCTTCCACCCGCTCTTACCCCACCACCCAGTCTGAGACAGGTGGTGTCTGAAGATCTGGGGTGGATGCATACATGAGGACTGGTTTATTCCATTCAAGGAGCTCCAGCTTTATTTAAGTCGTGCTCCAGACTGGATTTTATTGGAACCAGTCTATACTCTCTTGGGTGCTAACTTCCTGAAGTTGGCTGGGAAGAGTACACACTATGGGGAAATCCAGGGATGTCTAGATGTGGTAAACATACCAATGTTCCTCTGGTATGCACAGCCAGACTCTGCTCCTAGAATAGGATGTTGATCTGTTTACCCTGAAGGCAATTAAGCCTGAGTTCCTCTGGAACATCTATTTCACATTCCTTACGTCCTTCTGGAAAGCTTCCATTAGAAATATCTTTGTGTATTTGTGTATTTGTGTAGTGAGGTGGATGGACCTAGAGACTGTCATACAGAGTGAAGTAAGTCAGAAAGAGAAAAACAAACACTGTATGCTAACACATATATATGGAATCTAAAAAAAAAAGGTTCTGAAGGACCTAAGGGCAGGACAGGAATAAAGAGACACAGACGTAGAGAATGGACTTGAGGACACGGGGAGAGGGAAGGGTAAGCTGGGATGAAGTGAGAGAGTGGCATGGACATATATACACTATCTAATGTAAAATAGACAGATAGTGGGAAGCAGCTGCATAGCACAGGGAGATCAGCTTGGTGCTTTGTGACCACCTAGAGGGGTGGGATAGGGAGGGTGGGAGGGAGACGCAAGAGGGAGGAGATATGGGGATATATGTATATGTGTAGCTGATTCATTTTGTTATAAAGCAGAAACTAACACACCATTGTAAGGCAATTATACTCCAATAAAGATGTTAAAAAAAAAAGAAATATCCTTGTTAACTTTTCATGATAGCATCTCAGGCTGCCAGCAGTAAAATGAACCGAAGTAAGAGCAGTTGGATTAAATTCTAGATCAAGATGCTGAAACTCTTCTAAAATGGGGCCTAGAGACGAAATGCTCTAGGTTAGTTTAGATGCAATTGTTGCCTAAGACCAGGCTCTTATGATCTCTTCTAATCCTAGAATTCTGTAATCCTAAACTCATTGAAAAAAATTACTTATCAATGAAAAGGCTACCACTAACTACATACTAAATACTTAATATATGCCAAGTTCTTTAAGACAGTAAGAACAGTCTTACTGTTCTTACTGACAATAAGAGACTGACAATGAGACAGTCTCTTATTTAATCCCCACAGTACACTTAAGAGTAGGCATGAATAACTCCCTTTAAGAGACAGAGAAGCTAAGACTCAGAGAAGTCAAGCAACTCTGCGAAAGTCACACAGCTAGAAAGTATCAGATCAGAAATTAGAACCCAAGTCTGTGTGATACCAAAATCTTTACCTTTCTATTAGAGACAAGCTCAGTTCTTGGTGTGAGGCCAACAAATTGAACTGCCTGAACAGTAACTGATAAAAATCTGGGATCATAGTGGAACTGACATTACAGAAAGCATTTTGCATAATAAAAGAAAAAGGGTCTCCACTGCCGGGGAATTTCTAGTCCATAAAGCAACACAGGGCATGCCGCACAGTGAGAAGAAGCTGAAATTGAATGATCTTATTCATGCCCTTCCCAATCCCACCCTAAGTTAAGGAAGCTAGGAGGTCATGGGCTCCTGGTATCCTCTCAATTCTTTTCCCACTATAGTTGTCCTCAAGCAACTACTATAAAGAGGTAATACAGTTCCAATTTTCACCGGTATGGCGCGCACTAGATATCCTCACCAATTCTCCCAATGAAGATGAGCAAAAGTGTCGGCCAAACATCACTTTAAAAGCATTGATAAGATGGCAAGAAGCAGAGGACATTTAGAGGCCAAATAATAAGAAACTCAAGGAGGTAAATCTGCTCTCACCTTGATGGCATTTTCTTTTTTTTCTTTTTTTTTTTTTTTTTGCGGTATACGCACCTCTCACTGTTGTGGCCCCTCCCGTTGCGGAGCACAGGCTCCGGACGCGCAGGCTCAGTGGCCATGGCTCACGGGCCTAGTCGCTCCGTGATATGTGGGATCTTCCCAGACTGGGGCACGAACCCGTGTCCCCTGCATTGGCAGGTGGACTCTCAACCACTGCGCCACCAGGGAAGCCCCGAGCTTATATCTTAAACTTAAGGGTACAGAAGGATAAAGATAAAAGTTGCAATTATATACATACACACCAGGCAAATACTAACCACAAGAAAACTGGTGTGAATGTATCAATATATATTAATATCCAACAAAATAAACTCTAAGGAAAAAGCATTACCAGGGTATTAAAGGCTCAATCCACCAGGAATATATATCAATTCTAAAATTTTATATACATAATACAATAGCTTCATTAGCTACAAAGCAAAAACTAACAGAGCTAGATAAATTTACTATGATTGTAGGAGATGTCAGCCTACATTTAACACTAGGGTTCCTTAGAAAATAGCCTGAAGCAAAGTTTATCCAGGGGGTGCTATCCTAGGGAAGCAAGATAAATAAAATATATACCACCTAGTGCCTCCAGCCCCCATGCTATATGCTCCTCTTAGGGAAAGGTCAAGTCACGGAGTTAGTAGTTAAACTCACTTCAACTGGTCAATCTATTTCTCCTCCTCCCTGAAAAACCAGACACGTGAAATCACAAGAAAGAGATACTGGGTGACCTTAAATCATGATTTGCTTTCAACCAAGTGAACAAGCTTCCTTAATAGCAAGAAGCACCTATTGAATCTCTAAGCATTGAAAAAGAATATTGTATTAGTCAGGGTACCCCAGGGAAAGAGAACCAGGAAACATGTTATATATGCATATTTAGAGAGAGAAGATTTACTATAAGGACTTGGCTAACGTCATTATGACGGCTGACAAGTCCCAGGTGCCGGTGACTCAGCAAGCTGGTGACCCAGGAGAGCTGAGGGTGCAGTTTTTGTCCAAAGGCCAGTTAATCTCAAGATCAAGGAAGAAGCAATGTTTCCGTTCAAGTCTGAAAGCAAGAAAAAGCCCACGTCCCAGTTTGAAAGTGATCAGGCAGGAGGAATTCTCTCGTACGCTAGGGAGGATCAGCCTTTTTGTTCTATTCAGGTCTTCAACTGATTGGATGAAGCCCACCCACATGAGGGAGGACAATCTGCTTTACTCAGTCTATTGATTTAAATTTTAACTGCATCAAAAACACCCTCACGGGGGTTTCCCTTGTGGTGCAGTGGTTCAGAGTCCACCTGCCAATGCAGGGGACACGGGTTCGAGCCCCAGTCCGGGAGGATCCCACATGCTGCGGAGCAGCTGGGCCCATGAGCCATGGCCGCTGGGCCTGTGGGTCCAGAGTCTGTGCTCCGCAACGGGAGAGGCCACAATAGTGAGAGGCCCGCGTATCGCAAAAAAAAAAAAAAAAAAAAAAAAACACCCTCACGGAAACACCTTAAATACTGTTTGACCAAATATCTGGGTACCCTGTGACCAGTCAAGCTGACACCTAAAATTAACTATCACAAATGCTATGTGCAGCATCCCCTCAATTCTTTGCCCAGAGACTTCTTCACCAAGGAGCTCCTCTTGGAATTAGGGAAATGCTGCTGAGAGCTCTGAGAGCCTGTACACCAATGCCCATCATTAGAGGGATCCAGGCACATCTTCATCATAACTGAGCAAATCAACTCTAACCAGTTCCTGCGCTTCTGGACCACACAGACCACTGCTCCTCATAGCACATCCTTCCAACACATGGTCAGGCTAAAGCAGTGCTTCTAAGACTAGAACGCGCATAGCAATCACTCAGAGCTCTTGTTAACATGCAGATTCTGGTTCAGTTGGTCTGGGATGGATCCTGAGGCTCAGTATTTCTTCTAAAGTCCCAGGAGCTGTTGATGCTGTTGGTCCACAGACCACACTCCGAGCTATGAGGTCTAGAATAGCCATAGCTTCTTGACACCATCTCCAGAGACAGAAAAGGTCCAACTTTTCTCCTACTTCCCTTTCATTTATGACCAGGACTTGATCTATATCATATCTGCTCTTACCAACTCCAGCCCTATGGCTTAGCCTTATAACGAATAAGATTCAGTCAGAGAAACTGGCTTATCTATTAGGATACTCAACCGGAAATCCTAAGATACTACATTCCATTATACCTAGTCAGTGTGCAGGAGATGATGTCTGATGTTCTGTCACTGTTCCTCTAACACACCCGTAGCCTCAGGTGCACAGCTCTAAACAGCTTAGGTTTGTCCTACTGTTGTTTCTGTGGCATTTTCTAGGTTTAATTGCCACGCTTCCCCCCAGATACTACAAGCCCTCAAAGACAACAATTACACCACCACGTATTTAATAGTAAACACACTGCAGAATGGTTTTGTAGTATGCCTGAGTACACACTGTCCCACCTCCACGTGACTCATATCCTTAAAAGCAAGCTTCACCTGCTATGAAAGCTCTTCAGAGGCCGATGAGGAGAGCACTTCTCACATCTCGATGTTTGGTTATCTGCATATTTGCATATTTGTTTTGCATATTTCCCACTCTAAACTGCTTGAAGATAGAAACTGTGTCTCACACACCTACGGTTTGTGCTGTTCAGAACACCATCCAGAATGAATGAGTGAACTGATTCTACATTTATAATGTATAACCACCCTGTCAAGTAGGTCACTTTTTCTGACCTCCATTTTGCTGATGAGGAAACCAAGGCTGAGAAAATAAGTGACCTGCCCAAGGTCACACTTGTTGTTGCCAAAATTCTGACAGAGTGGGAGCACTCTGCCACATTACCACCCTCCCAACTCCCTGCATCTTTACTAGATCGCCCAAGAGGTTTTGCTGAATTTGCCCCTCAAATGAAAGAGTGTGACATGCCCTGCTCCGTTAGGTGATGACTTAGTCACACATGGAAGCGTCATGATTTACCTGAGCTCCCAGAGCTAGCCACCGGCGGGTAGCGAACTGAATCCCAGTCCGAGTTCCCGTGTGTCACCAGCATTGACTTCACATCTCCACCCTTACTGGGGACCAGTTTCTGCACAGGGTCCAGTCCTGTGCAATTACAGTGCTTAACCCCTAGGATAATGACCCAGGGTTAACTGTCAACTTCAGAATAGGATTTTCCAAAAGCGACTCGTTCTAGCTTTCAAGTGGTTTGAGTTTGGCATTTTAAAATGTGTACTATATAATATTTTTCCCTTCTTTGGCATTTAAATTTTTCCATGTGTCTAAGTGAAATCCAATATGTGAATAAACACAAATTAACTCATCAAAATGAAAGCAGTTAGAGAAGCCAGTTATTTCCAAGACTTTTTGCCAAAGCCTCCCTTGACTCTCTCCAAAGAGGCAGAACCAGCTGTCTGCTAACATTCAGGTGACACTTTACAAACCTGGCATCCATTTTTAATAATTATTGCACATAAAAGCCCAAAAAGAGAAGTTGGGGACATAGGTCTGTCCAAAAAATAAAAGACATATAATACATTTAATTAGTAGAAATAGGAGTTGGGCTGGTGAGATACTTTATAGTCTTCCTTAATGTTTATTTTTTTCCTAAAACATGTTAGTTTTATAATTTTTAAAAAAAACTCAGTAAAAGTTCTAAAAATAAAGTTTACTGTTGATATGCCAGGTGACCTGAATCAACTCAGTCATTCAAAATTATCAGACTCTAGGTCCATCCACCTCACTACAAATAACTCAATTTCATTTATTTTTATGGCTGAGTAATATTCCATTGTATATATGTGCCACATCTTCTTTATCCATTCATCTGTCAATGGACATTTAGGTTGGTTCCATGTCCTGGCTATTGTAAATAGAGCTGCAGTGAACATTGTGGTACATGTCTCCTTTTGAATTATGGTTTTCTCAGGGTATATGCCCAGTAGTGGGATTGCTGGGTCATATGGTAGTTCTATTTTTAGTTTTTTAAGGAACCGCCATACTGTTCTCCATAGTGGTTGTATCAATTTACATTCCCACCAACAGTGCAGGAGGGTTCCCTTTTCACTACACCCTTTCCAGCATTTATTGTTTCTAGATTTTTTGATAATGGCCATTCTGACCGGCTTGGGGTGATACCTCACTGTCGTTTTGATTTGCATTTCTCTAATAATTAGTGATGTTGAGCATCTTTTCATGTGCCTCTTGGCCATCTATATGTCTTCCTTGGTGAAATGTGAAGGAATTTTACTCCAATAAAGATCTATTTAAAAAAAAAAGTATCAGACCGTTTGCACATCCCGTAACTAAAGGTGAATAAGAACTACAGGTCTCATCATCCATTACCGTGATCCAAGGAGTTGTGTGATCCAGACAGTAAAGCCCGGAACAAATTCTTCCACATATAAAAATATTTATTAGCGTGTAGGTGCAAAAACAGCCATTCGTGTAAGCTCTATGAAGGACCAGGGCTCAGACCTTTCCGTGAAGTGTTAACTCAAGACAGACGTAAGAACATTCTAGCAGTGGTGTTCAGCTACCACACTAGTGTGACCAGTTTGCTTGAACCATCTGTTAATAACTGGACACAAGACAAATTGGTGTATCTGGCTTAGACAACACTCCAAAGTTTACAATTCACTAGCATTACCGGATTTCTACACCCTGTTCAAGCAAAGGCAAGGGTGTCTTTAAATAGTTCTAGCCAACTCACACATCCTGAACACCACTTAATTCTGCAATGAAAAATAGCTTCATAAATTTATTAGGCTCATTAGGGAGCCCTCTAGGGCTGACCAGAGATTAATAGCACAAAACCCTTACAGTACTAACATATTAACAACCACTCCCGAAGGGGGTATGTCCAGTTAGAATATTTCAAATGTTAACTAACAACCCCATAGAGGATTAGGAATGAACATACACACATACACACATACACACACACACACACACACACACACACACACACGCCATTGTCTATACTGAAATAAAGTAAATTTTAAAAATAAAATATTTAAAAGTAAATTTTATGTACATATAACAGCTAGATAAAACAAAAGAATACAACAGTGACAGATGGATTTTATGAAGATATACAAAAGGACAATGAGGGCTCCTCCCATAAAAACAAGAACATTTTTTAACCTTAGTTTGGTTCTTAATTACACAAAAAAATCACAGCTTAGTCTCTTCAATTTAAATCCAAACAGAGCTCAAGGTAAGTGACAAGACTTGCCCAAGGTTGTGCTGAGAATTAATGGCAAAGCCAAAACTGGCACTAATCTTTAGTCTTCCCATGGTTGCTATGGAGCTTCTGGGGGGAAAAAAACTTTTCAAATATAAAAATGATCCAGAACTTTTTGCAGAAAATATATATGAGAAAATAAAAATACGAAGGTGTAATAAAGGTTATCCACAATTCCTGCACTCAGATAGAGCCCCCACTGGTGCATCTCCTTCTAGACGTTAACACACCATATATCCACCCCTTGTCATTTTAATTTACAAAATTACATGATACCTTACATGTAGTTTTCTGGACTGCCTTTATTTAATTTGGTTTTATATAGGAAACAATCCCCCATGATATGTAACAGCCTTCAAAAACATGATTTCTCTAATGGTTACATGACAGTCACCATATTATCATTTATTTATTCATTCCTCTATTTTTGGACATAAAGGTTACCTCAAGGAGTTTGTTATAATCACTCTAAACTGACATTTTGCCCCTAGAATGTAACCCTATGAAGGTAGGGGCTTTGTTTGTCTTACTGATCATAGGACCCTCAGCCCCCCAAGAGTATCCAGTACATAGTAGAAACTCTATAAGAATGGATGACAGATGGACATGGATGGATGGGTGGATATGGATGGATGGATGGATGACTATGGATGAATGGATAGATATGGATGGATGGAGATGGATGGATGGAGATGGATGGACGGATGACTATAGATGAATGGATAGATATGGATGGATGGATATGGATGGATGGATGACTACGGATGAATGGATGGTTATGGTTAGATGGATGGATGGATGGATGGATGGACAGACATGGATGAATGGATATGGATGGATGGATGGATGGACATGGATGGATGGATGGACGGATGAATATGGATATATGGATGGATGGAGGGAGGGAGGGAGGGATGACTATAAATGAATGGATGGATATGGATGGATGGACATGGATGGATGGGTTGATATGGAGGATATTTGTTTGCATCTCTGTTAACTTCCTGAAAGTCTTTTTAGTTTGAGCACTAATATTTATTCTGATTAAACTTGCTGTATAATATATAGGACACCAGTTTATCTGAAATGACTCTTTGTCCCATATTACATTTAAAATGTATTCATTTCTTATCAGACAATTATCTGAAATTATTTATTTACCTGCAATTCAAATTTAACTTGACTAGACCATATTTAGATTTCCTAAATCTGACAAACATAATTCTTGATGTACCTTCACAAAACAGCCTGCCTAGAATGCCTCACCGGTCCCTGAGAAAAGTCTCAGTCCTCTTAAAGAGTCTGAACCCATTGGCCTTTGGCAACAGTGAGTGTTGTAAACAGCCACTATCTTTTGAGCCCTTGATCTTCTTCATGGCTCAAGACAAATGGGTAAAGCAATAGGAAAGAGAATCCCAAGTCATGATAATCAAAGAGCCAGAGCACGATCTCCCCAAACACAGATCACATGTAGGCAAACACAGAGTAAAAATTAAGATCACTGTCCTCTCAAGCTAACCTTTCTTCCAGCTGAAAATTTCCAAACTTACAGGTCCGTGGGGATCTTCACTTCTCAGTGGCATCATTTTATGCCAGTTTCCTCCTGGCGTAACCCCTGCACTGCATCCTCTTCCTTTATCAGGCCTAGACCTCTTTGCCCCTCAACCTAAATGACTACAGAAACGTTCGGACACATGCAAAAGTAAAAAGACCAACACCCATCATCCAGCTTCAACAAATATCAACTTGTGGCCAGTTTTCTTTCATCTTATACCTCACCCACTCTCCTTCCCAACATCACTGGATTATTTTGAAGCAAATTCCAGATATCATATTATTTCATCCATAAATATTTTAGTGTGTATTGCAAAAAATATATATAAAGATTTCCCTCTATGTCCTGTAAATTTTTAAAAACAACTGGCTTGTTCAAATTAGGACCCAAATAAGGACTACATGTCAGTTTGATTGTTGTGTCTAAGTCTTTAACCTATAGGTTCACTCTCCCTATTCTCCTTGAATTTCACTGATTGAAGGAACAGGGTTGTTTGTCCTACCGAATTTCCCACACCATAGATTTTTGTTAATTGCATCCGCCAAGGTGTGGCCTAACTGCCCCCTTGTAGTTCCTGACTATAAACTGGCAGTTAGATCTAGAGGCTTGATTGGATACAAATTTCACTTTGGGGCAAGTATATTTCATGGTGGTTCTATGTACTTCCTATTATATCACCTCAGGAAGTTCATGGTATCTGGCTCTCCCTTTTTTGATGTTAAATATTCATCAGTGGGTTCAGGTGGTGCCAGCTTGATCCATATATTAAAACGTCCCCCATCAGCTTTTTCACGCATTGGTTTTAGCATTCCCCTACTGATGACAATTACACAGCTCTATGGTTTCATTAAGGGTTTCAAAATAGTGATATTCAAATTCCATCTTACCTTCTAAACTTAGTAGCTGGATTTTTCCATAAAGAAGACATTTCCCTGGTCCACCCTTTAGTAAGTGAGTATAGTTCATACAAGAAAGACAGAATAAATGCTTGATTTTTCTCCATTTTGCTAGTTTGCAGAATAATCAAAGGTGATAAACTCCTCCAGAGAAAACAAATGAGCTTAGTTTTGTTGTTTTGAATATCACTATGAATTCATGGATTTAAACACATGTATGTGCATAAATATTTATGTGTATGTGTTTCAATCCACTGAAGTGATTATGCTTTGCAATGTTCACACTGTCCCATCTTTGGCCAGTGGGAGCGTCCATGCCCTTTTGATATGACCCCAG
Organism: Mesoplodon densirostris; assembly: GCF_025265405.1. NCBI lineage: Eukaryota > Metazoa > Chordata > Mammalia > Artiodactyla > Ziphiidae > Mesoplodon > Mesoplodon densirostris. Next base: position 159,740,091 of record NC_082664.1, on the reverse strand, counting down.
TAACCTTTAATGGCTTTCTTGCTGATCTGACAAGATGTTCTTTGCTCCTCTTGCACAGTTCCTGACCCAAATCTGGATCAGCTATCTCTCCACGGATGCTTGGTCACCTGTACATTCTTATTCACCTATCGTTTCAATCTCCCCCTTTGATGATCAGATCACTCCCAATGGAACACTCTTGTAGAGGGGTCCAGAATAAGCCACTGTGGCATAAAAATTATTTTGAGCTGCTCCTGAAATCCCTTATCTGCCTAAAAGCTGAGCCTCCCCAAAGAATTCAATTGTCATAAATCCCAAGTCGGCATTACACTCAAAGAGACGGTCACAAAATTATCACATCTCCCATCCACTCTCTTATGGGACCATGTATCTTTTTAAGAAGAAATATAACTGTTTTATATTTAAATATTTAAATTTTTCCCATAAGTGACCTTCTCTCCCCTGCCCAGATGGTGTATAAGCTCCATATCCCAAGCGCCCTTTGAGTCACATTTCTTTGTAAACTCCCATGTGTACATATGTGATGAAAGTCTGTTTTATCTTTTGCTAACTTGTCAGATTGAGTTTAATTTGCATGACCCTGAACACTGAACTTAAGAGAGCAGAGGGAAAGTTCTTCCTCTTACTGTTCTGATTTTCCTCCTGTACTACAGATCTATATACTTAGGAGACTGGACACTGCCATCTCTACATCCACTAGACACCTTTCAAATTCAATTTGTTCAGATATGAACTCATCCTCTTTCCCCCACACCTACTACTTCATCAGTACGTAGGTATCAGTACTGAGAGTCGGGTTAGAGCAAGACACTGCCATAACATATGGACTTCATCCACACCCTCATGAAGTGGTCCTCTGCCTGTTCTGCATGGACCATCCAGTCCTCATGAAATGTCTGAGGACACTGAACCATACTGAGGACTCTCCACCAGCCACATCCCTTAATTTGCATGAGCCTGTGAGAAAAAAATCTTTGAAGAGGTCTGGCTGCCTGAGCAGGCCAGTTTCGAAGAAGAAGGAAAGGACACGGCTTCCTGGAGCATGAAGCTATGTCTGATCTTATTTTGACACCGTCCTGGAAACAAGAGGCTGGGATATAAAAGCCCAATGGCTCTGAGATGCCCCTCTGGAGAAGCTGGAGTAGAAGGGAGAAAAGCACTAGAAAGTACAGAGCTTTTCAGGTGGACACAGCACAGACATCAGCCTGGGGGCAGGAAAGGCACCACGGGAAAAGGACAAAAGCTGTGGATAGCAGAGCAGAAGGATGGCAACCACTTTGATGTGAAAGACAAATCAAGATGGGGTGACCGACCTATGTTATTAGCAGCGCTATTCACAATAGTCAAGACATGGAGACAACCTATATGTCCATTGACAGATGAATGGATAAAGAAGATGTGGTACATATATACAATGGAACATTACTCAGCCATACAAAAGAATGAAATAATGCCCTTTGCAGCAACATGCATGGACCTAGAGATTATCATACTAAGAGAAGTCAGAAAGATCAAGACAAATATCATATGATATCACTTATATGTGAAATCTAAAAACTGATACAAATGAGCTTATTTACAAAACAGAAACAGACTCACAGACATAGAAAACAAACTTAAGTTTACCAAAGAGGAAAGGGGGTTGGGGAGGAATAACTTAGGAGTTTGGGACTAATAGAGGCAAATTATTATATACAGGATGGATAAACAACAAGGTCCTACTGTATAGCACAGGGAGCTATATTCAATATCCTGTGATAAACCATAATGGAAAAGAATATGAAAAAGATTGTATATATACGTATAACTGGATCACTTTGCTGTACAACAGAAATTAACACAACATTGTAAAACAACTATACTTCAGTAAAAGAAATTTTTTAAAAAAAGACGGGGTAGCTGAGGAGGGAAAAGACTGGACATCCTGCCAAGCAGTCAGATGGGACCTCAGAGCACTGAGATTTTGATAAATGTGAACTTGGACAGACTGGGCACAAAAGCAACACCAGGCCCTCACCATCCAAGCCAAACCCCTGCCCCCAGCGCCTCCACTTCCCAGATGCCACACCCATCAATCACCAGCTCTATGGATTCTGGCTCCTTCTCTCCTACAATGAGGGTTTCTGCCTTACTTGATGGTCTCCCTCCTGGATTACTTACCGCACTGCCTCCTGGCTATTGTGGAATTTAGTCTCCCTCCCCTTCAAGCCCTCCTCTGTTGCACAGTACTCCAAACATTTTTTTGCCCCCCGAAATATAAAGTGCAGAAATTGGAGCCCACCCCCAAATAGATTTATATTTATGTGCAAATCGAAACTGCCCTCCTGAACCAAAATGTAGGTATATTTAAGAACGTGAACCAAAGAGACATTAAAAAAGAAAGAGGAAGATAAACGGGCAGATGTGTTAATACTTTCTTTCATCTCCCCCAATAAGTTGTCTTAACAGCCTCACCTGGAGACTCCCTGCAAAGTTATTGAAGGAGCTTGGGATTGATGTGCAGCTGACATCTTAGTCAGACAGGACCAGATTATGAAACCCTGAATGTGAGTCTTAAATATCTAAAAAGAAAACTATTCTTAGGGCTGAAAGTGACAGGAAAGAGGTGAATTAAGGAATCTGTCTAAGATGTCACCTTTGACAGCAGAGAGTGAAGATAAATAAATTCATTTCCTGGTCCTAACCTCCATTAAACTCAATCTACTTGATACACTCTTTGCCTACAGCTAAACTAAATCTTCCTGGCTGGATTTTAAATTTCGTACTGGCCCTGGAATAAAACACGGACTTGGGTGGCTATATAATCATCAGATGTTGCTTAGCTGGTGACTCTTCAGATCAAACAAGGGTATTACAGGTATAGGACTGAAGGACAGGGACGCTTCTTGTAACGGGGACCCTGCTGCCTGGCAGCCGTCCCACCAGACCGCAGCCGTCCCACCAGACTGCAGCCGTGGAAAGGCCAAGATGGTTCTTGCAAGATCAAAAACCAATTTAGTCTGGCCCTAAAATAGATCTTCAAGCATCATTAAGACTCAGGTTTGCTTTTCCTGTTTTCCCATCAAAGCAAATTAGCCTAAAGAAAATAGCATTCCAAGTGACCAAAGGTTAGAAAAATTGTCCCACAAGTGTTTTGAATTCTTTGTCACCCCCAATTTCTTTCACAACTGAGTTAGGTTCATCAGGGAGGTTCCTGGCATGGGGCTTGACAGCTTAAATGGCAAAACAGGATGTGTCCCTACCAGGACTCCTGCTTGGCTGCAATCTCCTGGAATTAATTGATCTTGGAGTGGGGGGGGGGTGTTGGTGGTAACTGTGGGGGGGGTTTCTTTTCTTTTCCTTTTCTTTTTTATTTGAGAGCCTCAGATGGGCAGACATAGAACAGCTTCTCATTCGCAGGGAGCTTGGCCGGCCGGGGTGAGCTGAGGACGCGGGAACTGCCTTCTTGGCCAAGGCAGGAAGTCAGCTGTAAGAAGCTACCACTTTTCCACCCTGGGTGGCTTTTTCTTTTTTCTCTCTCCGTCATTCATTTTGGAAGAAAACAGAAGTTTAATTTCAAACAGAGCACAGACCCTGGGAAGGGAGGAGAAAAGAAGGCAGCCCAAGGCTCCAGGATGGCCCGAAAATTCTTCCCTCCACTTTTTTTTCTTATTTAATTAGGGATGCCAAGCCATCAAATTGAAAGCTGCTAGTGGTCCTTGGTCAGGCCAGAGGATGGCTGGTGACAACGAATGGTGGCAGATGGTACCCAAGGGCCCCCTTTCCACACGGTGGGGAGTTGGCATTGAGGTGCAGTCTCTCTCCAGCCACCAGGGCAAGTCCAAGTGTGAGGGTTTTTTTTTGCCATTCCACCTGAGAGAAGCCTCTGTTTCAAGGAATGCTTCTGCACCAATGGGCGAGAAGTTTTAGCAGAATGAGCCAGGACTGCGGGCAACGGCGACATCATTTCAACATAAATTGGTTGTCTCTCACCATTTTCAGGTGCAGTTCAGTCCCCCCAGTTCTTTCTATTGATTTGAATCTCTTTCACAGATTAACTGCCTCCTTCCCACTGACCGTGTGATTTGCAGCTCTGCCCTCAGCCACTGGCGACTCCATAGAAGATGTGCCCAGAGGCACAAGGGAACAACCTTGCTCTGCTATGGACATTAAAAGGGCAGGTGGGCACATAGCGAAGGAAATGCTGTTTCTGTGGGTGGCATCTGACCACAATTCATGTCATCGCTCTCAGATAAAACAACACACTCTTCCCCAACAGAAGCAGCAAAAGTGCATGATACAGTGTATTTATATGTTGGCTTGTCACAAGGAACTGAAAATAGGAAGTTACAACACGGTAATAAGGTATGCGGTAATATTTAGACATGCATATAAAGGTCATTTTTAAGAGAGCATTTCACCATTTTTATAACAATTCTGAATTATCTTGTTCCCACATCAGAGTGCAATGGACTTTGTACATTGGTAAAAGATGTATTTCCAGATCTTTAGGATGCTCCCAATTATTGAACCAAAATAATGCCCATTGAGTCAGAGTCCTAGAAATATCTTCATCCCACAAGTTGTCTTTTCAACTTTCATTAATATTTTCTCTCATACCACATTGCTATCTGTATTTCTAATAACAACAACAACCAAAAAGAAATATTTTATCACCTGAAAAGATGACAGGGTTTGCTGGGCCCCTCACCCCCTCACTAGCTATGTATGTAACCCCAGATGGCCACTGGACAGAGCACCCATGGGTGACAAAGCATGTAAAACTGCACCTCTGTACCACCTCACACCGGTCAGAATGGCCATCACTAAAAAGGCTACAAATAACAAATGCTGGAGAGGGTGTGGAGAAAAAAGAACCCTCCTACACTGTTGGTGGGAATGTAAATTGGTGCAGCCACTATAAAAACAGTATGGACATTCCTCAGAAAACTAAAATTAGAACTACCATATGATCCAGCAATCCCACTCCTGGGCATATACCCAGACGAAACTGTAATTCAAAGAGATAACATGTGCCCCTACGTTCATAGCAGCACAATTTACAACAGCCAAGACATGGAAACAACCTACATGTCCATCAACAGATGAATGGATAAAGAAGATGTGGTATATACACACAGTGGAATACTACTCGGCCATAAAAAAGGATGAAATAATGCCCTCTGCAGCAACATGGATGCAACTAGAGATTATCATACTAAGTGAAGTAAGTCAGAAAGAGACAAACACCATATGATATCACTTGTATGTGGAATCTGAAATAGGGCACAAATGAACCTATCTATGAAAGACAGACTCACAGACATGGAGAACAGACTTGTGGCTGCCAAGGGGGAGGGGGGAGGGAGAGGGATGGACTGGGAGTTTGTGATTAGCAGATGCAAACTATTATTGATACATTTAGAATGGATAAACAACAAGGTCCTACTGTATAGCACAGGGAACTATATCCAATCTCCTGGGATAAACCAGAATGGAAAAGAATATTTAAAAAGTGAATGTATATATGTATATAACTGAGTCACTTTGCTATACAGTAGAAAATAGCACAACATTATAAATCAACTACACTTCAGTTTTAAAAATTTAACTTAACTTTCCTTTTCCTTTCCATGCTACCCAGACAAGGGCCTGTACGGCGTTGTTCTGGATTCCCACCAGAACTTAAAGGGAAACTTTCACAGTGTCTGGAGCCCTTGATGTCCTGCAAATGAAGGAAGAGAATGTCCTCAAATTCCTTGCAGCAGAAACCCACTGAGGTGGTACCAAGCTTGACTTCCAAATGGAACAGTACATCTACAAAAGGCCACAAACTCTTAAAATGGAAATAGGTTGATGGAAAAGAAACAGTTTCTAAAACAAAATTTAATTTAATCTAAAAAAATAAAATAAAATTGCACCTCTGCAACACTGAAGAAACTACATATTATGGACCTTCAGGGTTGATTTGAAGCTCAACACCAAAATACAATGTCCAAGAGTACTTGTTAACTTATCAAGTACAACAGATTTATAATTCAGAATCCGGCCAAGGACTGGCAGCAAAGACTGCCTGGCTTTCTTCTACATGGTTATAACTGAGGAAGACAGGATTTGAAAGTGGATATATTTGAGTTGAGAGAATAAGTCACAATCTAGCAGGGTTTCACTTCTATTGACCATGGAGATGGGATTTCATTAGTCTTTGCCACTAAAATGATGTCCTCTTATCCAACTTCCCTGATGACTCATCACTCCTTTTTTGTGTGTGTGTGTGGTACGCAGGCCCCTCACTGTTGTGGCCTCTCCCGTTGCGGAGCACAGGCTCCGGACGCGCAGGCTCAGCGGCCATGGCTCACGGGCCCAGCCGCTCCGCGGCATGTGGGATCTTCCCGGACCGGGGCACGAACCCGTGTCTCCTGCATCGGCAGGCGGACTCTCAACCACTGCGCCACCAGGGAAGCCCCTCATCACTCCTTTTTACGGGGCTTTTTAAGGAAGTTTTCAGAGGGCATGATAAATAAAAATAGCTTGTGCACAAAATCTTATATCGAAGGCCATCAAATAAATGTGTTTGAAAAATCTGCCTTGGGGCTTCCCTGGTGGCGCAGTGGTTGAGAGTCCACCTGCCGATGCAGGGGACACGGGTTCGTGCCCCGGTCCGGGAAGATCCCACATGCCGCGGAGTGGCTGGGCCCGTGAGCCATGGCCGCTGAGCCTGTGCGTCCGGAGCCTGTGCTCCGCAACGGGAGAGGCCACAGCAGTGAGAGGCCCGCATACCGCAAAAAAAAAGAGAAAAATCTGCCTTGTGTCTGTGCCATCAGTGTGCTTTGGCTGCAGTGAATTCTCTGCATGCTTGTCATGCAGACGTAAAAGCCACTGCAAGCCAACCCTGAATAATGGTTCAGTGTGTAGGGTTTAGAACCAGACAGACACATCCAAATGGTATTCTGTTTTTAGCTCTTTGACCTCAAGCAAGTGTTTATGTTTAGCCTCATTTCTTAATTTGCAGAACAGAGGCAATAATATTGCACAGGGTTCTTGTGGGGATTATATATATAAAGTGTTCAGCACAGTGCCTGAAAGTAGGTAGATATTCAAATATTTTGAAGGAAAAAGTGAGTTTATTTCTCAGAAAGTCTTCCTGGGACAAATCATCCAGTTACCCAAATGATAAAAAAACGGTTCTCAGTGTTTCACCCTGTGAAGTATTACTAATTTTCAGCTCCATCTGGATAATCTCTCTCTTTTTTTTTTTTTTTTTTTTGCGGTACGCGGGCCTCTCACTGTTGTGGACTCTCCCGTTGCAGAGCACAAGCTCCGGATGCGCAGGCTTAGCGGCCATGGCTCACGGGCCCAGCCACAGAGTGGGATCTTCCCGGACCGGGGCACGAACACGCATCCCCTGCATTGGCAGGCAGACTCTCAACCACTGCGCCACCAGGGAAGCCCTGGATAATCTCTTTCTTTATAGGAATTCCACTCATAATTTTTTCTCATTACTCTTGATCACAATTCAGTTCTGTCTGGGGAGATAGCACTCAGAGGAGATAATGGGGGGACCTAAAATTTACTCTTCTCTTTGACACCCAATTTCACAGTGTCATCAGGTGTATTTATCCAACTCCACTTGGTCACTGTCTATAAAAATAACATTTTCTAATTCGTTGGGGCCGTGGCAGAGATAAATTAGATCATTTTTGCACAGAGCTATTAGCTCCTTAAAATGAAAGAATATATTCGTTTTATGGCATCAATTATGTTAATTGTTAATTTATGTTATCAATTAACCTTCATATCATGATACTGCTTGCACAAGACTATCTTCCCCTAGTCTTCTCCCGCCCCCTCAATTCCCCCTTATATTTATCACTAAACCAAACTCTACCTGCTTTTGCTTTCACTGGCATCAGCAATCCAAATTCTGGGATCTGAGGCTAAATGATTTGGGACAAATCTCTCGATCTCCTGCCAATTTGACAGGGTCATATGGTGATAAGAAAAAGGGGAGTGGGGGGCAAAACAAATGAGATAACATTTAAGGTCATTTTCGACCCCCTGATTCTGAGATAAGAATGGATATTGAATAAGCAAAGATGGTTCCTTCCCCTCAAGCCCTCCAAAGCCCAGATGCCCATGCTGGGCTCTCCATCCTGCTCCACAGGCACCTGCATCCCTGCCCTCTCTGGTCCCGAGAAGCATTCCCAGCTCCTCAGAGGCAGCTTTCCATGTCTAAACTGTCACTTTAGGTTTGGCTGGGCTCTGCTTTCCCTGAGTAAGCCATCATCTCCACACTCTCCAAACTCCTCTTTCCCCTCCCATGGGGACAAACTCGGGAACAGGGCAAGGAAAGGGAAACGGCAAATCCTCCATCCTGTGCCCAGGCTGGCATCGCTATCATTGATTATTTTTTTTACCACTGATTTTTAATCAAGCCAGACTTCTGGTAGCAATTTCCTTTCTTAGATCAACCTCAGAGCATGGCACGCCCTACAGTCCTTTCAGTTAGGAGGAAAAGACAACATCACCATGAACAAGCAAGAAAGGCCCTCCCCTCCATCATCCCCTGGCTGGCTCAGCCCTGAGATCGTAAGGAGATGGAAGAAAAGCCTGCCCAGTGAACAGCCAGACTGTCTCCTACTTCTTCATTTACCAAAAATTTAAATGAGCCAGGGCTTCCCTGCTGGCACAGTGGTTAAGAATCCGCCTGCCAATGCAGGGGACACGGGTTCAAGCCCTGGTCCGGGAAGATCCCACATGCCTCGGGACAACTAAGCCCGTGCGCCACAACTACTGAGCCTGCGCTCTAGAGCCGGTGAGCCACAACTACTGAGCCCATGTGCCACAGCTACTGAAGCCTGTGCACCTAGAGCCCATGCTCTGTAACAAGAGAAGCCACTGCAATGAGAAGCCCGCGCAGCGCAAGGAAGAGTAGCCCCCCTCGCCGCAACTAGAGAAAGCCTGCGCTTTGTTGCGCCGCAACAAAGACTCAACGCAGCCAGAAATAAAAATAAATAAAATAAATTTTTTTTAAAAAAATTCAAATGAGCCAACTCTGCTGCTGAGTTCTCCTCCCCAGAGGCCCAGAGCCCAACACTGACCTCACAGAACCAGGCAGGGCAAGTACAGAGGAAGACCCCGCGGGGCTTGCCCAGAGACCCTGGCTGGAGGGGAACAGGTGCCATCCGGCTGAGATTCTGGTCGCTTTGCCCCCAGGGCACTCTCTCCAGCAGAGAGACGAGTTACAGTCAAACCTTCCAGCACTGACAGCACCTGGTTCCACTCCTGCACCAGGTGGAGAGGCCAGCATGGGCACATACCTGGAAGCAATGCGACATGCGCCCGCAACGTGCACGCACATGCACGACCTTGCTTCCCTCCTCGCGGTGTGCCCTGCTCATCCTCACCCCGTTCTGGTCCTGCCTGCAGCCAGGACTCGGATCCAGCGCCCAGCAGCAAGCAGTGCAGCATGGGGCCAGCACCAGGACAGTCTGCGTCCCCACCCTGGTTCTCACACACAGGAGGCCCTCGGGATGCTGAACCCCAATATCGGGCACCTCCTTCCATCCCTGAACCCGGTACTCTTAGACTAGTTCCAGGGACCTAGTAGCCGGTGGTGGGCCCCTCTGCCTCCACCTGTCCACCTCCCCCCCACACTGCCTGTCCTCTTCTCCCTAATCCATCTTTTCCGACTCAGGTCCTGGGACCTTCTCTGCCCTCCCGCCTGCACTGAAACCCAGATCCAAAGCCTGGACTAAACCCCTGGGCTTTACATCCTGTCCACCTGGTTCACAACCCCGTCAGCCTGGGGGGCTGCCTCTGAGCTCTTTCCCCATTTAGTGTCCCCACCATCTCTCCCCGCAGCAGACACCCACTCCTCAGTGAGACACGGGCAGAGGTTATTGTACCCCTAGCCTAGTCCAAGACTGTGAGTGGTCCATTCTCCCCAATGGAAATACCGATTTTTAGTAGCATTTGTTCTCAGAAGTTCTTACGTATTCAGGAAAATCGTGATTATTATTTTTCGTTGTTTCATTTATTTTTTTATTGAAGTATAGTTGATGTACAATGTTTCAAGTGTACAGCAAAGTGAGAAAAATCATGATTATTTATTCCCAAACTCGCTCCTCATTGATACCCATTTCTGGGCCAACTGGAGCATGTCCAGGAAATGCAAACTAATTGTAAGCTCCAAAAATTCTCCCATAATGAGAGAGAGAGAGGAGGAGGAGGAGGAGGAAGAAGAAGAAGGGAGAGGGGGAGGGAGAGGGGGGAGGAGGAATTCCCATTAAATAAATATATGTACACGGTAAAGTAGCTGACATTTTTATGACCATTATAATATGAGACTCGTATTGCATCTCACTTAAAGATGAGAATGTTTGCCACCTAGGTTAGCTCACTCATTTGCCTGGTAATATCAAAGCTTCAGTCAGACTAGCTGAAGGAAAAGGGGGGTTTACCATTCAAACACAAGTAGACTGGAACAGGAAAAGCCTTCTATTTTGAGGTAGACCATGGATCTAGCTACCCCGTACCTCTCTCTTAGCCATCACACTTGGTCCTTTTTCTCTCTTTCTCCTGTTCAGCCTCCCCAGGGAGACAGGAATTGCTCAGGTTGGTTTAGTAAGATCCTCCTCCAGTCACCCAGACAGCCAAGAGTCTGCATTTTGCAACGGGGAGAGTCAGGGGTCTGGGTGACTGGCAGGCACTACCAGGCTTCAGAGTCAGCCCTGTGCATTTGATTCCCATGCATTTAAAAAAATATTTGGCACTGGTGACTCTCATGTAAATGCTAACGTCTCTGGTTAAAGAGAAAAGCAACGGATTCACTGGAATGTAGGTCAACCTGTCCCACCTGGTGTAAGCTTGTTGCATTTCTTGGACTGTTTTTTCTCACTGGTCTACACTCTTAGCTTAGGCATTCTCATCCGACCCTGTCATCTCCCAGTTCCTACCTGTAACATCCTTCTGAGCTCCAGACCTGGATATCCAATCCCTGTTTGCTGGCTACAGCTGGATCGTCCATCGTCATCTCAAACGTAGTGTACCCACACCTGAGCATTTGAACCCCTCAACTCACAAGCTCCCTCCACCTCAAGTAGGCACGTCCTTCAGTGTTTGCTATTTCAATAAACGGTACCTCTAGTCTCATTGCTCATGCCAGAAACCTGGGTGCATCATGCCCCAGACTCCCCGCCACCATCTCCCTCACCGTCACCTCCAGCTGGTCCACCTCCTAGCTCGGTGGAGTCAACCTTGAAAGTGAATTGGGAATCCGTCCGCTTCTCACCTCCACTGTTCCATCCTCATACAAGTCATCCTGCTCTCCTACCAGGGCTGCACGAGAGCCGGGGGGTGGTCTCTCATGCCCTCTATTTTGCTTCCCACCCTCATGCCCCACCCCCAAATCCCAGTGCAGCAACCATAACAAACTTTTTTTGTTATGGTAAAATACACATACAATGTACCATTTCAACCATTTTTAAGTGTACAATTCAGTGGCATATATACATTGCTGTGCAACCATCACCACACCCATCTCCAGAAATTTATCTTTCCCAGCTGAAACTCTGTACCCATTAAATAATAATAACACCCCATTCTCCCCACTCCCTCACCCTTCCCAATGGTAACCACCATTCTACTTTCTGCTTCTATAAATTTGACTAGTCTAGGAGCCTCACATAAGTGGAATCATACAGTATTTGTCCTCTTGTATCTGGCTTGGTTCATTTAGCAGAATCTTTTTAAGATTCACCAATGCTGCTGCATGTGTCAGAATTTCATTCCTTTTTAAGGCTGAATAACACTCCACTGTACAAACCTACCACATTTTGTTTATTCTTTCATCTGTTGATGAACATGTGGGCTGTTTCTCTTTTTGGCTATTGAGAATAATGCTGCTATGAACATGGGTGTACAGATACCTGTTTGACTCCCTGCTTTCAGGTTTTTTGGGTATTTACCCAGAAGTAGAATGGCTGGATCAAATGGTAACCTTATGTTTAATTTTTTGAGGAACCATAACAAAGTTTCAAAAACATTAGTTTTTGAAAGATTAGGTCTTGATTTCTTAAAGTCCTTTGATGCCTTCCCATTGCAGCTGGTAAGCAGCTTAAACAGGTCTGATCTTCCTGGCCTTCCCCCGTTTCATTCAGCTCCTTTCTCGCCTGTTCCAGCCTCATGGGTCTTCTTCCCATGATTCAAGAACACAGAGCTCTTCCCTATTTCTCTCCCCCTGCACAGCCTTTCCCTATGCCTGGAATTTCCTTCTCCTCTTGTACTCTCCTCCAGGTCTCAGTTTAAATATCACGTACTCAGGAAAGTCTTCCCAAGCCAGTCCTAGGTCTCCCCCATCTAAACCTGATGCTCTGATACAGCCCGTGTCTCCCGTTGACTGGTGTAGGGTGATGCAGTCAGAGGTACCAGCTCTCCCTTTCTCACTCCTGCTCACAGTATGAGCACATGATCGAATGAATGAAGAGCCCTGTTACCTTATGGGGTTTTATTGTTGTTATATTTCTTGCTGTTGTTTTGGAGCAGAGCTACAGTCCATCATTATGACAGCAAGACAATACTTGTCTTCATAAAATGATGGTTGAGCTTCTCCTATTGGTGTTTGCCCACTTTTAGATGCCATACCCTCTGTAATGGACTGAGTTGTATCATCCCCTCCCCCACCCCCAAATTCATTTGCTGAAGCCCTAATCCTCCATGTGATGGTACTTGGGGGTGGGCCTCTGGGAGGTGATTAGGTCATGAGGATTGGCCCCTTGTCTGATGGGATTAGTGCCCTTATAAGAAAATACACCAGAGACCTTGATCTCTCTCTCTCTTTCTCTGAGTGCACTAAGGAAAGGTCATGTGAGGACACAGGGAGGAGGTGGCCATCTGCAACCCAGGAAGAGGACTCTCATCAGAACCCAACCACGCCAGCCCCCGATCTCCGACTTCCAGCTTCCAGAACTGTGAGAAAAATGTCTGTTGTTTAAACTGCCCAGTCTATGGTGTTCTTTATGACAGTGGGAGCAGACTAGTGTACCATCTTCCTCACACCATCACCTTACACTGTGAGACTACTCTAACTTGAGCGTCTTACTCAGCTTCCCTTCCTCACCACTGTTGTTCCATCCTGTGACAGAATCAGTTGTTCACCTGCCCATTTCTGTCACCAGACTTAAATCAGTTGGGGTGGAACGCACATGTGATTTATTTTTTATCTCATCTGTTATTAGCCCCACCCAGAGCCATACACTTATCAGGTGTGTTTTTAAAGTTGGCTGAAATGATTTGATGGCTTGGTTCCAATACATTTCTAGAAATCTTATAGTCTATGAACATAATTTCTCTCCAAAAACAGTTTCAAATCAACTTTGTCTCTCAAATGTTAGATAATTGTCAAACATTTTAAATTTCTATCTAGCCATAAACGGAACAAACATGATACATCAGTTACACTAACTAGTGAGTGATTTAAGTTATGAGTTTTCTCGCTACGTCTGTGAATGTTTTATCAGCATTCAGATGGTGTGCCTAAGTTATTAAAATGTCTCTGTGTGTGTACACATGAATGGTAATGATAACTAGCCTTTGTTGAGCTCTTACATCTTGTAAGCCCATAGTGTTGGGCTCCTATTCTACGTTAAGTGTTGTATATATATAATTTATTTACCTTCATATAATCCTGAATTATCAGTATTTTTACTCCAGGTTTATGGGAAGGAAAAAGGACTTTCACTAAGGTTGAGTAATTCTCTAAGTTATCTGGCAGATGAGGGGTAGCACCAAGATTTGAACTCAAGGCTGCCTGATCCCAAAGCCTGTGCCCTTACGTATTTTCCGTGAATAATAAGAGTGGGCTTTATCTTCACTGAAATCCAGGCTAAGTCCTTTTCCTTCTTTGATGCATCTTCGGTGCAATGGAAAACAACCACCGCCTTTGAGTCAATCTTATATCTCAAGCTGAGGAGGCCTCTCTGAGGATGGAAAGTACAGTGTAGGGAAAATATCTGGTAGTATAACAGTCAGGGCAGGCTAGGTCATGCTGTAGGGAGAGAAACGTCAAAACCTTAAAGGACTACTACAAAAACAGTTTATTTCTGGCTCACAGTATGTTCATTGCAGGCGCAGGGAAGCAAAATTTGCCACCCTCAAAGTGTGTCTCTTTGGCATGTGGATTATTTTGAGCTGAAAACAATCAAGGAACAAAAGACTCAGGAAGAACCTTTGACCTTCCCCCTAACTACCTAAAGGAATGTAGATAGAGGACTTGTTCCAGGCAGGGAGCTATCATCATAGATCGCTGTAGTATGAACTAGGTGTGCAGGCAGAAAGGAACCCGGCAGAGTCTGTTTGTTAAAATTTCTCTCTTTGTCCCTTGGGGCTTCCCTGGTGGCGCAGTGGTTGAGAGTCCGCCTGCCGATGCAGGGGACACGGGTTCGTGCCCCGGTCCGGGAAGATCCCACATGCCCCAGAGCGGCTAGGAGGCCCGTGAGCCATGGCCGCTGAGCCTGTGCGTCCGGAGCCTGTGCTCCGCAACGGGAGAGGCCACAACAGTGAGAGGCCCGCGTACCGCAAAAAAAAAAAAAAAAAAAAAAAAAAAATTTCTCTCTTTGTCCCATTGCCTCTGCCTGGCCAGCAAACATTTATTTACCAAACATTTTTTCCCTTTGAAATCCCAAACCACTACTCCAACATGGTTTTTTTTGTCTTTAGCTGAAGATGGTATTTAAGGGTAGGGTTTTGGCCATTTTGGTGACTTAGTTTTCCTGGGTCTCTCCCATGTATACACATTATTAAACTTTTATGTGATTTTCTCCTGTAACTCTGTCTCATGTCAGTTTAAGAAGAATCTAGCCAGCCAGAAGAATCTAGAAGGATAGAGGTAAATGTCTTTCTCCCCAGTACACGTCAGCTGAGGCTCAGTTCCACGTCCAGAACTCAAGCTGGTGGCAGCCTCTATGAGAAACATTGTCTATCTTCAGACAGAAGGAAAAGTGGGGGGATGGTGAAAACCCATGATGACTTCATTGGTCAAACTCTCATGGCAAAACCTGATGGCACTGGATGGGAATTGTATTCCTTACCCAGAAAGGAGCCACAACTACTTTGAATAATATTACAGCCTATCATAGAATCCTTCTGTGAAAGAAACAGATTGTTTCAATCTGGCAAGAACATTTTTGTTCCTTATTCCACAAATCCACAACAATTCCTGCCAGAACACTATGGTAATGACTTTTTTGTTTTTAGTTTAAAAATACATTTCATCTAAGAACTTAGAATTCAGAGTGTACATATTTTAAGGTATATGAAATAGAAGCCTTTTAAATAAACACCACTACATGAATATAATAAAACTAATTTTCCAAAATTCAAACACAGACTCTTCCATATATATGTATGTTATATTTCCTGAATAACAGTCATTGATACAAAAACTAGAAATATTTTCACCGTTAAATTTTGGCCTTGTACCTTCACTACAGCTCTCTAATTAGGCATTCGGTTTGTCTTTTTCTCATTTCTGGAGGCTGGAGATCCGAGATCATGGTCCAGGAGAGTCTGGTGAGGTCCTTCTCTCTGGCTCATAGATGGCTGTCCTTTTGATGTAACCCCAAGTGAGGGAAGCAGGGAGGGAGCTCTCTGAGGTCTCTTTTATAAAAGCCCTCATCCCATCACCTTGGGGGTTAGGTTTCCACATATGAATTTGGGGGGCACAAATATTCAGTCCATAGCACTGGATGAGATGAGCATTTGAATTGATACACTGAGCAAAGCAGATTGATCAACCTCCCCACTGTGGGTGGGCTGCATCCAATCCACTGGAGGCCTGAATGGAACAACAGGTTGAGTGAGAATAATTTGCGCTCTCTCTCTGCCTGACTACCTTTCAGCTGGGACACAGGTCTTCTCCTGCTTTAAGACTCAGACTCAGCTCTCTGGGTATCCAGCTTGCCAACCTCAGGTCTGGACACTTCTCAGCCTCCATAATTGGCATCAGCCAATTCCATATATATATTTATATATGAAATATTTCTTAATATATATGCCTTATAATTATCCATATGTATATGTGCATATACATATATGTATATACATAGTGTTTATATAATGTTCCTTATAGTTTATATTCCTTATAATTATATATTTATATATGTATATGTATATATGAACATATATAGTGTGTATATAATGTTCCTTAAAATATATATTCTTTATAATTATATATATTTATATATGTATATGCATGTATACAGGGAGGTATGTGTGTCTATATATATACGGTGTGCACGTGTGTATCTGTGTGTGTACATATATCTCTTACTGGTTCTGTTTCTCCAGAGAACCCTACTAACACAAACAGATTAGAAAATCCTCCTTCTATACAGACGGAAAAACTGGTTTAAAGAGAGCAGGCTTTTCTTGGGTCATACCGCAAGCAGTCTTTCTGGACTCCAGACTGCAGACTCCCAGCTTGGCCAAGCCCACAGTGGGCTGGAGGCTCGCGGTGTAATCTCACATTGGCCAGCACCCCTCACCCCCACCTCAACCCCGAGGCCGGGGCAGCATCGGCTGGAGTGGGCTTTGCTGCCAGCGGCTGCGTCCATGAACCTGGCTCCAGAATCCATCGGAGGTCCGCCTCGCCCACACCCAGTGTAGGGAAGGGCCTCTGCCTTTCACGTGGGCTCAGCAGGCAGGAGGCAGGAGGCGCTTTCCAATGGTTTGGCTCTTAGGAGGGGATTTTCAAGGACAAGGTCAGAGATTAGTCCGCTTGGCTTTCTCTGTGCCAGCCAAAGTATTCTTAACTATAATTAAAACAAAAATGAAAAGAGCCAAATAAAACGTGCAGGGGCCAAATGTTCCATGCCTTAAACCTGATAACCTGTTTTAAGACCAAAGAATTAAATGAGGTCAAGCAAATTCTTTTGTTCAGCTGAAGTGACCCCACACAACTTCCTGCTTCATGGAGGGGACCTGATCTAAGCAGACACAAACAGCAATTCGCCCGTGAAGCTAGCCTGCAGTTAAACAGGCTGAGCACGACACACACATGGCCAACAGGTACATGGAAAGGTGCTCAACATCACTAGTTATCAGGGAAATGGAAGTCAAAACCATTATAGTAGGTCATACAGTTTTTCAAACATGAAGAATTTATGTGTCCGTATCAACATTTTTTTTTTTTTTCGGTATGTGGGCCTCTCACTGTTGTGGCCTCTCCCGTTGCGGAGCACAGGCTCCGGACGCGCAGGCTCAGCGGCCATGGCTCACGGGCCCAGCCGCTCCGCAGCATGTGGGATCCTCCCGGACTGGGGCACGAACCCGTGTCCCCTGCATTGGCAGGCGGACTCTCAACCACTGTGCCACCAGGGAAGCCCCGTATCAACATTTTAGTCCATTTCTGTTGGTATCTCAAAGCACTGTATATTCATGTATCAGCAAATGTATGTGGAGTTATTTATTTGTATAAATTTGTCATTAAATTTACACCTTTCTGCACTTAGAAAAAATATATATAGTGAAATATCACCTGACTTCTGTTAGAAAGGTTTTTATCAAAAAGACAAGAGATAAGCGTTGGTGAGGGTGTGGTAAAAAGGGAACCCTTGTGCACTATTCCTGGGGAAATAAACTGGTGCAACCACTATGGAAAACGGCATGGAGGGTCCTCAAAAAATTAAATAGAGCTATCTTATGATCCAGCAATCCCACTTCTGGGTATTTATTCAGAGGAGATGAAATCAGTATCTCAACAAGATTTCTGCACCCTCATGCTCATTGCAGTGTTATTCACAATAGCCAAGATATACAAACAGCGTAAGTGTCCATGTGAATGGATAAAGAAAATGTTAAATGTTACACACACACAGAATATTATTCAGCCACAAAAAAGAAGGAAATTCTGACATTTGCAGCAACATGGTTGAATCCGGAGGACACTATGCTAATTGAAATAAGCCAGACACAGAAAGACAAATACTGCATGATCTCACTTATATGTGGAATCTAAAAATGCCAAACTCATAGAAGCAGAGAGTAGCATGGTGGTTGCCACAGGCTGAGGGTAGGGGGAAATGGGGAGATGTTAGTCAAAGTATACAAAGTTTCAGTTATGCAGGATAAAAAAATTCTGGAAATCTAATGCACAGCATGGTGAGTATGGTTAACAACATAGTATTGTGTACTTGAACTTTGCAAAGAGAGTAGATCTTAAGTGATCTCACCACACACACACACACACACACACAAACACACAGACACACAAGATAACTATGTGAGGTGATACTATTTCACAACATATACATATGCCAAAACATCACATGGTACACTTTAAATATACAATTTTTACTTGTCGATTATACCTCAATAAAGCTGCAGGGAAAAATAAACCAAAAAACAAAACAAACAAACAAAAAAACAGGCTCAGCATGAGATGCCTGGCTTTGTGATTTACAATTTTGAATGGGTAAATCACCATCCTTGGCCCTCAGGATTCTTATTAGTAAAAGAATTGTAATAATATCTAACTCATGCAGTCATTGCAAAAATTTAAATGAGATTCTATGTATCAGGGTTTCTCAACCTTAGTGCTATTGACATTTAGGCCAGGAAATCCTTTCTTATGGGGGCTGCCCTGTGCATTGTATAATAGGATGTTTAGCAGCATCCCTGGTCCCTGACCATTAAAGTAACATTCTCCCCAGCTGGGATGACAAAAAATGTCTCCAGACAATGCCAAATGTCTCCTGGTAGGGAGGGTGGGGTTCACCCTTGATTGGGAACCACTGCTGTAATTTGGAAAATCATAAAGCATTGCCCAATTGTTGCCTATTATTAACATGCAATGATTTTAAAGTAACCACTTCCAAATCTTGACTGGTTATACTAATATATACAGAGGAGCAGTGGCACTGAAAACGTGAGAGCCACTGAGATTCTCCATGGGGATGTTGAACAGTTGTTGTTTGTCAGGCTGAAGTCCTGGTTGTTTCATGTTTCTAACAAAGTTTGAGCACAGGCAACTGCTGGTCAAGAAGGTAGTCAAGTGGTCCCTGAGCTTACAAGCAGCAGGGGAGAGCCAGTGACCAAATGCACAGGGCTCTCTCCCATCTCTGCTGTGTAGCCCCCAAACTGTGTCTGCTCTGAGAACTGGGACCATTTCTTCATCTTTGTTCACTCAACATCTGTCTTAGTCCATTTGGGCTGCTATAACAAAAATCCCATAGACTGGGGACTTAAACAACAGACACTGACGTCTCACAGTTCTGGAGGCTGGAGGTCCAAGACGAAGGCACCATCAGATTCAGTCTCTGGTGAGAACCTGCGTCCTGGTTTGCAGACGGCCATCTTCTCATTGTACCCTCATATGGTGGAGAGCAAAGAGGAAGCAAGTTCCCTAGCATCTCTCCTTATAAGGGCACTAATCCCATCACAAGGGCTCCACCCTCATGACCTCATCACCTCGCAAAAACCACATGGGGGGTTAGGATTTCAACATATGGATTGAGGGGGGACACAAACATTCTGTCCTTAACAGCACCTGACACATGCCTGACACACGCCTGACACAGGGAAGGTATTTAATAAATTATAAAGTTGTATCCAACAGTCGTCCTCAACTTTGCCAGCATATTAGAATTCTCTGGACAGCTTAAAATATAGTTGAACTTTGAACAACACAGGTTTGAACTGCGCAGGTCCACTTATATATAGATTTCTTTTCAATAAATGCATAATACAATACTTCACAATCTGAAGTTGGTTGAATCTGTGGATGGGGAATCGCAAATACACAGGACCAACTATAAAGTTATCCAGAGATTTTTCGACTGCACAGAGGGTTGGCACCCTTAACCTTCATGTTGTTCAAGGGTCAACTGTAAATACTGATATACAAGCCCTATTCCTGGAGATTCTGGTGTGGGGCAGGCATTGGACATTATATGCTCCACTGATGATTCTAACACGTGGTCAAGATGAGAACCACTGGCATAGGAAGAATATATAATGGAGCTATTGCCCTTCACTGCACAGGTGAAAATAGTCCACAGGAGGATTCGCACCTGGACAGCTGCTTTCCTCTTGTCCAACGTTCAGGCCATCAGTGGTACCAGACAGCCAGCCTAGATCCTCATATCTCTCTCGGTAGGCACAGTCTCCAGTGCACGCCTTCCTCCTCTTCTGTTTTAAATTCCCCTGAATGCCTATTGTGTCTCCTCTCAAGAGTCAGAGGCCACTTCACCTTACATCAAATGTCCTTCCTGGTGAAGTCCCAGAACCTTCATATAAAGATGACATGACGAAGAGGAAAAGGGAAGGACAATGTGGGGGAAACAGGTGATGGGGGAAGGAATCTCGACTCAGAGGCTTGATAAAAGGAAGAATTATTAACTAACTCACAAGTGTTTCAGTAGTTGATAACTGCTTGTGTGACTCCTCCAGAGAACAAAGCCTTGGGAATTTCAGTCATATTGGCAGAAGGGAATTTGGGGCTTGAAGAACCTTCTCAGCATCCTTCAGAGCACACCAATGATCGGTCCTCTCCTCTACCTGTGTGTGGAGTTCTTGCTAACTCCCTTGGAGCTGGTGGAAAGAGTAGGGGACAGAAAGTAAAAAACTGCAGAAGGAAAAGTGGAGGAAAATAGATGGTTTTTTTCCCTAGCTTTGGTACAAAGAACCTGTGGAGCGGGCACACGGTCAAGCTGCCGGTCTTGGACCGTTTCTTAGTTCTGCACTTTGGGCAGCTGCCACTTCAAGAGCAAATACACAGCCTGGCTCTGTGATATTTAAGGCCCTGATTTTGTGCATGTTTCTTTTCCTGTTGATTTCTCATGGCATCAGAGAGCATAAGGGCAACGATCCACTATAATCCCCTTAAAGAAAAAGTTGAAAACAGAACCAAGATCTTCCTAGTTTCTTATATGCTACTCTGGAGACAAGGAGCAATTAATACTTATGCTCTTAGTTTTGTGAAAGCTCTCAGCACGTGGAAGTCATTAACTGCATTTTTTCAAACTTCAGATTATTTAACATTTGATGATAAGTGACCTGACTAGATACATTCCCTTAGAGTTTTCATATATGTAGGTGTAGGGCGTGCTTTGCATGGATCTATCTGAATTAGTGCCTTCCGGAAAAACCAGTAGCCAAATAGAAATAATTTTATCAAATTATGTCAAAGATATTTCTCGATTCCTCTGGGGAAGGATTTTTTTCATCCCTTTTACTTTCATGAATATGTTGTAGGTTTTAGCCAAGTGTAGAAGAACAGGCATGAGTGAATGGGGTTGGTAAAAATTTTACCCAGTATGGAGAGCTTTGTTGAACCCATTGGCAAGATAGCAGTCAGACACCACATTCTTGGTGAAAAGACTCTTTCACAGAGAGAGTGCATTCAAGAAGAAAATAAAACTTGAATTGCTATTGATAAAGCAAAGTTGGAAAGATAGATGGAAGGAGTGGGTTCCATGGGAAAGGAAAGAGAGAAAGAAAGGCAATGCAGGACTTGCCAAAGTACAGCTGGCTGTGGCCTAGAGCTCTTTCAAAAATGCCGGAGGCTTGGGAGTCAAGCACTTTTCTCTCCTGGAGACCAGGGTGAAATGACAGTTCAGTAACTGGAAATGCCCTTCTCCAAGGCAGAGGCCCACTTGGAAAGTATTAAAAGAGTCAGCTAAAAGCCTTCTCTCCATCAGTGATTCAACGGCGGAACCAGTAAGAAGCACAAAAAATTCTAAGGAGAGGAGTTTAAACCTGGGCTCCGTGAATCTCTAGAAGGTTCGAGAATGAGCTCTAGGTGGTCTATGGAAGCCCCAGATTCAGGCAGGTCAGGCAGAGTTCAGAAGAAGGGTTCTATGCCAGATTGGTCACATTTAGGTCTTTTCACATTATAACCATGTGCATTTTATTCTTCACTAATGCAGAGTTGACTACAAAGACTTTTTTTTTTTTTTTTGCGGGACGCGGGCCTCTCACTGTTGTGGCCTCTTCCATTGTGGAGCACAGGCTCCGGACGCGCAGGCCCAGCGGCCATGGCTCACGGGCCCAGCCGCTCTGCGGCATGTGGGATCCTCCCGGACCGGGGCACGAACCCGTGTCCCCTGCATCAGCAGGCGGACTCTCAACCACTGCACCACCAGGGAAGCCCTACAAAGACTTTTCTGAGATAGCTAATCTTTCTTGATGTTCTCAAGTACCCGATAAATGTTCAAAGTAGAGGTAGTAAAGTAACATGTTCTGTAAATGTCTTTTCGTTAAAATCCATAAGAAGTATCATCTTTTGGAAATGGCATGGCCAAAGGGCCTCTTGGAACATGTTGCATTTGTGCTCTGGTTTGAGAGGAGGGGGATGAAAGGGGAGAGCAGTGGGCTCTGGGATAATCTGTCAGCCGGTGGGGGAGGGGGCGGGGCGGGGCCAGGGAATTGGCCCTTGTCCCCCTGGTCTGCATTTGGTTTGACTTTGCTGTGCATGTAGTGTATACTATGGACAACTGAGCTCTGACTTTATAGCATCTGGCCTTCCTAGGTGTTAAAGAGGTGGCCAGAGCTTGACCAAAGTAGAGTTGGTAAGCTATTTTGTACATTTTGTGTTAAGATTCATAGTGAAGGCTGTCTTCTGAAAAAGGACTTGTGGAAATTGATAAAATCCCCTCTAAGCATTACAGATGCATAGAGTTGCCCACTGGGTTGACAGCAGGGAGAAAGGGAAGGGTTCTAGGCCAGAATGTTCCTGTTTGGAAGGCGCTCTCCAGAGCACCTTGGTTATATTACACTGTAGTATGGTTTGTTCCATTCTGCTCTGGTCCTTATCTTAGATCCTTAGCTGAACATCTGAAATATCTAGTCTTCTTAGATTTTTAGAATTGCACAACCCATATTAAAAGTAGAGAATGTAAGATAACACACTTTAGGGTTGGTTGGTTGGTTGGTTTTTTTCCCTGTGAATTCACAGGCATAATTATCTTCTGAGAATGGAATTGTTCAACTTGATCTCTTGGAGAAGTACACCAATGGTCACAAGGAGGGGGGACATCACATAAGTTGTTAGACAAATTCAGACTGTGGCTATTGTTCTATGTGTGTACTTTAGTTAATATTGGTGTGTATTTAAAGGACAAACAAGTTCTAAGTGCTCACAGCATATTAAGAGCAGAGGTAGTAAAATAACCCCTTTACAAATGTCCATTTGTCAGTTTATAGGAAGGACCTTTGTTAATCCACCTCTCAGATGGGGTCTTTTTATTATAATTAGGAGAAAAGAAGCACCTTAGACATGGAGTTTTAAGTCACTTTTGAGCAGTATACATCAGGACTTGTTCATTGGGTTAGCAGCAGAGGGGCAGAGGAAGTTCAAGGAATTACACAGGTGTGTTCATATTTATATCTTGATAACCATTGATGAATGTGTGCATCTCTTTTGGCTGTGCTCTATGAAAACATTGTCAAATAAGCAAACGGAAACATACCTTCTTGCTAATGTTTCAACAGGATGATCTGATCGCTCCCTTAGAAGCATTATACTTACTGTACTCTTGCTTTATATCTCACTTTAAATTGATCATTAAAGGTAGGCAGTGGTTTTTTTTTCAGAATTAAAAAAATTTTTTTATTTATTTTTGGCTGCGTTGGGTCTTCGTTGCTGCGTGTGGGCTTTCTCTAGTTGCTGTGAGCCGGGGCTACTCTTCGTTGTGGTGTGCAGGCTTTTCTCATTGAGGTGGCTTCTCTTGTTGCAGAGCACGGGCTCTAGGCACTCGGGCTTCAGTAGCTGTGGCATGTGGGTTTATTAGTTGTGGCTCGTGGGCTATAGGCACACAGGTTTCAGTAGCTGTGGCACGTGGGCTTTAGTTGCTCTGCAGCATGTGGGATCTTCCCGCACCAGGGCTCGAACCAGTGTCCCCTGCATTAGCAGGTGGATTCTTAACCACTGCACCACCAGGGAAGACCAAGGTAGACAGTGTTTGAATTTAACTTTGTCAGCATCTTTATTCAGACTCCTGCTGCCCTTTCTTAATTCTAAAAAAATGTTTGTCTCTATGAAAGGCAAGATTACACTTTTTCCTGATTGAGTTGCTGTCGTGTGTATTCTCAGTTATCAAAATACACATGGCTTTTCGTGGGCTCATACTTCTCTCTCTGGGAGCTCTATGTCCAAACTACCCCTTCTATTCACTGTGATATCTATACACAGGGTTTTCTTCCCTTCTCAGGCCTATGTCAAACCTCTCCCTGAATTTTCCTGGAAGGATTTATGATCTTGCAGGTCACAGGGTAACTGGAAAGCCTTATTTAATGTTCTCTGGAGGGGTGACCTTGCAGGTGAGTCATAGTGAAGTCCCTGGTGTCACACCCTGAGGTACTGGAAATCCTTCCAGGTCACTCACACACACACCCAGAGATAAAAAAAAAAAAAAAAAAAAAAAAAACTTGCTTCAAGTTGAGCAGTAGGACAGGTGAGGATTTGAGGCCAGGATTGTTAACTCTGTGACTCTCCAAGACAGTTAAAAGGGCATTAGTACCAGTTCATACCATTTGGATGGCTATCATGAAAACAAAAACAAAAAAACAGAAAATGACAAATCGTAGCAAAGACATGGAGAAACGGAACCCTTGTGCATTGCTGTTGGCAATGTAAAATGGTGGAGCTGCTGTGGAAAACAGTATGGTGGTTTTGTTTTTTTTTAAATTAAGCATAGAGTTATTCAGAAATTCCACTTCTGGGTATATACTCCAAAGAAGTATGCACATACATCATGACTTTGAGGCTTTGATAAATATTTGTGATGTCTGAAAAAGCATGATACATACTATGTGATCTTAACCACGTAGCAACATGTCTTCAATTGTGTTTAAACACACACCAGAACTTAGAAGGGCAAAGTCAGATGTAAACTCCTTGTGATGACGGATGATTTCTGTGTTCTTTGCTCTTTGTGCTTTTCAGTTTCAATATTGTACATATTCATTTTGAAAGTTTAAAAAAAACATTTTATTTTAAAAAATCATATGCTGAAGCTTTTATGTATATGTGAATATTTGTAGGAAGAGGATTCATTTTTATGGATTCAAAGTAATTGTGAACCCCCCAAATTCAGATCAATTATGATCTCTTGATGTTCTTTTTTGATCTTTTTCTTTTTTGTGGTAAAAAATATATATAACATAAAATGTACCATTTTGACCATTATGTATACAATTCAGTGGCATTAAATGCATAACTCTATGCTTAATTAAAAAAAAAACAAAACCACCATACTGTTTTCCACAGCAGCTCCACCATTTTACATTGCCAACAGCAATGCACAAGGGTTCCGTTTCTCCATGTCTTTGCTATGATTTGTCATTTTCTGTTTTTTTGTTTTTGTTTTCATGATAGCCATCCAAATGGTATGAACTGGTACTAATGCTCTTTTATCTGTCTTGGAGAGTCATAGAGTTAACAATCCTGGCCTCAAATCCTCACCTGTCCTACTGCTCAACTTGAAGCAAGTTCTTTTTTTATCTCTATGTGAAATTGTTTCCTCATATCTAAAATGGGAAGTTTAAATTATTTACATAGCAAATACATACGGTGTGCAAAACACTGGGCTAACTCCTGCCAGGTGAGAAGTGGAGAAAAGGACGTGAGGATGAACAAGATAGAAGACACCGACCTCCCCCAGCCGTTCCTGCTCTCAAAGGGCTTCACAATCTGCTTAGGAAACCAGCCTGGATTCAAGTGAGATGAGGAGGAGAGGAGGGGAGAGTTATCAGAACTGCAGACTGGAGCACTGTCATTCCAAACACCAGCCCAAGGGTGCTAACAAGCCTTATCCACATCCAGGCCAGAGAACATGTACCCCGCTCACCCCTGTGGAATGACATCTAAATGGGTCCAATTTCCCCTCTTCCACTCAGTAGTCTGCAATCCCTTCCCTTGACACCCAGCCTCACAATCCAAGTTTAGTTCTAGAAGACAACAAATATAAAGAAACTTGGCTGCTGGTGTCACAAAAACACATCAGAAAAGCTTTAGATGACTCTCAAAAAGTGATTTTTTGAAGTTACTATTTTTCAAGCAACAGAAGAGGTGAAGTTCTTTAAGCCTTCATAAGAGTGAAAGTTGATAGGTTTATAGTACCTGTCCCACAAGAACATTGGAGTAGATTTGAAATTATAACACCAAAAATTTTTTTTTGATTTACCTTTCTCCGTTATTTCAGATGTCATTCTGAGAAACCTCTGACTCATTTCTGAACAGATCATTTCAGCCACCGGCGACTTTGTCACTCATGTAATTAATTCCTCTCTACAGGCTCTTTATTTCTTCCTTCCTTTCTTCCTATCTTTTCTCTTCCTTTCTTTCTCCTTCTTTCCTTCCTTATTAGTCACTAGACTTAGACGTTACCTTATATAACTCTCTCAACAATGAAATATAAGTATTATTGTAATTATTTTTTACAATCTGGGAAACTGAGGCTCAGAGACATTAAATAACTTGCCCTCTCTTTTGAGGGTTATTAAAAGTTAATTTTAGGGCTTCCCTGGTGGCACAGTGGTTGAGAGTCCGCCTGCCGATGCAGGGGACGCGGGTTCGTGCCCCGGTTTGGGAGGATCCCGCGTGCTGCGGAGTGGCTGGGCCCATGAGCCATGAGCCTGCATGTCCGGAGCCTGTGCTCCGCAGCAGGAGAGGCCACGACAGTGAGAGGCCCGCGTATCGCAAAAAAAAAAAAAAAAATTTTAATTTTAAAGCTAATGAAAAGGAAGAAAAAACTTGAAAAAAATAAATCAAGAAGACCGCATATTTTTATAGTCCTTAGCAGAAGGTAGAGCAGAGGAAAATAGCATTGAACAAGGATTAAATGTTAATTTCTTCATAACTCTTCTTGATGTATTATAAAAATTGATCATGTGTTCCCAAAGCCACAATATAATTAACTGGGGAAAAAAAGTCAGGAAGAGTGGGAGTGAGCAAAAGAGGAGAAGGAGAAAAGTACACATCTTGGCTGGTGGAAAACCTAGTAGGGAAGCAAAACAGAATTTCTACATGGAGCTGAGCTTACATTTAAGGTTTGCAATTTATGGTGAAACCAGTCAGTGCAAGGGTGTTTCTCCAATAATATTCAGTAGTTCAGTTCACATACAAAGGAAATAGATCACTGGATTCAACCAGAGCTGGGATTTTACCAGGTGAGTGCAAAAGACTCTTAATACATCATTATTGGCCTGAGTAAGAATGGTACCTATTCAGGGTCCCAAATTAATTGATATAAATACAGAGATTATAGAATATACCAGAGAGGAAGAAAATGAGACTTGACATTTACCAGGGATCATCAGAGTGAATGATTTTTGCCCACTTTATTTGCTACTGAATTCCCAACACCTAGAACATACAAGGGGCTCAATAAATCTTTGTTGAAAGGCTTCCCCCTGTGAACATCTATCAGACACCCGCTGTTGGCCTCCTGCTAGACACCCAGCTAGGAGGCGGGGAAAGTGGGTCTCAAGTGGCAAGAGGCCGGCTGTGGACCACGCCTGCAGTAGGTGATGCTGAGCACACAGAACCAGCCTTGGAGAACTGCCCTGGCCTCCCAACCTTTGTGTATGACACCTTCCCAGGTCATCATGAGGCTGGGGCTCTGTGCAGTGGCCTGAGTCCAGGGCCCTGGGCAGGGACTCCCTGCTGGGAAGAATATTTCTCCCCTTTACACTTTACACATGCTTCCGTTCAGGCCCCTGATGTGTGAGGCTCCTGGGATTTTTCTTCAGTGGAGTGAGTGACATCAATCATGACAAAGCCACAGCAGATGGATCATAGTGGTCAGGCATAAGCATGGAATGAGTGTCTCTGTTTCAAGTCAAAACATCACAGTGGTTTAGACAGGATGTGGCCGGCTGCTGTCTGCCAGCAGAAGCTGAACCACAGCTCCGGAGGAGGGCAGGAAACCTCCCGTCCTTCTGACTCTCCAATCACGTCTGAGCTTCCAAGAAATAAAACTGCCAGACAGTCGGGTTGTCCTCGAACCTCAAGGCCATCATGGCACACTTACCTTCCAAAGAAAGAAGCAGTGTACCCTCAGAACCCCCCCACTCTGCCTGTGGTCTGCAGATGGGGTACTGCAGACACACCTGTCCCCAGGGACAGGCTTGAGATGGGGCAGGTGGCCCGATGAGCACATGGATGGGGAAGGAGGGGGTCCTCAGACACCCCAGTGGTCCTCCCCACTGCAGGAGCCCTGCACCCACTCCTTCCCCCAAAATGAGGGGGAAACTCCAGAAGGGCCCACCCCTGTCAACAGTAGTGATTTCTCGGGAAGTGGATTTAGGGTGGAAACACCACAGTGCAGTGAAAAGGGGCTTTCGAGTTTTTACTTTATACATTTACATGATCTGAACTGTTATCATGAGTGTACGTTGCTCCTCTAACACGGATTGTTTTCAAATCCCTCTTCACCCTGGGAATCACTGAGATGCTCCCCAAAGATTCTGTACCTGTCACCCCAAACGTGAAGCCTCTGTCCCCTGCAAAATACACAGGCTTTGCAATTTCTCCCTCTCCACACATCCCTGCTCCGATCTGCCCCTCTGTGTATCCCACCCACAGCTTCATGAGTCTTCCAGCCATTCCCACCCTCAGCCGCCATCCTCCAAATTATAACACATTTTACATAAGCACTCAGAAATCCTAGTCAAGGGCTAAGCGTTGGTCTCTGTGGCTGGCAGGTTGCACCTCCAGCATCACCTTAGTAAGAGGGAGTCCGTGATTAGAGGTCCACACACAGCCTTCATCTCTCCCGCCGTGGCCGCCCTGTTCACGTCCAGCCAGCACTGAGGTTGATCAAGGTCAACTGGGCAAATCATTAATGCCCCTTCCATGGTGGTTGTTCCCTGGGGGGTGTTAACATGTGATAAAACTACCCTCACACGTCATTCCACTCCTATATGTCCATCCTCACGTCTCTACCCCATGCTTCCTGGTCCCCAGCCTCCCAGCCTCACTACTTCCAGAACCCTGACCAGCTAGCCATGCCACTTGCCACGTTGAGTCAACACATATTTTAACCTCAGGCCACGTCTCCTTCAGCACAAGGTAGGCAACCAGGTTCAACACCCAGAGTTCTTCCCACTGGGAGGATTTTCCCTCTCTGCTGTCCTTCAAGGCCACTCCCAATGGCTATAGCATAGCCGTGGGTCATTTTTGACTTGTACCCATACACTGAGCTGATATGTTTATAAACCAAGCTCAAAGATGTTCCTCCACCATTTTGCTGCTAATTCCAAGGACTTCAGTCAAATCCTGTTAATCAGCCCCTGGGGCCTTCATCTTTTCTCCTACAGAAGGCCACAGCTCTGTCAGCATTCCATCTTCTTCATGGAAACCATCAAAATCTGTGAACAGATCTGAGATTTTAATCTCAAAAGCTCACAAGTCAGCCTGACACAGTTCCTTAGCTGCTGGCACAAGACTCCTGGGCAAGAGACAAATGACACTTTTTATTCAAGAGTATCAGCATTTCCACTTATTCCCCAAAACTTACATCCCATGAGACAACAAAGCGACTGCCAGGTAACGTGTGTATGTACATTAGGTTACATAATAGGAGGCAAATTCTGAGCTAAGGGAACCCAATTCTTTTATAATAGGTGGTAAGACTCCCTGACCATCACTCCAGAGGGGGACACGATCTTTATTATACTGGACAGTAAGCAACCAGCCTTCACTCCAGAAGGAGACACTCTGCCTCCCAAGACTGCTTGCTACACAAATATCCTCGAGAAGATCATCTGAAACAAAAGCTATGAGCGCCACTGCTCACAAGACACATAGAAACGTGACAGGTCCGTGGGAGAAGTGTCTCCCAACATAACCTGGCAATTCCATTTTGAGGATTTATCCTACAGATATAATCGCACATGTGCAAAAAGATGTATGCACAGGAATATTCTTAAAAGCACTGTCTGTAAAAGAAAAAGATCTCAAACCACATAAATGACAATCAATAGAGAACTCACTAGATAAATTATGATACAGCCAAACAGTGGAATGGAATAAAATGCAGTCATTAAAAAGAAGAATAACTTTTGGGCAGCTTGTGCCAAGCCACCGAAGAGAAGCCACTCTTGAAGTAACTGGTCCCCTTTACCACTGACGGGTCCAGGGATGGTTAGGTGAGCCGTGATGTAAGAGAAAGTCTGTTGGGAGATTCTACATCACTTTTCCCCCTTGATAACAGAGCAGACAGTGTAAGGGAAAGTCTTTGCCCTGGCCCTTTCCTTCTGGCTTGGGCTCTGCCATGTGAGTACAGAATGCATCTGTCACAACCTGTGACAGGAGACGTCGCCAACACACAAAAGACAGCAGAGTGGAAACAAGGGAGAGTCTGGTCCTTTGTGACTTCACTGGGGTAGGATCTGACCCTGGAATCCCCTCCCTCCGGGTCAGGCCTCTTATTATATGATAGTAATAGACCCATATGAACACTTCTGGTCAGGCCACCGATTACTTACATCTTATCAATTCTGAATGTCTGATCCAGCAATTGCACTTCCAGGAATTTATTTTAAGGACATGATGGAGCACTTGCTTATTGATTCATCAATGATTATAAACAGCATAGGGACTTCCCTGGTGGTCTAGCGGGTAAGGCTCTGCGCTCCCAGTGCAGGGGGCCTGAGTTCAATCTCTGTTCAGGGAACTAGATCCCACGTGCCACAACTAAGAGCTCGTATGCTGCAACTAAAGATCCTGCATGCTGCAACAAAGATCCCACACACAGCAACAAAGATCCTGCATGCCGCATCTAAGACCTGGTGAAGCCAAATAATAAATATTTTTAAAAAAACCAAAAAAACCCAGCAGAGGTGTTGTTCTTAACAGTAAAAATAAGCTTAAGACAAACTTAAATATTCATTAATAGAATGTGGGTTAAATAAATTATAATTGTACAGGCTGATACTAGTCAGCTATTAAATATAATACTGTAAAGAGTATGTAATACCACAGAAAATGCTGACGATACATTATTATATGGAAAAACAATGAGGTCACAAAGCAGGATGTTTATTGTTTCCCTTTGTGTAGAATAGACATATATGCATAGAAACGCAGAAAGCAAGAGGCAAATTAAAGATATAAAACCAGGGACTTCTCCAGCGGTCCAGTGGTTAAGACCCCCTGCCTTCCAATGCAGGGGGTGTGGGTTTGATTCCTGGTCAGGGAGCTAAGATCCCAGATGCCTCATGGCCAAAAAACCAAAACAGAAAACAGAAGCAATACTGTAACAAATTCAATAAAGACTTTAAAAATTGTCCACATCAAAAAATCTTTAAAAAAAGAAAAAGATATGAAACCAAAGTCCTAATGGCAATTCTCTGTGGATCGTGAGACTTTGAACATTTTTTTCTTATCTTAGTTCCATCTATTTGGATTTCCTAATTTTTCTACAGTGAACAAATGCTTCTTTCTCTGTACTTTCCACAGAGCCTAGAATGGGCTTGGACCCCAGTAGATATTCAGCTAATGCAAAGTTCATGGGATGGGTTGATTGGGTTGGCCTTTTCCTTTTAGATCATTCCTATTGCTTCATTCACAAACTACTTAAACTCATCCTAAGCTTAAATTCTCAAAAAAAGAGTGACTGTGCCTCATCAGAGGTTTTAGGTACTCTGTATAATTTCTAGAAGTCTGGACCTCTTTCAGCCATCATCCATACCTGGCCCCAAAGGATGCAGCTACCCATCCCCTTAGGGGAGGTGTGTGTGGCAGCAGTGGGGGTAGTCACCACGGTATAGGGGGCTGTAGAGCTGTTGAGCGCATAGGACTGAAAAAGGTGTATAAAGAATACAGCCTCCAGGGCTTCCCTGGTGGTGCAGTGGTTAAGAATCCACCTGCCAATGCAGGGGACATAGGTTCAAGCCCTGGTCCGGGAAGATCCCACATGCCGTGGGGCAACTAAGCCCATGCGCCACAACTACTGAGCCTGCTCTCTAGAGCCCGTGAGCCACAACTACTGAAGCCTGCGCACCTAGAGCCGGTGCTCTGCAACAAGAGAAGCCACCGCAATGAGAAGCCCGCGCACCATAATGAAGAGCAGCCCCCGCTCGCCACAACTAGAGAAAGCCCGCGCACAGCAACGAAGACCCAACACAGCCAAAGATAAATAAATAAACTTATTTTTTAAAAAAAGAATACAGGGTTTCCCTGGTGGCGCAGTGGTTGAGAGTCCGCCTGCCGATGCAGGGGACACGGGTTCGTGCCCCGGTCCGGGAAGATCCCACATGTTGTGGAGCGGCTGGGTCCGTGAGCCATGGCCGCTGAGCCTGCGCGTCCGGAGCCTGTGCCCCGCAACGGGAGAGGCCACAACAGTGAGAGGCCCGCGTACCGCAAAAAAAATAAAAATAAATAAAAATAAAAAAAGAATACAGTCTCCAAGCCAAGCCAATTTAAGAGCCACCAAGAACCACATCGTTCTTCTCCCCCTTCCTTCTTTCTCTCATTCCAAGAGTGACTATTTAGCATCCATAATATGCCAGGGATTCAGCTAGGATTTGGGGATATTGAGATGAATGAGCTATAGTCCCCGCTCTTAATTAGCTCATCATCTAGTAGCGGAGAAATGTAGCCCAAATCATTAAAGTTCAGTACTTTCACTGCAAGAATAAACTAGTGTACAAAGAAGAGTAAAGGCAATGAACGAGGGGATAGTTGATCATTTGGGTGCAATTGAATCAAGCAAGCTTCACGGAGAAGGTGATCTGTGAACTGGGTTCATGTCTGCACTCCATGTAGAGATGAGCAGAGGCAAGAGAGAGCCCGGGGCAGCAGGGGTCCTAAACGAGGGGATCCTCACACACTCGGCACCTGGGCCAAAACACTGTAACACACACACACAACCCAGAAACTTCTTTTTAGTGATAATCATGAAATTAAATTAATAATCATAAAAGTCAGAGTAGAAATGCAGAACATGACATTTTCCTTGTATTAAACTTTGTGTATATATAAGCATACAGTTACAAAAACAATCAGTAATTTTTTATTATTTTTATTATTATTTTTTTGCAGTACGCAGGCCTCTCACTGCTGTGGCCTCTTCCGTTGCGGAGCACAGGCTCCGGACGCGCAGGCTCAGCGGCCATGGCTCACGGGCCCAGCCACTCCACGGCATGTGGGATCTTCCCAGACCGGGGCACGAACTCGTGTCTCTTGCATCGGCAGGCGGACTCTCAACCACTGTGCAGCCAGGGAAGCCCCAACAATCAGTAAATTTTAATAAAATCAAAATATTTGCCAAAGGTAGAATTTAGGCAACTACTACTTTATATCAAGAACAATTTCTTGATTCATTCTTTGGTTTTAAAGCAATTGACAAATACAACACTGTAAAGCAATTATACTCCAATAAAGATGTTAAAATAAATAAATAAAGCAATTGACAATTAAAAAGACGTTTTCATTTTAGAGACATGATTGTATTCAGTACAATATTTCATGCACAAGCTCACATTTGCTCTTGCGAAACAAAAATATACTTCCCAGTTCACACAGCTTCACTGGTTTAAATTTTATTGAAATACTAATGAAAGGGCTTCCCTGGTGGCGCAGTGGTTGAGAGGCCGCCTGCCGATGCAGGGGACATGGGTTCGTGCCCCGGTCCGAGAGGATCCCATATGCCGCGGAGCGGCTGGGCCCGTAAGCCATGGCCGCTGGGCCTGTGCGTCCGGAGCCTGTGCTCCGCAATGGGAGAGGCCACAACAGTGAGAGGCCCACGTACCTCAAAAAAAAAAAAAAAAAAAAAAAAAACTAATGAAAACTTCCAGGTGTGCACACAGAATGAGGAAAGTGAAATAACTCAGGGTCTGTTTCTCTGCCTTTCTAATTCCTGGCTATCATGGTCTATTTGACTCTACTATTTAAATATAAAAATATATTGTGCTCCAGGGGCTGGAGTAAGCCCCTGTGTCCAAAGCGAGCCCAAATGACTCCAAGCTATTACCAACTTATTCTCAACACAAAGGTGTGTCACTAAGTCCACACATGTTTGAGGCTGACAGTATAACTGGGAGTTCTCTGAATTAACTTCCATGTGTAAAACAGTATTTATGAACAAACAAGTAATAAAAATCTGCTCATTTGGAACTTACGTAACTAAAACCCAACCATAACCACAGCAATTGTTAAAACTTACACCAGCAAAAGATTGCTTTTCTGGGAGGTCTATTTTATCACTGACATTGCTTAGAATTGCCAGCTCATGGTGATAATAAATAGACACAATTTTAGTCCATTCCAGTATTGAGTTGAAAATCCTCTACAGATGACATAGCCGTTATTGCTTGTGCCCAGGGCAGGTGGGCTCCACTGCTGCATCCTCGGCATAAGTATTTCATTTCGGCTGAAAGTTTGGATTGGAGAGGAATGGAGATAGAGGGGCCTTTCTATCTATCTGTCTGTCTATCTATCCATCCATCCATCCATCACGTGTATGTATGTATCTATCTACCTATCTATCCATCCATCTATCACATCTATCTATCCATCCATCATATCTATCTATCTATCTATCATGTGAGGAATGCCAACAGGTATATAGATAGAGCTCAGAAGGAAACAAGCTTTGATAGAATCTGTGTTTCATTCCACCAAGAGATCAATCACCCTGACAGATGAAGAAGAGGGTCCTCCTATCTCACTCTATTCTCTATGGAAAGTTTAGCTAACGCTTCCCAGCCCCACAGAAGGCTCCAAGCCTTCCCGTGCAGCGGCAGGATCCCCAGGGTATGACAAGGGACAATACATACAAGAGATCAGAGTGAAACAAACTCCAACTCACTGTTCCCAGGATCAATTCCATCAGTGCTTTCCTGCAACCTGGTGCTTTGGGTACTTTGTCATTTCTTTCACCGTTTGGTATCTTTGCCTGCCACCTTTCCATATAGACAAAATGTAGTCCATGCCTCTGCTTGCAGGGACACGCAATCCTGAGAGCTGTTTCAGGAACCCGCTGTACAGAGAAGCCCTCAGGTTTTACGAGGACAGATGCAGAGGGAGATACTCTTTCCCAGCCTGAGGACTAATGACCTCAACGCTGTCAGGAGACCCTGATGATGCTAATTCCACACAGAACATGTGTGCGTTTGCACCCAACAAAGCGTCTCCATGACTATATCTGTAGCAGCTCTCAGGTGGGGCTTCCTTAGGGAACTAGCAGGAGGCAAAAAGGAATCAAAGGAACCACACCCTGCATTAGGGAAAAGCAAAGGGTCCCAGGGACAGGAATTGAACACAGGGACAACATGCCTACAACAAGAGGTAGATAGATGCACAGCTACTTTCCACAGCAGCAGAGCAAGAGGTAAGTAGTGAATATGGGCAGTTGAAAAATAGGAAGTCAACTCACATTCCCTTGGGTGGGGTCTTCTCCATATTTCTTTTCTTTTTTAAACCAAAGGAGGATTTATAAAACGTCATGGTAAGTCTAGACAGGCTGTGTCATGATAGGTACATGTTTTACCCACTCCACTAGTTACTAGCTCTGTAGTAATAGGCAGAGAACTTAACTTTTCTGAATCTTAATTTCAACATCTGTTTTTAAGAAGATGAAGTTAAATGACGTAGGTGAGAAAATGTGCTGAATGCCTGGCATCCTGAAGCTGTTCAGAATCTATTAGTTTGCTTCTACTAAAGTGAATTGAGTCATACACAATAATTTATTTCATACATCTGTAGATCATGACAATTGGTCAACATTTTTAAAAAATCACTTTTAGGAAGGTTTTAAACATTCATAAAAACAAAAGAGTATCATGAATCCCCATGTACTTATCACTCGGTTCAACAATCATCATCTCATAACTAACCTTGCTTCATCTACTCCCTGCCGTCTTCCTTCTTCCAGATTATTTTTGAAGCAAATGATCTCAGATATCATACCATTTAATCCAGAAATATTTCAGTAGATCTCTAAAAAAATAACTCTTTATAAAACAATCAATATACTTATTATACCTTAAACACTACCAATAATTCCTTTGTGTCATCAAAAATCCAATTGGTGTTCAAATTTCTAATTGTCTCATAAATGCGTTTTTTACAATTTGTTTGAGCCAGTATCTAAATGAGTTTCTCACATTGGGTCGAGGATCTGTCTCTCAAGTCTCTCTTTAGATTCCACACCCCCATCCTCACCCACATCTTTTATTTTCAATTGCAATATTTTGTTGAAGAAATTAGGTGGTTTTTCCTGAAGAGTTTCCCGTCCTTTGTAGTTTGCTGATGCATTCCCATATGTCTTTAACTTCCATCCTCTGTGTGTCTTGTAAATTGCTGGTTTGATTTTTGGCAAGACCACTTCATAGGGGTGGTTGACCAGCATTTTTTTAATAATGTTTTTAAAATGATTTCCTTGGAGATTCCAGAAACAAGAAAGATTTATGTTGATCAGGAAGGCAAAGACAGTGTCCTGGCCGGATGTTCAGTGGTGATTAAATAATAAAGCTCACTCTCGTGGCTAAGTGTTAACAGATTAACATACTACACAGTAAATGGGAAGTTTAGAACTAAGTCTAATTGTAGGCAGCATCTTAAAAGGTGATCACACCTTTAAGACCTATTTATTACCTAAATAAATTAGAGAAGTATATATTACATCTCTTGATCTTTTCCTAATTACAATGAGGTATATTCACAAAGCTGTTTTCTGAAACTTTTAGGGGGATGTGTGTCAGGGATGTTGAGAAGACTCTACGTGAACTCAATGGCATCCACTACAAATAGTGATGCTCTCTCCTCAGTAGCTTTTCCACTGCAAAACTGTTTGCAAGGATTTTCATCACCTGTCAGGCTGGGACACCAGATTGTAGACCCTCAGATTCCCAAATTGGATTATTCAAGCTTCTGTCATGACCAAGGTGGTGCAAGTATAGAATTGTGGTGGGTGGAAGGAAGGAAGGAAGGGAATAGTTTGAACATCTGTGTCTCCCCAAAATTCAAATGCAGTAATGTAGCCTCGAAGGTGGCACCTTTGGGAGGTGATGAGGTCATGAGGGTGGAGCCCTCATGATGGGATTAGGGTCCTTATAAAAGGGACCTCAGAGAGCTCCTTTGCCCCATCCACCATGTGAGGACACAGTGAAAAGATGCCGTCTATGAACCAGAAACCAGACTCCACCAGACATTAAATCTGCCAGCATGTTGATTTTGGACTTTCCAATCTCCAGAACCATGAGAAATAAATTTGTGTTGTTTATAATCCACCCAGCCTATGGTATTTTTCTTATAGCAGCCCACATTGTCTAAGACAGGAGGAGGGAGAGAGGGAGGGAGGGAGGGATGGAGGGAGGGAAGGAAGGAAGGAAGGAAGGAGGGAGGGAGGGAGAGCAGAAGGGAGGGAAGGAAGAGGAAAGGAAGCCATTTGTCGCCAGTCTATTCTCAGGGCACTGAAATTGTCTTTTCTTTACGGCCACCCTTGGTAGCCATCTACATCCTGGGTGTATTAGTCAGGGTTCCCCAGAGAGGAGAACTAACAGGGTGCATATATAAACAGAGATCATATTTCTTATAATAATAAAAGGAATTAGCTCACATGATTATGGAGGCTGGTAAGTCCAAAATCCACAGAGTGCGCAGGCAGGCTGGAGGGCCCCAGAGAACTGATGCTCCAGTTCAAGTCTGAAGGCCATCTGCTGTAGAACCAGGAAGAGCTAGTGAGGCAGAGGTCCTCTGCTGGATAATTCTCTCTTACTCAGGGGAGGTCAGTCCTTCTGTTCTATTCAGGCCTTCAGCTGATTGGATGAGGCCCACCCACATCATGGAGAGTAATCTGCTTTACTCAGAGTCCACCAATTTAAATGTTAATCTCATCCAAAAACACCCTCACAGAGACACCCAGGAGAGCATTTGACCACATCTCTGGGCACCCCATGGCCCAGTAGAGTTGACACATAAACTTTACCATCACTCTGAGGAGCTGAGAATGATGCCCTGACTACAGCTTAGTTACCCCACATCCTACTGCAAGAGCCTGATCTTTGGCCAGTGCTGAGACCTGCTCTGCTCTCTGGGCCCAGGACAGGGCCTTCCCTGTGGAAAGTCCTGAAAAATAACTATTACACTGAACAGAGGTTCTGTGTCAGGAGTGAAGGCATCACCCCCTCTCTTTACTCACTTAAATCTCATTCATCTTTCTGGGGAATTTTTTTTGTTCTATTGGAGGAGGTCATCTAGAGGACATGACCACCAGTTGACCTGTGAGCTGGACCCAGGCAATCAGAGGCTCCTCACCTCTCCCCGTCCTTGGAATGTACATTGTGCCCACCACTCCCACAGCGGGAGCTCTTCCAAGGACACGGCCTTGGGAGAGTAAGGTGCTGTTGAGACCACCTGGGCAGAACACGGGACTGAACCCTGTTAAGGCCTCCCTATAAACTTTAAGATCCTGGTGGGGGCGGAGGTCTACTCACCCGGGAGCCACCAACACAAGCCGTGTCAGTTCCCTTGCTTATTACACCTGCCACCTGCCCATCTGGAGTGGCAGCCTCTTTCTTTGGTCTCTCCCTGCCCTCTGTGTATGGGGGCCAGTTTGCAAACCAAGAGTTTATTTCTTTGTTTTTGGTATAATGTGTAGGGAAACTTGTTACATTTTAGCAAAGAAAACCCGACTTCAACTACCTGCTGATCCGAGCAATGGGTACCCACCACACCATTGCCTCTGGCCTGGCCCACAAACCCATAGAGAAGCTGCATAAACAGCCCATTTGCAGCTGTCTAGAGGACTAAAGACCCTCCCAATGAAAATAAACCAAAAAGGCTAGGTTAAACTTTCAAAAGATGTTCTAAATGCACCTCTGAGAGGTAAGGCAATATCAAAGCCAGCTCGTATGTGGAGTTTCTCCCTTGGTAGATGCATGGGGTCCAGGGTCCAGAGATAAAACCCAGCACATGCTCGAGGTAGGGAGATAACCGCAAAACCTAGGACTGCCCCAGACAAAGGGCAGATCATCAGAATAAGAGGAATGAGGAACTCACCCAATGCACCCAAAGAAAAGGCAGCAAAACCTCCTTGTCTTGACACTGGCACTGGGTGGAAAGGAAGGAAAATCCTGCCCTTCAAAGTTGTTATCAGAAATCAGAATTCAGGCAGAATTGGGGTCTGAATTCACACCACCTGTGTGATCTGAAAGGCTCATTTGGATATTTAAGTTTAAAATGGACAAAGTTGGTAAGAGTCCCAGGCAACTGGCAGAAGCACATCAGCTCAGGCCTCGAAGAAATTCCACAGATGAAGTAACAAGGAAAATCACCACTCACAATAAAAGGACCTCTAAACACAGAAGAAAGCAAACATGGGCAGCAGATCAGACTTGTCAGTACTTCCCAGAGGCTGGAATTGTCTGAAACATTATATATATATATATATATATATATATATATATATATATATATATATATATTATTTTTTTTATTTTTATTTTTTGGCGGTACGCAGGCCTCTCACTGTTGTGGCCTCTCCCGTTGTGGAGCACAGGCTCTGGATGCGCAGGCCCAGCGGCCATGGCTCACGGGCCCAGACGCTCCACGGCATGTGGGATCTTCCCGGACCGGGGCACGAACCCATGTCCCCTGCATCGGCAGGCGGACTCTCAACCACTGCGCCACCAGGGAAGCCCCAGAATATATTTTTAAATGATGTTTGCTATCCTTAAAGAAATTAATGAGAGGCTTGAGAGCAAGAGCTAGGAACCGGAGACTCTAAGGGAGGACCAAGCATATTTGAAAAGACACAAATTCGATAAACTTAAGAATACATCATTGGGGCTTCCCTGGTGGCGCAGTGGTTAAAAATATGCCTGCCAATGCAGGGGACACGGGTTCAAGCCCTGGTCTGGGAAGATCCCACATGCTGCGGAGCAGCTAAGCCCCTGTGCCACAGCTGTTGAGCCTGCGCTCTGGGGCCCATGAGCCACAACTACTGAGCCCATGTGCCACAACTACTGAAGCCTGCGCGCCTGGAGCCCATGCTCCACAACAAGAGAAGCCACCGCAATGAGAAGCCTGCGCACCGCACGAAGAGTAGCCCCCGCTCGCCGCAACTGGAGAAAGCCTGCGCACAGCAATGAAGACCCAATGCAGCCAAAAATAAATAAATAAAATAAGTTTTTAAAAAAAGAATACATCATCATTTTAAAGTTTTTGAGAGATTGAAGCACGCGTTAGAGACCATCAGTATCCAATTGCAGTCGTGTGCTGGGGGGGATTTGTGTGCCGGACCAGGGGCCTGAAGGAACAATGTGGGAGGTCCCACAGAGGTAAGCTAAACTGTGGCTTAGCTGACCCAAAAGGCATAAGGTCTCCAATGTAACACAGGTTTACGTTTTATTTATACAACTGATCAAAGCAGGCACTCTTCATTCACAGGGTAATTCGGGGGCTCAGGACCCTTCCAGCAGGTGGTTCTGCCATGCCCTGGGCCCTCATTTTCATTAGGATCCAGGTGAAAACAGATCCTGGAGGTGCACCTGTGTCTTCAAAACAGCTCAGAAAGGGAACAGATCTGCTTCTGCTCCCATTCCATTTGGGCAGAACTCACTATAATCCCTTATTTCTCAGTTTCTGGATGTTTATCTTTTAATCGAGAGTAAATAAATGCCACTTCAGCACTTACTGAAGTCATGAGCTTTCTGTACTGGACTCATCGATGTGATACTTAAATTAATAAAAACTGTTAATATTAAACCATCAGTGCATGATGGGGTATTGCAATATTGTACCATTTACCCAATATTTTTATTAGAATTTTCGCTTTTCTGTTTATAAAGGAAAAGGAGGAGGAGGAGGGCAACTTTAACTTTTTTCCCCCCATATGTGTAGCCCCAGTTGTCAGGAGAGTCTCAGGCTGCAAACACAGAGGAGATTAGAAACTACTACAGCGTCTCATGTTGCAGCTAATCCACATCGTAAACACCTCCACTACTTTTCCTTCTTCCTTTTCTTTGCATGAGATTTCTGCTTTGTAAATGAATCAGCATATTGCCCACACACTATAAGGCATATTTATTACACTTAGAAGGTTATAGTGGTCCATAAATCCTTAAAGACATTAAGCTGAATTTTTTTAAGAGGTAATGAGTAAATAGTTGTTGAAAAACAAAGTATCTGTGCTTTACAAGCCCATCATATGCTTATTTTTTCAACATGTGCTGGACCTGCCATTAGGAGGACTGATTCCAGCCTCTGCTCTGCTGCATTATTCCCTGGGGTGGGTCTTAATGCCACATCCCCTTGAGCTTCCTTTTCATCTAGAAAGAAGGTACCAGATAGATGTGATATCCCAAATCCCTTCCAACAGCTCACTTTTTTGTGGGAATTCCATAGATGACTTCTTCAGTTCAGAAGCCAAGAAAGATTTTTTTCCCCTTTGGCTTCCTACCTGAAAGCAAGAGAGGTGCGGAAAAATCACAAGTATGATAGGTTTGCATAAACAATAAAATTAGCACACTTCTCTGTCCCTGTCCGACGAGGAAGTAGAGAAAGCAAAGTGGCAATCCCGTCACTAAACCGTGTCATGGGGGACTTTTGAGTTTGATCAGTCATTAATCATTGATCAGAGCAGATAGCAAAGCAAGTGACTGTCAGCCCAGCTCTTTGCACTGGAATAATGCGGTCTCTCATTTCCTGGAATTTAATCACAACAAAACCAATTTGCAATGCGGCTTCCCTTATCAAGAAAGAGTCACCATCAAAGGAGGCAAGGATATAATGGATATCTCTTCAATAAGTGGTGCTGGGAAAACTGGGCAGCTACATATAAAAGAAGGAAATTAGAACACTCCCTAACACCATACACAAAAATAAATTCAAAATGGATTAGAGACCTAAATGTAAGACCAGACACTATAAAGCTCTTAGAGGAAAACATAGGAAGAACACTCTTTGACATAAATCACAGCAAGATATTTTTTGATCCACCTCCTAGAATAATGGAAATAAAAACAAAAATAAACAAATGGGACCTAATGAAACTTAAAAGCTTTTGCAAAGCAAAGGAAACTACAAACAAGACGAAAAGACAGCCCTCAGAATGGGAGAAAATATTTGCAAACAAATCAACGGACAAAGGATTAATCTCCAAAATATATAAACAGCTCGTGCAGCTCAATATTAAAAAAACAAATAACCCAATCAAAAAATAGCCAGAAGACCTAAAGAGATACTTCTGCAAAGAAGACATAGAGATAGCCAAGAAGCACATGAAAAGCTGCTCAATATCACTAATTATTAGAGAAATGCAAATCAAAACTACAGTGAGGTATCACCTCATACCAGTTAGAATGGGCATCATCAGAAAATCTACAACCATCAAATGCTGGAGAGGGTGTGGAGAAAAGGGAACCCTCTTGCACTATTGGTGGGAATGTAAATTGATACAGCCACTATGGAGAACAGCATGAAGCTTCCTTAAAAAACTAAAAATAGAGCTTCCCTGGTGGCGCAGTGGTTGAGAGTCTGCCTGCCGATGCAGGGGACATGGGTTCGTGCCCCAGTCTGGGAAGATCCCACATGCCACGGAGCGGCTGGGCCCGTGAGCCATGGCCGCTGAGCCTGCGCGTCCAGAGCCTGTGCTCCACAACACGAGAGGCCACAACAGTGAGAGGCTCGCGTACCACAAAAAAAAAAACTAAAAATAGAACTACCGTATGACCCAGCAATCCCACTACTGGGCATATGCCCTGAGAAAACCATAATTCAAAAAGAGTCATGTACCACAATGTTCATTGCAGCTCTATCTACAATAGCCAGGACATGGAAGCAACCTAAGTGTCCATCGACAGATGAATGGATAAAGAAGATGTGGCACATATATACAATGGAATATTACTCAGCCATAAAAAGAAATGAAATTGAGTTATTTGTAGTGCGGTGGATGGACCTAGAATCTGTCATACAGAGTGAAGTAAGTCAGAAAGAGAAAAACAAATACTGTATGCTAACACATATTTATGGAATCTAAAAAAAAAAAAAGGTTATGAAGAACCTAGGGGCAGGACAGGGATAAAGACGCAGATGTAGAGAATGGACTTGAAGACACAGGAGGGGGAAGGGTAAGCTGGGACAAAGTGAGAGAGTGGCATGTACATATATACACTACCAAACGTACAATAGATAGCTAGTGGGAAGCAGCCGCATAGCACAGGGAGATCAGCTCGGTGCTTTGTGACCACCTAGAGGGGTGGGGTAGGGAGGGTGGGAGGGAGGGAAATGCAAGAGGGAGGAGATATGGGGATATATGTATATGTATAGCTGGTTCACTTTGTTATAAAGCAGAAACTAACACACCACTGTAAAGCAGTTATACTCCAATAAAAATGTTTTTTAAAAAAGTGCTCAGCCAAGAGTAAAGGAGGAGGCCAAGGAAATAGAGCTGGCAAACAAT
The DNA here is from genome assembly GCF_025265405.1 of Mesoplodon densirostris. Taxonomy (NCBI): domain Eukaryota; kingdom Metazoa; phylum Chordata; class Mammalia; order Artiodactyla; family Ziphiidae; genus Mesoplodon; species Mesoplodon densirostris. The sequence continues at coordinate 159,696,700 of NC_082664.1, read as the reverse complement.
GCAAGCACTGCAATCAAAGCATTTTCATGGTTGGCGGGATTGGAAATCAGTGCAGCTGCTGTGGAAAACTATCGGAGGGCCCTCAAAACTTAAAGTAGAACTACCATTTCATCCAGCCATCCCACTTCTGGGTATGTATCCAAAAGAACTGAAAACAGGATCTCGAAGATATATTTGCACACCCATGTTCATTACAGCATTATTTACAATAGTCAAGATGTGGAAGCACCCTACCTGTCCATCAAAGAATAAATGTGGCCTGTGATTTATATACACTGGAATATTATTCAGCCTCAAAAAAGAAGGAAACCCTGTGATATGTGACAACATGGATGAACCTTGAGGAAATCGTGCTAAGTGAAATAAGCCAGTGAGAAAAAGACAAATACTGCACAATTCCACTTCTGTGAGGTACTGGAGTTGTCCAATCCACAGAAACAGAAAGTGGAATGGTGGGTGCCAGGGGCTGGGAGGAGAGGGAAGGGAGGGTTTCTGCTGTTCAGCGGATGTAGAGTTTCAATGTCCCAAGATGAAAAAATTCTGGAGATCTGCTGTAGAGCGATGTACATATAGTTAGTACTACTGTACTGTACATTTAAAATTGTTAAGAGGTTATAAACAACAAGGTCCTACTGCATAGCACAGGGAACTATATTCAATATCCTGTGACAAACAGGATAATGGAAAAGAATATGAAAGAATATGAAAAATAAAACATATGTATAACTGAGTCACTTTGATGTACAGCAGAAACTAATACAACACTGTAAATCAACTATACTTCAATAAAATTTTAAAAAATAACATTGTTAAGAGGTTAAATTTATATGTTTTTTTACCATGATAAAAAAGACGCATTTGGACTTCCCTGGTGGCGCAGTGGTTAAGAATCCACCTGCCAATGCAGGGCACATGGGTTCAAGCCCTGGTCCAGGAAGATCCCCCATGCCGCGGAGCAACTAAGCCCGTGTGCCACAACTACTGAGCCTGTGCTCTAGAGCCCGCGTGCCACAACTACTGAAGCCCACGTGCCTAGAGCCCGTGCTCTGCAACAAGAGAAGCCACTGCAATGAGAAGCCCACGTGCCACAACGAAGAGTAGCCCCTGCTCACCACAACTAGAGAAAGCCCGCGTGCAGCCAAAAATAAGTAAATAAATAAATTTTTTTTTAAAAGACAGATTTTCAGGCTTTAATCTTGCCTGGGAATTGGGGAAGTTTTCAGAAAGGAGATGCCATCTCAGCCGAGATTTATAGGAAGGACAGAAGTTAGCCAGGGAAGCAAGGTCAGGGGGGAAGGGGTTTTAAGCCAAGGAAACAACCAGAGCTGATAAAACTGGGCAAATTCCCGGGAAGCCAAGGTTGAGCAATTCCTGCTGAAGGATCAGAAGTAGTGAAATCAAAGAGAAGAGGACTTGGGGCCAGTAAATTGTTACCCTTTATCTGCCCTAGCAGACAGGAATGATAGGATATCCCGGTGAAAGATCAATGCAGGGAGAGGCTTGAGGTCCCTCCCAGCAGCCCTTGACTTGTAGGTGACTCAGGGACACCATCCCCACAAGGCACGTTAGCAATGGAGGTGACTCCAGGCGTCCCAGAGAAGCTCTCTCTGTCCTGACCACCCCAGTGCCACCCTCTGTGATCAGCCGGCTCACATCTACCTATAAATCCTAGTCGGGGAGATAGGGTCAGGGTGTAGATGCATAAGAATGAATCTTATCTGCCTCTGTAAAGACAAAACAAGAGCAAGAGCTGGTTCATGACAACAGCAACACAGCCGTCATTGGAAAATTACAGACAGAATGCATCCCCCCGGGTCATCAACCATGGTGTCCCGAGTGGTATAAGCCACGAACACTTGGCTGAACCCAGCACTGTCCAGACCATCGCCTCAGTCCTACAAATCAGAGCACGAGGAAAAATAGATTTAAACGTCCTGTACACCAAGCAACAAGGAAGCAATGGATACAATTTGGGTTCTTTCACTTTATCAGAGAAAGAAATTAAATCTGTACACATCAGCACGGGTTTGGGGCTCCATGGCAAATACGGAGATGAACACACACATCCTCAAGGAGCTTAGGAACAGGCAGAGTAAATGAGACATTATACAGATTATCAGAACAATAGTTGGTGCAGCAAAGAAAGCTCTTGAAAATGATGAGCATCACTCAGAGGCACCATATGCAGGGTTCTTTTTCAGCACTGACAGATTCGGGAAGCCTTCAGGGAGCCTGTGCTTTGGGGTGCCTTGCAGACATCCACCGGGAAGACCACCCACGTCATTCAGGACCATCACAGCTGGAATGTGCTGAGATTGAGAAAGCCCATGAGGATGAAGGATGCAGTGACTGATGAATAGATGGACCATGGCCCCTTCCGTCCCCTACCTCATTCCTCGAGCTCACTTCCACAGGCATCACCCTAGAACGTTCTGCAACTGTTACCTTGGAAGGTCCTGGGGCCAAAACACAGACGTGGGTTTGGCTTGGCTTCTGCCTACACGTCCCCAGGTGGGTCACAGCATGTGTCCCACTGTTTCTTTTAGCTTTGCTCAAGAGGTCAGACTGATTTACAAGATAAATAGATGGCTGGCCAAGAAGTCTCATTCTTATCCTCTTCTTTTCGTTCTGGTAAGTTCCTTAACTAAATAGAACCCCGTGACTGACAGCCACTTCAGTTTGAAAATGCAATTTATATGTTTGTTCGTCCACATTCTGGACAGATGAACAGACCAATGCCCCTAGGAAGTTGTCAGCAGAGGGAAGAGGGGCTAGTCTCTAGAAACACCTGAGACTCAGGTGTTAAACAAAACTGGGGTCCCTGGAGTACAGCTAGAAATACCCACAGAGGTGAAAGAGGACCCCTCAGTGATGTGGCGAGACAGAAAGGGCTGTTACTCACAGCTATCCCCCTGCTGCCACCTCCCACGGCCTCCAACGCACCATCACAGAGGGACTGATTCGTCCACGGAACCAGCCCCAGCTCACATGCAAAGGCCCTGAGACAGAAACAGGTCTGAAACAGGTCTGCTTGCACCCACCCTCCATGTGCCCTTCCCGGTGGCATCCTGCCACAGCTCCTGCAACGGAAAATATTTTGCTTTGCTTGCAGTGGTGCCCCACCCCCCGAACTGTGCTGCACCCACAAAGTGCCTGCAAAGAATAGAAAGGACACTGACTCACAGATCTCCTGCTGATTCTGAGTCTCACTCTCACCTGGTCCCTGAAGCAGCCCTGCTCCCGCCCTGGGGTCACACGAATGCAGCCTTTCCGTCTTTTATCTACTCTCTTCCTGGGGCTCAAACGTCATCCCCGTGTCCTCGCTTGGGAACAAGGAGCATATTTTAGTTTCTCCCAGGAACCCACACAAAATGATTTCTCCCGTGAAAGGCTATTCCCCAGCCACAAGCCTATCAATCACTGCAAATGCACAGCAGGCGGGTGGGACACGGCCACCACCCCAGCACTCAGCAAACTCAGAATCTCTGTTCATGCTCTGCTGGAACACAGAGGGAGGTCATCAAGCAGCAAAAAACCACCCAGTTCCCGGTGATGCCCAGGGAAGCCGGGGTGCCGATTGGAGACCCAGACTCCGTCTCAAGACTGGGTTGCTCTCTTCCCTACACCTTTGTCCTGTACAAGTGAGGTTCAGTCTTCAATGGTCCCTTCGCCTCAGTTTCCTATAAAACGGGTCTGGGAGTCCCTTTTATGAGTGGAATTGCTGCCAGGGAGTTTCCGACAACACCCACAGAGATCAGTCTATAGAGGGTACCAGTTTCAGTGCACAAAGATGTACTGAAAAAAGCCAACTCCCAGTTTCCAGTCTGACAGGCGAAGAGCCTGGAAGTCACCCTGCTAACAAGAAAAAAAGCCGAACAAATGGAAGATGGACAATTCTTGTTAAACCCCTCAGAGAAGTGAGGTTTCAGGGCAAACTGCTGTCCCCCAACTTGGAGGGATAGACAGGCAAATACAGAGACTGACAGCTTCCTGGGAGCAGAAGCCCACATCTGGAGACACCACCTGTAGGAACACATTAAGCTGTGATGGACTAGTTTCTGGAGACTCAGTGGGGACAAGCTTGAGAATTAAAAACACTAAGGGGACCCAGGGTTTGAGGAGTCCTCACACTTTTGTAAGTGTTGCCCCTAGGAATCCTACCAAGTTCTCACTGTAAAGATGAAAAAAAAAACCTCTTGTTTTTAGCAGTTAGAAGAAAAAACATTGTGTTCTTGTTAATAAGACCTGCCCTCAAGGGGAACTATTTACCAGAATCTAACCAACTGGGGCTTTACCAAAGCCCAGCTGACCTGGGAGAAGAGAACCATCCAGTCAGGCTCACAAAAAGATGGAGACCCAATTGTAAGCCTGGGAAACACTTCCCCTCCCCCACACCTCCCACCTCAAAAACAGGGCTCCTGTGTAATCACAGGGGAACACAGCTAAAAGAATTGCAAGCCTCAGACCCTATTTAAGGAGTCCCTAAGAAAACCCAAGACAACAGAGGAGACAAAAATAAGAGCACTAGAGACAAGTTTAGCCTCTCACACCAGAGCTACAGCAAACAGTAAACACAGCATAATGCCTAGCAGATAGACATAAACCTTATACCAGATGCCCATCTACCTCAGTTCCTTCTCCTGATACATCATATCTGACTTTCAACGAAAAATTACAAGGCATAATAAAAGGCCAAAAAAACCCTACAGTCTGTAGAGACAAAACCAGCATCAGAACCAGACTCAGATATGGCAGAGATGTTGGAATTATCAGGCTGAGAATTTAAAATAACAATGATTAATAAGGGCTCTAATGGACAAGGTGGACACCACACAAGAACAGATGGGTAATATGAGCAAGGAGATGGAAACGGTAGAAGAGAATCAAAAGGAAATGCTTGAAATAAAAAACACTGTAACAGAAATGAAGAATGCCTTTGACAGGCTCATCAAGAGACTGGACATGGTCGAGGAAAGAATCAGTGGTCCTGAAGAGGTGTCAATAGTAACTTCCAAAACTGAAAAGCAAAGAGAAAAAAATAACAAAAGGGATGGAGCAGAATATCCAAGAACTGTGGGACAATTACAAACAGTATAGGATACACATAATGGGAATGCCAGAAGGAAAAGGAGAGAAAGAAACAGAAAAAAAAAAATTTTTTGAAGTAATAATGTCTGAGAGCTTTCCAAAATTAATGACATACACCAAGCCACAGATCCAGGAAACTCAGAGAACACCAAGCAGAGTAAATATTAAAAAAAAAAAAAAAATCTACACCTAGGCATATCATATTCAAACTGCAGAAAATCAAAGATAAAAAGAAAATCTTGAAAGAAGCCAGAGGAGAGAAAAAACATGCTACCTACAGAGGAACTAAGATAAGAATTACATTGGCCTCCTCTTCAGAAACCATGCAAGCAAGAAGAAAGTAGAGTGAAATACTTAAAGTATCAGAAAGAAAATAATTGACCTACAACTCTGTCTCCAGCGAAATTATCCTTCAAAAGTGAAGAAGAAATAAAGACATTCAAGAAAAACAAATAATGAAGAAATTTGTTGCCAGTAGAACTGCCTTGCAAGAAATATTAAAAGAAATTCCTCCTAGAGAAGAAAAATGATATAGGTTAGAAATTCAGACCCACATAAAGAAAGGAAGAGCATTAGAGAGGAAGTAAGTGAAAGTAAACTGAAGTATTTTATTTTCTTATTCGTAATTGATCCAATAGATAACAGCTTGTTCAAAATAATTGCAACAATGCATTTGGTGATTATAGCTTATGGATAAGTGAAATCAAGGACAACAATGCTATAAGAGATAGGAGGGAGGAATTGGGAGTACTCTATTATACTTGCACTATCTATGAAGCAGTATAGTGTTGTTGAAAGTGGACCTGAATTAGCTGTAAACATATATTGCATACTCTAGGGCAACCACTCAAGAAAGTTTAAAATATATATATATAATTGATATGCTAAGAGAAAAGAGAAAATGAAATCATATACAATGCTCAGTTAAAACCAGAGAAGGCAGAAAAAAGGGAGAAGGGGAAAAAAAAGAAGAACCAAGGGCAATGAATAGAAAAGAGTTACAAATATGGGAGATATTAAACTATTATAACTATAACAATAAACATTTTAAATTGAGTTTTTGTTAAATGAGTAAAGAGTTTCTGTTTCCAAGTTCTGGAAATGAATAGTGATGAGAATTGTACAACATTGTGAATGTACTTAATGCCACCAAATTGTACACACAAAAATGGTTAAAATGGTAAATTTTATGTTGTGTATTTTTACCATGGTAAAAAAAATTTTTTTAGGAAAGGGATAGAGGAAGACATATCATGTTACCACTAACTGAAAGAAAGCCTGAGTAGTTATATTAATATCAGACAAAGCAGAACAAGGACAATTATCAGGGATAAAGAGGATCATTATGTAATGACAAAGGGGTCATTTCTCCAAGAAGACACAACAGTTCTTTTTTTTTTTTTTTTTTTTTTTTTTTGCGATACGCAGGCCTCTCACTGCTGTGGCCTCTCCCGCTGCAGAGCACAGGCTCTGGATGCGCAGGCTCAGCAGCCATGGCTCATGGGCCTAGCCGCTCCACGGCATGTGGGATCTTCCCGGACCGGGGCACGAACCCGTGTCCCCTGCATCGGCAGGCGGACTCTCAACCACTGCGCCACCAGGGAAGCCCGACACAACAGTTCTTAATGTGTACGTGCCTAAAACAGAGCATCAAATTACGTGAGGCCAAAACTGATAGAACTGCAAGGAGAAATAGATGAATCCTCTATTACAGCTGGAGACATCAACATCCCTCTACCAGAAATGGTCAGATCCAGCAGGCAGAAATCGATAAAGACACAGTTGGACTGAACAGCACCATCAATTAACTGGATCTAATTGACATTCATAAACAACTTCATCCAACAGCAGCAGAATATACATTCTTCTCAAGCTTGCACAAAACATTCACCAAAACAGACCATATTCTGGGTCAAGAAAAGATATACAAAGTATGCTCTCAGGCTATACAAAGTATGCTCTCAGGCTACAATGGAATTAAACTAGAAATTAACAATAGAAAAATGGCTGGAAAATCCCAACATAATCGGAGATTTAACAACACACTGCTAAATAACACATGGGTCAAAGAAGTCTCAAAAAAAATTTCTAAATATTTTGAAGAAAATGAAAGCACAACCTATCAAAATTTGTAGGACACAGTAAAAACATGTTAAAGGGTTATTTTTAATGTTGACTGCATACATTAAAAAGAAACATCTAAAATCAGTGATCTAAGCCCCTACCTTAGGAAACTAGAAAAAGAAGAGCAAACTAAATCCAAAGTAAACAGAAGAAAAGAAATGACAAAAATTAAAATGAAATTGAAAACAGAAAAACAATACCTGAAAATCAATGAAACCAAAAGCTGGTTCTTTGAAAAGATCAATAAAATTGATAAACCCCTAGTTAGGCTAACCAAGAAAAAAAGAGAGGGCCTCCCTGGTGGCGCAAGTGGTTGAGAGTCCTCCTGCCGATGCAGGGGATACGGGTTTGTGCCCCGGTCTGGGAGGATCCCATATGCCGCGGAGCGGCTGGGCCCGTGAGCCATGGCCGCTGAGCCTGCGCGTCCGGAGCCTGTGCTCCGCAACGGGAGAGGCCGCAACAGTGAGAGGCCCGTGTACAAAAAAAAAAAAAAAAAAAAAAAACAGACAATCTGATAGGCTATATCTATTAAAGAAATTTAATCAATAATTAATAACCTTCCTAAACAAAGCACCAGGCTCAGATGGTTTCACTGGTAAATTTTTCTAAACTTTCAAGGAATAAATCATATCAATTATCTTCCATCTGTTCTAGATAATACAGATCTTCCTCAACTTATGATGGGGTTAGTCCTGCTAAACTCATGGTAAATTGAAAATATCGTAAGTTGAAGTGCATTTAACACACCTAACCTGCCAAACATCACAGCTTAGCTTTGCCCAACTTAAATGTGCTCAGAACACTTACATTCGCCTATAGTTGAGCAAAATCATCTAACACAAAGTGTACCTTATAATAAAGTGTTGAATATCCCATGCAATTTGTTGAATACTGTACTGAAAATGAAAACAGCATGTTGTAAGTATATCAGTTGTTTACCCTCATGATCAAAGGGCTGACTGGGAGCTGTGAACTGCCCAGCATCCTAAGAGAGTATTATACTGCATATTGCTAGCCTGGGAAAAGACCAAAATTCAAACTTTGAAATATGGTTTCTACTAAATGCATATTGCTTTCACACCATTGTAAAGTTGAAAAATCATAAGTTGAACTATTGTAAGTCAGAGACCGTCTATAGAAGCAGAAGGAACACTTCCTAATTCATTCTATGAGCATCCCCCTAATACCAAAACCAGACAAAGACATTACAAGAAAAGGCAGTGACAGACCAATATTTCTCATGAACACAGATGCAAAAAACCTCAACAAAAAATTAGTAAATCGAATCCAACAATGTATGAAAAGAAAGATACACCACAACCAAGTGGGATTTATTCCAGGTATGGAAGGCTGGTTCAACACTCAAAAATCAATATATTCTATCTGGTCAATAGGCTAAAGAAAAAAGAATGCCTATGTTTTTCTAAATAAATTTAATTTCTATTCCAAGTCATATTTTACTAGGGTGGAGAAATTTAGCCTCAGGGAATGTAGGGTCCCCCATTTTCCTTGGGCTGATGTCAGTGTTTTGGGGAGGGGTAGTAAGACATGGCAGTTGGCCTTCATTTTGGCCTCCATGTTAGTGATCACCAAATGTCCACTGCCCCCCCCCATCATGGACTCTGACAGTTTGCCTCAGAAGTATCCTTTGTTCAGGGGCCTCTTAAGACCTGGAAGCCCTTTCTCTCTTGCTTCCATGCCATGCCCATGGGCTCAGGAGTCCTTCTGCCACTTCTGAGCACAGGGACCACAAGAACTTTGGGGGGCTGACTGTGGTCCCCAGGGCCTGGACACAATGCTCAGCCATTCCCTCCCTGGGCCTCTGGAGCTCCCCCCCAGGATGCTAACCCGGTAGGTATGCACATAGCTCCTCTCTCAGGTGCCTCTACCTTGCTCTTTCCTTGCTGGGCCTCCCTGTCTCCTCTTTCCTCCATCCCAGGGGTTATATTTCAGTCACTTGGGATGGAGGTGGGGGCAGCCTGTTGCCTTTCAAAGAACCTAGGCTTCCATTCACTCCCATAAGGACATGGGCTTTGGAAAAATAAACACCAAAAACACACACATTTTTCTGCTTTCAGTCATGTTAGATCCCCTCCAAGGCAATAAGCCCATGACAGCACTGTGTAAATAGAACAAATAGAACAGGAGGAAAATAGGGAGCATGGAAGAAAAGTAAATCACTTAATAGAAATTCCAGATAACACCCCACATATGGAAAGTCTAAATTCATAGTCAAAACTCAGACATGAAAAAATGGAACTTCCTGTACCATTTCATAACTGAGCTCCTATGTTTGTTGAGAGCAAAATAAAACATGGTCTTGCCAAGTCAAAGTAAACTTACTTCAGGATTATTTTTCTCCTCTTTCAAAGTAAATGCTTGGTTATTTTAGGGTTCCCTTCCTTTCTTCTCATTCCCACCTTTCTGGAAGTGATATTGTAATAGGGAAGAACAAATCTGACTCCATATTGGATCCGTTCCTTTTACTTTAAACTTTGTATTCTATTGCTTTTGCTACCAGTTAATCACTAAAGGGATGTTGCCTAGAGCTTAAAGTATACATAATGACCCATCTCCAGGACCCTGCCTCCCATGCCTGACTGTTAAGCTAAAATACCTTTAAGCTCATGGGAAACATCCTGACCAGGCCCACCTGTGAGTGGCTGCAGGAAAGAAGAAACTAACACATCCTCTCTGGAGTCTTGCTGGAACCAGGAAAATATTTGCAACAACTTACCACCTTTTTGACTTTACCTTCTCACCTCCCCTTGTTCACTCTATAAAAGAAACTGGCATCCAAACGGGGCAATATGGTTCTCTGGGACACAAGTCCACCACCTTCTTGGTCTGATGGCTTTCTGAATAAAGTCACTTTTCCTGGCCCCAACAACTCATCCCTCAGTTTCTTGGCTTGTCATGCAGCAAGCAGTACAAGCTTGGACTCAGTAACAATATGAGTTCCAAGATGCTCATATGTTATCTTGTCATGAGAAAAAGAGAGGCATCTGGTCTGTAGTAATTTAACCCATTAAAAGTGTATGTCTGACATGTAAAGTCCAAATGGATATTTCTGGTCAGGCTCCCTTCTTTATTTTCATCCAGGGACCTTGACTTCTTCTATCTTGTGGCTCTGTCTTCCTCTAGATCCTCAATGTTCTCACTATTCAGTGAGAAGATGGAGAAGAAAGTGAGTCTCATGCATAGGAGGTTTTCTAGACCAGCCTAGAAAACCATTCCATTGGCCAGGACTCAATGCTGTGGTCACATATATACACAAAGGAGGCAAAAAAAAAAAAAAACACTAGCACAGGGCTTCCCTGGTGGCGCAGTGGTTGAGAGTCTGCCTGCTGATGCGGGGGACACAGGTTCATGCCCCGGTCTGGGAGGATCCCACATGCCGCACAGTGGCTGGGTCCGTGAGCCATGACTGCTGAGCCTGCGCATCCGGAGCCTGTGCTCCGCAACAAGAGAGGCCACAACGGTGAGAGACCTGCATACCGCAAAAAAAAAAAAAAAACAACACTAGCACAATCTAGCTGTGTGCCTAGGAAGAGGATAACAAGGCTATTGATAAACATTTACTATTGCAGCAACATTCCAATCCAACTGGACATGTATCTTCCACCTTCAGGCAAGTCAAGTTAGCAAATATTTGTTGAATACCTTCCATATACTTGGGACCGTGCAAGTTTCTAAGGACACAATGTGAACCACACCCAATCTTGCCATCAAGGTGCTGTCAGTCCGGAGGGAGATAGAAGGAGATAGATGATTTCCAACTAAAATAAAATAATGTATGTACACTGAAAACAATAAGACACTGAAGAAAGAAACTGAGGAAGACACAAATAAATAGAAAGATATCCTGTTATCCTGTGTACATGGATTCAAAAAATTAATATTTTAAAATTGTCCATATTACCCAAAGCTATCTACCAATTTAATGCAATCCCTATCAAAATTCCATTGGCATTTTTTCACAGAAATAGAAAAAAACAATCCTAAAATTCATATGGAACCACAAAAGACCCCAAATAGCCAAAGCAATCCTGAGGAAAAAGAGCAAAGCTGGAGGCATCATACTTCCTGATTTCAAACTATACTATTAAGCTAAAGTAATTAAAACATAAAAATTATGGTGCTGGTATAAAATCAGAAACATATGGAACAAAATAGAGAGCCCAGATATAAACCCACCCATATATAGTCAACGAGTCTTTAACTAGGATGCTGAGACACACAACAGGGAAAGGACAGTCTTTTCAATAAATGGTATTGGGAGAACCAGACATCTATAAAGCAAATAAAAAGAGCTATACCCTCGTCTTACACCACTCACAAAAATTAACTCAAAATGGATCAAAGACTGAAACATAAGACCTGAACCTTAAAACTCCTATGGGGAAGGGAAAGGGAAAAACCTCCTTTACATTGGTCTCGGCAATAATTGGATATGACACCAAAAGTAAAGGCAACAAAAGCAAAAATAAACAAGTGAGGTTTCTCAAACTGAAAAGCTTCTGAACAGGAAAATCAACAAATGAAAAGCCAACCTATGCAATGGGAGAAAATATTGGCAAATCATATATCTAATAAGGATTTATTTTCCAAAATATATAAGGAACTTATCCAAGTCAATAGAAAAAATAATAATAATAATCCCATTAAAATATGAACAAAGGACCTGAGGAGAAATTTTTTCAAGGACACACAGAGGGCCATCAGGCTTATGAAAAGGTGCTCAACATCATCAGTCATCAGGGAAATGCAAATCAAAACAGTACAGCATGATGACTATAGTTAATAATACTGTATTGTATATTTGAAAGTTGCAGAGAGAGTAGATCTTAAGAGTAACCACCACAAGAAAAAACATTTGTAACTATGTGAGGTGGTGGATGTTAACTAGACAAATGGTGGTGATCATTTCATAATATATACAAATCCTGAATCACTCTGTTGTGCACCCAAAACTAACATAATCTTATATGTCAATTATACCTCAACTTAAAAAAAACACAAGGAGATATCATCTCACAGCTGTTAAGACGGCTTTTATCAAAAAGGTTGGGCTTCCCTGGTGGTGCAGTGGTTGAGAGTCTGCCTGCCGATGCAGGGGACATGAGCTCGGGCCCCAGTCTGGGAAGATCCCACATGCCACGGAGTGGCTGGGCCCGTGAACCATGGCCACTGAGCCTGCGCGTCCAGAGCCTGTGCTCCGCAACAGGAGAGGCCACAACAGTGAGAGGCCCGCGTACCGCAAAAAAATAAATAAATAAATAAATAAATAAGGTAAGAGATAACAAGTGTTGGTGAGGATGTAGAGAAAAGGGAACCCTTATGCATTGTTGATGGGAATGTACATTGGTGCAGTCGCTAGGGAAAACAGTATGAAGGTTCCTCAAATAATTAAAAATAGAGTTACCATTCTATCCAGCAATCCCACTTCTGAGCATATATTCAAATCACTATCGCAAAGAGATACCTGCACTCCCATGTTCACTGCAACATCATTCACAATAGCTAAGATGTGGAAACAACCTAAGTGTCTATCACGGGTCAATGGATAAAGAAGATATGGTTTATATATACAATGGAATATTATTCTGTCATGGGAAAGAAGGAAACCCTGCCATTTGCAACAACATGGATGAAATTAGAGTATATTATGCTAACTGAAATTAGCCAGAGAAAGACAAATACTCATTTATATATGGAACTTAAACTACAACAAGAAAAAGTCAAACTCATAAAATAGACAGTAGATTGATGGTTACCGGGGGCTGAGCTGGGGAGATAGACGGCTGGTCGAATGATATAAGCCTTCAGTTATAAGAGGAATGAGCTCTGCGGAGCTAAGGTACAGCACGGTAACTCGAGTTAATAACACTGTGTTGTGTACTTGAAATTTGCTAAGAATACACCTTGAGCATTCTCACCACAAAAAAACAAAAGATAGGGGCTTCCCTGGTGGAGCAGTGGTTGAGAGTCCGCCTGCCGATGCAGGGGACGCGGGTTCGTGCCCCAGTCCGGGAAGATCCCACATGCCACAGAGCGGCTGGGCCCGTGAGCCATGGCCGCTGAGCCTGTGCGTCCGGAGCCTGTGCTCCGCAACAGGAGAGGCCACAACAGTGAGAGGCCCGTGTACTGCAAAAAAATAAAAAATAAAAATAATAACAATGTGAGGTGGTGAATGTATTATTAACCTGCTTGTGGTAATCATTTCACAAAGTATAAGTGTGTCGAATCATCACACTGTACACTTTACATATATAGAATCTTATTTGTCAATTATACCTTAATAAAGCTGGAAAATTAATTAAGATAAAATAATATACTTTATAATAAAGAGCTGTCACCACAGAGGAAAAAAAAGAAATAATTCTGTGTGGCAGAGGGAAGGAAGGTATGCAGAAGAAGGCACACTGGAACTGGGTCTTGAGAAATGAGTGGAGTTTATCCAAGGAAGGGCATTTTAGGTGGAAGAGGCAGCTGAGCAAAGGTGGCACAGCAGGAAGGTAACCAGTCAGGTGTGGCTACTGTGAGATGTGGACAGAGTGGAAAGTTCTGGAAAGCTCTGTCTCCTATATCTGCCTATTCTGCCCACCTGCAAAGCCCAGATTCTTCCAAGAGCCTGCCCTACACACACCACATCCCGCCAGGGTCCAGCACAAGGTATAAGGAATCTTTACAAACCCAACATTGTCGGGCACAATGCCTACCTCCCAGACAGACCTTGACAAGTCAATGCCAATTGACTCTGGCTTCATTTGTGTGATGGTAAATGTCACTGGTCTTTGTCAAACAACTGGAAATTGTACTCCACCCCGCCCCCATAGCTGGTTAATGATTAGTCTCTAATCGCTGTCTCATGCTGTCTGGCAGGAGGTTCTGTATGACTCAGGGCTCTGCTGACATTCCAGGAGGTCACTGGAGGGACACTCCCCCCAAACGTGACCCCCCGGCACACAGGCTGGGAGCACAGGCGGGGAGAGGTCCTCGCCCCTCTGGGTGTGCACACAGCAACCAGATTTCCGAAGAAGAGAAGGAAAAACTGACCCAAGACACTTGCTGCTTCTCCAAATGAATTTATAGCATGAGGAAAAGGGAAAAATAAAATCTGTTCAGGCCACTTTTATAAGAACAGATGGGGCTTCCCTGGTGGCGCAGTGGTTGAGAGTCCGCCTGCCGATGCAGGGGACACGGGTTTGTGCCCCGGTCCGGGAAGATCCCACATGCCGCGGAGCAGCTGGGCCCGTGAGCCATGGCCGCTGGGCCTGCGTGTCCGGAGCCTGTGCTCCGCAACGGGAGAGGCCACAACAGTGAGAGGCCCGCGTACCACAAAAAAAAAAGAACAGATGCCATTTTATGAGGTTGATAGAAACCCCAGATAGCTGCACAGAAAGAACGTTTCGAACCTTCCAAATTTCTACAAATATGCGTATGCGTGTTAGATCTTTGACCATTAATGTTCATAAGATAATATATTATTAAGCAAGAATTGTCATTTTTAAAAAAGGCACTTAAGATGTTTAAAATGTGGCATATATACGAATACAAGATTTAAATGTGCTTAAATATAGACTATATAATGGTAGATTTGAAGGATAAAAGCATTTCAGAATAAAAGCAGTAAGAAGTTACTAGCTATTGCATTATGATGATCTTATGGAGATCCGTGATCGACTTACAAATAGTGATCACACTGACATTTATTCAGCAATTACTGTATAACAGAGACTACACTAAGAGCTCCACGCATCTTCTCATTTCATTCTCTCCAGAGCCCTCCAATGGCTGTCCTGTTATTATCCCATTTTACGGATGAAGAACAGAGGTCTGTGTTAGATCAGCCAGGGTTGAGGCAACAAAGTCCAGCCCTGCATTCTAGTCTGTCTGAGTCTAAATCTTTTATTTTAACCACCCACCCACCCCGAGAGTATCTTCTTGAAATGGCAGCTATGCATGTAGCCACTCACTGAAGAAGCATTTATTGAGCATCTGTATGCATACACACGCCAACTACTAGGGGATAAAAATGTGTATAAAACACAGCCTGTCCTCAGCAAATCTTTGGTCAAGTAGTCAGTATCCTTTTTTAGCTTTAAAATTACTATGCAAAGAGCAGCTGTATTCATGAAAGCCCAAAACGAGAAGCAACTCCAACGTCCTTCAGTGCATAAACAAACCATGGCACCCCGGTATGGTAGAATTCCATTCCTCCACAAAAAGGAATGCACTATTAATACATGGAATACATTACTAGTATGACTACTAGTACATGTTACATGCACTAATACATGTAATACAAGATTACTAATATGTTAACACATATTAATAAACAACTCCATGGATCTCAAAGGAATTGTGTCCAGTGAAAAAAGTCAACCAAAAGGTAACACACTGTATGAGTCCATTTATGTAACAGTCTTGAAATAACAAGTTATACAGATGGAGAAAGCTTAGTGGTTGCCAGGGGTTAGGGATGGGACGGAGAGGGGGAATGTGGCCACCAAGGACAGCTTGAGGGAGCCTTGAGGTGATGAAACCAGTCTGTATACTGATTCGGGTGGCAGTTAGAAGCATCCTCACTGTGATAAGATTGCATAGAACTATTCACGCACACACTCACGTGCACACACACACACTCAAAGGCATATAAAACAGAGGAAATCTGGATAAGTTCCGTGGACTAATGTCAGAATGCAGGTGGTAACATCGTGCTATAGTTATGTAAGATGTTACCACTGGGGGAAGCTGGGGGAAGAGCACAAGGACCTCCCTGTGCATTTTTGGGGAACTTCCTCGAATCTATAATGATTTCTTTTTTTTAAATTTTGAGTACTATGGAATTATTCTTTTTTGTAGACACTTTAACCCCACCAGCAGCTGCAACATCTCTGCTGTGGCCCTGAGATTTTGACCCGAGAAAGCAAAGATTTCATTGGTCCTTAGTAGAACTCAAATGGAGGTAGCCGGTGGTTAAAGAAGTCAGCAGTTAACACGCAACTGCCTTGCCAGCAGTCAAATGACAGTCTCATATGCAGATTTTTTTTCTTTTTTTTTTTGCTGAAGGATGGTCTTTATATTAACTAGATCCACAAACACACATTTTGCACTTTTACGCATTTTCTAAAGTATGATCTAAAATGAGCCATACACAGAAATAAATAACAACCCCTTCCACTCATATGCTGTGCTTCTTTCTGAAGAATTATCCCATTCGTCATCTAAGTTATAAAACATGCCACCCGTGAACCTGATTCAAAGGCCCAAAATCCCACAAATGAAAGGTAGCATTTGGGTGAGGATTTAATCTAAATGACCAAAGCCTTCTCTTGGGGCAGCAGAAGCTTGGGTCCTATTTTCACCAACATCCTAATTCCCTCCAGGCTCTCTCTTTATGTACCCTGTTTTGTCAAATACAAGAGTCTAGGAATTGTAAGACACATCCTGATTTCAGAGATATTTGAGCATTAAAAAAGCATGCCTTAGAATCCATGGAATACTATAATATTCCATCCAAATACATCCAAATTGAGGTCATGTAACCTCTGCACATATCTGAAGAACAGGCTCCTCCCTTACGCTATAAGGAAAACGTTCCCATGTGTGGTGATGCAATCCTTCCATTTAAAACACAAAGAAAGGTTCAAAGAAAGGTTCCCTTTGTGTGAGATAAGAACCTGTGTGGGGAAATAGGAGAGTGTGTGGTTATTTGTAGCAATGAGATGAGCTCATATGAAACTTCCCACAAAGACCAGAGCCCACATTCATGTGCGTGTGTGTGTGTATCTGTGTATGTGTGTACGTGAAGACCAGCTGACTGTTCATGATTCATCCACACTGGCTCTGTTACCAGGGTAGGGATGGAGTTCCTGGGACAGATAATCAGCTACTTCCTGCCTGTGCGGGGTGACAGGCAGGCTCGGCTGAGTCACACGGCAGTGACCCAGGTGGTTCCGCTGAAGGAACAGGGTCACAGCCACTTTTCAATACACCTCCTTTGCTGAGTCACATACAAACGTTGCAGAGAAATCTCCAGGAACGGCCACAACACGCTGGTGCCTATGACTGAAAAGGGAGCAGCTTCTGGAAACCAAACAGGCCTGCCGCCCTGACAACAGAGAGGGCTTGAGGAGGGCAGGGTGTGGTCATGACCACCACTCCCCAGCCCAGGTCCCCCAGGCCCAGGTTGGAGGGTTTGTAGGACCCAGGCGAGGAGCCTTAGACATGAGCCTCCCAGTGGAACCAAGGCAGAGTCACCCAGTCACAGATCTCAAAGGGCCCCAGATATCACCCAGTCCAGGAGTAGATAGAACGCAGGAATAGGTACGCTTCAGAATCATGGACATAGAGAACAGACTGGTGGTTGCCAAGGGGGAGGGAGTTGGAGGAGGGATAGATCTGGAGTTTGGGATGAGCAGATGCAAACTATTATACATAGGATGGATAAACAAGAAGGTCCTACTGTATAGCACAGAGAACTATATTCAATATCCTGTGACAAACCATAATGGAAAAGAATATATTAAAAAAATCATGTATATATGTATAACTAAATCACTTTGCTGTACAGCGGTAATTAACACATTGTAAATCAACTATCTTTCAATTAAAAAAATTTTTAATTAAAAAAAAAGGAAAAGGTACACTTGGATGGAAAATTAAAAATCCTCGCTTCCACTAACCCATAACAGATATTTAGTGTTTCAATGTAGGCATTAAAAAATGCTTATGAGGGGCTTCCCTGGTGGTGCAGTGGTTGAGAATCCACCTCCCAATGCAGGGGACACGAGTTCGAGCCCTGGTCCAGGAAGATCCCACATGCCCCGGAGCAACTAAGCCCGCACGCCACAACTACTGAGCCTGTGCTCTAGAGCCCGTGAGCCGCAACTACTGAGCCTGCGTGCCACAACTACTGAAGCCCGTGCCCTTAGAGCCCATGCTCTACAACAAAGAGAAGCCACTGCAATGAGAAGCCCACGCACCGCAACAAGAGTAGCCCCCGCTCGCCGCAACTAGAGAAAGCCCGCGCACAGCAGCGAAGACCCTACACAGCCAAAGATAAATAAAATAAATTTTTAAAAAACTGCCTATGAATATAGGCAGACATCTGTGTCTGCCACCAATAAAAGTCATAATTTGCTCATATCACACGATGGTTGTTGCACATTCTGAAATAACATCCACCCTACATTTTCCACTTGGAAATCATGGACTTTTTTACTTCCCACTACATCTTGTTATTTAATCCATTATTAAAGTACCACATACATTACTGTGTCACAGATGTTTGTGCTTGGTATTCTGATACCTGTATTTCAATAAACATTCTTTCTTTTGCAATCTGATATATTTATTTTTTACATTTAAAAGTTTTCCTGAGAGGGGCTTCCCTGGTGGCACAGTGGTTGAGAGTCCGCCTGCCGATGCAGGGGACGGGGGTTCATGCCCCGGTCCGGGAAGATCCCACATGCCGCAGAGCGGCTAGGCCCGTGAGCCATGGCAGCTGAGCCTGCGCACCCGGAGCCTGTGCTCCGCAACGGGCGAGGCCACAACAGTGAGAGGCCCGCGTATCGCCAAAAAAAAAAAAAGTTATCCTGAGAAGGGTCCAGAATCAAGCCCAGCCCACCACGGAAAACTTTAAGAACATCCTTTGCTAGGGTTGTCATGACGAAGAGCAGAGAGCAGGTGACTTAAACAACAGAAACTGTCTCACGGTTCTGGAGGCTGGAAGTCCAAGATAAAGAAGTCCTTCTGGGGACCCCAAGGGAAGGTTCTGCTCCAGGCCTCTCTCCTTGGCTTGTCAATGGCCATCTTCTCCTTATGTCTTTTCACACCATATCCTCCCTCTATGCATGTCTCTGTGTCCAAATTTCCCCTTTTTATAGCGAGGCCAGTCATGCTGGATTAGCATCTACCCTAATGACCTCATTTCAGTGTCATTAGCTCTGCAGAGACCCTGTCTCCAAGTAAGGTCACGATCTGCAGTTGGGAGGAGGTTCGGACGCCAACAGATCTTACGGTGAAGGAGTAGAGAGGCCCGACAAGACACGATTCCATCCAGAGCAGGCGCCCCGTCCAGTAACCTCCGTGTTCTGCTCAGGTGCCCGGGGTGGAGTGACACACAGAACTGCTAACAGGACACAGGCTTCCTGATGCCTCGTTCGCGACTTGAAGTGCTTCACAAACTGTAAATGGCGCACAGTTGTAGCTTAAAGGGCAGCGGTAAGGTCTCGGAGAGCAGGGGGCAGTCTCTCCATATGCAGACGTTCTCAGAAGCCTAAGACGCTGGATCAGAACGCAGAGCTGTTCACCCACGAGGCCGCCAGGGCTCGGGCCCCCGGAAGAGGAGCAGGAACACTGGTGTCATTGTTTTACTTTCCGTTGGCAGCTGCCATCAGTCTCATCTCTCATTTTTATAGCAGTTATGATCGTCTGTATCACGTATACGAGGTAGCAGGTGATGGGGCTCCGGAGTCTACTTGTGGTCTCCATGGAAATGCCTGCAACCTTGACCGCGCTTACCACGCAGAAGACACTGAACCCTTTAGGAAAACGGGAAGTATTTTCTCACCACTTTGTCTCTCTCTCTCTCTGAGAAATCTTGACCTCAGGCCTATTATCCAGATCTGAATTCCTGCCTCCTCTGTCTGACCCTGTTCTCAAGAAATGAAATGAAATCTTTCCACCTAGCTGCTGGCAGGCCCCAATCCAGGGTATGAAACCAGTCCAGTGGAAACCAGTTGAAGCAGAAAGCTTCCGGGGCCCTGATAGACTTATTTCAACACACTGGCCAGAATCCATAAATCTGCTGTATGATTCAGAACTCAGTTAAGAAACCCAGCACCCCTATGTCCTAATCGGATAATCAGAATGATTACCCCCTCTAGGCAGCTTGAAGGTAAGGGAAGGAGCAGGCAGGAATATTACCTGCAAATCTTAAGGTGACATCAGGGACATTTATCATCCCCCAAAGTGTACCAGCCTGGTTACAGCCACACGTGTCGTGCGTGTGAACCCAGGGCACTCTATACATCTGCATAACATACCAAGTACATACACGGTGGTAATGAAACATAGAATTACTGCCTCATACGAGTATTCCCTGCTGGATCACAAGCAGTGTGAGGGCAGGGACCATTGTCCCAAATGCTTAATATGTTCAATGAGATAAAAGACAAAACTAAGAATTTCAGCAGAGAAATCAAAATTATTAAATTATTTCTTTTTAAAAGAACCAGTGGGAATTCTAGAACTGAAAATAACCAATATAAAGAATAACCAAAATTAAAAATTCTAGGAACAGGTTTAAGAGAAAATCAGTAAACTAAAACATAGAGGGGGAAAATAGGATGATAAATAAAGCATAGAGCAACAAAAAGATGGAAAACACAGCAGAGCAGGTAACAGAAATAGAGTATAAATTGAGAATGTCTAGTATATGTGCTTATGAAATTCTAAAGGGAGAGAGGAATGGGGGAAAATGCAATATTTAAGAAATAATGGTTGAGAATTGCCATAAACGATGAAGAACAGCAAATCCCAAATTCAAAACACTCTAAGAAGTCCAGAAGGATAAACAAAACAAAGAAATCCACCCCAGGCACATCATAATAAAATCACTGAAAATCAAAGACAAAAGTAATAGCTTGAATGCAGCGAGAGACCAGAATGGCATATTACCTTTAAAAGACCTAAAATAAAGTGACAGCTGACTTCTCAATAGGAGACAATAGAAGGGTATCTTCAAAGGGCCAAGAGAGACAGCACATATATACAAGGTCAGGAATAAAAAAGGAAATAGCACTATAAATCCTACAGACATTAAAAATAGGACTTCCCTGGTGGCGCAGTGGTTAAGAATCCGCCTGCCAATGCAGGGGACATGGGTTCGAACCCTGGTGTGGGAAGATCCCACATGCCACAGAGCAACTAAGCCAGTGCACCACAACTACTGAGCCTGTGTTCTAGAGCCCGCAAGCCACAACTACCGAAGCCCATGTGTCACAACTACTGAAGCCTGCGCATCTACAGCCCATGCTCTGCAACAAGAGGAGCCACTGCAATGAGAAGCCCACGCACCACAACGAAGAGTAGCCCCCGCTTGTCGCAATGCAACAAACACCCAACACAGCCAAAAATAAATAAATTAATGTTTTTAATGTTTAAATAAATATAAATAAAAATATACTAAGACGGTATTATGAACAGCTCTATGAAAATAATTATGAAAATTGATGGTCAGATCACCAGAGAAATAAAACTTACCAAAACTGGCATGATAAAACAGAAAAATATAGTTGAATCCATAATTTAAAACCTCCCCAAAAGAAAGCTCTTGGTCCAGACAGGTTCACTGGGAATTCTACCAAACACTAAGAGGAGAAGAAACACTTCTCTTATACAATTTCTTTCCAAAAAGAGAAACGAAGCAATCTCCAACTCAGTTTTTTGAGGCCAGCCTAACCATGATCCAAAACCTCTTAAGAACATTACAAGGATGGAAAGTTTCAGACCAATCTTACTCATGAACACAGACATAAAAACCTTAAACAAAGTGAAGTGAGGGTAAACCAAATACAACAATAAATAAAGAAGTTAATACATCCCAAACAAGTTAGGTTCCTTCAAGGAATGCTAGATTTGCTTAACATTCAAAAATCAGTCAGAGCCGTGTGATATCTCAATAGCTGCAGAAAAGGCGTTTGATAAAATTCTGCATGTATTTATCTTTTAAAAAACTCATAGAGACTAGAAATAAAAGATAACTCCTTGTTTTCAATTTTTCAAAAACAAGCATCTAAAAAAGCATAATATTACTGGTAAAAAATGAAGTACTTTCCTTCTGAGATCAGGAGTGAGACGAATAACCACTCTCACCATTTCTATTCAACATTTTAGTGGAGGGCCGAACAGCAATAAAACAAGAAAAATAGAAAAGGTTAAGAACTGGAAAGGAACAGATAAAACCGTCATCATTCTCTGACCACATAATTGATTTACGTAGAGTCCAAAACAAGCAAACAAACAAAACACTACCGAAAAATTATTAGAGCTAGTAAGTGAATTTAACAAGGTCCCAAGGTACAAGGAAATTTTAAAAAATACAATTGTTATTTCTCATAACAGCAATAAATAACTAGAGAATGAAAATTTTAATGATGCCTTTAACCTCTTTATGCTTGATCTTTGTGAACGTGTTATCCAATCCAAAAAAAAAAAAAAATTGTGATTAAACGGTCTTTTGTTGTGAAAAAAAAAAAAGATAATTTTTACAATAGCACCCAAAAGAATACCAAAAAGATCCTAGTCTGAGGGATAACAGCAGTCACTTGAGTTCAAAACTCTCCTTACAACCTCCCCAGAAAAGCCGGAGATTATCACGGAGTGAAATAAACCACACAGGCAGAGAAATATGCACCTAACTGCAACAAAGCTATTGCTGGAGTTCTAGTGCGTGTTCAAGACCTTGGAAGTAAAGAGTGGGAGAGTCTTAAGAAGATCTTCTAAAAATAAGAGACCAGTGAACTATGCAGTCACACGGGGGCCAGTACTCAGAGGGGCGCTATGCTTGGTTTTCGTCGCCATCTTGAAATTCTTACTTTACCTTTGAACTGATGTTTTAGAAGTGAAGTCTGGGACTCTGCGTCTCCTTTTCCTGTTGGCTTCTCGCTAGACTGCAGTAAGGGCTGAGAGAGGGAGACTGAGCGTCAGGAGGAAGAATTGGCATCCTCCTTCCTGCTTTGTGCGTTCATCTGGAAGCATCTCTCTGACTGCAGCCCTTCGCCCTGGGCGCGTTTGTTTCTAACCGCCAGCCTCTTTCAGCACACCTGGAACCAATCTCATCGCCCGCCCCCGCCCCTGAGCTCTCAGTAGCAGCTAACAGCATCTACTCCTTCTCAGCTGTGGGCATCCCGTCTCTGAGCTTCTAGGTTTTGATAACCCCAATTGCTCCCCTTTGTTCCCCTAGCCTTCAAGGCAGTACCTGTTTTCTGAAGCTATTATCTCCCTGCTACCCTAAGGTTCCTTCTTGTCTTTCAGCCTCTGAAACCTATGTAACCATGTCTCCTTATTCAACTCGCTCTGTTGAAATACATAATGTGATTTCTGTTCTAACTCAGCAGAGACATACAACACACAAGAACAGTCTTATGACCTCAGGGTAGGGAAAGATTTCCTAAGCAGGACACAAAAAGTGCTAATCAGGAGGGAAAAGCTTGGCAAGTTAGATTACATTGAAGATATCAAAATATGGCTTTTAAAGGATTAAAAGGCAAGTAAGAGATATTTGCTATTCATTGAACCAAAAAAAAAGGGGGGGGGCTTGTATCCAGACATAAAGAACTCCTACAAATCAAGGCAGAAAACCTGATGAATAAAATACTTTAAATATATACAATTTTTATTTACCAATTACCTCAATAAAACTGAAAAAAAATGAGCAAAGACTTCAAAATGTACTTCACAAAAGATAATATCCAAATGTCCAATAAATACATGAAAAGGTACTCAACTTCATTTGTCACAAATGGAATACAAATTAAAATCAAGATATCACTACACACCATCATAAAAGCTGAAATTAAAAAAACTGACAATGCCAACTGCTGGTAGGGATGTATGCTGTAAAGACTCTTGTACACTGTGGTTGGGAATGTGAATTAGTACAACCAGTTTGGAAAACTGTTTAGCATTAGCTACCAAAACTGAACGCATGCCTATCACCCAGCAATTTCACTGATATTTACATAACAAACTGAAATGCATGCTCTTTGTCACGGAAAGACACATGCAAGAATGTTCATAGCAGCATTTTTCATAACAGTACAAAATTGGAAAAACACAAATGTCCAAAAGCAGTAGAATGGAAAATAAATTGTGGTATATTCATATAATAAAATACTATATAGAAAAGAGAATCAACCACAACCAACGCAACAAGTATGAATCTTAAGAACTTAATGATGAGTTAAAAAAAAACAGTCATCAAAGAACACATACAGTATGATTTTGTGTTTTAAAAAACAGGCAGGACCAAACTATAGTGTCTAGGGATGCATGCTTAGATAGTAAAAGTATAAGGGAAAGCAGAAGTCATTATCATATATATCAGGATGGTGGTTAATTCTAGGAGATAAAGAGGGGGTGACCATAGTGGGGATGGAGAGGTCTTCTGGGTGCTGGCAATGTTCTATTCTTATCTCATTTATGTTTTTGCTTTTTTTTTTTTTAAATGTAACCATTTATTTATTTATTTTATTATTACTTTTTTTTTGCAGTACGTGGGCCTCTCACTGCTGTGGCCTCTCCCGTTGCGGAGAACAGGCTCCGGACGTGTAGGCCCAGCGGCCATGGCTCACGGGCCCAGCCGCTCCGCGGCACGCGGGATCCTCCCGGACCGGGGCACGAACCCGTGTCCCCTGGATCGGCAGGCAGACTCCCAACCACTGAGCCACCAGGGAAGCCCCTGTTTTTGCTTTTTAATAAAATATAGAACCATACTTTATTTTTTGTGCACATTATGCAGGTTGTATTTGACCCCAAAAAAGGGTTAAAGTGTAGATAATAATGCACATTTCTTAGGATCATTGTAAAGATGAAGTGAACTAGGATGCATAGAGAAGGCTTTGTAAAGTGCCTGACATATAATAAGTATTTAGTACAAGCTAGTTATTATTATCTGGTGTAGTGTTATAGAGAGATAAAAGCAACTATGAACCTGGGCTAGGAGCAAACAAAACCCTAACAAGAAGCTGTCAAAGAGCCTAAAATGGTTTCTAATATATACTAAAGACTAGGTAAAGGATGGAGGTAAGTTTTAAGTGTGCTTGCTACAAATAAATGCCAGGAGATAAGAATTTGTTCCTACCACAGTGCTTGGCTTATGAGCATCTTTCAATAACTATTAGAAATATGGATAGATGGGTGGAGGGGTGGATGGATGGATGGACGGACAGATGGGTGGATAGGTAGATAAACTGAAACAAGAGTTAGTCTGATGCACTTCTCTGGTGGCACAGTGGATAAGAATCCGCCTGCCAATGCAGGGGACACGGGTTTGATCCCTGGTCCTGGAAGATCCCCCATGCTGTGGAACAATTAAACCCATGTGCCACAACTACTGAGCCTGCACTCTGGAGCCCAAGTGCCACAACTACTGAACCTGTGTGCCGCAACTACTGAAGCCCACACGCCTAGAGCCCGTGCTCCGCAACAGGAGAAGCCTCCGCAATGAGAAGTCTGCGCACCACAACGAAGAGTAACCCCCGCTCGCCACAACTAGAGAAAGCCCACACGCAGCAACAAAGACCCAAAGCAGCCAAAAACATAAAAATAAAATTAAATCTAAAAAAAAAAAGAGTCTGATGCAAATCTTGCAGCTCCAAGATCTTAACACACATCATATACAATAAAGTTTTAGGCTTTGTGATAACAGGGAAGTTGGTGACCATTTTTGCAGAACTTTTCATGGTCTTTCCTGGCTGTTTACTAGCCAGGGAAAGGGCTAATATCAACCTGGATCTATAATATCTACCACCAAGTGGGTAATTTATTTTACTTACAAATTAAGCATTCTGCCAGGGCTATCAATCTAGTCTGAAGGCAGAGTATGAGAGTAGTTTTTCTACCCACACAGTCTCCCACAGCAAGCAGAGGCTAAACTAATGCTCATCCAATGGACAGGGATTCACTAGGCTAAAAACATGTTTTCCTATGACAGCCTAAAATGACAACCAGTCATCCGGAATGGAGACCACTGAAGCCACAGTTTCCAGACCAGTATTGTATGTAATTGCAGTCTTCAAAGTTTTGTTCATCACAGGGAAAAGAAACATCATTATATTCACCAAGCAGTCACTATGCTCCTGTCTGGTCCTTAGAACTGCAGACCAAGAAGGCTGTCAACTATTGAGGCATATGCTACAGTCACAGGGCAGAGGCCGTGTACATTGATTGATTTCTTATTCCTATTATAAGGCATAATATGCTCACTCACAAACTCTGAACATCTCCACCTACACCTCCACTCCTCTTCCCCAATCCCAATCAGTCCTGTCGCAACAATTACAACTGGATCTATTTCCTTCCCAACGTTTTTCTTTATATACACACACACATTTATTTTATTTAAAAATGATATCAAACTATATATGTATAATACAATAACCATTATATTTGGTCTCTGTCCCAGGTTCCTGGCACAGAGTTCCTAACACCCTTGGAAATTCCTGAGTGATCGGACTATCTTTTTTTTTAATTCATAAAGAGCCCCTTTTGATCACACCTGAGTTTATGCTAATGAGGTGATCTAGGTGGGGCTCCACATAGCCTCAGGATGGGGCTGGTCACGAGAAAGACAAAGTGATACAGGGTTGGAACTTCCAGCCCCACCCACTGACCTAGGGGAAGTGGGCAGGAGAACTGGAGAGTAAGCTCTATACAACTCTAGAGCAATGAGATATGATAAGCTCCCAGGTTGGTGAACACGTGGAGGTTCTGGGAGCTTGCGCACCCAGAGAGGACACGGATGCTCTGCGGCCCTTCCCACGTATTCGCCCTTATACATCTCTTCCATTTGTCTGTCCTGAGGTGTACCCTGTATAATAAACCTGGAACTGTAAGTAAAATGCCTTCCTGAGCTCTCTGAGCCATTCTAGCAAACCACTGAACCTGAAGAGAGAGTCCTTGGAACCCCTGACTTGTAGCCAATCAGCCAAGGACAAGCGCCAACCGGGGTCTGGCATCTCGAGTGGGACAGCTTGTGGAACTGAGCCCTTTGACTTGTGGCATCTGACAATAACTCCAGGCAGAGTCAGAATTGAATGGAACCATTGATACCCAGCTGGTGTTGGAGAATTGATTGGTGTCGGGAAACACCCACTAGACAACTTGCTTTCTTTGCTCAGTGCTTCTCATAAACAATTTTCATGGGCACTGCACTGTACTTCACTCTTTTCATGCTTTGCGTAGGAAAGCAGACGCCCTAACCAGAACCCCTCTGATCCTTTTCCTGTTCCAGCATGTGCTCACCCCCTGGCTTATGTGTGCTTTCCTGTAGCGACTGCACCTGTAACTCTCTCCTGAGACCCGCCCTGGCTTCTGGAGCCATCTGCCTGGAAGCACTGAGAACTCGGAGGGCCTACAGGATTAAGAAGGCCCAGCTCCTTGCCTCCACGTGGTACAATTTATACTCCAGAGCTCCCCCCAGAAGATTGGGTGAGTGCTGGGCCTTCATCTGAAATCACTCCCTGATTTGGTGTCTTTCACTCCCCCGCTCCTGTCCCGACCTTCCTTTATGGGGTTGTCCTGGAACATGCCCCTAATAAATGACATGCAGATGAGTCCTCATCGCAGGGTGTGTCTGGGGAAGATGACTCATCATACACAATATTCCGTGGTATAGGATGTGAGTTAATCCATGTAACCAGTCTCCTGTGAGTGGATTTTTGTGTTGTTTCTGACTTGTCCTATCCCAGACCACACTGCATACGTAATTGCACACTAGTCCTACAGCAGTCCTTAATCCCTCCCCCCGCCCCCCTACTCTTAGGAGTTGGTCCAGTCAGTTGTCTGGCCTCCTGCCATCAGAGTTTAAAAACAAGAATGTATCTACAAAACAGAAACAGACTCACAGACATAGAGAACAGACTTGTGGTTGCCAAGGCGGAGAGGGAATCAGGGAGGGAAGGATTGGGAGTTTGGGATGAGCAGATGCAAACTAGTATATATAGGATGGATAAACAATAAGGCCCTACTGTCTAGCACGGGGAACTCTAGTCAATGTCCTGGGATAAACCATCATGGGAAAGAATATAAAAAGAGAATGTATACCTAAGTATAATTGAATCACTTTGCTGTACAGCGAAAATTAACACAACATTATGAATCAACTATACGTCAATTTTAAAAATAAGTAAATAAAAAGAAGGGCCGCACCACAGGGGGAAAAAAAAAGTGTCAACACGGCCACAAGGAACCCACTACCGTTATTAGCCACGAGGAGAAAAATGACTCAGCAAGCTTGTTTATTTTTCCTGGAGTTAAGTTAGGATCAAAGGGCTCAGCCCACACAACTTCCCGAACTGCTCTCAGATTCCTAAGAAATCAATGGTTATTATCACACATCTGCCCCAGAGGCTGGGTCCCCTATTTTCAGATCAATGACTAAGAAAGGGTCCTTTGTCTGAGAAATTACGAGGTCTTACATCCCAGTGTCTAACTTCTTCCTAACTCCTTGGATGGTCCCAAATAAAAAAGATGAAATCTTGATGATGGAGAGACTTCATTTATCGATACTACTGTGAAATTTTCTGGGAATTTCCGCAAGGAAAAGTCTTGCATATTTCTTTTGAAATGAGCAGGCGAGGACATGTGGAAATCTGTTTGAAACCTTTTCGTTTGGGAAACCTCTAAAAAAAAAGCTAAACTATCTTACTCTCTGGGGAATCTCCAGAGTAGAAACTTCCTCCACACTGTTCTCTTGACACAGAACCTAAGGCAGGAATCATTGGATTCCTTCTTTTTTCCCTCCTCGCAGGTGTGAATTTGATCTATCAGTGTCTGAAAGGCCCCTCTCAGCTCTGGCTGTGGGTTTCCACTCACAGAATAGATCCAAAGGGTGTTTCAGGACGACAGATCTCCCGCACGTTAAATATACCTGCCAGTAGCCCCATCTCATTCTTAAAGCTTTCCGGGACGATCAATGAAGTCAGTCCACTTAAAACACACAACCACCATGTGAATAAAAGGGTAGTGGCTGCAAGCTCTGGGTTGCGTGATAGAATGTGAGAAGTCACCGAAGACACAATCTCATTATCACAACCCTGACCAGCGGGGTCCAGACACAGCCACCTCCTCTGTGTGTTATCAGTCACATCCCAGCAAGTACTACCTCTTTTTTATTTTTCATCAGGGATGACAAACTTAGAACAGGTTGACTCACCTGGACCTGCTCACTGTCTCCTGCTGACACACCTCTTCCCATTCTGAAAAGAAAAGAAAAAAAAAATCTTCAGTTAGTCTCTGTGAATTCACATCCTCTGGTTGGAGGAATACATACTGGGCCCAACCACCCACAAAGAGGAGAATGAAATCTTTTACAGGGAGTCATCTCTGTCCTGATGCTAAGAACAAAAGACAAAGTAAGTTCTGAGGGCACAGATGTTAAAGTCTTAGAGGTAGGAGGGAATCAGACTATGAAGGGGGCTGTGGGGTGGAATACGTTTCAGAGTTTAGGTGGTTTACCCCAAACAGCCTCATTAGTGGCAAGTCAGAGGCTTCAGACAGCTTCTCTGAATTCATGGCCTGGGGCTCTTTCCACCAGAATGCATTGCTAATGTTGTTAGAAACAAAGAATACAGGAGGGCCTCCCTGGTGGCGCAGTGGTTGGGGGTCCGCCTGCCGGTGCAGGGGACACGGGTTCGTGCCCCGATCCCGGAGGATCCCACATGCCGCGGAGCGGCTGGGCCCGCGAGCCATGGCCGCGGAGCCTGTGTGTCCGGAGCCTGTGCTCCGCAACGGGAGAGGCCACAGCAGTGAGAGGCCCGCGTACAGCAAAAAAAAAAAAAAAAAAAAAAAAAAAAAGAATACAGGAGAGGGCTTCCCTGGTGGAGCAGTGGTTGAGAGTCCACCTGCCGATGCAGGGGACACGGGTTCGTGCCCCGGTCCGGGAAGATCCCATATGCTGCGGAGCGGCTGGGCCCGTGAGCCATGGCCGCTGAGCCTGTGCGTCCAGAGCCTGTGCTCTGCAACGGGAGAGGCCACAATGGTGAGAGGCCCGTGTACCGCAAAAAAAAAAAAGAGCACAGGAGAGAATGAAAGATGCAGGTCAAGGCTCCCATCACCTGTCAGTTACTTTTTTTTTTTTTTTTTTTTTGCGGTATGCGGGCCTCTCACCGTTGTGGCCTCCCCCGTTGCGGAGCACAGGCTCCGGACGCGCAGGCTCCGGACGCGCAGGCTCAGCGGCCATGGCTCACGGGCCCAGCCGCTCCGCGACATATGGGATCCTCCCAGACCGGGGCACAAACCCGTATCCCCTGCATCGGCAGGCGGACTCTCAACCACTTGCGCCACCAGGGAGGCCCTGTCAGTTACTTTTTAAATAATAATAATTGTCATCATTATTATTATTATAGACTTGTCACTTTTTTCCCACCTCGTAGAGATAAAGGCACCAAAGGAGAAGCAGCTGTGCCACTTGGCCAGCAGCTTCAACATCACGCCCGCCCAGGCCGCCCCTCTCGGCCTAAAACTCAGAGAATCGCCAGCCAGAGGATGCTCAGAACCCAGAGCCTTCACCTCCTGAAATCCACACATCCCAGCTGGCTCCCGGCAAAGCCAGTCCATCGAACACCATTGCTTGCTTGACCTGGCGGAGATCTGCGTACTCAACAAGACTAACCCAAAGAAGTACTCTGTCTCTCAAGTTTACACAGTCAGATAAGGGAGACACCTGTTGAAATGATCTTGTCCAGAAAAAATATACCTTGTGTTTTTCATGAACATTTATGGATTTTTAAGAGGTTGATTAAATTTTATTTCATTTGCATGGGGGTCAGAAAGAAACAGAGATAGATGTGAACCTTCAACATAACGCTGTAAGTGGGGCCCAAACAGTATAAAATGACAGGTTAATGGAAAACAATCACTTTCAATAGGTCTGTACTGATACCAAAAGTACAGAAGACACTAAAACTTATATTTTACGCAGTTGACACTGATCTGAGAAAGCACAAGATGACCCCAGAACAAGGAAACCTTCTCTGGGAGGCTCGCTTTTGTCTTGGGTTATCTTGAGGAGATGCTTTCAAGAGAGCCAGAGCAGCCAAGGAGGAGTCAAAGGACCCATCCGGGCTCCAGGATGCTGGGTGCAGGTGTCATCCCTGCACCTGGATGCCTAGGCCACCTCTCCACATATCCACCGACCACCCTGCTGTCCAGGGGCTTAGACGGGGTGACCCGGGTCCCTCCCAGTAATTCCATTCTTGAACCCCTAAATAGGAAGGAGCACATTGTGGATTGGTTGGCTTGAGTGGATAATCAGAAGAGGATAAAGAGGAGAAACAAACTACCTGAAAGTATGTGAATTAAAAGACACTCTATTCCTTGCCCCAAGTGAAGCCTGTCACCTTTTAGTAACGGCTTCCCAGAGACTGTACTCTTTCTCTCGCCTTGATGGCACACCAACTGCCCTCCTGATCCCCTGGACCTGAAAGCCAGGCTGTGGCAGCCTTTTCTGTCTCTTCTCTACGCCAGTGACCAAGGTAGAAGGATGTTGGAACCAAGGATGGGAGAGATTTTTCTGTGACAACTCATGTTACAGAACACACCTCACTGCTGGCTACTAGGTGATGACACACCGTCACCCTTGCCTGGACCAGATCCATCCGCCTTAGGGGACCACACCCTGCCAGCCACAGCCATCCACCTCCATGCAACTTGTGGGCGACCTCATCGAGTAGCCAGTTCACCTCAAGGCAATTGCCCAATTAGTTAAATTTTATGCTACCACTTTAGATTTCTGAAAGAGAGGGTAACTTTTTTTTTACCCTGCAATAAACAGGCAAGCTTTAAGAGAAGGCACATAGGAAGAAAACGAAAAGTCAAGTCTTTTAAAGATTTTACTAGGTTTAGTTACATATGTAATAGAAGTAATTGTTCTTTCTGTAAAAAATTCAAATATAGAAGTTTATAGAGTAAAACGTAAAGGTCCCATTCTATCATCCCCAACCACTTCACCTTCACCTCTAAAACTAACTTAACCTCTATTAGGCAGTTTGATATGTACCCCTATAGTCTTTTTTTTCTGTGCACTGGCATATAATATATATACTTTATACATTTTATATATAATTTATATATAATTATATTATTCAGTTATATTTATTTGATTTATATTGTATTTTATATAACTTATATTATTAAATTATAATTATATTAATTAAATATAATTTTTATATATAAGTAATATATTATATAATTAATATAAAATATATATTACATATTATTATATATTATTATATTTAATGTTAAATATACATTATATATAAATATATCTATATAAATATATTTATAAATTTACTATATATAAATAAATTTATATTAAAATTTATATATAAATTATATATTATATAATTGTATATTAATTATATACAATACATAATTATATAATTATAATTATAATTATATATAACATATATTATATATAGGATTCTTGGTTCAAGATGGCAGAGTAGAAGGACATGCGCCCACTCCCTCTTGCGAGGGCACCGGAATCACAACTAACTGCTGAACAGTCATCGACAGGAAGACACTGGAACTCACCAGGAAACATACACCACATCCAAAGACAAAGGAGAAGCTACAATGAGATGGTAGGAGGGGTACAATCACAATAAAATCAAATCCCATAACTTCTGGGTTGGTGACTCACAAACTGGAGAACACTTATACCACAGAAGTCCACCCACTGGAGTGAAGGTTCTGAGCCCCACGTCAGACTTCCCAACCTGGGGGTCCGGCAACGGGAGGAGGAATTCCTAGAGAATCAGACTTTGAAAGCTAGCAGGATTTGACTGCAGGACTTCTGACAGGACTGGGGGAAATAGAGACTCCACTCTTGGAGGGCACACACAAACTAGTGTGCACATCAGGACCCAGGGGAAGGAGCAGTGACCCAACAGGAGACTGAACTAGACCTACCTGCTACTGTTGGAGGGTCTCCTGCAGAGGCAGGGAGTGGCTGTGGCTCACCATGAGGACAAGGACACTGGCAGCAGAAGTTCTGGGAAGTACTCCTTCGCCTGAGCCCTCCCAGGATCCACCATTAGCCCCACCAAAGAGCTGGGTAGGCTCCAGTGTTGGGTCGCCTCAGGCCAAACAACCAACAGGGAGGGAATACAGCCCCACCCATCAGCAGACAAGCAGATTAAAGTTTTACTGAGCTCTGCCCACCAGGGCAACACCCAGCTCTACCCACCACCAGTCCATCCCATCAGGAAACATCCACAAGCCCTTAGATAGCCTCATCCACCAAAGGGCAGACAGCAGAAGCAAGAAGAACTACAATCCTGCAGCCTGTGGAACAAAAACCACATTCACAGAAACATAGACAAGATGAAAAGGGAGAGAGCTATGTACCAGATGAAGGAACAAGATAAAATCCCAGAAAAATAACTAAATGAAGTGGAGATAGGAAACCTTCCAGAAAAAGAATTCAGAATAATGATAGTGAAGCTGATCCAGGACCTCGGAAAAAGAATGGAGGCAAAGATCAGGAAGATGCAAGAAATGTTTAACAAAGACCTAGAAGAATTAAGAACAAACACCTAGAAGAATTAAAGAACAAACACACAGAGATGAACAATACAATAAGTAAAATGAAAAATACACTAGAAGGAATCAATAGCAGAATAACTGAGGCAGAAGAACAGATAAGTGACCTGGAAGACAGAATGGTGGAATTCTCTGCTGCAGAACAGAATAAAGAAAAAAGAATAAAAAGAAATGAAGACAGCCTAAGAGACCTCTGGGACAACATCAAACACAACAACATTCGCATTATACGGGTCCCAGAAGGAGAAAAGAGAGAGACAGGACCCGAGAAAATATTTGAAGAGATTATAGTTGAAAATTTCCCTAACGTGGGAAAGGAAATAGCCACCCAAGTCCAGGAAGTGCAGAGAGTCCCATACAGGGTAAACCCAAGGAGAAACATGCCAAGACACATAGTAATCAAATTGGCAAAAATTAAAAGCAAAGAAAAATTATTGAAAGCAGCAAGGGAAAAACGACAATTAACATAAAGGGAACTTGCATAAGGTTAACAGCTGATTTCTCAGCAGAAACTCTAAAAGCCAGAAGGCAGTGGCATGATATACTTAAAGTGATGAAAGGGAAGAACCGACAACCAAGATTACTCTACCCGGCAAGGATCTCATTCAGATTCGATGGAGAAATCAAAAGCTTTACAGACAAACAAAAGCTAAGAGAATTCAGCACCACCAAACCAGCTCTACAACAAGTGCTAAAGGAACTTCTCTAAGTGGGAAACACAAGAGAAGAAAAAGACCTACAAAAACAAACTCATAACAATTAAGACAAAGGTAATAGGAACATATATATCAATAATTACCTTAAATGTGAGTGTATTAAATGCTCCAAACAAAAGACACAGGCTCACTGAATGGATACAAAAACAAGACCCATATATATGCTGTCTACAAGAGACCCACTTCAGACCTAGGGACACATACAGACTGAAAGTGAGGGGATGGTAAAAGATATTCCATGCAAATGGAAATCAAAAGAAAGCTGGAGTAGTAATACTCATATCAGATAAAATAGACTTTAAAATAAAGAATGTTACAAGAGACAAGGAAGGACACTACATAATGATCAAGGGATCAAACCAAGAAGAAGATATAACAATTATAAATATATATGCACCCAACATAGGAGCACCTCAGTACATAAGGCAACTGCTAACAGCTCTAAAAGAGGAAATCGACAGTAACACAGTACTAGTGGGGGAGTTTAACACCTCACTTACACCAATGGACAGATCGTCCAAACAGAAAATTAATAAGGAAACACAAGCTTTAAATGACACCATAGACCAGATAGATTTAATTGATATTTATAGGACATTTCATCCAAAAACAGCAGATTACACTTTCTTCTCAAGTGCACATGGAACATTCTCCAGGATAGATCACATCTTGGGTCACAAATCAAGCCTCAGTAAATTTAAGAAAATTGAAATCATATCAACCATCTTTTCTGACCACAACGCTATGAGATTAGAAATCAATTACAAGGAAAAAACGTAAAAATCACAAACAAATGGAGGCTAAACAACATGTTACTAAATAACCAAGAGATCACTGAAGAAATCAAAGAGGAAATCAAGAAATACCTAGAGACAAATGACAATGAAAACACGACGATCCAACACCGATGGGATGTAGCAAAAGCAGTTCTAAGAGGGAAGTTTATAGCTATACAAGCCTACCTCAAGAAACAAGAAAAATCTCAAATAAACAATGTAACGTTACACCCAAAGGAACTAGAGAAAGAAGAACAAACAAAATCCAAAGTTAGCAGAAGGAAAGAAATCATAAAGATCAGAGCAGAGGGCTTCCCTGGTGGTGCAGTGGTTGAGAGTCCACCTGCCGATGCAGGGGACGCGGGTTCGTGCCCCGCTCCGGGAAGATCCCACATGCCGCAGAGCGGCTGGGCCCGTGAGCCATGGCCGCTGGGCCTGTGCGTCCAGAGCCTGTGCTCTGCAACGGGAGAGGCCACAACAGTGGGAGGCCCGCATGCCACACACACACACAAAAAAGATCAGAGCAGAAATAAATGAAATAGAAACAAAGAAAACAATAGCAAAGATCAATAAAACTGAAAGCTGGTTCTTTGAGACAATAAACAAAATTGATAAACCATTAGCCAGAAAAAGAGGGAGAAGACTCAAATCAATAAAATTAGAAATGAAAAAGGAGAAGTTACAACAGACACTGCAGAAATACAAAGCATCCTAAGAGACTACTACAAGCAACTCTATGACAATAATATGGACAACCTGGAAAAAATGGACAAATTCTTAGAAAGGTACAACCTTCCAAGACTGAACCAGGAAGAAATAGAAAATATGAACAGACCAATCACAAGTAATGAAATTGAATCTGTGATTAAAAATCTTCCAACAAACAGAAGTCCAGTACCAGATGGTTTCACAGGTGAATTCTATCAAACATTTAGAGAAGAGCTAACACTCATCCTTCTCAAACTCTTCCAAAAAATTGCAGAGGAAGGAACACTCCCAAACTCATTCTATGAGGCCACTGTCACCCTGATACCAAAACCAAAGACACTACAAAAAGAGAATTACAGACCAATATCACTGATGAATATAGATGCAAAAATCCTCAACAAAATACTATGAAACAGAATCCAACAACACATTACAAGGGTCATACACCATGATCAAGTGGGATTTATCCCAGGGATGCAAGGATTCTTTAATATACGCAAATCAATCAATGTGATGCACTCTATTAACAAATTGAAGAATAAAAACCATATGATCATCTCAATAGATGCAGAAAAAGCTTTTGACAAAACTCAACACCCATTTATGATAAAAACTCTCCTGAAAGTGAGCATAGAGGGAACCTACCTCAACATAATAAAGGCCATATATGACAAACCCACAGCAAACATCATTCTCAATGGTGAAAAACTGAAAACATTTCCTCTGAGATCAGGAACAAGGCAAGGATGTCCACTCTTGCCACTATTATTCAACCTAGTTTTGGAAATCCTAGCCATGGAAATCAGAGAAGAAAAAGAAATAACAGGAACACAAATTGGAAAAGAAGAAGTAAATCTGTCACTGTTTGCAGATGACATGATACTATACATAGAGAATCCCAAAGATGCCACCAGAAAACTACTAGAGCTAATCAATGAATTTGGTAAAGTTGCAGGATACAAAATGCACAGAAATCTCTTGCATTCTTCCACACTAATGATGAAAAATCTGAAAGAGAAATTAAGGAAACACTCCCATTTACCACTGCAACAAAAAGAATAAAATATCTAGGAATAAACCTATCAAGGGAGACGAAAGACCTGTATGCAGAAAACTCTAAGACACTGATGAAAGAAATTAAACATGATACCAACAGATGGAGAGATATACCATGTTCTTAGATTGGAAGAATCAATATTGTGGAAATGACTATACTACCCAAAGCAATCTACAGATTCAATGCAATCCCTATCAAATTACCAATGGCATTTTTTACAGAGCTAGAACAAAAAATCTTAAAATTTGTATGGAGACACAAAAGACCCCGAATAGACAAAGAGTCTTCAGGAAAAAAAACGGAGCTGGAGGAATCAGACTCCCTGACTTCAGACTATACTACAAAGCAACAGTAATCAAAACAATATTGTACTAGCACAAAAACAGAAATATAGATCAATGGAACAGGATAGAAAGCTCAGAGATAAACCCATGCACCTATGGTCAACTAATCTATGACAAAGGAGGCAAGGATATACAAAGGAGAAAAGACAGTCTCTTCAATAAGTGGTGCTGGGAAAATTGGACAGCTACATGTAAAAGAATGAAATTACAACACTCCCTAACACCATACACAAAAATAAACTCAAAATGGATTAGAGACCTAAATATAAGACCGAACACTATAAAACTCTTAGAGGAAAATATAGGAAGAACACTCTTTGACATAAATCACAGCAAGATATTTTTTTTGATCCACCTCCTAGAGAAATGGAAATAAAAACAAAAATAAACAAATGGGACCTAATGAAACTTAAAAACTTTTGGAAAGCAAAGGAAACTACAAACAAGACGAAAAGACAGCCCTCAGAATGGGAGAAAATATTTGCAAACGAATCAACAGACAAAGGATTAACCTCCGAAGTATATAAACAGCTCATGAAGCTCAATATTAAAAAAACAAACAAGCCAATCAAAAAATGGGCAGAAGACCTAAAGAGACATTTCTGCAAAGAAGACTTAGAGATGGCCAAGAAGCACATGAAAAGCTGCTCAACATCATTAATTATTAGAGAAATGCAAGTCAAAACTACAATGAGGTATCACCTCACACCAGTTAGATTGGGCATCATCAGAAAATTTACAAACAACAAATGCTGGAGAGGGTATGGAGAAAAGGGAACCCTCTTGCACTGTTGGTGGGAATGTAAATTGATACAGCCACTATGGAGAACAGTATGGAGGTTCCTTAAAAAACTAAAAATAGAATTACCATATGACCCAGCAATCCCACTACTGGGCATATACCCAGAGAAAACCATAATTCAAAAAGACACATGTGGGCTTCCCTGGTGGTGCAATGGTTG
Organism: Mesoplodon densirostris; assembly: GCF_025265405.1. Lineage (NCBI taxonomy): Eukaryota > Metazoa > Chordata > Mammalia > Artiodactyla > Ziphiidae > Mesoplodon > Mesoplodon densirostris. Next base: position 159,658,585 of record NC_082664.1, on the reverse strand, counting down.
AGAATACGCCTGCCAATGCAGGGGACACATGTTCAAGCCCTGGTCCAGGAAGATCCCACATGCCGGGAAGCAACTCAGCCCGTGCACCCCAACTACGGAGCCTGCACTCTAGAGCCCGTGAGCCACAACTACTGAGCCTGCGTGCCACAACTACTGAAGCCCGTGCACCTAGAGCCTGTGTTCCACAACAAGAGAAGCCACTGCAATGAGAAGCTGGCACACTGCAACAAAGAGTAGCTCCTGCTCACCGCAGCTAGAGAAACCCTGCGCACAGCAAAGAAGATCAACTCCGCCAAAAATAAATAAATTTATTTAAAAAAAAGACACATGCACCCCAATGTTCATTTCAGCACTGTTTACAATAGCCAAGTCATGGAAGCAACCTAAATGCCCATCAACAGATGAATGGATAAAGAAGATGTAGTACATATATACAATGGAATATTACTCAGCCATAAAAAGGAATGAAACTGGGTCATTTGTAGAGACATGGATGGATCTAGAGACTGTCATACAGAGTGAAGTAAGTCAGAAAGAGAAAAACAAATATTATATATTAACACATATATGTGGAACCTAGAAAAATGGTACAGATGAAACAGTTTGCAGTGCAGAAATAGAGACACAGATGTAGGGGACAAATGTATGGACACCAAGGGGGGAAATTGGGGGCTGGTGGTGTGATGAATTGGGATATTGGGATTGACATGTACACACTAATATGTATAAAATGGATAACTAATAAGAACCTGCTGTATAAAAAAATAAATAAAATAAAATTGAAAAAAAATTTTTAAATGGGCATTCTCTTATCTAACTACAGTGTCATTATCACTTTTAACAACAATAATTCATTGATATCACCTGGTACCTGCTCCATAATTAAAATTCCTGAAATGTCAAAATTATATATATATATTACCTATATAATTAATTATATATAATATATAATTATAATTAGTATAATTATATATAATATATATTACATATATAATTGATACATATATAATTGATATATATATTATATTATATATAATTTATATATAAATTATATAATATATAAAAATTTTATATATGTAACTTATATATATAAATGAGGACATAAATGGTACCAGACTAATAATAATGTGTATTAGAGATATTTTCAAATCTGTACGTGTATGTTTATCTCATTATCTTTAATTGTTGCACAGTTTTTCATAGTAGGACCATATTATAATTTTTTAACCAATTCCATATTGATGGCCATTTAAGTTTTTCAGATATTTTTATCATATATACATGCATATATATATGAGTATATAATATATATCATTCTTTAATGTAAGATACTTCCATCACTTCTAAATTTATCCTTATTATAAATAACTTTCTATACAAGTATTTGCCTGCATTTATGTCTTAGGACAAATATCTAGAAGCTGAATCACTAAACTGGAAGAGACAAACTTTTTAAAACAAAAGTCTTACATGGTTAATTATTCAACTACCAATCAGAAAGTATATACTACTGTTGATCACAAACAACACTAAAAAAAAAAAAAATCATGAGGGAAATTTACAGAGGACATTCTGGGTATCTGTTACCAATTATACCATGAGCTTTGGCTTGAGCTTTCTGAACCATCTCCTTCATTCTCATAAAACAGAGTATAGGAGTCCCAAAAGTGTATCCTTCAAATACCCCAGGATAACAACTTAAGCCAAAGAGAATTATTTCTGTATTAACCACACAGCAGCAACAGCTGCACCCTGTGACCAGTGACACAGAAGATACACACCAGAGGTTTAGGCTCTGGAGTTAGACACAGATTTGAATTTGTCTCTACAACTTGATGCTTACTCTCTCATGATACCTCTGTTTATCAACTTCTGTTCCCTTCTTTCCATATCCTCCCCTTGCCTCTCAGCTCTCAATTTCAAACATCCTGCCTTTGCCACCAGACTAATCTTCCCCTGCACTGGTTCACATCCTTCCCTTCGAAGGGCTTCCAGTGCCTGAGAGAGAGTTCCACGTCGGACTGGAACACAGAAGCTTGTAACTGACCATCACGCCCACCAACAACACTGGGAAAAGGAGAAGAAGAAAAACTGGATAAACAAGCAAAAACATATGTTTTTAAAGCTATTGGGAACCACAGTTTCAAAAAAAAGTCTAAAGTCACTAAATTGGAGAGAGAGCCAGGGGGCTCCGCCCTGTGATCAGAGATGGCACTTTGTTTCAGAAGTGCTGGCTGAGTTGGGGAAGGGTTGTGTGGGTGAGTGTGCTGTAGACAGAAGAGAGGTGATGGATGATCCCTGTGAAGATTAACCGGGAGCAGAGATGTAAATGCAGTGGTTCCCCCTCCCACCCCACCCCCTTGCCCCTGAGCACGCGAGGTATACTCACATCCATTCAGGTTTATGCAGTCAGAGAGTTGGAAAAAATAGTTTAGGTTATTCTAGTTCAAGGTTCTGAATTTTGGCTGCATGTTAGAATCACCAGGGAACTTTTAAAAATACGTTCTGGGGGTGCAGGGGGAGGGCAAGGGGACTTCCAGACAAATTAAAACAGAAGCTCTGCGGGCAAGGCCCAGACCTCAGCACTTCCTAAAGTTCCCAAGGTGATTCTGGGATGCAGCCAACATTAAGAAGCACTGGTTTAATTCAACATGCTTCTATCATTCCTTAGACTTTAGATTAGATCCTCATGTGTTAAACTATTTTATCTTCTTCCCACTACTGAGGGCTCAGGCTACCTCTCGGCTACCTTTGTGTCTTTACAGCATCCACCAAGGTGCTCTGCATGTAGTAGGTATTCGATAAATGTTCTTGACGTGATCGATTAAATACACTCCCATGAGAGTTAGTCATTAGGAACTCAACGTCAGGAACAAAATGCATTTCTTACAACTTCAAATTGAACACATCAAATATAGGAGAGAGAAGGACATTCCCAAGCCAGAAACATTCACACCTTATACTTTACGTCAGCCCAGGAGAGTGGAAATGAATACATTTCCAGGGAAATCACCTCAATAAAAATGAAAGAAAAAGTCTGTTTCCCTGTCTCAAAAGATTTTCTTCTCTTTCTGGAAACTCACTGACTTTAATCCAGTTGGATCTAGCAAAGTAACAAAGACATTGGCTTCATGGCCACCTGGTAACCATGGTTACCTGGTTTGATTTCCCCCTCTAGCCGTGACAATCTGTGTGATCCAGGGCAAATTATTTAACCTCTCAAATTATTTAAACTCTGAGCCAGAGTTTTCTCATATATCTTGTTAAAAGATAAACTGAAGCATATTAAATTTTTTAAGAGTTTATTTGAACAAAAATTGACTTGAATCAGGGAACATCCAATCTAGCGGATAGAAAGTTGCTCCAAGGAGCTGTACAAAATGAAAGACATTTATAGCCAGAAGGGAGTGGGAACAAGGAAGTTATTCTAGGCAAAAAGTGGGTTGGTTATTGCAAGGTTACTTTCCTGTAGGGGATGCGGGGGTCTATCAGGCAGATGACCTAACTAGTGCAGATAAGGTGTTTCCTGATTGACTGGCTTAAGACTCCATTTCTGGAAGAGCGGAAACTGTAATTAAGTATGGGTTTGGTGACGTGGCACTTGGCATAAGTGATTCCGTTTTGGGCCCGTTGACTTGTTCTTAACAATATAAAATGGAAAAAAAAAAACCATAGAACTAACTCATAAAGTTGTGGGGAAGATTCAATGCAAAGTTTCAAGTCTAGACATCTAGCCCATAGTGGGCATTCAAATACTACTTCTGTGTATTCTTGGGGACCATAGAATATTATATGTCTTCATATATTAATATATATTATATTATATGTTATATATATATTATATTATTATATGTCTTCATATATTCTGTGGTATTAAATCAAGTTGAGTCCTTGCCTGTAGTCCTGATTCCCAGAACTCATCCAACACCAAACTGGCCACCGAAGAGCTAAGGCGATTCCCCCATCAAGACTAGAAAGGGTTCAGTTAGGACGGGTCTGTAAGATAACACATCACATCAGTGGAACCGGAAATTGGGCTGGTTGGGGAAAAGAAAGATGGATTTTTCCCTTACTGAAGGGAGAGCTGAACTCTTGAACCAACTGGATGTGTTTTCCTGTGTTTTGCCGACTAGCCAAAAGCGGTGGGCGGATGGATGTCTCTGCCTATTTCCTCCCGGTTGTTTTCACAGACCTACACTTTGAGAGGGCTAATTGTTGAGTCCTCATCTTTCTTCCCCACAAGAAGAGGGCTTTGTTCAGCGATTAAATCAGGCTGAGAGGCAAAGCCTTTCCATTTTAGATCAAGGTTTGGGCCCCCAAGTAAAAGAAATATCGCTTCTTTTTCATTTAGCTGACAATGTTTTCTCCCTTAGAGAATGAATTGGAGATTTCCACCCACCAGAAAGGCCCCACCGTGACTCATACGGATATCAAAATACCAGGAGGTGAGACCCCAGCTAGCAAAGCAGAGCATGAAGACAATCGTTTAGACATCTTGTTTCTACTTCCAGTGAATGAACACAAGCAAAGATCGCCTTTGGTTCATCTACACAATGGCCTCAGCCCTCTCCCTTCCTTTGTTTTGGGGTGTATTGCATTTCAGACTCACAGGGAGAGAAAACCCTGCCAGTGGCTGGGTTCTGTGTGCTCATCGTCACCATCTCGGGAGGTTTCTTTGCTGCCCAGCTTTGCAAGACTTGATGGACTTTTCTCTGAAGTTCTAGAGCTGCTGAGAACTTCTCGTTGTTGCTGTCTAAAGTCATCACCTTCTCTGAGATTAAAGCATTGTGTTCCATGGCTTTAATCTGAGTATAAACTTCTTCAGTCCTTTCTTTGGGAAATAAATATTGCCTAAGTTTCTTAGTGCAAGTCACATGGCACATTCACCCTTTAAACAGGAGGCTCTAAGCAGCTTGGGTCCAGCGGGGTTGACAGCCAGCACCAAAAAGCAACGCAGGCGAGCACAGGGGCTGAGGAACCCCATGCAGCATCACTGAGAAGGGGGAAGAGGGTCAACTTGCAGGAGAGGAAGGAAGTTGTCTTCTCAGCTGTTAGTCTAGTGGGTAATGGCTATAGCTGGCAGCTTAGAGCTTTAATGCCACACAGAGCTTCTGACACATCCTGGGGCACTGTTTTCTCTCCCATTCTTTCCAGGGAAGTAACTCTCAGTGAAAAAAGAGCTGGATCAGGAGTCAAGTCGGTTTAGTCCCAGCTGCTATTATGCCTGCAATCGCTTCCCCTCTGTGAGACTTGGTTTCCTCATCTGTAAAGTGTTAGGGTTGAACTAGAGGACCTTGAAGACCCCAGCTCGAGCCATCATGGCTTCAAAGACTAAAAGGCTCATATGATGATGTGTTTATAATTCTCTTTGATAGGAACTAATGTTTTTCTCATTCATCTCCTATAAAATTTTCTCCTAGCATTTAGCAGTCTTGGACCGTAATAGGACCTCTATAAACCCCAAGTGAGTGAATGAAGGAACGAACCTGATTTAACCCACTCTTCTCACTCCCGAGAAGCTCCATCTGAGTGAGGAGGCCCCAGTAGTAACACAATACTTCTTTGTCCTTAACTGTCCTTTTCCAGCTTCTCACTCACCTAATCCTTTGTGAGCTGTGGATTTTAAAGACCAGGAATTACTTGTCCAAGGCCAAGTTATTCTACTGGCAAAGTATACCAAATGTCCGAAAAAGAAAAACACTTAAGTGATTTTTTATAAGATGAATATAAGTCTGAGTCAAAATCAGGAAAGAACAGTATAAGAAACAACAATTATAAGCCAGTTTCACATTTAATATAGTGTGAGGCTAGAACCAAAAGGCTTGATTTCAGTAAAGACTGCTAAGAATGATGACTGAAATCGAATTCCTAGTGACCTTCATTTCAGTTTCCTCCTGAATCAGTAAACAAATAAAACACAAAATATACGAGATGAAGACACAAGTAAGAAAGTGGATACAGCTTCCCAACTCTTGCCTAGTTTCTCAGAGACGTGCTTCCTAAGTTTTGTTTTCTGTGAAGAGAAGGCAGGATGAGAAATCCACCACATCAAAGAGCCCAAGTCACCAGTTTTCTTCCATGTGTGCTCTAGAAAAAGGAGAAGGGTCATATCATCATTCAAGGGTCTATCTATTACTATATAAAGCAATTCCTTTTTTCCACTACAAGGACCACAATTTTGTGTCTTTGAAGCATTGTGTTTTTATTGCATTACTGGGTCCAGAGTAGACTTGACCATAGCCTATTACAAATATACATAAAACTCCTAACAATGTCTATCTGCAAATTGAAATCTGCAATGTATTTTAAAAATAAATAATGACCAGCTTGGGTATATCTTAGAAGGATATAGTAAAAGCTCTCATAACGTGATACAACACATCAATAGATAAAAGGGCAAAAAACACAATTTTTGTACATGCAAAAAAACCCCACATTCTGTTAAATCAACTCCAATTTATGATTTAACATAAAAAACTGATCAAATCAGGAAAAAAAAAAAAGAATTACTCGTTCAGATGTACTCTTCTTGCCACAGAACTAATTTATTCTTGTGTAAGAAAGCCCAGAGTGTTGACTGGGCTAAGGTGCCTCTGACCCAGAGCATCCGCTGAGCACAGCTCTTTGGGGGGGACTGTACCCACACTCTCAGGCCTGGTCTGAACTGGAATATGGTTAGTGTCTTTCTAAAACACAGTGAGCAACCAGATTGCTCCAGAGAGAACAGCATCTCTCCAGAAAGTCCCTTTGTCTTAACCAAGCTCTTCTTCCTGTGGCTGGCGGTGGTCTGGCTCCCTTGGAGAAATAAGGGTTTGATCTTCACTACATGCACTTGACTCACGCTCCCTGGGTATATGCTTTTTTATCCTGGTAAATGGAGTGGTGTCATGCTCTTCATTTGGTACCTGGGGCCCAGAAAGTCCCCAACAGCTGAGCTGAGGCCACGCTGTCCCCTCAATGGGCTGAGGAAACTAACAGCTAACACATTTAACTCCAACCCCTGGAGTTACAAAATGACAAATCATAATTTGTCTCACACCTTTTCCACTCCACTGTGGGTGGCGGCGGGGAGAAGCAAAGTGAATTAGCGAAAGAGAACAGGCCCCAGTAAGAAAAAGTCCCAGGCCCCGGGGGAGCAGCCCAGGAAAAGGTCTGCCTCAGTTGACAGCTCAGATGTGCAGAATAGATCAGAGGGGTGGCACTTAGAGGCCAGCCTGAGCACATGGCCGTGTCCTTGCTCCCTCCTGGAGGGGTCGGGGAGGGCTCATCTGATGCTGTGCGTTTACTTCCCCTTCCTTATTCTTCGCTCCATCCCTGTCATTCCTCACCAACTTCATCCACTGAGACATTCTGGGACTTTAATAACAAAGTAAAGAGCCTTGGGTGGGGAGTTACATCTAGGAGTTTTGTGTATATTTGTAATAGGCTATGGTCAAGTCTACTCTGGACTCACATCTTGGAGGTGAACAAAAATGCTAAATGTGTTGCCCTGGGACCAGCCACTGCTCCATTTCCAATCATGACAATGTGGTTTGTAAAGGAATCTTTTTCTTTAATGAGACACTGAAGCTCCTGCCTTCTTCTCTAGGCTGACACCTCAGCCGTACTGGAACTCTTAGGACCTGGGCATCCCCAGTGAATCTATCAGATTGCTAGCTCAGAAAGGGTGATGCTCAGTCTTAAAATGTTTACTGTCTCTAGTACTTCAAACAATGACTTGCACATAACACACCTTCAACAGATACTTGTTGGGAGGGATAAGCCCCTTCCAAGTCATATGTGAAAGCCTCACGTTCTAGTGAATGAGCCCCTCTAGACTGCACAGTAACTGAATCTGCTGTAAAAAAAAAAGTGGAGGGGCTTCCCTGGTGGCGCAGTGGTTGGGGTTCTGCCTGCCGATGCAGGGGACACAGGTTCGTGCCCCGGTCCGGGAAGATCCCACATGCCGCGGAGCGGCTGGGCCCGTGAGCCATGGCTGCTGAGCCTGCGCGTCCGGAGCCTGTGCTCCACAACAGGAGAGGCCACAACGGTGAGAGGCCCGCGTAACGCAAAAAAAAATAAAAATAAAAGGGGGGGGGTGGATAAATTGGGAGCTTGGGGTGAACAGATACACACTACTGTTTATAAAATAGATAAACAACAAGGACCTACCATATAGCACAGGGAACTAACTATATTCAATACCTTGTAATAACCTATAATGGAAAAGAATCTCAAAAAGAATAGATTTATGGGGGCCTCCCTGGTGGCGCAGTGGTTGAGAGTCCGCCTGCCGATGCAGGGGATACGGGTTCGTGCCCTGGTCTGGGAGGATCCCATATGCCGCGGAGCGGCTGGGCCCGTGAGCCATGGCCGCTGGGCCTGCGCGTCCGGAGCCTGTGCTCCGCAACGGGAGAGGCCACAACAGTGAGAGGCCCGCATACTGCAAAAAAGAAAAAAAAAAAAAAAAAGAATAGATTTATGTGTACATCTGTAACTGAATTACTTTGCTGTACACCTGAAACTAACACACCATTGTAAATCAACTATACTTCAATTTTAAAAAAAGAAAGAAAAAAGCAAAACAAAAACTGTTTTTAGGGCATTACATTGAGAATGTTTTCATCCTGCATGCTCAACCTAAACACCTGAGAGAAATCTTCCATTGCAGTTACTGCACTCGAGGAAACCCTGAGCCAGAATGATGCTGACCTTCCAGTTAGCATGGAAACAGGTAACCACCTCCATCCCAGTTAGGAATATGAAGTGCTAAACATTCTGGGTAGTGGAAGGCAATAGTTCATGGAAATCAAAGAACTACAGATCAGGTAAGAAACTTAAAAACTCATCTGCAAAGGAATATCTGTGAGTCCATAGTGATATAAATAAATGAATGAATAAGTAAATGAATGGGGAGGAGTGACTAATTTTCCTTACAGAAGAATCACACACAATCATTGTAAAAGAAAGGAAGGAAATAGAAAATTGCCGTTAGACACCAACGTAATAACATCTGCAAAGAAAATACACCAATGAATGCTAAAGTCCAAGGGTGAAAATTTAAGAAGACACAAGATATTTGTATATACTCAAAGTGTCTCCCCCCAAATCTTGATCAATTACTGTGGTGGTTTTAACACATGTCCACAAATTCTTTACTCCTCCTCCCTTCAGAGATGGAGATAATTTCCTCGAGAACTGAAAACTGAAAGGGAAAAACACTAACCTGACAGTGAAAAGTGGCAGACACCACTAATAAGAACCTGCTGTATAGGGGCTTCCCTGGTGGCGCAGTGGTTGAGAGTCTGCCTGCCGATGCAGGGGACATGGGTTCGTGCCCCGGTTTGGGAAGATCCCACATGCTGCAGAGCAGCTAGGCCCGTGAGCCACGGCTACTGAGCCTGCATGTCCGGAGCCTGTGCTCCGCAACAGGAGAGGCCACAACAGTGAGAGGCCCGCATACTGCAAAAGAAAAAAAAAAAAAAAAAAAAGAACCTGCTGTATAAAAAAATAAATTAAATTTAAAAAAATTTTTAAAAAGTGGCAGACACCACCTTCACCAAATGACTGGTTAACATCACCAGCAATAAGTCGTGTTGTTATCCTGTCCCCCAATATGATATGATGAGAAAATCACCTCCCCCAAAATGCATTAGCTTAGTCCTATCATGAGACAACCTAAGACAAATCCAAGTTGAGGAGCCTTCTGCAAGATACCTGACTAGCACTCCTCAAAAGTATCAAAGTCATTATTTTAAAAAAGGAAAGTCTGAGAAATTGTCACAAATTGAAGGAGGTTAAATGCCATGTGGGATCCTGAATGGGATTCTGGAACCGAAAGTGGATATTAGTGGAAAAACTGGGGAAATTCAAATAAAGTCTGCAGTTTTGCTAATGGTATTATACTAATGTTAATTCTTAGTTTTGATGAACGTATCATGCTTTTGTAAGATGTTAACATTAGGGGAAGCTGGGTAAGGGGTAGATGGGAACTCTCTGTGCAATCTTTGCAACTCTTCTGTAAATCTAAAAATATTCAAAAATGAAAAGGTTTTCTGAATCTATCTAGTCTATGCTCTTCATTTTATATATAAGAAATCTCGGGATGCTAACATGCAAATGTCCAGTATCCTAGCACCAGGCATGTGGTAAGTGCTTGATAAATGGTCCTTTAATTACATGGACTTTATTCTAATGGCCCTAGAACCCAGGCATCCTGGCCATGCAGTCCTGGGCAAGTCCCTATAAATATTGACTCTATAAAGTAATGAAAGTAATGTTTTTTTGTTTTTGTGTGTTTTTTTTTAAAGAAGATGTTGGGGATAGGATTTATTTATTTTTGCTGTGTTGCATCTTCATTTCTGTGCAAGGGCTTTCTCTAGCTGTGGCAAGCGGGGGCCACTCTTCATCGCGGTGCGCGGGCCTCTCACTATCGCGGCCTCTCTTGTTGCGGAGCACAGGTTCCAGACGCGCAGGCTCAGTAGTTGTGGCTCACGGGCCTAGTTGCTCCGTGGCATGTGGGATCCTCCCAGACCAGGGCTCGAACCCGTGTCCCCTGCATTAGCAGGCAGATTCTCAACCACTGTGCCACCAGGGAAGCCCAGTAGTGTTTTTTTAAAGTTTTGTTTTTAAAAGATAAAACAGAAATAAAATAAAAACAAGAAGTAGCTCCTTTCCTTTCACTAACCATGAAATTCAGATTTTCCCTAGATATGTTTAGTGAAAGAGAAAAGTTAACATGGCTAAAATCTAACTTGTCTGGCAGCTGGCACATAGTTTTAATTTTAATTTTAATTAATAGGTGGTAGACATCACTACACATTTAAAAATAAAATAAAAGGAGGACCGGTGACCATAAGAATAAATATTTCATGATACTATTTGATAGAATAGGTTTTAACCATCTCATTAAATGCCCCAGACATTTAAAGAATTCATGAAATTCTTTAAGAAGAAATTCTTTCACACAATTTACATGTTTCCATGCTTCTGTTTTCACTCTGCTTTGTCAGAAGCACTGAAGAGAGTTTTATCTTTTCTATTCCTTGTTAGACTGCTGATTTAAAGAGAGGGGGGAAAAAAGCCAAACTCTACAGACACTTTCAAAGTTCAGTTTTATAATAAAAATTGTTTGGATAATTAGACCTTGACACTCCTGAAGATAAAATAAACATGTAATCTTCTATTTTATTTTGCTCAGTAAAATTATTCAGAAGATCAAATGTAGTAAAGACAATGTAAAATTTAACATTTTGAAATTGATGTTGGACCTTGTTTAACTTAACATTTTGGAGAGTAACTGCCTCTGACATCAACTCAAGGAACACTTTTTTGCCGCTAATGTAATCAGTTTTGTAGTGACATCAGCAAAGATATGTTTATTATTTTTTTAACAAAACACACAGAAACATGTAAAAGTTTTTAACTTTTTCTTTGGAAATAATTTCAAAATACAGAAAAGTTGCAAGAATAAGAATGGAACCAAAAAAAAAAAAAACTATACACCTTTTACCTAGGTCTACCTATTGTTAATATTTTATCCCATTTGCTTTATCATCCTTCTTCTCTTTCTCTCTCCCTCTCTCTCTCTCCCTCTCCCCCCCACAAGGTGAATTTTCACTCAGTCATTTTTTGCGTAAGTTGTACGTATGGAGACATCACAGCCCTGAAACCAGCAGTGTAAGAGATGACATAGAAGTTTTTCTGTGGGGATTTTTTGCAATGTTTTCTACAAATTGTATTAGCCCTAGAAAACATTCCAGTTACATTTTAAAGAATATTTATGACAACCTACATGGCTGCTCTGTTTAAAGGTATTTTTCTCTCCAGCTAGAGAATAATATTGAGAATAACTGAAAATAATCACTTATGTTTAAATTATTTTTTAATTTTTTTTGTGTGTGTGTGGTATGCAGGCCTCTCACTGTTGTGGCCTCTCCCGTTGCAGAGCACAGGCTCCGGACGTGCAGGCTCAGCGGCCATGGCTCACGGGCCCAGCCGCTCCGCGGCATGTAGGACCTTCCTGGACCGGGGCACGAACCCGTGTCCCCTGCATCGGCAGGCGGACTCTCAACCGCTGCGCCACCAAGGAAGCCTTAATTTTTTTTTAAATTTTAAGCATTCAGTATTTCTTACTGATATTCTTTGCTTTTTCTCAAGCAACTCTCTTTCAGAAGGGTTGTATCCTTGGACACTACTGGAGAAATGGAAGAGACCAAAACATTGAAACAAAATTATTGTTTCTTCATTTCCTTTTATCATATACCATTCAGAATAATGTAACAAAATGATTCTCCCTTTAAAGAAATATCTATAAGGCAGGGAAAGGCAGGAAGTTCCAGGGTTCAGGGTACCTTGAATAATATTTGAGGGAGTCATTTTTTGTTTCATGCCCTAGAATTTTTTTATACACCAGGGCAATGCAGCTAGGGGAGATTTGAAATAGGCAAGAAGCACATTCTCAGACACATTATTTTGCAAAAGAATACAATTTAAGGTCTGGGATTGCTCGAAACTATTGCTGTTCCCCTTACACCTTAGAAGGTCTTCCTTTAAACACCCAGGGGAAACCTCAACCAGTTTAAAGGCCACTGTCCTGAACAAGTCATGGTCATCTGGGCAAAGAAGAGGTTAAACTGGAGAAAGGAGGTAAACTGAACCCAGCTTCTTGGCGATGAGATTAAGGAGATGGCCCACCCCCATCCCCATTCGACATGATCAAGAGTCGAGATTCAAAGGATGGCCAATAGGCACATGAAAAGATTCACAACATCACTAATTATCAGAGAAATGCAAATCAAAACTACAATGTGGTATCACTTCACACTGGTCAGAATGACCATCATTAAAAAGTCTACAAATGACAAATGCTAGAGAGGGTGTGGAGAAAAGGGAACCCTCCTACACTGTTGGTGCAAATGTAAATTGGTGCAGCCACTATGGAGAACAGTATGCAGGTTCCTTTAAAAACTTAAAATAGGGCTATCCTGGTGGCACAGTGGTTGAGAGTCCGCCTGCCGATGCAGGGGACACAGGTTCGTGCCCCGGTCCGGGAAGATCCTACATGCTGCGGAGCGGCTGGGCCCGTGAGCCATGGCCACTGGGCCTGTGCGTCCGGAGCCTGTGCTCCGCAACGGGAGAGGCCACAACAGTGAGAGGGCCATGTACCGCAAAAAACAAACAAACAAACAAAAAACCTTAAAATAGAGTTACCATATGATCCAGCAATCCCACTCCTGGGCATATATCTGGAGAAAACTTTAATTCAAAAAGATACATGCACCCAATGTTCATAGCAGCACTATTTACAATAGCCAAGACATGGAAGCAACCTAAGTGTCCATCAACAGATGAGCAGATAAAGAAGATGTGGTACACACACACACACACATATATATGTATGGAATATTACTCAGCCATAAAAAAGAATGAAAAAATGCCATTTGCAGCAACATGGATGGACCTAGAGATTATCATACTAAGTGAAGTAAGTCAAACAGAGAAAGACAAATATCATATGATATCACTTATATATAGAATCTAAAATATGATACAAACGAACTTATTTACAAAATAGAAATAGACTCGCAGACATAGAAAACAAATTTATGGTTACCAAAGGGGAAAGGGGGTTTGGGAGGAGGGATAAATTAGGAGTTTGGGATTAGCAGATACAGACAACTGTACATAAAGTAGATAAACAAGCTCCTACTGTATAGCAAAGGAACATTGCTCCTACTGTATAGGAAACGAATATACAGGGAACTATATTCAATATCTTGTAAAAAACCACAATGGAAAAGAATATATATATATATATATATGAATCATTTTGCTGTACACCAGAAACTAACAAAACACTGTAAATCAACTATACTTCAATAAAAATTTTTTTAAAAAATAGTTGAGATTCAGAGGGAAATGCAGAGTTGGGTGAGTGTCATTTTGTCCATTGGTCACCACTGCAGCATCTGATAAATATCGTATGATCAGAATGGCAGCCAAGAATGTGATTTGTGATTAATCAAGTGAAAAACAATTTGGTTAATAAAAGACAGAAAGGGGCCTCCCTGGTGGCGCAGTGGTTGGGAGTCCGCCTGCCGATGCAGGGGATACGGGTTCGTGCCCCGGTCTGGGAGGATCCCATATGCCGCGGAGCGGCTGGGCCCGTGAGCCATGGCCGCTGGGCCTGCGCGTCCGGAGCCTGTGCTCCGCAACGGGAGAGGCCACAACAGTGAGAGGCCCGCATACCGCAAAAAGAAAAAAAAAAAAAGACAGAAAGGTCTGAAGTAACCTGAAACAGAAGGATGAGAGTTCCCAAATGGTAGCCCTTCTTTCACTCATTCACCTTGTTCTGAGATTGGTTATTGAGTATTTATCGTGTGTGTGTGTGTGTGTATATATATATATATATATATATATATATATATATATACACACACATATATATATACACATATATATATATATATATATACATATATATATATATGTGTGTATATATATATATATGTATACCCACTGGTTCTGGTCCTCTAGAGAACCTTGATCAATTGATACAATCCTTAATATTATATACTCTCAGAGAACCCCATACTTAAACTTCGTGTTTTCATACAGCTATATAATGGTATAATGAAAGAGAGATAGAGAGATATAGATAGATAGATAGATAGATAGATAGATAGATAGATAGATAGATAGATAGATAATAAGGGACTGGCTCACACAATTAAGGAGGCTGACAAGTCCCAAGACCTGCAGGTTGAGTCAGCAAGCTGGAGGCCCAAGAGAACCAGCAATGTAGTTCCCATCCAAAAGCCGGCAGGCTGGAGACCCAGGAAGAACCAACATTTCAGGCCAGAGTCCAAAGGCAGGGGAAGACCCATATCCCATCTCAAACGCTGTCAGGCAGGAAAATTCCCCTTGCTCAGGGGAGGTCAGTCTTTTGTTCTATTCAGGCCTTCAACAGATTGGATGAGGCCCGCCCACATGAGGGAGAGCAATCTGCTTTACTCAGTCTACTGATTTAAATGTGAATCTCATCTAAAAACTCCCTCACAGAAACACCCAGAATAATATTTGATCTGGGCACCCTGTGGCCCAATCAAGTTAACATATAAAATTAACCATCACAAGGATGAAGGAAAACAGTCCAGAAGACTGACACCTAAAATTGAGTCTTAAGGGATTCGTGAGACTTGACTAAATTGGGGGGTAAAGATTTGTGATCTAGGCAGAGAGAGAAGAATGTGGAGAGGGTCAAGAATAGAAAACATGGCTCACCCTGAAAATCACAGAGGATCAGACAGTGGGAGCTGGGGTAGCCAGGCCTGGAGGTCATTAGGGGAGGTGTTGGAAGGTAAGCAGAAGGGTCCCTGGCTTGGGGGCTTTGCCTGCCACACTAACGTCCTGTCCTTTTTTGTGGGAAATGAATGGGTGGTCACTGAAAGGATTTATGCATAGCAATTATCAGGTTTCCCTTAAAAACCTTTAAATTATAAAACAATACTTACAGACATTTTCTCAAAAATGAATGAAGTGAGCTTATCACTTTAAGGAAAACAACTGACAGTATTTGTTGGCCATTTTAAGTTTTCAAGTAAAAAAAAGTTTCAGATTTGGCACTGCAACTAACATTTAAGAAACTATAATTTGTCCAGTTTGGGTGTAGGATCAAAGGAGAGTACTCACAATTATCTGAAAAGGCTATTAACATACTCCTCCCATTTTCAACTACATTTCTGTGTGAGGCTAGATTTTCTTCACATACTTCAACTCAAGCAACATATCACAATAGATTGAACACAGAATCAGATATGAGAATCTGCCATTAAAGAGATTTCTAAAAAATATAAATGCCATTCTTCTCCCTAAAAATTTTCTATTTTGAAAATTATAGTTATTTTGCATTAAATATAGGTTAGTTATAACGTGATGTGTTTATTATTTTTAAATAAATTATTAAAACATAGTTTAATTTTTTTTTCTGTTTTCATTTCAAATACACTAAATATGAATAGATATAACTCACATGAAAAAGGGCTCTTTGGAGTCTTTAATAATTTTTAAGACTGTAAAGGAGCCTTCAGATCAAAAATTTGGAGAACTGTTGCACTAACATATTGCGCTAACTGTTCTAAATTCAAAACATTCCAATAGTAGCTGAGTTACACGCTTAACAGAAAGATAGGGTGGGAAAGATATCCCTGGGGGTGTGTAGTGCCTGAGTTAATCATTAAAGGAGGCTTCGCTTTCTTGGGTGCCCTGGAGGTGTTTCCACCCTGGGTGCAATGCACTGTAGTGAGTGCTTTTGGGGTGGGGAGGGCTTTGCCTCTCTCTGTTTGCAAAGTAGAGAAAGACTATTTGTGAATCTAAGCAAACTTCCCAGGCTATCTGGAAAGGGCAAATGTGGAAGTTGAGGATCTGGAAACCTATTTGCCTAAAACGTAACCTTAACCTATGCAGGTGAACTCCTGGGAAAGCCTTCATGTACCCCAGGAATGGGGTACTCCAAAAGATGGTCTTGAGGCCCAGTTTAAAACAGGTGGGAAGGGGAAAACACAGAATCTTAGAGACTGGGCATCCTGAATCACGACCCCCTAAAGAAATCCTATTTTCTTAACGTATTTTTGGACACAGACAGTCCTCTCCATAGCCCCAGGGACACAAAAGCCCGTTTGCTAATTAACATGTGATTCATCTGGCAGCGCCTGGCTCAGCCCTGACACCTGGAGCTGACCACCAGTTAGGGCTGGGCGGAATCAGGCAGTCTCTGTAAGTTCTCCCAGCCTCAGATCCTCACCTGTAAAGTGGGGTTCACAGCATCGACTTTGCATTTAAAGGACCCGGCACCCGTGACTAGATTAATAACAGCCATTCCAGTGCTTACTCTATGCCAGAACTGTCCAGGGCTCTTCATGTGTAAGATTTAGTCCTCACAGAAAGCCTGAAAATGCATTACAGTACTGCTGCACTTCTAAGGAGACTTTTGGTCTACATTTAACACATCCGAAATTGAATTTTGTCTTGCATTGGTTGTGCATGTGGTTAGTTCTCTTTTGTAGGAAAAGTTAATAAATTGATGGTGTATTCTACTGAAAATATGGTATGAGCTCCCCCATTTTACGGATGGGGAACAAGTTAAAAATATAAAGTAATTTGTCCAGGCCCACACGTCAAGAACGCGGGAGGACAGAAGTGAACCCAGGACTATCTTTCTCCAAAGCCTGAGGTCATATCTTATTGATTCACTACACTGGGCTGGTAGTCTCCCCTCTCCCCTTGATTCTGCCACACGGCATAGATTACTGAAAATAAACTGAGCCCACCCAGGCCTCGAGTGCCCCCTCTACCCCTCTGTTCACCAAATGTAGGTGCCAGAATATCCAGGTGAGACATCTTTTGCGCAGTTAACCCGACGTCAGAGGCAGAGTTGCTCTGATGCCTGCAGCTGAAGTTTAGGCCTCAAGGAACTGAAAATGGACGGCTCGCACTCCCAGTGTTGAGCACTTATTGACAATGTAACGTTATGAAATATCTTATATATGGGGGACACGTCTGCACACTGCCCACCCTCATCCCCACCACCATCAGGTTCTAACAGTCCACCAAGCCAGCCTGTCCCTGGGCTTCATTTCACCCTAGACGTTGAATCTTGTGTGGCTAATGCGTGAAAAAAATGAGGCTTCTTCCGTGGACGTCCACACCATTAAATACATGCAAAGACACCTCTCAGGGCATGTGCGGAGGGCCTCCTTTAGTCCTAAGTGGCTGAAATACTCTGTTTTGTGCTTCTGCTGTCTTTTTCTTTTTCACTTTTTTTTTGTGTGATATAGTTGATGTACAGTATTATATAAGTTACAGGTGTATATCATAGTGATTCACAATTTTTAAAGGTTATATTCCATTTATAGTTATTATAAAATATCATCTATATTCCCTGTGTTGTATAATACATCCTTGTAGCTTATTTATTTTATACATGAGAGTTTGTACCTCTTACTCCCCCCATGCTTCTGTTGTCTTCATGGGAGTTCCCTCTGAGCATGATCTTACTTGTATGTCAGAACCTGTGGGTTGAAACCAGTGCCTAAGCCATCAATGCACTGGCTGAAGACTTGACCCAAACTACTCACACTGTGTCAAAAAAATGTGAGTTCCAACTGAAGCTGTTAAAACAGCCATTAGAACTTAACTCCAGGGACTTCTCTGGTGGCACAGTGGTTAAAAATCCACCTGCCAATGCAGAGGACACGGGTTCAAGGCCTGGTTCAGGAAGATCCCACGTGTCGCAGAGCAACTATGCCCAGGCAGCACAACTACTGAGCCAGTGCTCCGGAGCCCGCGAATCACAACTACTGAGGCTGCATGCTGCAACTACTGAAGCCCGCACGCCTAGAGCCCGCGCTCTGCAACAAGAGAAGCCACCACACTGAGAAGCCCGCGCACCGCCATGAAGAGTAGCCCCTGCTCGCCGCAAGTAGAGAAAGCCTGCACGCAGCAACGAAGACCCAATGCAGCCAAACATAAATAAATAAATTTATTTTTTAAAAAAAGAACTTTTAACTCCAGCAAACGTCAGTTGCCACATCTTTAAATGGTAAGGATTAAATAAAAGCCTTTGTCCAAGGATCTAGAAGAGTCTCCATGTTTTTCTTACTGCTCTGGATGTGTTTCCAATTTACATTTTAGAAAAATTGGGGGATTTGTCAAATTTGTTGCAAATATCTGTTAGCCTGTTGTTTTCCTTTTACTCATGTTCAAGGTTTTCTATGACATTGAACTTAAAATGTTCACAGGGTGTGGAATCTCAGTATTTCCTTTGTAGTTAATCTTATTGCTTCTAAGCCTGGTCTTTGTCCAACCAAAAATTAGACATCCACCAACATTTTCTTCTCCTTTGTTAATAGCTTGATTTTTTAAAAAACACTTAGATGGGCGGTGCAACACATAATCTGATTAGCTTTTTCATCCCAAATAGTTGGCCAATTCTCCCGCTACAGTTTATTAAGTAATTCCAAGTTAAGAGACTCTCAACCGTGCTGGTGGGAAAAGTGGAAAGTGAGCCGAGGGCAAAGTGAGTTGAGAATCAATTTGGCTGGAGGCTCCTGCCGCCGCCCGGGCCTGCAGGTGGAAGCACCTGGCATGAAGAATGCAGGCACAGCCTGCCCTCGAGAGGGACGCCACCAGCTCTGTTCACTCAGGTCACTTTGCTGCAGCAAATCCTTCCTAAGCACGCATGCCCACTCCCCACCCCACGAGGCATCCTCTCTCTATGCGACCCTGTGATCTGTTGCCTCTTAAAGGTGCTAGTCAATTTCTTGGGAGGAAAGATTAGCAAGGCGGATTCTGGACATTACCTGTGGAGTCCAGAATCTGGACTAGGGCGCCCACCTTCTCCTCAAGGGCCACTGCTGACTTCCCTGAAGACCCTGACCGTCTGACCACCAGCTGGGCACCCCAGGAAGCAAGGAGGGAAGACGGCCCATGCCTCCCAGCCCAGCGCGCAAGCAGCTTGAAACTGACCTGACCTCTCACCTGTTCCACTGCTAACTCCCATTAACTTGGAGAGACCAGAAATATGCGGAGGGGAAATTTTACAACGGTTAAAGCCACAAACCTTAGTGTCCCAGGCACTTGGATTTGAATCCTTAAAATTCACCTGCTAAGCAGCCTTGGGGAAGTTCTTTACCTTTGGCGAGTGTCGGATTCTCCATCTGCAAAACAGCAAACAGGAACTGCCTCACCCCTCAGGGCGCCTAAGGATCTCCTTAAGACCATTAAGTCTTAAGGCGTTGCAGCTGTTCCTGTTTGACAGAATGACTTTATCTGCCACTGGGGAATTCCTCACTTGTTTTTCCTGGTACGAAGAGCCACAGTCTGGCTCTAGACCCTCCATAATGAGTGTCCTTCCAGCATTCACCTTCCTGCAGCTCTCTGCACCCCTTCACCCACCATGCGTCCACCTGGTGACTCATTCTTCAGTATTTTTTCAATAACAGTCACTGTCACACAGATGACTCTCAGCTTGCCCAAAAGGCCACAAAATGGTCCTGGAAGTTGGATTGAGTCTCTTCCCACTGGAACCTTGAAAGGGGCTACAAGGGGGTGGGAGGAAGGGCAGGGAAGTGAAAGGGACCAAGAACCTGAGATGAAATGCCTTCCTGTGATTCTACCCAGGGCCCCAACACCATCTGCAGGGCTTGTATAAGAACAGCTGCTGACTGGGACTTCCCTGGCGGTCCAGTGGTTAAGAATCCGCCTTCCAATGCAGGGGATGTGGGTTCGATCCCTGGTTGGGGAACTAAGATCCCACATGCTGCAGGGTAACTAAGCCTGCGCGCTGTAGAGCCCGCGTGCCACACCTAGAGAGCCCACATGCCGCAACTACTGAGCCCTCGTGCTCTGGAGCTGACACGCCACAACTAGAGAGAAGCCCACACGCTGCAACTAAGACCAGATACAGCCAAATCAATCAATAAATAAATCAATAAAAAAGAACAGCTGCTGACTGAAGGGGCTGGGAGAAGGGATGGATGGCATTCTGAATGCCGTGATGGTAGATACATATCAGTATGTGTTTGTCAAAACACACAGGACCAAACAACAGAGTGAGCCCTAGTGGAAACCATAGATTCTAGGTAATAATAACGCATCAATATTGGCTCATCAGTTGTAACAAATGTACCACAAATGCAAGATGCTAATAACAAGGGAGACATATGCCTGGACCTGGGGGTATCCAAGAACTCTCTGTACTACCTGCTCTTCTCTCGAAACCTAACACAGCTCTAAAAATAAAGGCTATTCATTTTTTTAAAAAGGTGACACAACATTGTTTTGCAAATGCAGACATTAGGCAATCAGAATCTGCATGTCCCGTTTTGGTTTTTTTCCTTGGCCACGCCGCGCGGCCTGCGGGATCTTAGTTCCCCAACCAGGGCTCGAACCCAGGACCCTTGCAGTAGAAGTGCAGAGCCCTAACCAATGGACCGCCAGGGAAGTCCCTGCAAGTCCTGTTTGAAGGAAGGTGATGGGGCTGAGTGGTAGAAGCTTGGTGTACTGACCCCAAGTGTGATGAAAGACTCTTCCTCCCCGCCCCCCAAAAAGGACCAGAGACGCACTTCATCCGTGTATTTCAACCAGGTATTTTATTGTTCTGGCAACTGCAAAATATACAAATTTCCGACAGGCATCCCCTGTTTGAAAGCTGGCACAGCTTCATCCCAGGTAATTAATTCAGACAAATGTATACAGAACACAGAGAAGTCAGAAATCACACGTAAAAGGCCCCCAAGCCAACCAACTAACAAGACCCAATCTATACAGCTTTCCATCTTCAGGATCCCTTATACATATTAAATAAATAAATAGCACATCTGCTATCAAAATAATAAAAAAATAAATTTCAAGTATTAGAAACGAAAACGTCATTGGCGTGGTTCAAACAGTCTTTCTTCCCCCCCGCCCCCAAACGAAGAGCTTCGCCCACGGTCTCAGGACAGAAGGAGGAGAGGGGTGAGCCCGCCCCCAAAACAAACATGCAAAGCTAAAAATATTGGTCCCAGATGTTTTTCGGGGGGTGAGGGAGTGAGAGTCAATGGTCGGCGTTGCAGAAGCCCTGAGACCGTGGCTCAGACACACCCTTGTCCACCGCCTCCCTCCTCAGATGTCAGGCCCCTGGTCTCCAGTCTCCCAGCCTCGGCTCTCTCCCCATCTCCCCTCCACGCCTGTATTGATCTATCTCCCCACTGAGGCTCCTGAAAACCAAGGTCCCTGGTTAGGCCAAGTGCATCCTTTGTGGATGCACTGATTTCGGGCAGTCAGAGGCAAGGGGGGACACACCTTCACGAAGACCCCACTCAGACCAGCCATGAGAGTCAAAATTCAGGGTCAGCTCCGACAACCAGAGAAGGAATCAAAAGGTGGACATAAGAGAGCCATTCTCAAGAGCAGAGCTGCAGGGCCCTCCGTCTAAAAACACAAACCTACACACACACACACACACACACAGTCTGACAAGACAGCGGGAAAGCGAGAAAGTAACCAGTCTTGCACGGGAATGTACAGAGACATCGTCTTGGGAAGATGGCCAGTTAAGGGAAGGGAGGATTTGAATGGTTTTGTGTGAAACCCACAAACCTGGTTGTAGGGTGTCTGAATCGTGTTCCCATTTCTCCCAACCAGAGGAACATGCATTTTTCTACAAGCTCCTCTCAAACAAAACCCCCAAACAGCTCCTCTCCCCACTCCCAGCTCCAGCTGTCTAGACGCCCCTGCCTCTACCCCCAGTGACTACTGCACAAGCTAAGAGGGGTAAGGATGTGGGACCCCAAAGCAGAAGGCAGGAAGGGAAGGTGACCTTTGGCACCGGCTTTCAGAAATCCTGAAAAGGGTCATTTGGACAAACTCTACTGCTGAGTCCAAATCCATCCTCCTGGGCCTCGACACCGCCCCTCCCCCAGTCCTCGGAGGCCTCAGAGGAAAACCCGCAGGCGGAAACTACAGGTGTTTAGAACCACGTGTCCACAAGCCCTGCCTTGAACCACGCCCCCAAAATGCCACAGGGGCCATGAAGGCAAACGAGGACATTCTCTCCTCCAGAATCGCCCAAGGCACCCAGCTCCACGCTGGGCACACAGCAGACGCGTGACACAAGCGTAGGGAACCGAGCTGAATCCTGCCAGGAGACAGCGGACAGCCAGGCTCTCGGAGGAAGTGGCCGCGAGCGGGGCCTGGCTTGGGCCACTGTCCCCACCAGGGAAACACAGGAAGTGATGAAGGCCCCAAAGGAGGCGGCCAGACCCTCGTTCCCCAGCCGTTTTAAGGGGTGAGGGGTCCCTCCCCTCCCCACAGGCTGCCCAACTCCCACATCCTTTCAGAGATCCAACCCCCAGGGCGCAAAATGCAAACATCTAAGTTCCTGAAGGTGTGACTTTCAGGTCACACTCTCTGCCACAAAAAAAGTGCACGAGCCAGCAGCCCCGGGAAAGCCGTGTCCCAGGTGCCTCGAATCCAGGCGGGAGCCTTCCCTGGGAGGCGAGGCCCCGGTGCTCTTTCAGCAACGTATTTCCTCCTACCTCCGCAACTAGACGGTCCCACACCATCTTCAGAGACAGGACACACACCCGGAAGGGTGAGCGACACGCGGAGGGTCGCTGCCTGGCTGACCAGCAGGTCCAGCTCCGGGCTCTCTCGGCCGACCCCAACCTAGCACGGGCCGAGGAGGCAACGTTCAGGCCGAGAGGCACCAAGAGCTTTCTGAAAGTCTTCAGTGTCCCTTAACCTTCAGCAGCTGAGATCCAGGCCCCCTTTAAGGTTAGGACTCGGGGCAGTGTCATCTCGCCAGCAGGGAAGGTCCAGAAATGAGATGAACAAGCCCACGGGGAGGCGCCGCCGTCCCGCCTCCACTGCACATCCTCCTTCCCGGGCCTCAAGGGGTCCGCGGGGCGCGGGGCCCGAAGGCCAGGGGAGCACAGGCAGGCGGGGGCCCGGTCCTCCTGGAGCAGCAGCCCCTCCTCCACGCCGCCCTCCGGGAGATGTCCTTGGGATCGCTGGCCTTGGGCAGACAGAAGGGCAGGAGCAAAGCTGCGGGAGCGAAAGGGCGGGGCGCCGGCGGGGCTGCGTCAGTGCGTCCTGGAGGCCTCCGCGCCGCTCGGGGAGCCTTTCATGTTCTGCTTTCGGGAGAAAAGACGCGGAAGCCGGTTACCATTCCTGTTGACTAGGGTTCTAAAGCAAAGACGAAAGCCATGCAGTTAAGACGTGCCCCCCTCTCCCCAACAAAGACCACGGCCCTGAAGAGCATCATCACCAAACAGTGGCCCAGGAACGTGGTGGAGGCTAAGCCCGGGGGTCCCACGGGAGAAAGACCGGGAGGGCCCCTGACATCTGCCTGAAGGACAGGGAGGCAGGGAGGGGAGGGCAGGCAGCTCCTGTGGGTCAGAGCTGTCCTGGGGAGCACTGGGTGCCAGCACCTAGGCCGCCCCCCCGCCCCCCGGCTCACGGCCCTTTAGAGCCCAAGGCTACCCTTGCCCCAACCCGGGAAACTCATGCTGGCTTCGCTGTCAGGCAGAGGAAGGGGTGGGGGGCTTAAATCTGGAGAAGCATCAGGACTCTCCTCCCAGCAGGGTATACCACAGCCCTAGGGACCTGGATGCCAGGAACACAGCTCGGATGCCGGAACTCAAGCAAGGGAGCTGAGCAGAGAAGGCATGTGTCAGTAAAGCTCTCACCCCGTTCTAATAAAAGCAATCCTACCCGGAAGCCCCACCCCAAAGATGCTGGCCAGTACCAAAAACCCCTTAAAAAATATTTTTCAATCAGCTGGGAACAGACGATGGCTGCCACCACACAGCAGCAATCTCTTGACCTACCCTCCCTAACCCACCCTGCGGGAAAGGGAAGCAGAATCTTTAAAAGTGTTCTCTTGCATCCTGAGTGTCTCCACCAAGACTGTCTCAAAGGGGCGGCAGGGAGAGTGGAACCCAGGCGGACAGAAATGTAAGCATCACCAAGGCTCACTCCCCTCCCGCGTGAACCAGGGGGCTGAGGTGGAGAATCTCTACAGAGGACCATCGCAGGGCTGGCAGCACGGAAGCCAGTGCCTGATCTGAGCCCGCTCTCAGCTGGACTCAGGAGCCCAGGTGACCGACCCTCCGACCACGAGTGCATCAGACAGCCCCTGTGAGCGGGGTGTCTCCTGGGGAGGCCCCCAGCCTCGCAGCCAGAGAGGACCCAGTCAACCCGTGGGGTCAGAGATGGAGGTGCTGGCTCCCACCCACCCTGGGACACCTCATGCCCAAGGCTGGAGCACCCACAAACGATGGCAATGCAACGATGACACGGGGGACCACAGGCACAGGCCATGTCATTCGCTCATGGTGCCCCTGGCTCTGGACACATGGGGGATCTCAAGACAATGGGGCTGCTCTTTAAAAACACACAAGTTCTGGGGCACAGGGTGTATGAGTCACAGACTTCACAATGGCCAGTCTTCACGCAGACTGAGACGCCCCAAGGGCTGAGATGCCATGACCCAGAGAGACGTGGAGGGGACAGGAGGGCATGCACGGAGCCATTTACCTTTCCAAGGTTAGTAAGGAGAAAACTTTGAGAAAATATGACAGACAGTTCGTCTTTCAAGCATAGTGGGGGGGAAGGAAGAAACATGTTGGGAAAGAAAAACAAAACAAAACATCTTTAGTAGGATTCTCTTCTTAGCGTGCATTTGAAACTTAAAAGTCAAGGATGCATCGTGAGGGCCAGATGGTCCGTTGGTCCCGAGCCCTAGTGCAGCCCCTGGAGAGTGGACTGCAGGGCGGGCGCTGAGTCCCACCTGGCTGTCGTGCCTGTTTTACCAGAGCACCAGCATCACCGGCATCCTCAGGCCACAACACTAAGACCCCAGGGGCACCCCACTCCCTAGTCCCTAGGCGCTCCTGCTGCCCATGAGGAGAAATCCCCCTGGCCTGTAGAGGAGGGAACACAGACCAGAGAGCCCTGGATGTAACCACTAAAGCACAGGGCATCACATCTCCCACGGGAACAGCTACTGTGCACCAGGCACTGACCACATGTCAGGTATCTTGCTAAGTGCTACATCCATATTCTCATCATCAAAACACCTGGACGCTGGGACACCTGAGTGGATGCAGGTGTGATGGGTCCAGAGAACACATTTTTGCTGAACTGAAGGGATTTTGGCCACAGGCATTATTAGCCTTAGAGATGGACAAGTTCAACCTTAGAGGGTTGGGGGATGTGCCTGAATGGACCCCTCGCAGCAAGAAGATTTCTCTCCTGGCAGCATCAGGCCATGGGTCAGAAGGAACAGGATACACACCGATGCAAAACCATAAGGTTCCAAACCCAAAGGCTAGTTTTCACACAAGGAGGACTCTTGATCCCAGGACATCCTGGGTGCAACACCTGGCATCAAGGGGGTAACGGACGTGGGACTGTTACTCTTAAAGACTGAACTCAACGGGCAGGCCCACCATTAAATAAACGCGTCTCAGCCACGGGAAGCAGCTGCAGGGGAGAGGCTGCAAGAAAGAGAAAGGAAATTGAACAGCTCGGGGCCACGCCCCACAGGCTGCAAATGTCAGGTGCCCAGGATAGGCAGGTCAATGGGACCCTGGCTGTTCTGGAAACCGGCAGAGAGAAAACAGCCAGGCTTTGGGACTGGGAGACCCATTCAAGGGCTGGTTCTGCTACGAAGCAGCTGGGTGACCGTGGGCGAGACTCACCCTCATCTGAGCAACAGGGACAGGAACTGCCTTGCGACCTCCTGGGGTTATTTTAAGGACCAAAGACTCGGGATGTGTACAAGCCGTAAAGTGATGAAATATATTTCTCAACAAGTGGTACCACCTAGTCCAAGCATGATGCCCCAAAGCTCCTATTTTCCAAGAACAAGCCACGTTTCTGCGTGAATTAGTCCAGGTAGCCTAACCAGCGAAAGGGACGTGGGGTGGGTGTGGCTCGTGGCGTTGGGATGATATTTCAGGGTGTCTCTTATTAAAACTCTGCAAGATAAAGGCCTCAGTTCCTTCTGGGGCTGGGGGCCACCGGAGCAGAGGAAGCGCTGGATTATCCAGCAGCTGCTAACACTGAACTCTCTGCAGAGAAAAAGCTGCACCCCATCCTGAACGTGACCGTGAACGTCGAGCAGGTTGTGATACAGGACAACCCGATGCAGAATGATGGCTCCCAAACAGACCTCTCCAGAGCCTGGGGGTCCCGGAGGCCCTGAAGGTGGGGGGCCTTGCCAGGACAGGAGGGAGAGGCTTGGGTCCTCCACTCTTTGTTTTGCAGGTTAGGCTCTGGGTAAACTTTCCTTTCAAAATGACAGGGCTCTCCCGGGAGAGGCCCAGAACTTAAAAGACAACATCAGCAGGCACAAACCCAGCTCCCGCCAAAATCTGACTCTAAGAGGGAAAAAGCAGATAGACATCCAGCCATCAAGCACTGCAAATACTAACAATCGCCCCGGCCCCGCAGTGGCCGCAGCAGCAGGAGGATGCACCCAAAACCCGCCGACTTCCTGTATCCTTTTCTGAAAATCCATGAATCCCTTATTCTTCCTCCCATCCCATCTTCCTCCTTCAGATTTCACAGAAACTGGCATTACCCTCAACACTTTAACAGATAGGAGGCCAAACTGGCAAGCAAGGAGAAAGAGATGCAAAAAGCAAAAGTATTCAGAGAAAAATACTTACAAACAGGCTTTCCCTAGCAAAGGCTGCAGAGAGAAAAGGTGGGAGAGAGAGTCAGTTGAGGGAGAGGGTGAGGGCCCAGGTCATCGGGGACCAGGCAGCCTCCGCGGGGACAGAGCCCTGGACCCTCCCGGCCATGTCCAGCCAGTGGCCCTGCACACCGCCCAACCCCCACCTAGCCGGTCCCCACGGTGTCTGTGACTGCGGCCTCTAACCTTCCAACTATGACCCCACCGTTTACACCAACGCAGGATATCACTGACACACCACTTCAGTTCTCAGTTTTCATAAAAAGCACCTCTGACGTTAGACCTGAAAGGAGCACTAATTAGACATCTCCCAGCCAGTCTACCTCCCTCATTTTAAAAATCAGGGAGACTGAAGGCCGGGGAGGTGACGGAACCTGACAATAAAACCCCAGAGCCGGCGCCAGGAGCAGACACCACCATGTCAGAGTCTCAGCACGATCACCCCATTGATCAGCCCTTGGCAGTAGCTGCTTACTCCCCCATTCCACAGATGCGAAAACTGAGGCCTGAAGAGGTACGATGGCCTGTTGGGGCTGCGCAACACCCCCCCACACACAACACATTTTCAGACAACACACGGTTTAAATGCGTTTTGGGGGAAACGCAGGAAGAGCTTGTGGGCCTTCAGCACCCAGCTCATTAACAAATCCAATTCGAACCTGAGCCTGTGATTTCTGTGTCAGAGGCCAGGCATAGCGGGTTGGAGGTTGGGGAGACCACTGGGTGGGACCCAAATTTGTGCCCAGGGATTTCTGTGTCTCACATCCTGGCCAGGATTCTCGGGTGTTGTTGAGGAAAAGAGTGGTTTTCTGAAAAAAAATCTTAATGCCCAGTAGCCAGTACCTTTTAGCCTTTCACCATCACAGCGAATGAAATAACCTAAGAATGAAATCTAATTGGTTTTCTGCTTTGGGGTTTTTTACTACGTCATAGGAGAAAGTGGCTAGTTCCAGGTCCCCCGGCCCGGGTTCCAGCCCAGCCATGCTGGCTCCGTACACGCTCGCAGGGCCCCATCTGACAAGAGCTTTTCTCTAACGGGGAACGATGGAAAGGGAGCAAGTCAGGAAGAATACTCAGCTTGGGGACAGAAAAGACGTCCCCGGGACACACAGAAGCCAACAGCCCAGAGCTGGACGGAGACTCCTGAACTGGGGGTTGCCTTCAACTTTGAGAAGAAACTGTTCACCAAGGTGAATGGATCGCAGACACTCGGCCATTTCTTTGCTCTGCCTGGCTCTGCCTGGGGAAGACCACCTCTCCAGAATGGGCATGTGCATGCACAGCCAACGTCTCAAGGACGGATCCGGGGGTCCCACACTCAGAGAGGCATCCGTGTCCTCTCCCCGCACACCCCCAAGCGGGCCTGGGTCTGAGGCTGCCACCGCCCCGCCGGGCACGCTTCTCCCCAGCAGGCACGTTCTCCCCACCCTGCACGAGACTCGACTCAGGAAGGAGAAGGGGGTCAACGCACTTGTCCGGGCAGCTGCGTGGGCACCTCCGGGGGCAGGCAGGTAGGCAGGGCAGCGGAGGTAGAGGCCACATGCTCCTCAAAGCTGTTGATGCGAGGCTTTTTGGTGGGCTCGGGGCTGGCTAGTGGGGTGACACTATTGCGTCTCATGAGCGGGTTAGGTCCCTTCTTTGCATCCTAAGCGAGACAAAGACAAAAGAGAGAAGGCGACAGTTACGAGGAAGGGGAAGTCAATAAGCCCAAACAAAAAAATCCAAAACCAAACCAAACACGTTTCTCTGCTTCTGGATTTCACTGAGACCACAAGCCCGACCACGGTGAACGGCCCTGGACCGAGGGGCTGCTGGCTCGTCCCGTGTCTAGCACTCGGCAAGAACAAGGATGACCTCTCCTCCCGAACCCCCTGCCCGATCATTCCAAGACACCCACTCAGACAGACACGATGTTCGCAAAGCAGGCGAGGGAGGACGAGCAGGACGGTTCTGCACAGACAGTGATGCAGTTACAGCAGGGAAGAGATCAGAAGGACCTTGCTGCCAGCCTCCAAAAACACAGAGGCAGGGGTCCTGGGCATGAGGCTCGGGCAACCGCTGTGGGCAGCAGGAGGGGCAGGGGGGGAGCAGATGTGGTGTTGGACCCCCTCCCACTGACCTCAAGCCAGGATCTTCACAGTTCCTGTTCCCAGCGAGAACACCCAGCTTAGGACAGGAAACGCAAGCCTCCCCCAGCCAGGAGACCAAAGACGCAGGAAACCGCCAGCGAGGGCCGAACACCAGCCTTCTGACCAAGTGACATCTCCAGTGGAATGGGGACCTCTGAAGTCCCCCAGGGCCTGTCACTCTGTAGCTCGTGGCCCAGGAGCCTGAGCTGGGGTCTGTCTCCATTAAGCCCCTGCCCTGCTCTGAACAGTGAAGTGTTCAGGGGCCACCGGAGCCCAGTTCGGGCCCAACCCCAAGAACCCGGCTGCTGGCAGTCCAGCGGGGAGGCTGCTACTCCTGGAAGGAGGGCAAACGCGCATCCTGACACCCTGGCTCAGGAGGTGCCGTCACAGCCAAGGGAAGCCGTCCGCCTTCGCTTCGGTCAACCAGCCAGGCAACTGCCATGGGAGCTGGGATTTTAATGCCAAAATCTTCTGGCCAAGCTCCTTGGGAACAGGGACAAGAACATCACACTCAGTGTAAAAGAAAGGGTCAGACTGATGCTGGCAGAGAGCTGAAGTTTGACAGTCGGTATAGAGTAAATTCAAACTTTCTTTCACAATGTACGCCTGGGCAGAACCCTGTGCTGCCCATGGGAGGCCCAGCCAGGCTGACCACCGAATTCCAGACCCCACCCTAGAGGGGGGGTCAGCTGCGGCCAGGCATTGGGGTCTCCTGGAAGATCATTCCACCCGCCGCTGCTCCCGTGGCTAACCCCCGAGTCACAGCTGTGTTTCCCAGTCCCACCTCTTCTTCACTCTTATCGTCTTCGTGGGAATCTGGGACCTGAGTGCATGCAGATGACTGAGCGGATGTGTGGGTCCCGTGACTCTGGAACCTGCAATCGTTTAACTGCCCCGGAGGAAAAGGTGACAGTAACTGGGCTACGGTTACGTTTAAAAGAGCAAGAATGTCTTCCTCCTCAACACTCACTTCTCGGGTCAAGTGGTGGGGGAAGAAGCATGGCAAGAGAGAAAAGGAAGACGATGCCGAGAAGCCACCAGACGGGCAGGCAGGAGCACGCGGATGCCGAGGACAGGGAGGGCCGTCACGAGGGCCCCTGTTCCAAACAAGACAGAACGCACCGACAGACACAGCCAGCCTTTACAAACAAGCCGCCGGGGTGGGGGTGGGGGGGCGTCCCAAGTGCTGGCGCCCACTGGTGCCGCCGCTTGGCAGCATCCTTCCCAGAAGGAGGATAGGGCAGGAGTGTGCGGGGGGGTGCGGCAGCGAGCTCGCACTCACCTCTGACCTCTCCCGATGCGTGCTCACGGACTCCACGTTCAGGTAGATGGATTCTACTCGGCAGCCTGGGCGAGGGCAGAGAAGAGGTCGGCTACCGGTTAGAGGCGTCCCGCGCTCACAGCCTCACTGCCACCCCACCAGGGAGACTGGTCTAGGAGGGGCTGCGTCACCACACTCACCGTAAGCGACAGGAGTCAGCTTCAAGACAGCATGAAGGGGGCATTTCAGGTAGGGCATCTCCTCTGAGAAAGAGAGAAGGGTTACGGTGAGACTGGAGACTTGAGGGGGGACATTCCCAGGCCCCAGTGAGAGCTTCTGCCACGTGGGGACCACCTGCAGAGGCCTCACTGGGCAGGGTGTCCCCCCCACCGCCCCACCCCGCAACCCGGCCGCTGGCCTGCTGTGCTCGAGGCAGGCGGCCCTACAAAGAACAGAACCGAAGCAAACCCAAACCCTCACACAATGCGCTGGAGTAAAAGAGTCCATTTCCCAAACAACTTAGGTGTCAGGATCCACATTTAAGTGTTAAGAGTAACATCAGAGTTTTCTGGGCTGTTAACTCCTTAGAGGTGGGCTGCCTCTTCCCCACCTGACCCACAGCCCCTGAGACGTCAGGACACAGGAATTCCGGGAGGCTGGTTCTCGAAGCCATTAAGCCCACCCAGCATCAAACTGCTCGAGTGTCTTCCAGGGGCTGCAAGGAAGCGCTAGGTGGGGGGAGGGGGAGGGGGAGGGGACGCAGCCTTTCCTCACCCCTGTCAGCAGGCTACCCCAGCTCTAAGGCCAGTTTCCTTTCCCTCTCTCCCTTGGGGGGGCTGTGACTGGCTCCCCACCCCCTGACTTCCCGGGAGAGGATGCATCGGAGGACCAGGCACCTGCGCTCTTGTCCAGGAAGTAGGCCAGGAGGCAGCGCAGGACGGCCTGGTGGCAGATGACCAGCACGTTCTCCTGCCGCTCCAGCTCCATGATCACCGGCTCCAGGCGCTGGACCAGGTCCTGGTAGGACTGCAAGGCAGAGGGACAGGGCACCGAGTTGGAGCAGAAGCCTGGCATCCGTGGCCACGCCTCTCCCACTTATAAACCAGAGACCGCATGATGGATCCTCCATCAACCTCCTCTCCCCACACCTCAGTGTGCTGCATCCCTCCCGGGCACTGGGGGACCCACCCCAACTGCCCTCTCCCTCTCACTGCTCGTTCCTGACCCTCACTCTCCACCGGGAAAGTGAGGGAACGGGGCCCTGGCACACACTGCAGCGCAGAACAGCCCTGCACACGTTATACAGAGTGAAAGACCACAGGGTGTATGATTCCACTGACGTGAAACGTCCAGAACAGGCAACTCCAGAGACAGAACACAGACTCACAGTTGTCGGGGGTGGGGGAGGAGGAACTGGGACTGACCGCTAAAAGGCTGTGGTTTGTTTATGGAGCGATGGAATGTTCTAGAATTAGTGGTGATAGCTGTACAATATTGTGAAATGTAAGAAAAACCACTGACCTGTACACTTTGGTTAAAATGGTGACTTTTATATGATGTGAATTTTATCTCAATAAAAGAAAATTGAAAAAGAAAGGGTAGGCCTGTACCTTTAAGACCACCGAGGTTCCCTCCACCCCCAGTCCCCTCTCTCACTAAGCAGGTCCCAGGGAACAAGGGCCTGGGAGGGACCAGGGACAGCGTCCTGGGCTCCAGGGAACTGACACGCTGAGCGGAAGGAAGCACCACAGATGGGAAGCACCCCCGCTGGGTGTCACCAGCCGAGCCTGCGGAGACCCCAGAGCACCGCCTACAGCTGGACTCTCCATTCAATGCTGCAGGCAGCTGCTCGCTCAGCCCGAGGGGGCTACACGGCCTAAGGGTCCCTCCACCAGCATCGATGGAGTCAGTACAAGTGACTTGCTGACGTGTCTGCCATGTCGCCCACAGTCAAGGGGGGCCTTGTGCCCAGTGAATCACCATCCAGGACTGTTTTTCTTTCCTGAATTGTCATGTACGTCATTAGAGAAACACATCTGTCCCTGCTGCTTGTGGGAAACACAATTGTGCTTCTCTTGGAGCTGTTTACAAGGTCCAACTCGGGAAACTTGATTCAAAGGCAGACGGGCCAGGACGAGCATCGGCACAGGGTAGCGGGGTGGATGCAGGGGCCCTTCCTCCCGGAGTCACCAGTAACGGGTCCCTCCGGGTCCCTAGCAGCCCCCCTCCCCAGCCTCGCCAGACACAGTAGCCTCAGAAGGACCAGCTCAGCTCCTTGCCTACAGCACCCCGGCCACCTGCCCATCACTTGCCCAGCGCACACAGGCCCGAGCCAGAGACGCAGGGGGAGTGGGCGGCACGCACCTCCCCGGTGGGGTAGCGGTAGTAGTACTTGTCCTGCTCGCGCAGCGCGTACTCCTCGGGGTAGGTGTCCTTGATCTCCTCATAGGTCATCTCCTCACAGACGCCCTGGTGGGAACACCCAGAGGTCACTCAAGGGAATACCTGCCACGGCCGCCCCGACCTGGCCAGAGCAGCCCCTGCAGGTGGGAAGTGCTCAGGATTCCCCGGACTCACGGCATCAATCTCGTTGAGCGCCTTCCACTGCTCGTAGGGGAGCTGCAGGGCCTCCGCCGTCTGGATGGTGCTCTTCAGCTGGCTGGTCCACACCTTGAGGTCCTTCAGGTTCTGCTCCTCCACAAACTTGCTCAGGGCATTGGCGAACTGGGGGGAGCGGGGGTGGGACGGCGGATGGGATGAGGGGCTCATGCCGGACCACCAGCTCCGCCCCTCCCTCCCAGAGAAACAGTGCAGGGCCGGTCCCCGTGCACATCAGGGTCGGCCACACTGTCCTCACTACTGGTGAGGGCGGCCTGGGAGCAGCCACTGCACACGTACCCCCTCCCCTCGGACACACACACACACACACACACACCCCTCCCCACAGGCTCAAGAGACCCTCCACCCTCCCCAGACACATATACGTACACACACAGACACACGTGCATATACATACCCAGAGGAACACACAGAGACATACATGTACACACAAGGACACACAGACACAGGGACGGACACACACAGACGCACACAGGGACGCACAGCCCCACCCCTCGGTTTCCTGCCCCATCCCCGCACTCCGCCTACCTTCCTGCCCCTGCTGGACAGGCCCGAGTCCCCTCCGATCTTGCCCTGGAGGTTGTGCTCGCTCTCCCCGTGCCGGCACAGGTAGATGGTGCGGGGCTGCACGTGGATGTTCATCAGGTAGTACACGATGCGGCTCTGGATGTGGTCCTGGACCCTGTTCACCAGGAACCGCCGGCCCACGTCGATCACCTTGATCAGGGACAGGTCCCTGCACAGGAGGGCAACCAGCACGTCAGAACACTGGACAGCACAGCCGGGGCAAAGCCCTGACCCCGCCCCAGCCCCACTGCCGAGACTCAGCCCCAACCAATCCACAGTGTCAGCTCCTGGGGACACAGACGGAACCTCTCTTCTCTGAGAGTCAGGGGGTCTGAGTCTGTAATTCCCACAGAGGAGTGAGCGCTGGAGAGGCTGGCTGGCCTCCCAGAGCACAGGGAAAGAAAAGCAAGAGGATGGCAAAGAAAGCAAGGGAAATATCAAAGGACAGGAGCAAGATGGGGCTCAAATATTCACTTTCCACACTTGTACACAATGTCTAAAACACCGAATATGTCATCAAGAGGTTTTTTTTTTTTTTTTTTTTTTTGCGGTATGTGGGCCTCTCACTGTTGTGGCCTCTCCCGTTGCGGAGCACAGGCTCCGGACGCGCAGGCTCAGCGGCCATGGCTCACGGGCCCAGCCGCTCCGTGGCATGTGGGATCTTCCTGGACTGGGGCACGAACCCGTGTCCCCTGCATCGGCAGGCGGACTCTCAACCACTGCGCCACCAGGGAAGCCCAAGAGTTTTTTTTTTAAGATACTTAAAAAGAGAGTTTATAAAAGTATCCAGGAGCAAGTGCTTCGTGGGAACATCAAGAATAATATTCAAAGCCCTAAAGTAGGTGGCTCAGACGGTCACGTCTTAGGAATTACCTGTCACATTTATCGGGGTCGAGGGGCTGGTAGCTGGCTTCATAGCAATTAATTCTCTTCATGAAATCGTCCATAGCTTCTGCTGAGTTGCAGTCTTTGTAATCTGGGCTAGAGATTTTCACTTCCTGTAACACCACAAAGAGGCAGCTGATAAATCACGCTGGAAGGCTTTCTGCTTAGAATGAAGCAGGATTTGGGGCTCGCAAACGGGGAAAAGCACAGACAGGCTCAGAATGATGATGACCCTACCCAGCGTTTTAAGAGAGAAAAAAAAAGAGATACGGCTGGACGCTGAGTCATACCCCATGCTTCCACGGGGAGAGCACCCAGGGCAGATAGAGCCTCTCAGCCTGGAAGGGCGAACACAGGAAATCCATGCGGATTCTAATGAACCCCTCTGAATGGGCCCCGATTCGGGATCAATCCAGTAGCCAGGTCACCAGCAGACAACCCAGCCGTCAATTCAGCTGAGCTCCCCATAAGCACCTGCAGCGTTCACCCCACCAAGCAGAGGTTGTCCGTAAGCAAAAGTGCACCGGGAGGTGCTGGCGATGCCCTGGTCCCACGTGCCAGGCAGGATTCCTCCTCCACTGCCCAGAGGTGGGGGCAGCACGCACTTGTCACTGGACCCCAATGGATGCTTCTCCACCTGGACTGCGTGTCCAGTCCTCCTGCCCAAGGCTTGCTCTCATGGGACAGAGACGGAGGAGGAATGCCCCTCGGGCCTGCCATCCCCTATAGCTGAACAATAGGCCTGAGCAACCTGGCACATTTCAGGGAAACCCAGGATTTGTTAATGCATGTGCTCTTGTCGTCCTCAACAATGACCACAACCATAAAAGAGAGGCAGGCACGCTGCAAAATCCGAGTTCAGCGGGGAGTTTCATGGGTGCACGGTTACAGTCCGGGAAGATGAAAAAGGTCTGGAGGTGGATGGTGGGGATGGCTTCCCAACAATGTGAATGTGCTGAGTGTCACAGAGCTGAACACTTAAAAACGGTCAAAATGGTACCTTTTATATTATGTATATTTTAGCACAATTAAAAAAAAAATCTCAGTTCACAAACCCCTTTCTCCAGCACAGCCTTTGCCTAAAAAGCACAACAGAAAGGCCTCAAAACTGCAAAGTTGCTTTGAGGCTTCATCAGAGAAAGAGATCTCTGAACACGGAGAGGGTCAGGGCAAACAGATCCACGGATTCACAGAGGATGAGACAAGAGTTTCTGGCCAAAGCGAGTGTAGACGGCTCACTGGGGAAAAACGATTCTGCCGCTGCACTCTGCTTCCCTACCAAATGGGAATGGTAGAACCAAACCAAAGAAATACAGCAAAACCCTTTGTTTAGAGCATGGCAACTTCTGTTTCCTCCTACTCTGAGCCTCTTCCTTTGGGGCCACTGAAACCAATCTAGACTGATTTTCTACCATTTCAATAGCTCTTCCTGAAATATGAACTCATTTCTCAGAAGTGCATGTAAATATTCCCACTGCCTTGGAGAAAAGGCCCAACACCAAAAGCTAACCAACTCCCAGCATCCCTTTAAAGGATGCGCACTTTATGTGGCCAAACTCTAGCGTTCCCTGTAGAAGTGTCGGACCAGCTTTTCTTTACAGGTAATGTCTTACTCTGATGTATTTAAGCTGGAGAAGAAACTATCTACGATATAAGAAAGGGAACTGTAGTGAAGTCTTCATAGTAACCGTTTCTGTTTATGAGCTACTGCTATCAAATAAAATTTAAGAATTAATCAAATTAAACTGCCAATTACCCTCAATTTACCCGGCCAACTTCCCCTTGGTACAGGGAGAGGCGCAGGAAGATAGTTTAACCACCCACATTCTTCCCAAATTTGGGAATTCTGCCTTCTGTCTGCTGAGTCCTATGTGCTTTTGTCAATACACAACCATTCTTACCTACCAGGGGCCTTTACAGCAAAAGAGACCAGCCTGCTACTTCCTTTCCCGTCTGGAGGGGTGAGCTGCTCTTTGCCCTAAGCAGCCCCATCACCCCTCAACTGCCAAGCTCCTGCCACCAACAGAAACTGTTCGAGATCCCCCAGTTTCTCTCTTATGTCCCACAAAGACAGCTTTCTGCCAACCATCTGAAAGGACCTTGATAAAGCCTGTCCAAGTCACAGAATGTGCTTTTAAGTTAAATACCGCTCTGTACTTCTGACCCCCCAATCCCTCCTCAGACAAGATCAACAACCAGCTGGGAGAGCCAGCTCTTTCTCAGGGTGGCTCCTCTGGGCCAACCCAGTCCCTCACTTTTCTCAGATTAGCACACTACAAAGGGTCTTACCATGATGTTGGAGGCCACAACTGTAGGATCATCACACACAGACTCAATGAAAAACACCTGGGACGAAGCAAGACAGAAACGCTAAGAAACAACAAATGTGGTAACACAAAGGGCCAACTTCGGTATCACTGTGATGGCACTACCACATTGGAGCAGAAAGGACCCCACTCATAAATCCCCAAATACAGAAAAAGGAACCAGCCACTCAGTCCTGAGTTCTCTGCACCCGCCCCCAATAGAGGGATGCTCCCCCTCCCCCTCCCGAGTCGCCGTAACCCCTAAGAGCCCCCACCAGTCAGACCCAATCTGTAGGCAGCAAAACCCAGGCAGCGGGAGGGGAAGGCCCGAGCATGGAGCACCGGTGCTCCAGGCACAGGAACCAGCCGATCCCTGCGGGGCTTCCCTTGCTCCTGACCGCTCCGAGGCGAGACGAGAAATCAGGCTCACCTTGAAATCATTTTCTTTGGCAAAATGAAGGATCATGTGTCTCCTCTCTCTAGTAGTATTGGTGGCATCGAAAACCTGGCAGGGAGAAAGAAGGGTGGTGAAGAGAGCCCAGTTTGAGTTGAACAGTGTTTACCAAACCACCAGAGGTCAGGCCTGGCACTTCCTCACCCTCCCAGGCCCCCTACTGCCCCCTACACTCAAGGATGGAAGGGGAGGGATGGGAATAGAACTTAAAGCAAAGGAACAATAGCCATACACAGGAGAGGGAGCACAGGGAAGGGACACTGGCTCCCTCGGCTGCAGCCGCCCCAGGTCCAGCTGCCTGTGCCCCTGAGTCCGCCTGATGATCACCTTCCTCCCGAGTCCCTGTGCTGCCCTTGCCCGCTGCTTCCCTCACAGCTCAGGCCAGACACCCGTCCCCACTGGAGGTGTCCCCACACAGCTCTGTCTACACTCCCTCCCCACCCCAGGGCACCATCCCGCTGGGATCGGAGACAGGGCTTATACTCCAGGCTTACTGCAATCTGGCCCCCTTCCTTCGCCAGGTAACTCTTGACATCTCTCAAGGCAGCCAGCGCACACTGCCTGCAACACACAGAAAGAGCATGGGCGCGTCAGAGCCGGGCCATCCCAGGAGGACACGCAGGCACCCCCAATTCACCTCAACGACCAGGGTGACCTGTGATTCTACTGCTAAACTGCTCAGGCAGGCAGGACCGTCAGGCCCGAGGCCCCCGATGGGAGCCCCGCACACATGGCTGCAGCACTTGGGACTCGGCCTCGTGCCGGCTGCACAGTGAAGTTCCCCTGGGAGCTTTCAAAACACAGATGCCCAGGTCCTGCCCACAAATGCCCACTGTACCCATCTGGGCAGAGCTGTGCCCAGCTCCCAAGTGATTCTAAAGTGCAGCTGTCACACTTCAGTTCTCTGGTCACTCTGAGGTGAAAAGAAAATCCTTTTCCAACGTAAACAGATGATTTTCCAGGAAAATGATTTAGCTTACTCCTAATGAGCTGTTGCTGTCGGTCAGTGGGATCAGTGAGGCTCAGAGGCCGAGAGGCTCAGGCTGATACACAGGAGGGGGACCAGCTGCCTCTCTCTCACCCAACCTGGCGCTACAGAGCGCCCATCCCCCTCTGCCCACCGCAGCCCGGGCCTCACTTGCGAACTTTCATGGCCTCCTCGTTGTCAGGGCGGAAGAAGTTGTAGGAGCTGTACTGCTTCACGGCTTCCCGGCGGTACTCACCCACGTTGAACACTGGATGGAAAAGAAAGGCCCCTTAGCTGACCACGCTGACCACCAGAAGGGCCTCCCATGGTCAGGATCGCTCTTTCCAGAAAAGAAAAGCAAGCCGGCACACGACTTGAATAAGATCCTGATAAGACCCAGAAACCAGACAGTGGGCTCCGCGTCCTGTGCCAGCATCGCTTGGCCTGGAAGGCTGCCCAGCTCCCCCAAACCCAGGACCTTGTTTCTCCGGGGTTGCCTCCCATGGCCCAGCCTGCAGGCCGGCCTCTCCAGGCCGGGGCTGGAGCCTGAGCCTGAGAGCAGGTGGCAGCCACAGGCCTAGTGAAAATCGGGGCCATGATGTCCACCAACGCACTGGGGGTGGGGAGAGTGAAGGCTCCTACGCGTGGCCGGGGCCACAGCAGCCATTCTGCAGATCAGCAGCCTGCACCCAGGGTGGGCAGTGGGTGCTGAGCCAGTGCTTAGTGTAGGAAGTACTGTGCTGGGCACAGGGCAGGGTGGGCAGCAAATGTGAAAAATTAGTCCCCGTGCTCAACACCCCCGTGTAGGTGGGAAGACCAGGCGAAGATTCGCAAAAATATAATCAATAGTACATAGCACTTTATGACGGTCAGTGGAGGAGTGTCTCAACTAAGGGCTTGGGGAACTTAAAGGAAAAGATCCACACAGACTGCGGTGGTCAGAGAAGGCTTCTTGGAGGAGGTGAGGGCTGAGCTGGGCAGGATGCAGGGCAGTGGGAACCAGACAGCAGCCAGTGAAAAGAGACCCTCCCCCTCCCATACACAGCAGGGTGTGCATACAGGGTGGAGGGTGGCACAGCTGGAAAGGCAAGTGTGTCCCTCGACTACAGGGACAGCACTCTGTTAGATGGCCCTGCAAAGAGAGTCCCAGCAGCTGGAGAGGGAAAGGCCATTCTTTTTTTGGGGGGGCGGTCATGGCAAGTGGGAGGGTGCCCTCAGCCTGACAGCCCCGGCCTGGGGGGCGCAGGCTCACCTTTCGTGGGGACGCCAATCCAGTTGAGGTAGCGGGTCAGCTTCTTGGAGATGTACGTCTTCCCCCGGGCTGGGAGGCCCACCATGACAATCACCGTTGGGGAGTTGGTGAGCTTCGGCCCACAGGCTGGGGAGAGCAACACAGAAAGGGCCATGAATAAAGCAGCCAGCGGGGCCCACAACAGGCTTTAAAGAATTCCACGGGGGACTTCCCTGGCAGTCCAGCAGTTAAGACTCTGTGCTCCCAACGCAGGGGGCATGGGTTCGATCCCTGGTCAGGGAGCTAAGATCCTGCAAGCCGCACGGTGTGGCAAAAGAAAAGAAAAGAAAGAATTCCACGGAAACACGGCTTTCATTCCCACCTCGAAGCCCCTACATTTTACAATCCAGTGGGACTGGGCCCCTGGTGGCCAGAACCCTGGGTCACACAGCTCCCTCTTGCTTTGAGGTCCACACGGCAGGGACCCCAAATTCCCAGCCTGACACCTGAGGGCCCAAAACCCAGCCAGGAACCAATTACTAACCCCAGAGCAGAAAGCACCCCTGGGGGTGTAAGGCTCACCAGTGATGAGGAGGTTATCAGTAGGAGAGGTTGCTTCAGATGCAACATAACATGTAAATGGAGGCAGCAAGTAGGAGCCCTGGGGGGCAGGGCCCCAGCGGTGGCCAAATGACAGAAGCCTATTGTCAGTTTCCGCACCACCATGCACGAGGGCTGCATGGCCTTCCTAAAATAAGTAATTTTTAAAAGGCAATTTTCACGAGTAAGAGTTTATCAAATGGAAGTAGGTCTGGGACCCGGGAGGCTGACTCCCACAAATTTATCTGTCCCTGAGACTCTCCTGCCCTTTTCTGCTCCCCACTTCCACCAGGTCACATGGGCCCCCAGAAACCCAGAGGGTCTTGCCTGACTTTGCTGAAAGTCAAAGGGGATTTGCAAAATCCCCTCCTGACTTTGCTGCTGAACCACTGTCCCATGTTCCTCAGAATCTCAACAAAACAGCAGGGAGAGAGGTTTTCACTGGGTTTGAAGAAAGCAGCCCAAAGAACCCTGTTCTGGACATTTCAGGTGCAGTGTTTCCTTGGCTGGCGTCTTGCCCCTGAGATTCTCCGGCATCCTGGTGACAAGACTGCTCTCGAGCCTGGGGCTCCCCGTGGGAGCCAGAGACCAGCCGCCTGCCCACTCCCTGACCAGCAGATGGGAGGCAGGGAGGGCCGCCAGGCCACTGACAGCACAGGCTTGAGGAGATGCCTCCTCTTAAGCTGGACACCCCAACACAGCCCCATGATGCTGGGCCTGGGGGCCAAACTGAGGTCACGTGTCCAAACACCGGCCATGCTGATCCAGGGTCTGCTCCTGGACCTGCAGGCTGGGGCCACAGAGGCAGCAAGCACCGCACACAGGGGCTGTGTCTCCTTTCATGTTTCTAGACCATCGGTGACCTTCTCCACGCGGAGCAAGGAGGAGGAAGAAAAAGGCCATCGGGAGGCCAGGAGACACTAGGGAGCCACAGAAACCCTTGGCTGGGATTCCCCAGCAGCCATCGGCCAGGAACGAACAGGTTCCTAGAAAACAGAGGCCATTTCCCTGCCCTGCGTGAGCACACGAGTGGGGCAAAGAAGCACCAGTCGGCCATGTGTCACTCCAGCAACTGCAGGTGACACATGAGAAAGTGAAAGTGTCCTCACTTGCGCCTGGAAATGATACTCATTCTGCTCACCCTTCCCCCAAGCCACCGGTTTTCCCCTGGTCTTATCTGATGTCCCTACATGCCACTGCTCTCAAGAGCATCCACATACAGAGACAGACGTGCGCACGTGCACGCGCACACACACACTCTCAGCTGTGCACATACATGGAATACTTTTGTTGGACTCATGCCAAGGAAACAGAGACAGAGGCTGACTGATTTATCAAATCGGGGATTACTTCTATATCCACTAATCGTATGCGCAAATCTCCTCTGGCAGTAGACACTTCGGGAGGAAAAAAAAAACCCATAAAGACATGGCAGAGTACATATCTGAAGCCCAAAATTCAAGCTGGGTCTCAAACCCAAACAGACCATCCCTCCTTTGGCGAAGCAGAAATGATTCCTCTCTTCCTTTGGCTTCTTGCATGAGATTCAGAGAGCTGCCAGAGGGATGGCCAAAGGTGCCCGCAGCTGCCCCCCCCGCTCAGGGGTCCCCAAGAGAGAAGGGAAACCACAAAACCTTGTGGCTAAACCTTCGGGTTTTACTCTTCTTCATCCCTGCCCCCCCTTTTTTTTTAAACTCACAACACATCTCAAGTGCTTTCATGGTCCTATAATCACCTGCCTCTGCTTCAGTTCCCCTCTGACTCTGTTTCTTCTTCTCTGCAGACCTTTTTAACCCTCCCACCTCTCACACCTTCCTCCCTGGAGCTCTGCCTTTTCGTTTTCCTCCCCAACAGCACAGGGATTTTCACAAGATTTTCCAAAAAGTACTTGTGTGTAAGGGGATACACAGAGGTTAGAGGGGTAAAGAAGCAATCGTCTGAAGCCCCTGGACAGAGGCTGTATTCGCAGGTTCCAATTCCAGCCCTGCTCCCTGACTGAGCTGCTAACCTCTCTGACTGAAGTAACCCACTGCCTCAAGCAGGCAGGACAGCTGTCCTGGCCCACGGTACGGACACCACAACGCAGGCTCAGGAAATAAAAGAAACCAATGGAAGACACTTTGCCGCTGCTCCCATACCTCCTGCAAGCTTTCTTCTACTCAGAGGCACACCAAAATGTTAACCTCAAAAAGATGCCACATCACTTGGGCTCTTTCCCGACGAGTAGGTAAGTCATGTTTTAGTGCCGAGTTTCAGGGGAACTAATGGAAGACTGACGGCCAAGCTGTAGCTGTAGACAGGGCCAGTGCTCAGGATAGCCCCATGGAAGTTCCACGGTCGGGTGTCTACAGTAACCATGGCAACCTGCTCCCCTGCCGCTGCCAGGCAAGGGCAAACCACATGCTGCACAGGAAGCCCTGCTGTGACCCTGCGGTGATGCCACTGCCCAAGAAGGGCTCTCTGGGGAATGGGTCCATGTGATTGGCCCTGGACTGTGCTCCGCTGGACACAAACCCTCTCCTGAGATCACACCAGCCCAGAGAGTCTGCTTGGTCCGTGTTAAGAATACATATCTAGGGACTTCCCTGGCGGTTCAGTTGTTGAGACTTCGCCTTCTGATGCAGGGCCTGTGGGTTTGATCCCTGGTCAGGAAGCTAAGATCCCACATGACTCACGGCCAAAAAACCAAAACATAAATCAGAAGCAATATTGCAACAAATTCAGTAAAGACTTAAAAAATGGTCCACATCAAAAAAAAATCTTTAAAAAAACAAAACAAAACATCTAAGTGAGCTCACCCCAGGCAGGTGAGGCTCAGCGGGGTAGGGAGACCCCAGCTCAGCAAAATCTCTTTTCAAAGCTCTTCTGGACTATGTGGTGGATGCCAAACTCATTCACTGCTTTGCACGCACATTTTAACTCACGCCTAACCTTTGTGCAACAAACGGCCCTCCCAACCCGACACGCTCTCTGGCAGAGAGCGAGGGATGGGCATTTTAGTGAATCAGTTGACCGCACAAGAGCATGGTGGCTGAGAGGGTGACGGGCCCTGGCACTTCCTCGGGCCGTGGACAAGTTACTTGATCTCTCAGGGTCTCGGTTTTCCCTTTCTGTGAAATGCAGGGATGCTTCATAAAGGTTCTCGGGAGGATTAATCACAAGATAATATGTGTAAGATACTTGCTACGTTGGCCTCCATCAGCCATTAAGGCTTCATCATCCCAGACACGAGGGAACTAGGACCCACAAGTGAAGGAGGTCCCCCTGCACAGGCGGTGAGGGACAGACCAGCTCCAGCTCACCTCGGACTTTCTCACCCGCAATCCTTCAGTCCCTCCTTCCTCAATCAGTG
Source organism: Mesoplodon densirostris (assembly GCF_025265405.1). NCBI lineage: Eukaryota > Metazoa > Chordata > Mammalia > Artiodactyla > Ziphiidae > Mesoplodon > Mesoplodon densirostris. The sequence goes on along the minus strand of NC_082664.1, from coordinate 159,614,988 downwards.
GTTATCAACCAGTGGCTGAACCTAAGAAGCTTTTTAAAACCAGGATGCCCGGGCCCCACCTGCAGCAATTCTAACTTGGTGTGGGGTACCAGCATGGATTTTTTCCTCAAAGTCTCCCCCAAATGATTTTTTTTTTTTTTTTTTTTGCGGTACGCGGGCCTCTCACTGTTGTGGCCTCTCCCGTTGCGGAGCACAGGCTCCGGACGTGCAGGCTCAGCAGCCATGGCTCACGGGCCCAGCTGCTCTGCGGCATGTGGGATCTTCCCGCACCGGGGCACGAACCCGTGTCCCTTGCCTCGGCAGGCAGACTCTCAACCACTGCGCCACCAGGGAAGCCCCGTCCCCCAAATGATTTTAATGTGAAGTCAGGGCCAAGAATCACCTCTATAAATTATAGTGGCCACCCAAGGATATAAGGTCAGGATTTCTCTGGAAGGTTTCCTTCCCTTCCTTCCCTCTTTAAGTTGGAAAACCATTAGTGGAGCTAAGCCCCTGCTGAGATGAAACCTTCTCTCAGCAGACAGTACACAACCTACTTTACAGAGATGAGGAAACTGGATTCTGAGTGGGGAAACGATAAGTAAGTCCAGACCTGTACACAGAACTCTCAGCTTTCTGTGATGACAAACAGAAAGGATCGCCAGCTCTTGCCAGTCGAGAATTTACTTCTTTGTCCATTTAGCTGATTCACCAAGTCAGTAAGTCTCCCTGAGTTACCGTCTGCACTCGAAGGAAGCTGCAGGTTTTGTAAGAAGCATTTACCACCATGAAGGTGTAGCAACGGGGCCCCTAACCAATGCGTTTCAGAGGTGGAAATACCACCAAACGAATCAATCTGGGGCTTTGTACTGTGCTTCTCTGACTGTTCTTTATACATCGGCAGTAATGTTTCCGCTGCCCTCTTGTAGTTTTCACATCTCAGAGGAGGCTGCTGTAGACCCCCAACTAGGACAGCACTTAGAAAGACGGGAACAGGTTCAGAAGGGAGAAAATCCACCCAATGTTCCGAATGCCATGAAAGAAGGGGGGAGGGGCAGGGAATCTGGAAAGACGCCAAGAAGGGATACCCTCTCTTCGCTATTGGATGAGAGACAAATGTGACTATATAAACGGAGACAGACACTGCTACTTAAAATAATGGCATGTAAGCAGTAAATATCCAGGGTACAGATATTTTCATAAGAAAAAAACATAACCCCACAGCCACACGCAGGGATTCCAGGAGTGGGCGGGGAGAGGAGACTTAATCCATCAGCTTTAGCAAGCCCTCCCCACCTCAAGCCGTGAATTGTTCCGACAGGGATTTTCAGGCAAATCTCTCATCTGCGTGTGAGACGTGCAGACTGATAGATTCTAATGGATGGGTCTCTGAAGCCTGGAGGAAAAGCATGGCTGCATACTTGTGTCTCTCACAATCACGTGGCTGAGCGGATGCCAGCCAATCTCAGCACCCCGGCACCGGCTGGACCTCCCAGTTCTCACCCGACCGTGAACCCCAGAGAACAACTAAATATGTATGTGCATTTGTATGCGCATACATACAGGCGTTTAGAGAACCAACCCATATTTGTATGACCCATTACAGTTTACCGAGCACTCCGTAAATATCTTTTACTCAAAAGTCAAAAAGGCTGGGGCTGTTTCTGCATCTTGCCATCTCCCTCAGGATTTCAGGCGGGGCATTCCTCACTACCAGTAGGCTTTACAGAAATACAACCGGACCGTGGTCAGCCTGTTCAGCGAGCTATGTAAGAGCATACCTGAAAGGCCGGTGGAACAAGACATCTGCAAGGCCCCCAGCCCTCGGCTACCTTGTAAAGTAGCCTAGCTGTCCTTCAGGCTTCTGTAGCCCGCTGAACCAGAGGGGGCAAGCTGGTGGAGGAGCCCCCCCGCCCCCAGTGTGGGGAGCACCTGGCCAGGTCCCCATCAACAGGACGACCTAGGAGCACCCCAGGGGCAGCTCTCCCAACCTCCTGGGACAGGTCCGGGTTTGGTGGGGGGCGGGGGGGGGTGATTCACACCTGGGCAAAGCCTGGGGAGAGGAGCTGTCACCGTGGCCTTGGTGACCATTCCCTGAGAAACGTGGCAGCACAGAAGGTCAGCAGGCCACCTAGTGCTCAGGCTCTGTGGATGCCTAAAAGCCACCTGGAGGGTTTGCACTTGGGAGCCCACGTTTACGTCTCAGGCAACCTGACCTGACCTGGAGCAAAACACGGCTGTCTCAGCCTGGCCACCTGACAGGCTCCTGGGCCGGTTCCCTGGAGGAGGGGTATCGCCTTCAAACCACCCGCACCACCCTTTTAAGAGGTGCTCTCTCCCTGGCTGGGGACAGAGCCCAAGGTAAGCCTTCCCAAAGCATTTATGGGCCACGACGCACAGGGCGAGGAGGTGAATTGCCAGCAAACTCCGAGCTCAGTGAGTGTGTGTGTGCGCGCGCGCACGTGGGAAACATTGCCAACTGTGCAGTCACCCATCCGCAGACACCCCCCCTCCCCAGAACCTGCACAAAGGCTTGGTTCCAGACAGCTCTCTTGTAGTTCCCAGCACAGGAGCTAGAGGTGGAAGCGGGGAAAGGAAGAGAGGAGAGAGGTAGACAGCAGTAAAGAGAGAGAAGACAGAGGTAAAAACCAGAACTAGAGAGAGGAGATTAGAAATTCATAGAAAGAAGGAGAGAAAAACAAAAGCTATATAAAGAGAGAGAAACATATAGAAAGATGGAGTGAGAGGGGGTGGAAATACAGAGATTGAGAGATAAATATATAGGAGGGAAAGGCGAGACGGAAAGAGGTAAAAAGGAGGGGGGAAGGAGGGGGAGAGAGAGGAGGGGAGGTAGCGACGGACAGAGAAAGGGGGCTGAGACCCGAGGAGGCGCGGCGGGCGCCCGGGAGCGGGGGCCGGGCCGGGGGACACGCCGACATCCCTTCCCACGCCTCCGCAAAGCGGAGACCTTCTGCCGTGCTCCGCGCTTCCCGTCCCGTGCGCTCGCCGTTTCCGGGTCCCTCTGCGCTCCCGGCGCGAGCGGAGTGGAGCTCCGCGGAGACTGCAGGCCTGGCCACAGCGCCCCCGACGCCGGCCAGGGTAGGCGCAGCGCCCGCGCCGTCCCCGCCTCGCGCCGAGGCCGGCGGGGAGGAGCTGGGGGCGCCTGGGCCGGGCCTCGGGGACGGCGTGGAGGGCGGCGCCCGGCCCGCCCGAGCGCGCCGCCCGGCCCGCCCGAGCGCGCCAGAGGAGGGGAGCCGGCACAAAAGCGCCCGGCCGGCGCCCGCCACACAATGGCCTCGCTGTCCACACGGCGCGCCCTCCCCGGCAGCCCGGCCCCGCGCACGTATGCACTCACATCTGGGCAACGAGGGGCGGTGGTCGACCGGGATCCAGATCTTCTGCACCCGGCTCTGAGTCAGCTCCAGGGGCATCTTCTCAGCCGAGACTCGGCGGCTCTCCGCCCCTTCTGAAGAATTCGGACTTGGGGAGGAGAGCGGTCTGGCGACCCCCGAAACAAAGGGGGGAGGGGGTGCGTGCGCGAGAGCGCGGCTTTTTGGAAACGTGCTTTGTGCTAAATCACGGACGCTCGCCCGAGGCGTGAGGCTCCCAGAGAGGGGCGGGAGGCCTGGGGCTGCACCCGCAGCTCCTGCAAGGCTGGACTCTTCCGCTCGGGAAGCCCCGGGATGCTCGGAGCGCCGTGACAGCCGCGGTCCCCGTGCGCCGGCTCGAGTGCGCTGCGGTCCACACCAACTCGCCTCCTCTCTGGCTCTGCTGGGATGCCCAGTGCTCCTCCCGGGCTTTTAAGAATCCGGGCCGGCAGAGACGCACACGTCAGCCCCGGGGCGGGGACGCATTCCTCGTGTTCCATCCCCCTTTCACGTGGAAGGAGGGTGGCCCAGCCAGGAGACAGCCTGCTGGCGCCCCCTGCAGGCCGGCGACATCGGCGCGCCCGGCTACTGAGGTTCCCCGGATAACGCCCTAAACCAGCCCTGGCTGAAAGTGCTACTCCGTGAGCCCCCTCCTATCATCCCCTAAAAGCGACCTGCACAGCCTCCCAGAATAATCACCTCAACTGCGCTTGGAGGAAAGAAACAGCACCGTCCAGTGTGGTCCACGGACCCCCTCTGCCGAATCACCTGGCATGCTTAATGCATCCTGCTGACTCGGTCTCTCTGGGAATGGGACCCCCATACTCTGCATTTTTAGCACGCGCTCCGGGTCAGGCACAGTCAAGGTGAAGACGCGTGTTTCGGGTTAAAGGTTGCAGAGAGGTTAGAGAGGACGGGGGGGTGGTGGGGGGTGTTGTCTCTGCTACCCTAGAGGGAAGCCAGAGGGAGGATGCTGAGAGCGCCTGTGGGTCACTCCTTGCCGGAGCTGCTCCCTAAACATACCTGTGAGTCACCCGCCAGGGGCCCCGCCACCCACGGGGAGAGGGCTTCCCTGGTCCTTCGTCCTCACCCCGCCCAATTTCCTGAATTCCTTAGAAACCCCAACTAGCGCTGAACATTGCTCCCCCGCACCCAGCCCCCAAGACCTGGAACCCCGGGTCCCGGAATGCCGGGCACGAGGAGGGGGTGGGAGAGACCCGGAGGCTGGACCAAAATGGAACGTGGCATCTTGGTTTTCACGGTCACCGTTTACAATATTTTCGATATACCTTTATCTCTCCGAGTAGAAGAGTAAATAAAATAGATCCTATTCCGACCTGCAATTCATTACTTGGCTGCAAGCCCCGGAATAACTATTGGAGGCGTCACCATGATTGTGCAAACCCCTAAAATTCGTGCCATTTAACCGGCGCAGCCCTACTGCAACTCTTCCTCGCCAGTTTTTGGTGTATGTGTGCCTTCTGCATCCCCGGTCCCCTCAGCTTTGCATCAGCAGGCGACATGTGGCAGTCGTGTAGTCAGATCGGTGGCCGCCCCGTGAAGATCTGGGCTGCTTTGAGCGGGGGCTGCCGCCTGCACAGGGTATGGCATGTATGTGACTTTGGAACGCGATGCCTCGGTGCGCAGCGCAGCCCTGCCCTGCAGAGGTGTATCCCTCACGCTGGGCTGCGCCGTGATTGGAAGGAGGCGGCGCTCGCTGAAACCCACACCGCCACGGAACAGTCTGCGCAGAGGCTGCCACACGTCGCTCACGTACCGCATGGCTCGGCTGGGACGGCGCCCGCTCCCTGGCGGCCGTCAAGCTGCTCCAGCCTGCCCCGCCCCCCACCCTGGGCCTCCCCCTTCCCCTCACCCCAGCCCGCCCAGAGGCGGGGAGCGCCCAGCGTCCCCCATCGGGCGGGTGCCCCAAACCACCCCCCAGCCCGACCTCCACCCCAGGCACACCCCCAGTCCAAGCATCCCCCTCCCAACCCGCCCAGGGTCGCGGAGCGGACAGTGTTGCCCACCCGGCGGTACCCCCGACCCCTTCCCACCCCCCGCGCCCCGACGCCCACTCTAGGCACCCTACTAGCCTGGGCATCCCCCATTTTCCCCGCATCCCAGCCCAGGGACCAGAGTCGCCTACGGAAAGGGTGCCCTTGACCTCCTCCCCCCCGCCCCCACCCTGGGTACCCCCCCACACTCCCACCCCCCACTTCCCTCTCCTGAGTCCCTGCTCTCCTCCCTCCCACAGCTTTGCTGACAGTCTGGTTTCGGCGCTTGGGCAGCTGTTCAGAAACCCGAGTGCACTGCATTTGGACTTGTTTTTCTGTACCGGGAGCAAATGCCAGAGATGACACCCTATAGCGCCCCAGAGAGAGTCCCACTCCACTCCTGAAATAAGAGTGGTCTGATCCAAAGAGGAAAATAGCAGCGAGGGAGCGCTGGCGCCCGCGCCGGAAAGTCGCCGCTCCCAGATCGCTGGGGCCGGGGTGGGGACGGCTGCAGCCCTACAGGCTTGCACACTTGTCTCTCCCAGAGGACCCAGTGTACCTGGTGTACCCACGTGCCTGTACTTGCCCACCGATTTTTTTGCACACGCTGAAGGGCAAGGCAGGGGATGGGTGTCCAAGCTTGAAAACAACTGTGGATCTCAGCTCAGCGGGAGAGCGGTCCACACCAGTGAAGGCACATCTTTAATCTCGTCATCTGGATGATGTGTCTGACCAGGGTCCAGCTCTGAGGGCACGAGGAGGTTGACATTCCTCGGAGCTTCCAGCTAACTATTCACACTCCACACCCAGACCTGGTGCCTTCCCGGCCCGGGTGTCGGTAACGCCTAGAGCCTTAGGCGTTCTGGCCACAGAGCAGAGACTAAGTTCTCCCTCATCACCTCCTACACCTAATGGGGGCCAGCAAATGGAAGTTTCAAGTAATCCCCCTCCCACTTCTGATATCTAAGTGCAAACAAACTGGGAATGAGTGGGGGACTAGGACAAATTTACACTTTAAAATAAAGGGGGGGGGGCAGCTAGAACTGGTGTGGCCCTTGCAATCCTCAAGTGCCATACATTAGCGTAGCATCCTTCTGGAAGCTAACACTGATTGACTGCAATGCCGTTTACAAACAACCCAATTGCATCTGAACTCCAAGAACCTACTGGTTCAGTGTTTACTGTTTTAGACATCCACCTCTTTCCCTAGTTCTGCTAATGACCGCATCTGTATCCAACTCTCCAGGGCTTTGACCAACCCCCACCCCCACCCCAAGCGGATGATCAGAACGCCGTCCTTCAGAAAAGGCAGCAGAGAATGTAAAAATTCCTCGAATACGATGATGTTTCTACAGATAGGACAGCTCCAAGTACTGGGGCAGGTGGTGGGGGGGGGGGATTCTATGACCCGTGGTCCTAGGCATTATTAAGGCTAGAAGGAATTTTCCAGATAATCCAGTCATCCTTTTAAATGAGTAAAGGGAAGTTTAGCGATTAGAGGAGTTAGAAGTAGGCCAAAGGTCAAGGAACACAGCCAGTTAGGACCCTCTACTCGACACAGTGGGCAGATGGCCCCCAGGGCACTTGTGATGACTACAGCCTGACCCGGGGGTGCTGAGTGGAGTCCTGACGAGGGCAGGGCACACTGTGACTCAGCCCATCTCACCCAGAACAGCTGAGCTCCCGGCAGGAGAGAGGAAAGAAAGCCCTTCTTGCACAGTAGTGCCTCTTGCGGTGCTTATTTATAGCGAATTCCTTAGCTAGCTCCAGACTCAGAAAGGATGATGGGGGTGGGTTTTCTCCATGACCTCTCTCTTCTCCGTTCCCTCTGCCGGCCACAGGCATCTAACCCTCACCCCTGCTCCCCCATGCTGCTGTAACTTCAGCCAAAAGCAACCCCATTTCCACGATCAGAAGCCAGTGAGCCAGACTGCAACACGGAAACCATGCTGGAACCCACCTCCTGTCCAGCGAGAGGAGGCAGAACAAGCCATGGCAGGCGTGAGCATTCACAAGTTGCTAATTAGACACAAAGCGTCATCATCTGCTCCTGTGAACAATCCCGTGTCTGAGAGAGTGAAGAGAGAGGCCAAATAAAAGACTGAAATAAGCCCTTACCTCATCGCCCATCCAGAGACAGGGGAGAGGACGGCATTTTTTTTTTCTAAATAAAATGTAACTCGTGAATGGGAACACAGGCATGGACGTCCACACGATGCCACAACGGCAGGTTGAAAACCCAGTTCAAAACTTGCACACAGGGCTTCCCTGGTGGCACAGGGGTTGAGAGTCCGCCTGCCGATGCAGTGGACACGGGTTCGGGCCCCGGTCCGGGAAGATCCCACATGCCGCGGATCGGCTGGGCCTATGAGCCATGGCCGCTGAGCCTGCGCGTCCAGAGCCTGTGCTCCGCAACGGGAGAGGCCACAACAGTGAGAGGCCTGCGTACCGCAAAAAAACAACAACAACAACAACAAAAAAAAAACTTGCACACAGAGGTTTATAGCCGCTTTATTCATAATCACCAAAACGTGGAAGCAGCCAAGATGTCCATCAGTAGGTGAAACGATAAATAAACTGTGGTGCCTCCAGACAATGGGATATTATTCAGTGTCCAAAAGAAATGAGCTGTCAGCCACGATAAAGACATGGAAGAACGGTAAGTACATATTCCTAAGTGGAAGAAGCCAATCTGAAAAGGCTACAGACTGTATGATTCCAACTCTATGACATTCTGGAAAAGGTACAACTACAGTAAAAAGATGAATGGTTGCCAGGGTTTGGGGGGAAAGAGGGATGAATAGGAGGATTTTTAGGGCAGCGAAACTGCTCTGTATGATCTTACAATGATGGATACGTGTCTTTTTTTTTTTTTTTTTTTGCAGTATGCGGGCCTCTCACTGTTGTGGCCTCTCCCGCTGCGGAGCACAGGCTCCGGACACGCAGGCTCAGCGGCCATGGCTCACGGGCCCAGCGCTCCGCAGCATGTGGGATCCTCCCAGACCGGGGCACGAACCCGTGTCCCCTGCATCGGCAGGCGGACTCTAAACCACTGCGCCACCAGGGAAGCCCTGGATACGTGTCTTTATACATTTGTCCAAACCCATTAAATATACAACACCAAGAGTGAACCCACGGTAAACTATGGACTGTGGGTGACAATGACGTGTCCGTGTAGGTTCACCCTTAGTAAAATGTACCATCTGGTGAGTGACATTGATAACAGGGGAGGCTGTGCGTGAGTAGGGGCAGGGGGTACATGGGAAATCTCTACACTTTCCCCTCATTTTTGCTGTGAACCTAAAAGTGTCCTAAAAAATAAAGTCTATTTAAAAAAAATCATTCCTCTTCTATAAATGTACACTTTTCTCCAAATGAGGGGATTTACCCATCTCGTCACGAGAGTATCAGGACAGTTAAATGTGGCCACGACCTGGCTCTGGGTGAATCGTCACAACTGAAGTCCTACTGAACCAGCAAGTTTCCTTTCCTTCTGCCCAGTCCGCGGTCCTCCACTTCCTGCAGGCCTTTCCTCTTCTGAGTGTATGCCCCGACCTTGGGACCACGCTATTAAAACTGCCCCTGGGTGTTTCACACCTAGCATCACACCAGGCTCCTGCTTTGAGAGTATTTTACACTCCCTGTCAACCTCCTCACCCTATATGAAGACATATGTTATCTGTGTTTAAAAGTATTACGTTATGACTTCAGAATATGTGTGCTTTTAAAAAGTCAGATATTCTGTAGTCTAGTTAACAGTCTTGTACCAACGTCAATTTCCTGGTTTTGGTATTTTACTACAGTCATATAAGATGTCACCATTAAAGGAAGCTGGGTGAAGGGTTCATGGGACTCTGTGTACTATTTTGTAACTTCTTGTATTTCAAAATAAAAAGTTTTTTTAAAACTCCCCAAAGGGCCTCCCTGGTGGCGCAAGTGGTTAAGAGTCCGCCTGCCGATGCAGGGGATACGGGTTCGTGCCCCGGTCTGGGAGGATCCCATATGCCGCGGAGCGGCTGGGCCCGTGAGCCATGGCCGCTGGGCCTGCGCATCCGGAGCCTGTGCTCCGCAACGGGAGAGGCCACAACAGTGAGAGGCCCACATACCGCAAAAAGAAAAAAAAAAAAACTCCCCAAATATTAAATCGGTGATAGCTCAGTTTGCTCAAATTCCAGAGAAAAAAAGGAAAAAAAGCATAGATGGTATAGATCCAGGCATTAAGGGAGAAGGGAACTGACGGAAAGGTAGCCAAGAACTCTTGTAGTGATTTGCATGTGTTCCTAACACCTTTGCTTCTTGCAAATGACACAAATATACAAACAGAATTTGCACAAATCCTGCACCTGTGGAAAAACGGAATCAAGCTCAAGCTGTGTTTTACTTTGGGTGGGGGGGATGATTCTATTTCTGGGCTTTGCATAAATCGTTGGGAGAATATTGGTGGGTTTGTAGTCTCGGTTGTCACCAATCTGCATGCACAGCACAAAATAAAGAAAAGACACATGCAGAGTTCAGCTGAAGACTCCAGACGGCTAGGCTGAGCCTGTCTTTCCCGGAGGGAAGAGGAGCCACAGAGATGAGCAGCTCACTGTCCATCTTCTGGCACATTTAATAGATGCTCACAAGCAGTAGCTGTGTGTCAGACACTACACAGAACAGGCTGCACCGGAAACACAACAATCTCGGGTCCAGCCAGGAAGAGCAGGTGATCAAACAGCTCTCATCAAGGTGTTCCCTGCTCCATCTCACTCCGAGTATGACAAAGAAAGATCTCCCACGCCCAAGAGCTTGTAATTGAAGACCAGAGGGGGAAATGTACACGAACTAGACTACAAGTAGGGAACTAAGAGAGAGCTGTTGGGTAAGGTTATGCCGAATGCAGGCTCAGGGTAAAGTCCAGGTTGAGAGAATAAGGAAAGTTTGCATGTAATTGGGGCAGATTCGCTGGGAATTTCATATCCATTTCATTGTCCTTCAGCGTTTCTCTGCTAAGCCCAAGAGCAAACATGGAACTAAAAGTCAGTATCTCTCATTTCTTCCCACATTAAACAAGTATTCAATGAAAGCAACTGTTCAGGGGTCTCCAGAGTCAAGTGAGATGTGGTCCTTGTCTGAATTATGAATTCATTTTTGAATTTCACAGTGTCCCTAACACACAAACACACACAGACACACACACACGCACGTGCGCCCCGACCTTTTTCCCTTGGAGTTAATGAAACTGAGGCTCAGAAATATTACATTACTTCCCTGTGATCACATAGCTAATAAGCAAAGGAATAAAAAACAAGATCTCCGGCTAGGCTGGTATTCTTTCAAGTGTCACCCAATTAAATTACTTTCCAACTAGAACATTCAGTCTTCTTCTCAATAACAAAGTCAACAATAAAACTTTGGATCCAAGTGGTTTCTATGACAATGTCTACATTACTTAGTATTTGGATATAATGAGGAAATAAGAATCATCTTAAGAAACGATTATGAAGATTAATAACTAAAAACTTTCAAATGAACCTATAATGTAAAGTGCTACTTAGCATATGAAGACAGAGAGACAGCCACCCAAAGAGTCCCAGCCCTCATACTGGGACAGCCTCCCCTACTGATGCAGAAAAGGCGCATGGTTGACACCACACAGCTGAGCCAATTTAAAAAGAAATTACTATTTTATGAAATAAAACTGAGTCAGCTTTAAAAATTTTTTTAAAAGAGGTAGAGGAGGTCTTGGGCTTTCTGTGTACTTCTCAAAGGTTTTAAGGTGTCCTAATTGATTAGCAAAGGGAAAGAAGAAAAGAAAGATCCTATTTCTCGGACACTATTCAAATTCTTTGATAAGCTTCAAATTTCTATTGTTGATAATACATCTTTACGGCCAGGCTGTCAACAGCACAACATCACCGTAGCTGCAGGGCAGCACTGGCCCATAGGAGCGACAACCTTGGCTTAGGATTTTCCAGTTGTGAGAAGAAACAGGAGAACCTAACAGCAGCAGTAGATACTAGTTAGCCTCACATAGTCCAGATACTGTTCCTTCAACACGTGCTGTAACAAGTTGGCGAGATGGTCCACATTCCACTGTGTGTCCTGCATCTTCGGTCACCCTTCCAGGTATCCGGAGTAAGAGGCACCCAAGTGGAGACACACGGACAGAGGCGCTGGGGTGGGATCTGGATTCAGGGAAGAGCCGGGTGGGTAGCACAGAGAGGACTGGAGAGTGAGGAGGGGGAGGGGCAGTCAGGGGGCACCTTGTGGACCCTCAGGATGACTGGCTCCTGTTCTGAGAAAGAGGAAGTCCCCAAAGGGCACTGAGAAGGATGAACAAGAGGACGGGAGGGACCTTCCTCGCTTTCACAGCTGTTTCCATCCCGAGGGGCCTAGAACAGAGCCGGGCTGGTGGCACGTATCCGTCAACACTGGTTGACAGAATGCATGTTTGGTTAAAGACTGGCCTCTGGGGACTTCCCTGGTGGTCCAGTGGTTAAGCCTCCGCGCTCCCAATGCAGGAGGCACGGGTTCGATCCCTGGTCAGGGAACTAAGATCCTGCATGCCACAGTGGCAAAAAAAAAAGACTGGCCTCTGGTTATGGTGCTAAGAACAGGTTATAATAAGCAGGAAATGGTCTTGGGATCCTGAAATAACCGTTAGCTCCAGGATCTCCACTCTGGGTTTGTAAGGAAGATGGGGTCAAGGAGAGCTCAAAAGACAGGCCCCTGCGTGGAGACAGTTTCTCTTCCACTCACTCCTCCCCCAGAGAGCATTTATCCTATGAAACTAGAAGAGGAGTCCAGGCCAGAAACCTTTATTCTGGAAAATTCCTCTCCAAGGCTTTAAAACAAGAGGCGGGGGTGGAGTAGAAAAAGATCAGGGTGCTGGAACCCATAACTGGATGTTGGGATCCGTAACCACACTATAGGTTGTGGTAAAGGGCCCTCAGATCCTGAAAAAAGTTGCCCTGTGCAGTGAGGATAACTTAATGGGTACTTTGCTGAGAAACTACGTATCAGTTTCTGATACACAGCTCTGGGAGCAGCCCTGACAGGAACCCACATGCTCCTTTCTCTGCCCCACCAGGCACAGAATCCCTCTAACTCCTGCTTACCTGCCCTCACAGAGAGCCCACTGGCGAGCAGACCTGAATGTTCTATTCTGACCAGCAGCCATGATCCTCCTAGAAATGTACCAAGTGGGCAATCTAGTTTAAATACCATTCTCTCACCAGTTTGGTTTGTGATTGGTCTCCCTAAGCTTGACCATCTCTGGCTGCACTGCTAAAATCCAGCTTCTAAAGAAGAAAATCTGAGGACCAGACACCGGGGCACAGACAAGGCTGGCCACCCGTTCCTCTCTGACACCAACCTGGTCTGTTTTCATTGTGTGCATGGATATATGCCCTAGAACACTTGTGGCTTTGTTTCTTGTCAGAAAAGTTTCCCAGGGACAATATTTTATAGACACAAACACAAAACAGAGATCGAAGAAACAATCCAGAAGTAAAGAAAGACCCAGATAAACTGATGTAGCAGCTCTGGGTAAACTCACTGTGGAGTAGGGAAAACCATGGCAGCTACTAAGCCACCCCAGATGTCCCCTGTCCGAGAGTCTTCTAGGACCTGCATGACACTCTCCCAAATCACCGATGGAAAAGAAACAGGCAAAAACCCGCCTCTGCCATGAGAAAAGGGCTGCACAACTTTCAGTAGGTGAAAGATTTTCAGAGTACATCACTAGATAAACTGAGGATAAGTTGGACAACTCTGGAGTTATTCTTTTTGATAGTTCTTGCTATTTCCTTATCAGTAAGAAAGCTATCACCCAGCCATTAGTCATGGTGGATAAAGAGGCCAGACAGATGCCAGGGATAGTGTGCAAACACCTGGACAGTGATTACATCCACTAAAGACTCAAACAACCCAGCAGCTCTTCACTGCCCCCAGGCAAGCTCACAACAACACAGCTGCTTGTCAAATACCTGTTACCAGCTTTAGGAGGGCCAGAGCTGTCCTGATACAGAAGGCTGGACTTTGAATCTGCACCCAGACACTTAGCACTGCTCCCTGGGGACAGTGTACACATACTACCTGGCCCTCCTCTGCCACCCATCCCCCAGTGCCAGTAACTCCTTTATGTAAAAAGGCAGTGGGTGTAGCAGCATTTTTCGCAAGAACCAAAGGCCCAAGTGTCCATCAAGAGATGAACAGAAAGACAAAATGTGGTCCATGCATACAGTGGAATATTATTCGGTCATGAAAAGGAAGGAGGGGGACTTCCATGGTGGCGCAGTGGTTAAGAATCCACCTGCCAATGCAGGGGACACGGGTTCGATCCCTGGTGTAGGAAGATCCCACATACCGCAGAGCAGCTAAGCCCGTGCACCACAACTACTGAGCTGCACTCTAGAGCCCGCGAGCCACAACTACTGAAACCCGTGCGCCTAGAGCCTGTGCTCCGCAACAAGAGAAGCCACTGCAATGAGAAGCCCATGCTCACCGCAACTAGAGAAAGCCCACGTGCAGCAACAAAGACCCAACGCAGCCAAAAATAAATAAATAAATAAAATTTTAAAAAATTTAAAAAGAAAAGGAAGGAGGTATTGAAACACACTGCAACATGGATAAACCTTGAAGACATTACAGGTGTGGACTGAGTTGTGGTCCCCTAGAACTCATATGCTGAAGCCCTAAGCCCTAGTACCTCAGAATGTGATTGTATTTGGACACACAGTGTTTAAAGAAGTAATTAAGTTAAATGAGGCCATTAGCATGGACCCTCATCCAATCTGACTAGTGTCTTTATAAGAAGAGGAATTTGGAAATTCCCTGGGGTCCAGTGGTTAGGACTCCGTGCCCTCACTGCCGAGGGCCCGGGTTCAATCCTGGTCAGGGAACTAAAATCCCATAAGCCGTGTGGCATGGCCAAAAAAAAAAAGAAGAGGAATTTGGACACACCAAGACCTACCAGGTGTGTATGCCCACAGAGGAAAGGTCCTGTGAGGACACAGCAAAAAGCCGGGCATCTGCAAGCCAAGGAGAGAGGCCTCAGGAGAAACCCAACCTCATCTTGGACTTCCAGCCTCCAGAACCATGAGAAAATAAGTGTCTGTTATGTAAGCCACCCAGTCTGTGGTATTTGTCATGGCAGCCGGAGCAAACTAACACAATTATGCAAAGTGAAAGAAACCAGACACAAAAGGTTATGTACTGTGTGATTCCATCAATGGGAAATATCGGAATAGGTAAATCCATACAGACAGAAAGCAGATTAGTGCTTGCCAGGGGCCGATAAGAACAGGGGTGACTGCTTCCTGGGGATGGAGCTTCCTTTCCAAGTGATGAACACGTTTTGGAATTGGATAGAGGCAAGGGTTGGACAGCACTGTGACTGTACACTAAATGCCACTGAACTGTGTGCTTTAAAATGGTTCATTTTATGTTATGTGAATTTCACCTCAATTTAAAAAAAAAAGACAGCGGATGAGGGAAGACAGAGAGCAATCTGAAAAATGAAGATATTAAACCTGTTCAAGTTAGGACAGGGTGGTTAACAAGACAGAGAAGAAGAGGATGCTAGAAAGACCAGGAAAAAGCAAATTCGAGAGACCGGAGAAAAACAGAAAAGACGGTCAGCCCAGACCCCTGCATCCATAGCCCTGTCTGCACCTGCCAACTGGCAGCCTTCCCCCACTTTGCTCCTTACCCAGGCCCCTCGTCATCAACAACACAAGGGGTGGGGAAGGAGGAGAGGGGAGGAGACCGAACAAAATCATTTCACATCGTGTTCATTTCACATCCGGCGGGTGTGACTTGCTGTACCAGAGTGGCTTTGCTCAACAATGCATCGGGGACAATGCCCAGCTATATACAATGGGGTTTTCGTAAGAAGAGTGCACAGCAGAGCCCCGGCACGCAGTGGGCTCACGATTTCGTAGCCAAGGGCTCTGTGCAAAGCGAGCCTTCAGCTTTCTCCAGACCCTGCATCTCTCCCTGAACTCTCAGCCAGGTGGTGGCATCTAAGTTAGAAAACAGGTTCCCCAATTCCTCCACCTTCCCCACTCTACCCTGCTCAGTGAAATCCATCACATAGCTGGGAGGTTCCATTACTTCCTGTAATAGTCAGGGTTCTCCTGAGAAATATGTATGTATGTACAAAAGGAAACTCATTATACGGTTTTGGAGGCTGAGAGGTCCCACCATCTGCTGTCTGCAGGCTGGAGACCCAGGAAATTGGGTGGGATTCACTCAGAGTCTGAAGCCCTGAGAAACAGGAGCTCCGAGGTCCGATGTCCAAGGACAGAAGAGGATGGACACCCCAACTCATGCCGAGAGAGTGAGTTCGCCCTTCCTCCATGCTTCTGTTGCATCCAGGCCCTCACCAGACAGGATGCTGTACACCGCTTTGGGGAGGACCATATGCTTTACTTAGTCCACTGAATCAGAGGCAGTCTCTCCAGAAACATCCACGCACACACACCCAGAAATCATGTTTTACCAGCTACCTGGGCACCCCTTGGCCCAGTCAGGTTGACACATAAAATTAACCATCACTCACCCCAGTAGCCACTCTTCCCATCATCCTTAGCAGCAGAACCCCAGTTTTTAGCTAAACAATCTCCCAGCTAAATGATGATTTTCAGACTTGCAGGTTAGCCATGGCTGAGGCGAAGGTGGAGCCAGGGGAGAGGGTCAAGCTCCCAGCCGCTCCACCGCCCGCACCCGGCACCGTCTTCTGCTGCTGGAACAGCTTACCTCCCCGCCCTCCACACCCTGCATGTTCCCTAGGCTCTTTCCACACTGCATCTAGAAACCCCAATCTAGAAATCTGACGGCCCTCCCCCAAAGCCTCAGCTTGAACCTGTGGCTTCAGGCTGGTCATTCTATTATTAGATGGGCTGCTGGCCAGACAGACAAATGTCCCTCCCTGCAACTTCCCTCAATTCTCTCTCTGCCACCTGCCCCCTCCTCCAGGGCAGATGCCCACCCTCCAACCTGTGTGAGCAGCTGTCGTGTCCCCATGAGACATGCACTCTTCAGGCTCAGAAGCCCACTCCTGGGCTTTAAAGCAGTGTGAACACAGCTTTCCACACAGCAGAGCAAGAGTGGACCAGCCCCATGATGTGAAAGGAATCAGGTTCTAGGGAGGAGTGAATGCTGACTGACACCATAAGACCTACTGTTAATACCACAGCCAGGCCCTTGAAATGACTGGCAAAAAGTGATTCTAGGGAACCTATGGATAACCCAGGTTTGGATCCTCAACTATGCAAACCAGCCCTGTCTGGTCTCCAAAGCTTATTCAGCGGGAGTGGGGGCACGGAAGAGACTGCAGGGTGGGGAGGGGCGTGGGCTAGGGCTGGGAGCCTGGACCCCGCCCTGACCCTGTCTGTACCAGGTCACGGGATTGCCCTCTCTGGACCCAAGTTCCCTCCTCTGCCCATGAGCCCTCTAGATGGTCTGGAAGCATCTCCACTTCTCCAAGGATTCTAATTGCTCTCAGTGAAATGCAAATAGAAACTGGATGGTAATTACTAGACTATAAGCACTTAAAACACAGACAGCTGTTCATCCGTGTATCACTAGAGCCTGCCATCATGTCAGGACACGGGACGTCTTCAGTATGTTGGATGAAGGAAGAATGTATTTGCAGTGATGCTATATGGCTCACATCATGGGCTGGAAGTAGCCTCCGTAACCACTCAGGGAACCCCAGGGCTTGGAGAGGGACAGAGAGCCACTCGCCCTGGTGAGCAGCTGGCTCATCTGGAAAATCAGGATAATCGCTGCCTGTGCACCTCGCGAGGTGGGGAAGGGGACAAATCAGATACCACTAAAAGTGCTCATGCAAACACTCCAGTACTCAACACATACATGAAGATTAGCATTTTCTGAATCATCCAGGCCCACCCCGAGGTGGTGGCTGAGGCGTGTTAGTAGACTTCTTCTCCTCTTGAGGCTCCACGACCTGGTCTCCAGCCCTTGGTTTCCTCAACACACACACACACACACACACACACACATATGACCTGGTCTCCAGCCCTTGGTTTCCTCCACACACACACACACATATGACCTGGTCTCCAGCCCTTGGTTTCCTCAACACACACACACACACACACACACACACACACACATATGACCTGGTCTCCAGCCCTTGGTTTCCTCCACACACACACACACACACATATGACCTGGTCTCCAGCCCTTGGTTTCCTCAACACACACACACACACACACACACACACACATGACCTGGTCTCCAGCCCTTGGTTTCCTCAAAACACACACACACACACACACACACACACACACACAAGTCCTGGTCTCCAGCCCTTGGTTTCCTCAACACACACACACACACACACACACACACGACATGGTCTCCAGCCCTTGGTTTCCCCAACACACACACACACACACACACACACACACACACACACACACATGACCTGGTCTCCAGCCCTTGGTTTCCTCAACACACACACACGCACACACACACACACACGACCTGGTCTCCAGCCCTTGGTTTCCTCAACACACACACACACACACACACACACACATATGACCTGGTCTCCAGCCCTTGGTTTCCTCAACACACACACACACACACACACACACACATGACCTGGTCTCCAGCCCTTGGTTTCCTCAAAACACACACACACACACACACACACACACACACACACACGACCTGGTCTCCAGCCCTTGGTTTCCTCAACACACACACATACACACACACACACACACACGGAGAAGAGCCGAAGTCAAAACAACCGAGGTTCCCGACCCAGGGGAGGACGGAACTGACAAGCAGCCACCTTCTGCCGTGTGGTGAGCGCCCAGGGCGACGCACCGGGAGCCGAGGTTGAGAAAGTGGGGCGCAGGCTGTGTCACAAGACTGCTTACGCCCCATGGTGCATGCAGCTCTGCAATTGCCAAATCCGAGCTGACATCCTTTCCCCTCTCTGTTCCCCCTTGTACTTCTTCCTTCTCCCGGTGGAAAACATTCTAAAAATAGAGCCAAATCAAGCCAAAAAACTGTTTAAATGCAGGTTTTAGAAAACAGCACTGAGTAGATGTTGGACAGCCTACAGCAGCTGGGCCGTGCTAATGCCTAGCGTTCAAGTTAGCGGGGCGGGTGGTCTGTTATCGCCGTGCTAAGACCACACTGCGCATGTGTCCGGTTCTGGGAGACGCCTTTTAAGGGAACGGTAACAAACTCAGACACATCCAGAGGAAGGCAAGCAGAAGGCCCCGGCCATCCGGAAACCACTCTGTGAGGAACAGCTAAAGAACTAGATGTGAGATAAAGGACAAGATGATGAGATAAAATGATAAACAGCTACCAATACAGGGGAGCTGACTTGCATTGTGCTGCTCCCGGAAGCAGAAGCCCGACTGCGGGCTGGAGGCCATGGTGGGGACCATGATGGTACAGAATGATGACACAGTGCCTGCCCCATTGTGAGCCCCCAGCCCAGCTCATCAGCTTGGTGATTTGGGGCAGGGCACTTCTGTACACCTGAAGTGTGGAACGACCTCACGATCTCAGTGGTCCTTTTCCGTTGTAAAGTCTTTTAAGTCTAGAACCGCGATACGAAGTGAATCTGGGTACAAAGCTGCTGACCCAGCATTTAATCACACATCTGATCAGCCTGGGTAGCCAAGGGGCCAGGAGCCACAGATTGGGTGGAACATTACTCTGACAAGGCCCCTGGAATGCAATAGCCCTCCGGTGATCCCGGCTGACGACTCATTCTTTCTAGTCACCCGTTGGGGCAACTGAGACCATTACGGCCCCTCTGAACCAATCAGAGACGCCAGCTCGAAACCCCAGACGAGAACGGAGTTAGACACCTAGACCAGTGTTTCCCATCTAGTGATGATTAAAACCTCAGGGAGTGACAAACGTGTGGGACCCCAAGAGGATGTTCACCCCCCGTGTAGAAATTAGTTCTGTTTCAAATTTCTCATTTTTGAATCAACAAACACAATCTTTAAATATTTTTCCTAAGGCAGCCTTAGAGGTATGCCCCTCCGGTCTCCCTTTAAGAAAGAACTTGCTCGTCAGCTATGAGCGGTGCAGTTAAATGAGTCTCTAGCCACAGCACTTCGGGATCCGTGGTGGCCTCGGAGCCCAGGCCATGCCCCTCCCGGCAGCTCCCAGGTAAGGACTGAGCCCAGCAGGGCACCAGGGTCTGGCTGTTTCTGCCCACAATGGGCAAGCTCTGCACTGAAGCTCCCCACCGGGGCTGGCAGAGACTTCTCAGAGATGCCCTCCACCTTTTCCCGCACACCCCCCAACTCGCCGTTCACAGGTATCAGGCCTGCAACCCTCTCCCTTTATTTTTCACAAGCACTACCCCCAATAAATCTCTTGCACTTCTGACTCCTGTCTGCTTCCCCGAGGACCCAACCAACACACATGCCCAAAATAAAACAGCTTGAGAGCATCCGAGTGTGTATGGAGTTCAGAGAAGTTAGGGTGCAAGATGAGTGTGCTCTTGATGCTTGGCTGGCTTATCGCTCAGATGAATTATCAGCAGCCGCTCTGAGGGGTCTGGCCATGGTACAGCTTTAGACGAATTTAGTCTCAGTTATTTGGTATTTGATGACAGAACTGTATTGATGACTGTGTAAAGATGGGAACCACAAGAATCACTGATGTTGACATGTGACTTCATGAGAAAATGATAAGGATTTGAAATCACAAAGAAAGAAATCACAAAGGCCTACTTTAAGGCATTCCACGGGTCAAATCTGGTACAAGTTTTGGGCAACAAAATGAATAATAGTAATAGATTATAACCCTGAGTAAAATGAGAATCCCCAAATCCATTCACCTGTAAATAAAACGAATGAATGAATGGGTGCAGGAGATGAAAGAGCGTCTCTTTACACAGAATGCCAACAAATAAGTGTAAAAGCAATGATGAAATTTGTAAGGCACTACTTGGTAATAATTATTTCAGATAAGAGTCATCGAGTGGCTGAAAGTTTGACAAGAAATGGGATATTTGCAGCATCTCAGAGTATCTCCCCACAAGACACTTATTAATTACAGAGGAGGAATAGAAACCTCACAGTAGAGGAAGCTGGTGGACGCCATCCTACACAAGGGATCAAAGTGAACACGGGCAGGAATAAGACTAAGACCTACCACACAAAGACCTACCCCGAGGACACGGCACTACTCCCCGGGTGTTCCTGCCAAAAATGTAGAGGCTGGATCTAATCATAAAGAAGCAACAAACAAACCCAGATAGGGGGATATTCTAAGAAATAAATGGCCTGGGGCCTCCCTGGTGGCGCAGTGGTTGAGAGTCCGCCTGCCGATGCAGGGGATACGGGTTCGTGCCCCGGTCTGGGAGGATCCCATATGCCGCGGAGCGGCTGGGCCCATGAGCCGTGGCCGCTGGGCCTGCGCATCCGGAGCCTGCGCATCCGGAGCCTGTGCTCCGCAACGGGGGAGGCCACAACAGTGAGAGGCCCGCATACCACAAAAAGAAAAAAAAAAAAAAAAAGAAAGAAATGGCCTGGATTCCGAGGAGTTACTTGCACACCCATGTTCAAAACAGCATTATTCACGGTAGCCAAGAGGTGGAAACAACCCAAATGTCCATCCACAGATGAATGGATACACAGAATATGGTCTATCCACAGTGGAATATTATTCAGCCTGTAAAAAGGAAGGAAATTCTGACGTCTGCTACAACATGCATGAACCGTGAGGACGTTATGTTGAGTGAAATAAGCCAGTCACAAAAGAACAAATACTGTATGATTCCACTCACATGGCGCACCTAGGGTGGGCAGGGTGGATGGATGGACGGACGGATGGATGGATGGATGGATAGAGAGAGAGACAGACAGGCAGAGGAGTGAGGGAAAGAGAGAAAAAGAGAAGCAGAAATCAAATAGGGTAAATGTTAACGTTTGCAAAATCTGGATGAAGGCTATCTTGGAAGGCTTTGTGCTATTTTTGCAACTTTCCTGTAAGTCTGAAATTATTTCAAAACAAAAAATAAAACTCAAAAAAAATTTTAAGTTCATGAAGCACCTAAAATGGTAGTAAAAAAATTTTAAGTTCATGAAGCACCTAAAATGGTAGTAAAAAAATTTTAAGTTCATGAAGCACCTAAAATGGTAGTAAAAAAAATTTAAGTTCATGAAGCACCTAAAATGGTAGTAATTCTGCACATTCACTTCAAAAGGCTCTTCCTCAGGGTTGGAATTTGCATGCATCTGATCAAATCACGGCATCTCTCATATTTCAAAACCTAATGTTGAAAGATAATGTATAATGGCAATTACATTTAATTTAACTTTTCACTTGTTGGCAGCAAAAGACCTGCCACATGGGAATTCCCTGGCGGGCCAGTGGTTAGGACTCCAAGCTTTCACTGCCAAGGGCCTGGGTTCGATCCCTGGTCAGGGAACTAAGATCCCGCAAGCCGTGTGGCTTGGCCAAAAAAAAAAAGAAAAAGAAAAGTCCTGCCACACAGGAAACAGGTAATTTGTAGAGAAGCAGCCTAGAATAGTTGCGTAACATCTCTCCTCATTTACTATATTTTAAATGGTGTAACATAAGCCATGTCATATATATTACACTATATTAAACAGTGTAACAAGCTATGTCGTACATATTACACTATTTAAATATTATAAAGTTATGTAGAGCAAAATATACTGGCATAAGGATGCTTGGCTTTTTACTTTTAAAACACTCTGCAGGGGACTCCCCTGGGGCGCAGTGGTTAAGACTCCGCGCTCCCAAAGCAGGGGGCCCGGGTTTGGTCCCCGGTCAGGGAACTAGATCCCACATGCATGCCGCAACTAAGAGTTTGCATGCCACAACTAAGGAGCCTGCCTGCCACAACTAAGACCTGGTGCAACCAAATAAGTAAGTAAATATTAAAAAAAACAAAAACAAAAACACTCTGCAGAAGTCTTGGAACACCTCCCGGTCACCTCACTGGCCAGAATGTGGTTTCCACGCTGGCCACAAAGTCAGGAGGGAAACTCAGTCTTTTATCTGGATCAAATGCCTGGGATTCTGCTGCTCAGAAAGGGGGCACATGGATGTTGGGGGAATGCTCGCAGTCTCTGCCATAGCATCCTTTTTGGATAACACAGTTTTTCCACAAACCCCTCTCAGGAGACATAGTCTTTTATTCCAAAAAGAGTGGGGAAAGCTATTAAGCTTCGCACTCAGACGAGACCAATGAGGTTTATATGTCCCGTCTCCAACCCGAACGGGTACAATTGTGCAATGCCTTTTTTTTTTTTGGCCACGCTGCGTGGCTTGCGGGATCTTAGTTCCGGGACCAGGGATGGAACCCACGCCCTCAGCAGTGAAAGTGCCCAATCCTAACCACTAGATCACCAGGGAAGTCCCTACAATGCCATTCTTGAACTCACCTGTCGAAAATTCATGTTTCCCTTCCATAACTAAAGTAAATCAAATAGCATGTGTTAGCTGTAGAATACCGAAAGCTGAAGATCCGTTTCAGTGGATGTGGAGACGTGGCCCACTGTCTGCCCTGCAGCCCCTCCGTTTCTCCCCGGCTGCCTGCACCTCGCCTGGGCAGATGGGGGAGGTGGAAATCCCCAATTTCAGGGTAAGTTGTCCCGCCCCGTCCCATCCACAAGCCACTCCCCCTGGCAGGTCTGGATGTGACCATCTGACCCGTTCTCGATGGAAAACAATAAAGAACATCTTTTAGGTTTAAGCTACTGATGGTCAGGAATTCTGTGAGTTCTAGCCAAAAGCATTCTTAACTGGTAGATGTATCATGAGCATCATCAAAATTCTAATACAGACTTCATACACAATTATTATGTTAATAATATAATCGAGAACAAAAGAGTTTCACTTAAAGTCATTCCTCTTTTTATATACCACCAAAAACACCACCACCACAAAAGAAAAAACTTTTGATTTTGGCCTCTTTGCATCCCTGAAAGCAAGGGAAGACCCCAACAGCTTCACTGGAGCCACCCAAAAAAACTTGGACAGGGCTCCTGCTGTTGCGGGAGAATCAGCAAGACCTTACATCACTGTGGAAAGGGTTCCAGAGTTTTTGTAAAAAAGGAGGAAGGAACTATTGATCTAGTATAACTAGGTGAGGTCTGAGCCCCACAGAGCGACTTGCCTCAGCTCCCAGACTGAGCACTGGTCCAGCCACACCAGAGGGAAGATGGATGGGACCAGAGGGACCACATTTGAGGCCCTGGCCTTCCTCCACCACCCTCCTCGCCCCCTCAGTTGGCCAGTTTTTGTGGCCTGTTCTCTTCATCCTTATCAAGCTTGCTTCCAGAAAAGAATCTGCACCCCATCCCCATTAGATTATCAATGATTGCTGGGTGGCTTAAAGCATAGCCCCTCCCGTGGTCCTTGACTTAACCAGCATTCAAGCCCTTAAGCTGAAGAGACAGCACATCAGGTACAGATCCCGAGGCCCTGCACGCGGTGGGTGGGCTCAGGACTGGCCTCTCGTGGCCTACATCTGCTTCCAGGGGCTGGTCTCTTTCGGGGGGATCCCTGAGCCCCTTCATGTCTGCCTGCTGAGGGGGATTATCTCTTTGCTTTGGTCTTTAGGAGACTGGCCCGAGCCACTCAGCGTCCTGGCCTGGGCCCCCCCAGATCGCTGCTTCTAGAGCTGGAAAGACAGCCACACCCAGAAGGAGGCGGAGGCACAAGGCTGCCAGGCAGAGGTGCGCAGGGAGAACCCCACTCACTCGGAACAAGAGGCAGAGTACCAGCTCCAAGGGCATCCTTTGGGTGTACAAGTCAAGTGGAAAACGCCCCCATGGACGAAGAGCCAATGCAGGGGACCCAATCTGATGACCCAGCTCCACAGTGAGTGGTCAGAAACTCATCACCAGGGAATAAGGAGGAAAAGGATAAAAGCCAGAGACACAGAAGTCACTGGACCCAGATGGTGTCACTGCCGCGGTGAGTGCGTCTTTTGGACACTGTCACGTGCCATATATGAGGTGTACTGCTGATAGCAGAATACGGCGACAAGGAAATTACACATAAAATAATGCTGGTGGGATATAGAGAACAGACTTGTGGTTGCCAAAGGGGAAGGGGGTCGGGGAGGAACAGAATGGGAGTTTGGGGTTAGCAGATGCAAACTGTTACATATAGAATGGCTAAACAACAAGGTCCTACTGTATAGCACAGGGAACTATATTCAATATCCTGTGATAAACCATAACGGAAAAGAATATGAAAAAGAATATATATATGTATAAATGAGTCACTTTGCTGTACAGCAGAAATTAACACAACATTGTAAATCAACTATATCAATATTTCAATTAATTTTTTTAAAAAAGTAATGCTGGTGGAATCTCAACTTTCTAGAATATATTAGATGTGTCTATAGATCAGAAATGATAGATCTCGGTGGCTGAATTATAGGTGATTTTCATTTTCATTTTGTGAATGTATTTTAAGATATTTTATAATGACTAGAATACAATACTATAACAACTATTCGATAACCATAATAGTAATCATTATTAAAACAGCTACCATTTATCAATCACTAAATCTGGGCCAAGCTCTGTGCTCAAGTTTTACATATATTTTCTCAACAATGCAATCAGGTAAGTAATGGTGTCACTAGTTTTCAGAGAAGGAAATCCAGGTTGAGAGGTAGAAATCCTGCAACAGCTCACACGACAGGGAGTCAAATCCAGATGTGCCTGCCGCAAAGTTCATAGTCCCTGCCGTTAACCTCTGCGCCCCATCGGCCTCCCGAAATGAAACCCTTTTTAAATTTATTTATTTATTTATTTAGGGCTGTGTTGGGTCTCCGCCTCTGTGCGAGGGCTTTCTCTAGCTGTGGCAAGTGGGGGTCACTCTTCATCGCGGTGCGTGGGCCTCTCACTATCGCGGCCTCTCCTGTTGCGGAGCACAGGCTCCAGACGCGCAGGCTCAGCAATTGCGGCCCACGGGCCCAGTTGCTCCGCGGCACGCGGGATCCTCCCAGACCAGGTCTCGAACCCGTGCCCGCTACATTGGCAGGCAGATTCTCAACCACTGCGCCACCAGGGAAGCCCTGAAACCCTTTAAAAAGAAATTATATGTGTGTGTGAAACTGGTTAATGGGGGCAAGAAAACGGGAAGGATGGCGGGTCTGGGCTGGAGGTCTGCTGGGGACCCTCAGGCAGGAGGGGCCACCGGAAGCCCCCATGTCACCCAAAGGAAGAGGCCCCTGAGGTTTAACTCCCCGGGGAGGGAGCCTGAGGT
Organism: Mesoplodon densirostris; assembly: GCF_025265405.1. NCBI lineage: Eukaryota > Metazoa > Chordata > Mammalia > Artiodactyla > Ziphiidae > Mesoplodon > Mesoplodon densirostris. The sequence continues at coordinate 159,589,384 of NC_082664.1, read as the reverse complement.
TGGCAGCCCTCACCGCCTCTTCTCACCTACTTGCTGATCCAAACAGTTTTCCTGGAGGAAGACAAAGGCTCTCATTTCTCAGTCTGACCTCCAGTGCAAATTTGGGTTAAATAACACGTTAACAAAAACAAGGGATACAGTAAACGACTAGCATATTAGCAACTATAAATGGGGGTGTCTTCTGATCACCTTCTCTTTCTTTTTTTTCTTTTTTTTTTTTTGACAAGGGAACTCAGGAGCCCCATGCTGGAGGTTGGAGGAAAGGCACCAAAAGGAGAAGAAACTTATGGGTCCTGGCAGATGTTACAGCCTCCAGGTAACGTGGATGGGATGAGCTCCCTACAGAAACAGCCTGGCCCGGGATGCCTTGTAAATGGACTGTGGGTTAAAACAGCAGTCGTTTCCATAATCCTCCCAAAGCAATGACAGATCAAATGAGGATGTAAGGAGAGAACTGGAAGGCCTCATGGGCCGATAAGAGTTGCTGAAGTGAAGCAACTTCAGCAGGAAACCCTCTGGGGCACGACCTGGTCACCCACGCGTTTCTTCCACTGAGCCTCATGGAAAGCCAGGCCTTAGCTTCCTGGCTATTTCAATCAGGTTTGTTATGTCCTGGGTTTCAATAACTTGAGATTCCAGGCTGATAGGCTGGATAATCTAAGGGGAAAAAAAGGAGTGAACACGCAAAACTGATTACTTAACCTGAACCATGATACAGATCACTGTTCTTCAGCATCAGGGACACATGAGAACCACCCAGAGAACATTTTCCAAACATCCGATGTGTAAACCCCATGCTAGACCCATTCGGTCAGAACTGCTGGGTAGGATTTAGGCTTTGCAATTTTTTAACAGCCTCTCAAGTGATCATTGTGTCTAGCCAAATAAAGATCCTAATTTGCACCACACCTAACCAGCCCTATGCTGAGCTTCAGGCTGGGGCCACGGGATTGGGAGAAGTTCGTGGCATCTGACTACAAATACGTTATATCTTGTTCAGGAAACAAGACATATCTGCATGGGAAGCAACTAGTAGACACAATCGCCATGGAGTTTGTTGGTGTTTTGGAGAGATCTGTGAGCAAAAACATCTAGAATAAGTGAACCTCTCGGAGTCGGTGTTCCTGGTACACCTGCAGCCTTTTCTTTTCCGTGCCTTATGACCAGCCACTTAGCAGCCTTGAAACTTGTTCTTGTTTGTTTTGTTTTGCTTTTGAGAATGAAGAACTGGGTTGACCTTCTCAAAGAAGGCTGGATAAATTCTTAGGATACTAAACTACTAGGTAGTTTCCAGAGAAAATTCCCTCCTACCTGCTTTGCTAGGCTAGAAAAGTCCTCTGAAAGGTCATTTACCCACGAGGTCCGTTCACCCAACAGAGATGAGGAGAATCACTGGGAGTCCCCTCCCCACCCCCATGAGAGCAGCTGGGGTAGCGGGTAAAGACTAAGTCACCTAGGGATGGGCCTGGGTGCACGCGTGTGTGTGTGCGTGTACATGTGTGCACGCAGGGCTCTGCTGCTTCAGACCCTGCAGGGCTCGGCCATGTCCACTTTCTGAGGTCAACAGGGTGGGTCCATGGGGACAGACGGACACTCCGGCTGACCCTGCCGTGGAGCAAGTGGAGTCCCTGGGGCACCGGCAATGGGGTTGCACCGTCTGGCAGAGACTCGGCCCTCTGCCCTCCTGACCCTGGCCCCAGACCCTGGACTGGATGACAAACTTCACCCACACTTGGGCATCGTCCAGCTGAGCCAGGGAGAGCCTGGGGCCATCTCGCCGCCTCCTCCACTGGCGCCCGAGCCAGGCTCCATGTCCGCAGCCTGGAGGAACAGGAGTGGGTGGAGAGCCAGCCCGTGAGAGGCATTGGGCCTGTGATCTGGGAGGCCCTGCTTCTCCCAGAGGTGGTGTCAGGATTCCAAGCCGCCCCAAGTGTGTGCCGGGCTCCCCTCCGCTACCTACCCCTCCTCCTCTCCTCTTCTTGTGTGTGACGCACACACTCACGCTTCCCAGAGGACGGGTCAGGGGTTAGAGAGGCAGCGCGGGGAGGAGGGGGACAAAGAGTCACCGGAGCAGAGACCCCCACGGCTGGAAGCCAGGTTCCATGGCTCCAACTCTTATCTTTTGCCCTGTTTCGTTTCTTTCTGGTGAAATAGATGTAACCTACAACTTACCAATTTCACCATTTCTAAGCGTTCAGTCCAGTGGCACTGAGCACATCCACGTGCGGTACAACCATCACCACCATCCACCTCCAGAAATTTCCATCTTCCCAAACTGAAACTCTCACCCACTAAAGGATAAGTCCCCCTCCCCCTCCCCATCGGCCCTGGTAACCTGCATTCTACCTCCTGTCTCTGAATTCCTCAGAGAGGTGGAATCATATATTTGCCCTCTCGTGACTGTCCCATTTCTCTTAGCATGACGCCCTCAGGGTTCACACGTGTTGCAGCACGTGTCACAAAGTCCTTCCTTCCACAAAGGCCGAGTATTATCTCACTGTGTGGATTAATGCATTCATCCACCGATGGGCACTTGGCTGGTTCCCCCTTTTGGCTGTGGTGAATGTGCATGGGTGTACAAACGCCTCTTCAAGGGTCAACCTCTATATCATATGATTAGGATGTGCCTTAGTTTTAGGGACACATTCAACAATTTGCCATTTTCCGGAGAACGAATAAACCGAGTAGACCATCTTAGTTTGAATTCTTAAAAGTAAGGCAGTCAGAGTACAAACTGCATACATCCCATGATCAACTTTTTGGAAAAAAGTAGGAAATTCCCAGAAGTGATAACAACAGCTACCTCTATGTTAGGGAAACACGGGTGATGCCTTTCTTTCATAGTACTTTCCTGCCCTTTCTGCAATGAGCCTGTATTATTGTTATCCTTAGGGAAAAAATAATAGTACTATGTTTTTCCCTCGGTCTGAATGCCTTTGGACTGCCTGTTGTCCCGGAGTCCACACTGACTTACATGTACATCATTCACTCACTCGTTCATTCGTTCATTCAAAATAACGTTAATTCCAGACATTTCTAAAAGCTGGTAACTTTGAATGGCTGAGTGCTGAGAGTCCAATCATTCCCGTGCAGTCGTACCTGTCACTTAGATGGATCTCACTCTGCGCCTGTTAAAGGGCACTCCCCGTCTGGAGCTAGTCACATGCCTCATTGTCACTCAGGGGGCTCAGAGGTCATCTCACAACTCACCAAACTGAAAGGAGCACTGGGTTCCAGCGCCAGGACCACTGTCTGCCTTGGCTGAGTCTGGCTCACAGGCACGTCTCTGTTCTTCGCCCCTCCCGTACCTACCTGCTCAGACAACAGGATTCCTGTCCACCTCGGGCTCCTGGGGCGCCAGCTTCCTCCCCATTCGAAAACCCAGCCTCCGAAGGGTAGAACTCAGGGGGGTGGGTTCCTTCTCTTCCTCCACCTCCTGCCCCTTGCCTTCCTGGACCTCCACACCATCCTTTGAGGGCCCGAACTGATGGTGACACCCCAGAGCAGAGGAAGGAGGGACAGGAAAATTCCTCCAGCTGGGGGCGTCCTCCCCATGCCCCAATCTTTCTCCTTGTACATGTGGCCTTTCAGCACCTAAGGGAACAAAACTGTTAGCTGATAAATGATCAGAAAGCTTCCAGCAAAGAGTAAGGGACTTGGAGAAAGCTCAAAAGCAGCATAGGGTCCTACAAGTTCAAGCTTTTGCCTGCTTCACCTTCATCTGTTGCTCTTCCCTGGTGGGAACCAGGCTGCCTGGGTTCAAATTCACCACTTACCAGCTGTGTGACCTTGGACCAAGAACTTAACCTCTCTACGCCCCAGTTTCTTCACTGGTAAAACAGAGTAGAAAATAGAGCCCAGGAAGTATTAGCTATCTTTATTCTTAGCCAATAAATTCATCTCAGCTCCCTTTTACTGAATGTACCAGGTGTCGTGTTAAGTACTTAAAAGAGATTATCTCTCATCTTCAGAACTACCCAACTGGGTAGGAACTATCGCTATTCTGGAGATAAGGATGAAATCTCAGAGAGATTAAATAACTTGTCTCAGGACCCGGAGTGGTGGAGAAGCCTTCCACAGTGGTCACCAGGGTAGGGAGGAGGAAACTGGGACTAGAGACCATTTCCCAAGGCAGTTTGTTTCAAAAGTGGGGCTTCCCTGGTGGCGCAGTGGTTGAGAGTCCGCCTGCCGATGCAGGGAACACAGGTTCGTGCCCCGGTCCGGGAAGATCCTACATGCCGCGGAGCGGCTGGGCCTGTGAGCCATGGCCGCTGAGCCTGCGCGTCCGGAGCCTGTGCTTCGCAACGGGAGAGGCCACAATAGTGAGAGGCCCGCGTACGGCAAAAAAAAAAAAAAAAAAAAAAGTGGTGCCAGCAGTGACCAAAGTCCTACATCAAATCCCACCAGCCCAATGTGCAGAAGCAGAAGCGCAGGGTGCCCTCTGGGGCAGAAGAGGCAAGTAGGGGCCAAACACACGCAGGGGCCCTCAGACACTTCCCCACGAGCCCTGCGAGGCCTGGAATTGCTCCAAAAGCAATAAATCCCTTGATCCAGCAGACAAATTCAAGGCAAAGATGCCCACTCCCTGCCCCCAGGAGAAATAACACCTGACTGCATTCCAACGCAATCACCAAAGGCCCCTGTGTCGGGGAGGAGCTCTCTGTCCACGTGGCAGTTCCGGGCCCCTCCTCCCCTCCCGCACCCCCTGCCGAAGTCACTTAGCGATACCCCGCCCCGTCACTATGATTTAGCGCACACACACACATCCCCCCGACACTTCACACCCCTCTTTCCTGTTTTATTTCCCCCCCTGTGCACTTATCACCATTAACGTGCCGTGTTGTGTTATCCTGTTTATTGTCTCATCTCCTCCATGAGGGCAGAGATTTTTGTTTGTTTGTTTCTGCCGCTAACGAAGCCCGGCCCCCAGTAGGTGTGCCGTAAACATCCGACGGGTGGGTGGTGCTGTGCTGGGCAGCGTGTGCCCACAGAGGCCTAAGCAATGGGGCCCGAATAAACAAACGGGCTCTCTCTCTGAGTCTGGGCATCACCGGTGTTCAATGTCTCACGTTTCCCATTATTACCCAGGCGGCATCCAAGTCCGATGGGAGCTTCTCCGTACGTGGGCCCCTCCCGTGTTTGGGGTCTTCACACCAGCCCCCACTTCTCACATCCACCCTCACGTGCACCCCTGCAGGTGCCTGGAGCTCTCTGCGATGCACTCCACCTCCCAGAGTTTTCCACGCTCCCCAAACAATCCCCACCCCATGCGTGCATCCAAAACGTCCCATTAACTGGGTTTTACTGAAGTCTTTTATGTGTAAGGGAAAAAGAATCTGGTACGAGGAATTCATACAAAGAGGTGAACGGCTGCATGCCAGTCACCAGGTAGCGGCTGAATTTCTGTCCACTGGGAGGAAGAGCGAAGCAGTCAGCCAAACCCTCCTGGTTTGGGCTGACTGTAGAGCTCGGAAGTGTGTCCTGTAAGAAGCCACTGCAGAACCACAAGCGCTGGGGTGGTTCCCTGCAGGCGCTCTGAGCGCTGCACACCGGAGTCATAGGAGGCCTCAGAACTGCTCCCAGCCCAGGAAGCCCAGCTCGGCAAGCCCCCAAGAGCACGCGGTCAGGGGGCTCCCACCTGTTTTCCCCAGCCCTGGCCAGACAGCACCTGCATCTCCCATCTTGATTTCATCCCCGATTTCTTCCCATCCCACTCGATCTGTTTCATGTACTTAGACTTCAGGTGAGGTTTTGTTTGAAGAGATGGTTCTGCGGCCCTGAGAGATCTGCAAACCACGACCTCCTCCGGGCCATCAACTTCACAGAAAAGTGGATCCAGAGGGAGGTGGCTGCCCCGAGGCACTCACAAGTTGGTGACAGCTAGAACCCAGGTTTCCAATCCCCCAAGCCATTTTTAAAATCAACATCTCATTCTCATTTTTGTAACATACGTAAATGCACCCCTCGATAAAGCTCCAGGTGAACCTGCCTGCGTAACCATCGCCCGCGCAAGAACTAGGTCACTTCCCGAAACGCCAGGAGCCCCGTGCCCTTGCCAGTCACCACCCACTTATGACAACGGATTCGTCTGTTTGATTCAAGCGCTACGTCAGCGGAGCAGCACATTACTGTTCTCCTGGGTCTGGCTTTATGCACTCGACGCTGTGCCCGTGAGATTCTTTCGTGTCGCCTCTTACAGCCGTGGTTCCTTCGTTAGCACTGTTCCATTGCACAATGTACCACAATTTCTTTCTCCATGTTGCTGGAACGCTGAATGGTTTCCACTGAGGGGCTCTTGCAATAATGCCGCTGGGAACGTTCTTGCACGTCTGGGCACATAAACGATTCCTGCGGGTCTACACCGAGGACTGGAGCTGCTGGACCACAGTTCAGTAAATATTGCCAGCATTTTCCAAAATGATGATATCAATTTTCACCTCCAGACGAGCATTCCTGTCACTCTGAAGTCTCCTCAATACTTGGTCTCTTTCTTTTTAGCCATCCTGGATGAAACAGGGACAGTTGACCCTTGAACAATATGCGTTTGAACTGTGTGGGTCCACTTTTATGTGGAGTTTTTTCAATAAATAGAGTACCTGTGTTTTCAGTTTACAGACCCTTAAATTAACTAAGGGTGGGGAAACATTTGTGGCACTTAGAGATCATGATACGTGGAATCAAAAGAACAGAGGTTTGGGCTTCCCTGGTGGCGCAGTGGTTGAGAGTCCACCTGCCGATGTAGGGAACACGGGTTCGTGTCCCGGTCCGGGAAGATCCCACATGCCGCGGAGCGGCTGGGCCCGTGAGCCATGGCTGCTGAGCCTGCACGTCCGGAGCCTGTGCTCCGCAACGGGAGAGGCCACAAGAGTGAGAGGCCCGTGTACTGCAAAAAAAAAAAACAAAAAACAAAAAAAAAAAGAACAAAGGTTTGAATCCTGATTCGCTCCAAACTGTGTCAGCTTCCTGCCCTTGGGTGAGTCATTTATCAATTCCTCTGTTTTTGAGGCAGAGATAGCAGTACGTGGATTCTCGACTGTGTGTGGGGGGGAGGGGTTGGGGGGTGTCAGCACCCCTAACCCCTACGTTGTTCAAGGGTCTGATGGTGGCTTTAAATTGATTTCCTAAATGACTAGGGAGATGGAGTCACTTTTCATTGCTTCCTGACCATTTGGATGCCTCCTCTTCTGAACACAATGAGATGTGTATCTGTGTTTCCACCTTAAAGTCCTTTCTGGTTTGTTTGGTTTTTCTTTCTCCTTCCTCCACAGTGACTTTCATGGAGCAACGCCGTTTCCTGGGTAAGGGCTCTGGAGCCAGACTTCCTGGTCACGTTCCAGCTCCAGTGACACAGGGAGTGGCCATCACTCTGGGCTCCATCCCTCCCCATGCCCAGCGACACCCTCTGTGAAACGGGGCTGAGGATGCCAGGACCTCACTCAGTAAGCTTCAATGTGCGCACGCAAACATCCAGGACGACACCTGCATGAACTAAGGGCTCAATGCGTTGGGATTTTGACCGCGACACCTGGCAATCTGCCCCTGAAAGAGCCTGAAACTGCAGAGAAAAAGGACAGAGGGCGCAGAGCAAGACCGAGACAACGTTTCACAACCTGTCAGTAATTTTTCACAATCTGTCAGTAATTTATCACCACTTCAATAGCGGCCTCCTGCTTCTCCCTATGAAAAAGAGAGATTTCCCTCACGCGCGGGAACCCGAGAAGAGGTGATGCGGTGTCTGAGGAGAGATGCTGGGTCCGATTCATCTCCAGTGAAAAAAACCAAACAGGCCCATGCATGAGGCTCGCCAGGACCCCAGGTCCGGGCTTCGCCCGCAAAGCCTGCAGACTGGGAACTCGGAGCCCCCGGGCCCCACGGAGCGCCAGGTGGCCTCACACCCGCCCTTTGTCCCCCCCGTACCAAAAGCGCTTAGTTCCGGCCCCACCGGCCAGTCCCCACGGTCCGGGGCAGGGATGACCACGTGCCTGATAGCTGGGCTCCATCTCAGCCTCCTTGGCCGGGGCCTCGGGCAGCTCCAGGCAGCGGGCCCAGGAGGTCAGCCCAGGCTGTGGCCACCCTCACTAGACGGAAACTGAGCTGCACCTGGGGACACCCTGCCTGGACAGCCGGGCCAAGACCAGGCCAGGTGCTGGGGGTGCTGGGACTCTTCTAAGAAGCCCCACGCTGGATGAATGGGAAAAGTAGGTGATGCGGCCAGACGGGAAGAGATCAGGGAAGGCTGGGCTTCCGGTAAACAGGGCTGGTCAGTGAAATGATGTAAACAGCAGGCGTGTGCCAGGAGACCAGGATGAGTCACCAGGCCCCAGCTCCCTGAGTGTACAGACAAGGAAACTGAGGCTCAGGGAGGTTAGAAGACAAGCCCAACTGGTGATCCGTGGTCCCTCCTCTGACCATAACCTGCCCCTCCAATCCCCACGGCTACTTAGTCACCAGACCCTATTCTACGTAAGGTCACTCATACAAGGGATCTGTGTTCTGCCCGCTCCTACTGTCTCCGGTCAGATGTAAGCCCTCAAACCTCCCGAGACCACAGGTCGTCACTTCCCATCTCCTCCCCCAGCCTCCCTATTCCAGTCCAACGTACACACTGCTCACACACTCATCTCCTAAAACGGTACTTCAGCTCTGTTCTTCCCCCTTGCTCAGGAACTATCACTGGCTCCCTACTTCCCCTAAGACCACTTCCAACCCCCTCAGTCTTCACTGCAGGTCCTCTGCAGGGGGCTCTCGGCGGCCTCTCTCCCCTGTGCCTCCTCCACTTGGGCCAGAGATCTGCTTCTTCCCCCAGACATGCCCTCCCCCACCCCCTTCACCCCCCACCCCGCCGCCTGTCTCTGCTTTTCAACAGAGCAACCCTCCGGAAATCCCTTTCCTCCTTTCTGTCCAATCCCTACATGTCCTCCGTGTCTCTTAGCATCTCTCCCTTGCTGTTCCCGTGAGCTTTTACTTCCTGTACTACATCAAACACTGGCATCCTGTCTGCACCTTTTCACATGTGTGGATCTGTGTTGTGCGTGTGTGTGCAGAGCCTGAATGTTCTCTCTGCATCCAACACAGCAGGCAGCATAGCCCCCCCAGAACGTGGGTGCTGAAAGTATACGCTGATGGACTAGACACACACAAGACGCCAACAGCACGCACAGGCTTCTTGACAAGCTCTCCCTCCAGTTTAGATGCACTCGGCCCTGGGAACGCGGAGACTACGGAATCTCACCTCCACCTTCCATGGGCCGCTGCGGACACAGACATGAACACAAGCAGTGACTGTTATAGAAGTGCGTGAGGGCCTGGTGGAAGGAGCGAGAAGAACGCTCAATTCTGCCACGAGCAGTCTGAGAAGGCTTCGTGGAGGAAGTGTTGTGAGGGGAAATCTGAAATGTCAAGTGCGGGAAGGGGGAGCACAGGGGTGAGAGAGGAGGACGTCCCTACCTGGAAGAGGATCGTGTGTGAGGGGGTCTGGGGAGGCCTGAATAACGGGCCTTAGTGACTGAGCAGGTGGTGAAGACAGGCTCATCACAGAGGGGCCTTTCCTGGGGAGAGACAGGGCAGACGTGCTCCAGCACTCCTGGAGGTGGAGGATCTTGTCCTGCTGCTCCTTCCCAGGTGCTGTCTGGCCTTGGGGGGCTGGTAAAGCACTCTGGTCCTCAGTGCCCAGATCCTGGTGACCCATCACCTGCCATGTGTTCCTGGTCCTCGTCAGAAACAAAGCCTCTTGTGTCTCCCAACCCACTGACTGCTGGGTCCTGTTAGGGGTCTGAGAATTTAGTGTTTGAACCACAAGGATGCTGAGTGGTGACCAGATGCATCAACAGGGCATTCAGATGTTTACCTGGAGAGCAACCTTCCATTCGGATCCAACCTTGCATTCGGATGCTGCAGACACAGGGGTGGATGTCCACCTTTCCCACGCCCGGGGCCAACCCCTTCCGCTTCAGGACGTGCCAAACCAGGCCTGGCTGTTACATTTGAGGCTTCAGGGAAAGCGTTAGAAATTCTCTTTTCAAAGAGACTCTTCTCATGCTGTGTCGGGGAAGCTTATCGCACTCCGGGCCACCACAAGGCTGGTGTTGAATGTGCGTGCCTTCCACAGGCAAACCCCTTTGTACATCAGTCAGCAGCCCAGGAAGGCTTCATGGAGGAAGTGGGCTTATGAGCCTCTAAGTGGGCTTTTTCTAGCCAGAGGGGTTTGAAGGGGGAAGGTGGGGCTTCTAAATGGCGAGACATGGGTGTGAGGATGGGGACAGTGGGGACTGTGCTGTCTGTTCACAGTCAGCTCCTTTCCCAAACCTGAAGACCAAGCTCCATGGGCTCCAGACCCGAGGTCACGGACTCACTGTTGTGGCCTCTCCCGTTGCGGAGCACAGGCTCCGGACGCGCAGGCCCAGAGGCCAAGGCTCACGGGCCCAGCCGCTCCGCGGCACGTGGGATCTTCCCAGACCGGGGCACGAACCCGTGTCCCCTGCATCGGCAGGCGGACTCTCAACCACTGCGCCACCAGGGAAGCCCTGGGGAAATATTCTTTAGAGCCAGCAGGCCGAACCCAATCCAGACTCTGGCCCAGAACAGACTGGAAGAAAATCTTCCCACCTTGGTTCCCGGAGGGGACATTTCTGTTCTTGTGCTTGAGGACAATTCACAGCTACGTTAAGTGCAAATGGTCAAACACTACCTAAAAGACACATCACACTGGATAAAAAGAAAAAGCAAGCCCCACGAAAAGAAATCCAGCTTAAGTATGAAGACATGCATCATTAAAAGTAAAAGCATGGGGGAACTACAGCATGCAAACACTAGTCAACAGAAAAGGGAGTTGCTGTATTAACAGCAAAGTAAATTTCAGAACAAACAATATTAGCAGCGTTCAAGAGGGACCTTCCTTAATGGTTAAATAGGCTGATTTAGCAAGAAGACATAACAACCAGCATAAATCATTAGAATTAGCGTTATTAAGTTTCAAATGTGTTAATCACCATCATTTCTGTTTCAGTCGAATTGAGGAGGAATTCCAGTGTCTGCACACTGAGTCCCCTGCTGCCGTTCCCCTCCCCCCACCCCCGCCTTATCTTGATGAGACCCTGAGGTCTCAGCCTAAACGCTCCGCCAGTTCACCTTCTCTGCTGCTCCTTCCATGGCAACGGGAACCCACAGCAGCACAGAGACCTGACCCCATCACAGCACCCAACAGGCTGGTAGATGCATCTTTGCTCCTCTTGTCTCCCTCCTTAAGGCCAAGGACTGCCTTGTTCATCCCTGAAGTCTGAACACTTAAGACTGGACACATCCTAGATACTTATCTGATGAATGAATGAATGAATGAGGATTGAAGTCCTCAAAAACTCAAGCCTCTTAGCTCTCACTGGCTCCCAGAATAGAGACAAGTTCTTATTCCAACATAAAGAACAAGCGAGCATGCAGCGGGAAGAGCCTGCCCTGCTCCACGGCTGCCCAGCCCTGCAATCTTAGATGAGTCGGCTGCCCACTCAGGGCCTCAGCTTCCTCATTTACAAAGTGGTAAAAGGAATTCTAGGCCCGGGGAGCTGTGGTTTTTAAGCAGCCGTGTCGAAATGTGCTTTGCCAATGTCAGTGAACGTTAGAAGTGGTAGGTACCACCCGTGTCACCTGTGTCTAAGAGTGCCCAGACAAGGCCGGCAAGGGAAGGGAAGTGCGGGGAATGCACAGAAGGGGGGGGGGCGGCTTTAACGGGGTGTACCTGTTCGCTCACCTCCTCCCCCTCCCCCTCCCCCTCCCCTCCCTCTGCACTGCAGAGGGTTAGGGCCATCTGGACCAAGCAAAGCAACGTCATATGACCCAGGACAATGACACATCCCTGATGGGAACAGATGCCAGGACCTCTATGATATTCACCACACAGGGACTTCCACGCAGTGCCAGGGGTAAGCCTGGGACATTCTGGGGAGGAGGCTCCAGAATATCTGTTCCTGACCCCCTGCTGGCTTCCAGGTTACACTCTATGACTAAGACACCGAATGAATGGATACTGTGGCAAAAAAAAGGGCGGGGGAGGAGAGAAACACCATTTCACTCCTTCTGAGTCAACCCTCCAACTGTAGAAGGTGGAGCTCCAGCCCAGACCTACTGAACACAAATTTGCATTTCAACTACATCTCCAATGAGTCACGTGCATTCAAGTTTGCAAAGCACTGCTCTCTCCCTGCTGTGTCATCATTTCTCTGAGCAGTGGCCTCCCAACTTCTCTGATCACACATCACTACCCCCCAATAAGATACGTCTTTAGTTGTAAATTATATACAGGTGCTACTGCGCTGATATATTATGTACGTTATAAAACTTGCTTGAAAATTAGAAATTAAAAAGGATGAGTTAATAATAAGTAGAAAGAAAAGTTGCAGTATTTTCTTCCTGCATTTGAAGTCATCCTTTGGGGGCTGAGGAAGGACACAGGCATACACCCTGCCTTTCCCGGCTGCGGGATTAAAGGAGGGATACTCAGCGTGGAGGTTCAGTTAGGGTCCTGGCAGCGGTCCTCTCCTCTGGCTTCTCAGCAAGCACTCACGCCCCGGTATCACCCCCACCACTCTCGTTCTTAACCATCCCATTTGCACCACCGATGGCCTCAGGAGTATGTGTGGCTGAAAGTTTCCACTCCGTTTAAACGTTCACCTTTCTGTATTACATTTGTTACAGGGGCACGAAAGCAAGCATACATGAGGAGTGGAAGAGAGTGGGAGTGAGCTTGGAAGATAGATTTCTCTTCTGGAGTGAAAGCAATCCACACTCTTTCTGATTTCTGGATCACCAAACACTCCAAGCAGTTTCTCAAGATAAGATGAGGATCAAAAGACAGAGGTTTTTTAATTGCTTCTAGGCACGCCACCTACTATCTTGGAATAAAGATCTATTTCTGGAGCTCCAGGAGATCGTAAACCTGGTTCTTCTGCTTGAAAGCAAAACCAAGGTCTCCTTGTCAGATAACCCGCGGGCAGGCCCCCAAGGCACATCTCCCCAGTCCTGCCACTTTAAAATAACCACAAACAGACATCCAGGAAATTCGCTGCAAAAAAAAGATTCCCAAAGTGTTACTAATTTAAGGTTCGTACAAACAGGGAATAGGAAAAGTCAAGTCTTTCCAGAGAGCAAGCCATACATACTACCAGTAAGCACGTCAGTCTTCTAGTGTACAGACCCAGAACCTCAAAGAGGCTGGTGAAGGTTTAAGGAAATGCACATCTACAAAACTAAAACTTCATAAAAACATAAAATTGGGAGTCAGGCCGGGGCCAGTCCTCCCTAGGGTCTCTGATCCTTGTTGCAAATTTTGTAGCAAGCCCAGAGGCTGGGATTTTGCCCCACTGCATATGCATTTAAGGATGCTGCATTTTTTAGAAGGATTTTTAAAGATTCTTCACACTTGTGAGCCTCTCCCTGGACCTCAGAAACTACCCCTTTCTCCCAGTTCCTCCCCCACACCCACCAGTCAGCAGGGCAAGTACACACACACACAACACACACACACACACACACACACACACACACACACACACGCACCCTGCCCGCTGGAGGCCTGAGGAACAAAGGCCCAAGACCAAAATCAAAAACCCAGCGGGAACACAGATCTGCTCTGTATCTACTGAGGATGGCCGTCTCCTCCCGGTTCCCAGCAACTGCAATGATTGTGGACCGGTTTTGAGCCCCCTTGACTCCTATCTCCACTGAAGTTAAGATCCAGCTCTGCTTGTAGCCACCAGAGACCCCATTACAACCCCACAGGTGTGCGAGTGAGGAAAACTGGAGAAACTTTTCGCCCCCAGGCAGAGGGACCACCCCATCAGCTGCACCCGGGAAAGCACGAGGGGGTCCCTGCTGGAGAGTCTGGGGAGGCGGGCAGGGGGGCGATCCGCTGAGGACCACTTCGGGAGGTGCGGTCCCGGGCACACGGATCCCTAGCAAGTTTCCTAGACAGTCGGCACCGCGGACCACCTGCAGTCCTGGGTGTCAGGGTCAATCGGGCCTGGAAGGGCAGTGAGCCCTCTAGGCGGTGACAGCTGCAGTGCTGACCGCTCGCCCCCGCCCCCTGTCGTCCAACCCACTGAAGCTCACTCAGCGGGTGGCAACAGCAACCGCAGAGCTGTCATCGCTGGACTGAGGGCACCGGCTGTGGAGCACCGAGCACGTGCCAGGCCCAGACTGGAGTGCTTCCTGCTTCATCCTCAGGACCACCCCACTTGGCTGACGGGGGAGGAAACTGAGGCACAGAGACAGGAAGGAACTTCCCCAAGGTCACGCAGCTGGTGTGTGAGCCCAGGAAGAGTGATTCCAGAACTCGCAGCAATATCCCACCTCTCTCGCTTGCACTCCCAGCCTCCAGCACAAAGCCTAGGGGGTTTGATCTTATTGACCGAATCCCTTATTGAATGAATTATAAGTGAATACAGAGACCACCGGGCAGGGAGCAGGACTCTGGCTCAGTAAGCAGGAACAGAAGTGGGGTGTCCCACAGCTAGCTTCCAAAGCACTCATCACCTCCACCTCCACAGCCACCCCCCTGAGCTGCCCTTTAGGATGCGAACATTGCGGCGGGGAGGCTAGGGAAAGAAGAGCACTGTGACTTAACCTTGGCCCCTACCCTAACCCTAGGGTGTTTATCAGTTAAAATGCAACCTGGGGGAGAAACGAACGAGAAGGAGGCAGGCAGACAGAAACACTTCCCCCTCTCTACCCTGTTGATTAGGGCTGGGCTGGGGTCCCTGGTCGACGACCAACGCCTTGATACCCTGGAGGCAGAGGAGAGAGGAGGATCCAGGAGGTTAAGGATGAAAAATCAGGAGATTTACTAAAAGGAAGGAAAGTGGACCTTCAGAAATAGCCTCCAGAGCTCTAAAAACTGTGTCCAGGGCAGAAGTAGCCTCAGGCAAGTTCCTCTGGGGGAAGAGGGCTCAGCTAGGTATTTTCTCACTGGGTTTTTTAAATAAGAAATTGTAACCAGGAAGTGAGAGAGTGGCATGGACATATATACACTACCAAACGTAAAACAGATAGCTAGTGGGAAGCAGTCGCATAGCACAGGGAGATCAGCTCCGTGGTTTGTGACCACCTAGAGGGGTGGGATAGGGAGGGTGGGAGGGAGGGAGACGCAAGAGGGAAGAGAGATGGGAACATATGTATATGTATAACTGATTCACTTTGTTATAAAGCAGAAACTAACACACCATTGTAAAGCAATTATACTCCAATAAAGATGTTAAAAAAAAAGAAATTGTAACCAGGTCCGCTAGAGATCCAAGAAAAACCAGATTCTTTACACGCATTTCATACCCCTACCTTCCTCCCAGGGATGCTAATATGGGATACACTGAACAATTTAATACATGTAGTGGAGACAAAAACTGACTCCTAAAGTACTCTTGTCTTTTCAGAAAGTATGAAGCTATTAATTCATAAAATGAACCCAAGACCTCAGGGAGGGCCACCTCCTCTATGCATCTTCCCTAGAGGCTTAAAGTCTGAACTATGAGGCACTGAGGGCCACAGAGAGACTCCAACCAGCCCGGGCGCTCCCCTCCTGACTTTTCAGGGTGCTGTGTCTCATGCTGCCTGGAGGGCTGACATGTACTCAGGTCAGAGTTATTTGTTCCCCCAGTCCTCAGCTCTTACTGCATTGGTCCCACTTTTAGCCAGGTCTAGGCAGACAGAGTGGGCAAGAGGCAGATGGTCAGATGCAAAAAGAGGGCTGGGAGGCCATGACAAAGACTGATGCCCGTTGGATACTGCAATCACATCTGTTAAACTCAAAGTCAAGATTGCTTTAACAAGTGTGAGAGCACTTGCAAGGACAATGGATCAGAGATGTGCGTGGCTGGAAAACCTGACTTGCTGGTGAGATAGGGGGCCTCCTCCTTCTCAGGTAGCTGTGGCACCCTGTCTGGCCCAGGACAACCTCCCTCTTCATCGGAGCTAGAGAATCAGTGACACCACTATCCTCCAGTCTAATGCACTCCATCAGTGCAGAAACCCTTTGTCACTGTCATTACCCCCAAAGTAACCCATCCCATTAAAACAGATACATCATGAAAACTGAAAAGGCAAGGGCTTTGGAATCCGGCAGATCAGAGTTTGAATCTAAGCTTCACCATTTTCCTACTGATACATGTAAACACCTAGCTGTACCAGGTTCCTGGAGAAAATGCCATCAACTTTCTTCCCTGCCCCGTCTCGTAATTGACCTGAAATTCACCTCCTGTAAACATCTCTGCTCTGTCCGCTCAGGCAGCAAGGGAACCAGAGCAATCGGAGAGTCCTTCATGTACTTGCAGCTGGGCTCGTGTGCCCCCGAGGCCTGTCTGGGCTAAACACCACAGTTCTTCAGCCACTCCTCATATGACTTGGTTTCCTGACCCTCCACTAGCTGAGTCACTCAGCGAAAGTTAACTTCAGAGAGAAGAGTCGTACATAGCCACGGTCCCAACTCATTCTAGGATCTGGGGGAGGAGGAGGGCTGGGATGCGGGCTGAGAGGAATTGCTCAGCTCGGGGTCAGGCCCGGGCCTCAACCCGGGGGTAGGGGAGAGGGCTGGGAGAGCTTGCATGCAGGGGTGGCTGCGGTTTCTGGGGTTCACTGAGGCCCCCGACCCTCGGGAGGCGTCCTCTCAGGGTGGCTGTGCGGGCTGTTTACACGATGTCACACGGAACATCGCGTCCACGATCAGCGGGTTTGGTACGTCTTTCTGCCAGCAGCGCGGGGCACTTGCACTGTTTACTTCCCGAAAATAAAAACACTGCACGCGCTTACGCAATCTCCCGCGTCCAGGGCTCTTTTTAATGCCTCCCCGGACCCCCTTCCTCTTCTGCGGCGCGCACCCCGCCCCCGCCTGGCCCCGCCCCGGTTCGGCAAGCCACCTGCCGACCTAGTTCCTCTGGCGCTTTAACAAAGCTCAGCTACTCTCAGGCCTTCTCGGAAGAAACCCTGGCCGGAAAATGAAACCAAGACTCCGGGAGGGGACCGCGCGCGGCAGCGGGAGGTGCACGCCGCGCCCACGTGCAGGACCCGCGCCGCGGGGCAGGCTGGGGTGGCGCCACGTGAACGCGGCGTGGGGCGGGGCGGGGCGCGCGCTGACCGGCCCGTGCTCCGCGCCAGCAGCCAATCCGCGCGCCCGACCGCACACACGGTCCTGCCCCGCCCGCCAGGCCCCGCCCCGCCGCTGCCTCGTGTCCGGGAGTGACCTCTCCAGGGGCGGCCGGGCTCAGCTGACCTGCGCGCAGGCCATCAGCCCCAGGAGGGGGAGGCGGCGGCTAGAGCAGGGCTCCACCTGCAAGCTCCTGCCTGGCCTCCCACCCGGGAGACGCCGCAGAGCCCTGCCCTGTGCCTGCCCCGCCTTATCCCACGGTACCTGCCCACCTCCGTCCCCACAGCCTGGCTCCAGGAGGTGTATCAAGGGCGGCAGAATCTGCCACCTCAAAATATGCTTCTTGGCTTAAGGGTTATTTTGAGCTGGTTATTTTTGAGAAACCGCAGACACAGGAGAAGTTACCCTTTTACAAGGGGAATTTACATTAGAAGGGGGGGACTGTTTCTGGGAAGGAGCACCTCTTCACCTGAGACACCTGTCTGCAGGGCGGGGGACTGTGGACCACACCTTTCCACCCCCCACCCCACCCCGCCTTCCGGCGAACTGCCTTCCTCCCCTGAGAAGCCCCCAGGCCCCAATCCCTGGCCTTAGCGCAGGAGGGTATATAAGCCTCAACTGCCTGGCAGCCTTTTGAATCTCATATCTTTGTGGGTACACGTACGTCCATCATTAAACAAATTTTTTTCCGGGCTTCCCTGGTGGCGCAGTGGTTGAGAGTCCGCCTGCCGATGCAGGGGACAGTGGTTCGGGCCCCGGTCCGGGAAGATCCCACATTCCGCGGAGCGGCTGGGCCCGTGAGCCATGGCCGCTGAGCCTGCGCGTCCGGAGCCTGTGCTCCGCAACGGGAGAGGCCACAGCAGTGAGAGGCCCGTGTACTGCAAATTAAAAAAAATTTTTTTTTAATAAAAAAAATTTTTTTCCTATTAATCTTTTTTTTGTTGGAGGGAGAGTCCTCAGCCAACGACCCAGAAGGGTGGAGGGAAAATTTCTTTCCTCCCCTGCAATATGTAGGATGGAATGTTGGCATCCAATCCATATAGGGCTTTTTTTTTTTTTTTTTGCCCTCCTCTCTCGTCCCTCTGCAACCTTCCATTTTGAGATTATCTAGGATTTTAATTATACATATTTTAAAATTACTCATTGAGAGTTACTGAAGCCTAATCTAGGTTTTCTATTTCGTTACTCACCACTGTTTCTTGTATCTGATAACATTAAATTCTTTCAGCTACCTTCACCATCCTTCAGTCCCCCTCACTCCCCAGACCCTCTGCCAGAGGGCACGAGCCTAGTAACTTGTCTGAATCTTTGCCATCCTAAATGCGTCTTTATTTTGCTCTCATTTCACTGGTACGTTATATACTAAATATAGGATTCCAAGAAAAAATATTGTTCCTTGTTTTCCCCTAATGTCTGGTTTTGCCAGTGAAAGCTCAGATGCAGCACTAAACGAGACTCCCTCACCTGGGGCTTCTGACTCACTAATGTTCACTTCAGCTGAATCTCCTTCTGCTTTCCAGTCCACCAATCACTTTTTCCATCCAATCATCAAAATCTCAAACTGCCAGGCCCTCCAGCTCAGCGCTGCAGACATCAACAGGCATACAGATCACCTGTGGGTCTTGGGAAACTACGGGTCCTGTTGTCATTCTGGGGTGAGGCCTGAGATTCTGGATTTCTAACAAGCTCCCAGGTCACAGCGAGGGGGACCACACCTCGAGAAGCAAGGCTCTAGCTGCTGCCGCTTCACAATGTGACTCCGCTTTAATCATTCTGAAGATGTTAATCATCAGTCCCACAGTCTGCCTCTGTGTTCTCTAAGAACTCTGTGTCTTGTCTGTTAATACTTGTATCTGTTAAGCTCGTGGCTTCTCTCTTCTAGTGTTGGTTTTCCTCAGTATTTTTCTTTTCCTTTCTCCTTTTTAAATGCCTGATGGTCCGAGCTGCCTGTTGCTTATCTGCTCCCATCAGGGTGGGTGAGGACCAGCCCTGCTGCCCAGAGGAGTGCCAGGAGGCAGGGGGGGGAGGGGGGGGCGGTGCGGATAGCCGGTGAGGGGGTTCTACACCCCATCCCCCGAACTCTTCCCTTAGAAATTCCTGTGTCTTATTTTTAAAGTAACATACACGCATTGTGAAATGACGGGCAGGTACAGAAATAACATGAAGAATTCCTGGTTGTGTTTCCTCCAGAACCCCCTGCCTGTGCAGATATTTTTTAAGGCCCCAGAAGACTCGGTGTCAGCCCCGACCTGTGCACTGAATTTATGATCCATTCGCTGCCATTGCTTGTGGGGAATGAGGCATTCAACATGAGGAATTTTGTTTACCAAATGAATAACACCAGGAGTAAAGGAGATTCAAGATTTTTAAAAAAGGGCATCCCTGGTGGCACGGTGGTTAAGAATTCGCCTGCCAATGCAAGGGATATGGGTTCAAACCCTGGTCAGGAAAGATCCCACTTACCTCGGAACAACTAAGCCCACATGCCACAACTACTGAGCCTTTGCTCAAGAACCTGTGCTCCGCAGCAAGAGAAGCCACAGCAATGAGAAATCTGTGGGCACCTCAACGAAGAGGAACCCCTGCTTGCCTGAAGACCCAATGCAGCCAAAAATAAATAAATTTATTTTTTTAAAAAGATTAAAAAAAAAAGATTCCTGGGGAAAATATAAAAAGTAAATATGGAATTGGAGGGGAAGGAGAGGAAGAACTGTCTGGTATTGGACCGGAATGCGAGAGAGCAGTATGAATTTATGATATTTTAAAGCATCTGTTTCCTAGCTCTGCCCAGTGAAAAGGCCCTAGAAACAGTGGTAGCCCAGGTGCAGGAAGCAAACCAGAGCCCAGATCTGGCTTCTAACTCCCATCCTCTGGTGAAAGTAACCAGGGCTCCTTGGAGAAATGGCTGATCCCAAGGCTGAGACAGGCTGTAGAGGCGAGCCTGCAGCCCCTGATTGTGCCAGAAAGTAAGGAAGAGCTCAGAAAGCAAAGGGAATGTGTCAAAGAGACATGGCAGCCATGTTGAAAGGGTCTCAGCCAAATCTGGGACGATTTGAGTGTCAAAATGCATCACATCGGGAATGGATTCTAACACATGCGATCATAATTTTAAAAATCCCCGAATCCATATGGACAAATTAAGAGAACATTCTTGGACTTCCCTGGTGGCACAGTGGTTAAGAATCCACCTGCCATAGCCAGGACATGGAAGCAACCTAAGTGTCCATTGACAGATGAATGGATAAAGATGTGGCACATATATACAATGGAATATTACTCAGCCATAAAAAAGAAAAATTGATTTATTTGTAGTGAGGTGGATGGACCCAGAGTCTGTCATACAGAGTGAAGCAAGTCAGAAAGAGAAAAACAAATACTGTATGCTAACATATATATATGCAATCTAAAATTAAAAATGGTTTTAATGAACCTAGGGGCAGGACAGGAATAAAGACACAGACATAGAAAATGGACTTGAGGACACGGGGAGGGGGAAGGGTAAGCTGGGACGAAGTGAGAGAGTAGCATGGACATAGATACACTACCAAATGTAAAACAGATAGCTAGTGGGAAGTAGCCACATAGCACAGGGAGATCAGCTCGGTGCTTTGTGACCACCTAGAGGGGTGGGATAGGGAGGGTGGGAGGGAGACGCAAGAGGGAGGGGATATGGGGATATGTGTGTGCGTATAGCTGATTCACTTTGTTATACAGCAGAAACTAACACACCACTGTAAAGCAATTATACTCCAATAAAGATGTTAAAAAGAAAAAAACAGAATCCACCTGCCAATGCAGGGGACACAGGTTCGATCCCTGGCCCGGGAAGGTCCCACGTGCCACGGAGCAACTAAGCCCGTGCGCCACAACTACTGAGCCTGTGCTCTAGAGCCCGCGAGCCACAACTACTGAAGTCCGCGGGCCTAGAGACCGAGCTCCGCAACAAGAGAAGCCACCGCAGTGAGAAGCCCGCGCATCGCAACGAAGACCCAACGCAGCCAAAAATAAAGAAAAAGAAATTTATAAAAGAAAAAAGAGGGAGAGAGAATATTCTTGATCTGGGGAGGAACACGCTGAATTATTTAGGGATGACGTGTCATTACGTCTGCCACAGTCTCAAGTGGTTCAACAACAGCAAGACAGGTTGAGACAATAACACAGTAAAATGCAACAGCCGGGGAATCCAGGTGGCACAGGTCGTTCCCTGTGCCATGCCTGCAACTTTGCTAAATGCTTAACATTTTTTTTTAAGTAAAAAGAGAGACAGAAATGGAAAACCCTCCAGGCAGGGAGTGTCCCTCGTTGCCGTCACACACTTTTATTACTTTCCTGACACACGCAATTAATGCTCATGCAGCCGAAAACTATTCCTGAGTCATCAACTGTAAGTTAAAAGTGTTATGTTTGTGTAGACACACAAATAAAATACATATGCAATTAAAGGGACACGTCTGGGGCAAATGAGTCCCAAGTGTTTTATCCAACATTCGGTGCAGGAAAGGATTTCCCATCTGCTCCCAGGCCCCCCGCCTCCTGAGCAGGGCAGTTGTCCCCTTTAAGGAGGTGCACACGCTCAGTGGGCGGCCACTTTATAACAGACTTTGAGGAGGGCAGACGTTGCCATTTCTGCTGCAGATCAAAGAACAACGTGGACAGTGATAATTAGGAAGCACGGGGGTCACAGAAAAGGTCTCTTGAAACCTGGGCCTCCCTTTGGCCACTTGTGCTGGGACACATTTCTGCTGTCACTTAAGCATTTCGTGTCTCCTTTGTTATGGGAGGCCAGCCAGGCCTGTCCCGTCCATTCATCTCACACACACTGCAGTGGTTCTCAAACCTTCAGGAGGAGACCCAGGACCACCTGAACTCTATTACCTCGTGTTCCAGGGGGGTCCTCTCAGGGGTTCTGATTCGTTCTTAACGTCCCCCCAGACACCCTGCATGGTTGTGATGGCGGGTATCCCGGCTGGAATAACTTAGGATCCTACCTAGGCATCTTGAAGAGAACAGCGTCTAACTCGTCTCTCTCTGAAAAAGAGGTGTTTGGTTAGAAGGGGGAGCAATGAAGGAGAGGTGCGATGCAGAATAAAACTCGAGGAAATGCCCCAGAAGAAGTCATCAGAGCTATTCTGCAGGGTCAACAACACATGAAGGCCTAGAGGCTGGGTGCTCCCGAGCCAGGCAGCTGCAAACCCCAGAGACTCTGGAAAAGGTGTCAGCTTTCCAGGCTTCTGTTCCTTCGCGGGAAGCGCACCTTCTGTGTGATCCTTGTCAGGGACTGGGATAAGATTCTGATTTAATCAAGAAGCAAAAAAGACCCTCAAGTCAGAGAATGACATTCTTTGAGGCCTCTTCTGTGCACTGAAGTATTAATGTTCCTATTAATTCATTAGTTAATTCAATATATGTTTATCAGCCATCTACCAGGCCCGAGGCTGGACAACAGGACACTACCTGGGAGCTTACAGTCTAGCTGGGGAAACGGAATGAACACACATTACAGCACAGGAACCAAGACTACCTCCAGCTTGAAGACCGTAAGGCTAAATTTAAAAAAAAAATAATTAATTCAATTTAAAAATAAAATAAGAAAATGCTGGATCTTTTTTGCAAAGAATTGCTCCTACTATAATAGCGAATTCAACATCTATAAACATTTTAAAAAGAAAACACTAGGGCTTCCCTGGTGGCGCAGTGGTTGAGAGTCCACCTGCCGATGCAAGGGACACGGGTTCGTGCCCCGGTCCGGGAAGATCCCACATGCCACGGAGCGGCTGGGCCCGTGAGCCATGGCCACTGAGCCTGCGCGTCCGGAGCTGTGCTCCGCAACGGGAGAGGCCACAACAGTGAGAGGCTCGCGTACGGCAAAGAAATAAAATAAAATAAAACACTAGACAAATTTTAAAAAGACTTTAAGGCAGCCTGTGTTTTGAGTTGGGTCTTGAAGGGTAGGGTACAGATGCATCATCCAAGGAGGGAGCTGATGAGAAAAAGCAGAGCTGGGAGAGTGAGGGGTGTGCACAAGGAAAAGCATGCAATGAAATTGCAAGAAATGTAAAGAATTGCAAAACTTTGTGTTTCCGGGATCGAAGGCAGAGTAAGGAAGATATGAGGGGGAAAAATCTCCGGAAGGTAAACTTTTCCCAAGGAAGACAGCATCCTTCCCCAACATCAAGTAGAAAACACAATCTCTAATCCACAAAGGAGAGAGAACTTCATCTACAGACAGGTGCTAGAGGAACTAAACCTCCATCTTCACCATCAGCTGGCAAGTCCACAGAAATGAGTGTTTTCACCACCAAAAGGCAGGTACAAATAAAATGTTCATCGGAGCTCAGGGCATAATAACCCCAAACCAGAAACAACCCAAAGGTCCACGAACAACAGAAAGGACACAACGGAACACTCCATAGCAACAAGGATGAACTAAGCCTTCTACAAACAACCACATGAGAAAATCTCATGGTCAGAATGTTGATGGAAAGAAGCCACCTTCAAAATACATGTAATGTTAAAAAGAGAATGAAATTTTGCCATTTGCAGCAACATGGATGGACTTGGAGGGCATTACGCTCAGTGAAATATATCAGATGGAGAAAGACAAATACTGTATCATATCACTTATATGTGGAATCTAAACAATAAAACAAACTACTGGGCTTCCCTGGTGGTGCAGTGGTTAAGAATCCGCCTGCCAATGCAGGGGACACGGGTTTGAGCCCTGGTCTGGGAGGATCCCACATGCCGCGGAGCGGCTAAGCCCGTGCGCCACAACTGCTGAGCCTGCACTCTAGAGCCCGCGAGCCACAACTGCTGAAGCCTGCACGCCTGGAGCCTGTGCTCTGCAACGAGAGAGGCCACCGCAATGAGAAGCCCGTCCACCACCATGAAGGGTGGCCTGCACTCACCGCAACTAGAGAAAGCCTGAGTGCAGCAACAAAGACCCAACGTAGCCAAAAATAAATAAAATAAATTTAAAACTAACTAACTAAATAAATAAAACTAGTGAATATAACAAAACAGAAACAAACTCACAGATACAGAGAGCAAACTAGTGGTTACCCGTGGGGAGGGGGAAGGGGGAGGAGCAAGATATAGGGGTAGGGAATTGAGAGACACAAACCACTATGTATAAGATAAACTACAAGGATGTATTGTCCAGCACAGGGAATGTAGCCAATGTTTTATAAGAACTATAAATGGAGTATAACCTTTAAACATTGTGAATCTCTACATTATACACCTGAAACTTATATAATATTGTAAATGAACTATAATTCGATATAAAAAATACTCAGAAGAAACAAAAAAGATACATAATGCATAATATCATCTAGGTAAAGTTCAAGAACAAACAAGATTTCCGATGGGAGAAGTCAGAATAGGGGTTCCTGCTGGGAAGAGTTTTGAATGGCAAGGGCCCCAAGGAGCCTTTGGGGACTGGAAATGTTCTCTAGCTTTGATCCCAGTGCTGGTCACATGGATGTGTACACGTGCAGAAACTGACTGAGATCTGTACACTTAGTGCATGTATGCTACATGTCAGCTTAAAAAAACGTAAAATGCAAACCAATAACAAAAAAGACTGACTTAGATCTTGGTGCGAACCACTGTTTAGAAATCACTAAAGACGTAAGGTGTACGGGCCCCAGGTTAGGACAGAGAGATGACACTTCAGAGCAGGAGAGACTAGCCTGTCGTGATCTGTTCAAGTTGCCTCTACACATGCTCTTCCCAGAACTCAGTCTGCCACACACTTTGTAGAGGGCGTGAAGAGGAGCAATTAATTAAAGCTAATGTTCTGAAGACCTTCATGATACCCATCCTGATAACTAAATACATATATTACAAATCAAACATAAGAATCATTACGGGCTTCCCTGGTGGCGCAGTGGTTGAGAGTCCGCCTGCCGATGCAGGGGACACGGGCTCGTGCCCCGGTCCGGGAAGATCCCACATGTCGCGGAGCGGCTGGGCCCGTGAGCCATGGCCGCTGGGCCTGTGCGACCAGAGCCTGTGCTCCACAACGGGAGAGGCCGCAACAGTGAGAGGCCCGCGTACTGCAAAAAAAAAAAAAAAAGAATCATTACTATAGCCCTTTGGGGGCTAAAAATCAAATGCATGTTTAATGCTGTTAATCCTAACAGCATGAGAGATGAAAGAAGACCACTAGATTTGCAGAAGGAACTTGCTGGAAGAGATGACCCCGTTAACTCCTCCATTTTATAGAGGAGAGAATGAAGGTCCAGAGAGATGGAGCGGCCATCAGAGGTCCCTCGACAGGTAGAAACATCACAGGACTGGAACCCAGGTCCCTCCCGCCTGCCCAGCACACTCCCATACTCCCGGAGCTCTCCTGAGGCAGCTCCCAGGTCAAGGTCCACGTCACCCTTGCCCCGAAGCCCCCCTGCCCCGAAGCCGGCCCTCACGGAAGAAGGACAAGGAAGTGATGGGCAGGCAGAAGTCCAGACGGAGCCTGGAACCCAGGACCAGCCTCAGCCATTCCTCCTGGTCATCCGTCACCTTGACAAGGTCTCTGAAATCTTTCTCTTTCTGCTCATCCAGAAAGTGGAGCCAAAACTTGCTTCTCAAAGGCTGAGAAACCAGCTGCTGTGAAGACAGTGCATTCTTTTTGTTTGTTTCTTGAAACAGCTTTCTTGAGATCTAATTCACCCATTTAAAACCACGCAATTCACTGTTTCTTACTATATTCACAGACTTGTGCAAACATCACAAATCTAGAACCTTTCCATCCCCCCCCACCTGAAGAACTCTTCAGCTGTGTCAGTCCCCATCTTCCTCCCCCTCTAACTTCTAGGCAAACTCAAATCTACTTACTGTCTCTATAGATTTGCCTTTTCTGGACAGTAAGTATCCATGAAATCATACAATCTTTTGGAAATAGCTTTTTCACTTAGAGTGTGTTTCAAGGTTGTCTAGGTTGTGGCATATTTCATTCCTTTTTGGTGCTGAATAGTATTTCATTGTATGGATATACCACATTTTAAAATATTTATCAGTCCACTGACATTGGGTGGCTTCTCCTTTTGGGGAATTATGAGTAATGCTGCTATGAAAATGCACGCATATCTTTTTGCATAGATGTGTTTTTTTCATTTCTCTGGGCATATTCCTAGGAGTGGAACTGCTGGGTTATACAGTCGATGAATCCTTTGTATAAGAAGTGCCCTTGCTGGGACTTCCCTGGCAGTCCAGTGGTTAAGACTCCATGCATACACTGCCGGGGGAGCGGGTTCAATCCCTGGGGGGAGCTGCGCGGCACAGCCAAAAAAAAATTTTTTAAGTGCCCTTGTCTGTACCTTTGGACACAGTGGGGTGAGGACAGCCAAGGAGAGTGACGGGAAGTGCCAAGAGGAACCAGGGGCAGGGGAAGGCGATGAGGCTGGAGAGGTGACCACACATCTCTCACTTCTGTTTTACCTTCTCATTTTGACATAATTTTAAACTTACAGAAGAATTTCAAGTAGCACAAAGAACTTCCATGTAATCCTCCACCCAGATTCACCAGTTGTTAACATTTTGCCGTATTTACTTTATATGTGTTATCACTACTTAAATAAATATATGCATATCTTACATATACAAAATACCACACATAGTATTTTTAATTATTAAATATTCATACATATTATTTTTTTGGAACCACAAGGATAAAATGTGCCCCATTCCTCCTTAATACTTACCTAAAAGCAAAGATGCTCGCCTACATGCATAACCACAGGACATCCATCAAAAGCAGGAAATTAACTCAGATACGATACAGGCTCCAAATGAATTCTGCCAATCGGCACCATCACGCCCAGGACCCCGGGCAGGACCACCCACCGCATTTACTGTCCTGTCTCTAATCTGGGTCCCTCCCTCTAAGGACCTAATAATTTAAAGTATCTACTATTTGAAACGGACTCTCCAAATCATTTCATTTCTCTGTTAAAACTTAAATATAATTGGTAATAGTAGAAACAAGAATTTAAAATTTTAAAATACGCCTTTATGTTCTATTTACATGCCATGTGACATTCAGTCCTGGATTGACTGTCTTCTTCTTGCTACACGTCCACTCACTTAGCAAACAATCCCTCCTGTGGGCACAAACGGCAATTTAACTGCCTTACAGCTATTTTATAAACCATGAAAACTTAGAGCTTTGGGAGCTGCTGATATTTTTAACAAGTAGGAAGGAAAATTCTTCTTCATGCTTTGGTGATTTGGGTATAGAGAACTGGGTTAATCTTAACCCTTGGTCCATCTCATGCTCCCATCATTGACCCCTGAATGGCCCTCTTCTGTATGTTGGTTCGTTTTATTGATATAACAGACAACCAGGAATCTATCAGCCAATCAACATCTGAATTACCGGCTCTGATGACATCTGTCTGTACGAGAGAGAAGTAACCATTCTCTTGAACCTCATAAAAGAAATATCATTTTATTATATAGGTATTCCTCAAAAGCATATT
This sequence comes from Mesoplodon densirostris, assembly GCF_025265405.1. Lineage (NCBI taxonomy): Eukaryota > Metazoa > Chordata > Mammalia > Artiodactyla > Ziphiidae > Mesoplodon > Mesoplodon densirostris. The sequence continues at coordinate 159,561,784 of NC_082664.1, read as the reverse complement.
GTTTAGTTTTTGTTGTTTTAATTTTATTTTTTTAAAGTATCTGACTGTATCTAATGTTTTGAGATTTTTTAAACTGTCATGGACAATACTGAGTGTAGCTGTCTTCAGAGTGTAGCTCATTCAGACGGCCATAGAATATTCTGTTATGGGACTATACCAAGAGTGAATTCATTCTTCTCTTGTCCATGTGCTTTCGGGTTGTTTAAAGGCATTCCTAATAGAGTCTTAGAGTGCACGCCAGCGGCCCAGAAGTCTCTCTGTGACACACCCAGGAATGACACCTGGTTACAGGGTGTGCAGATTTCAACTTTACAAGACAATTCCAAACTGTTTCCCACGCCCACCAGCAATATATCAGAGACCCTTCTGACCAGCATTCTCCCCGACACTTGATAACATCAGACTTCGTTTCTGCCAGCAAAGAAGGGTAAAATGGAGCCTTCCACGGTGATCTCCATCTGTGTTTTCCTGAGAAGTGAAGAGGCTAAATTTCTCTTTTTTTCTTCAGCCCGTTACACACTCCCTGATTTTTAAAAGGTTTTCACCAGTCATCTGGTTATTTCTAACAGAAGCCAGAGAAAGGAACATGGCCACGGAGACACACAGGCTTGTCCCCTTGCTGGGCACAGCTGGTTCTCCTGGAGAGCGGATGACCAGTTTAGTGTCATGCCATGTATTCCTTATTAGGAGGCATCCACAATGAATTTGTAAGAGTTTTATATGGTTAAGAAACCAATTTCCTCTAAAGCAGTAGTGACCATATGACCTTTCACTGCATTCAAATGACTGTATACAAAAAGCTTTTATATCATCTGGGATTTGCACCAAACATGATTTCAGCTGGAACTGCTTTCTGTTTTCTTTTCCCCACTTATATCTGGGAAATGATGCAATAACAGCAAACATGATTCATGGTAAAGTGGATGCTGACTGACTCATTTTCATGAAAAGGGGATGACATTTGACTTTTAGACTTTTCACACTGAAACCAGGCAATTTGCAGATTCAGACTTCTGTGCTGGTATTACAGCAAGTTGATGATAAAATTCTTGCTCTGATTTCCGGATGCGGCTGTTGGCAGAATTGCTTTGAAATGTATTTTCCATAATTTCAAGCCGTAACCCAGGGCCACAGAATTAGCTTGGATTCTATTTGTTGTTCAAACGTGGTTGAGGTTTTCAAACCTCTTTCTCTAACATGAGGCCGTCTAGGGGTCATCAAGCCCAAGGCGTGAGGGTTGGCTGGAGGTGGGGAGGCTGACCCACTGTCCCAGTTTGCCTGGGATGAGGAAGGGGCTGGGTCTTGGGACTGTCGAGGCTAAAACAGGGAAATCGTGGGTGATCCCCGGTGAGCTGGTCACCCCGTTAGGAGGCTAACTTGGTCAGCTGGTGGCCGGCCTGAGTTTGTTCAGGAAGCCTTCCTGGAGTGGGGAAGGCCTTTTCTCCCCACAATGGGGGGCCTTCACACTTTAAGGAAACTGAGGAAGGGAGAGAAATTTAATTGCTACTTTGGTACTACTGTCATGGAAACACTGGTCCTGTGGGAAACCTACCAGTCGCTTCCCTCCCAGCTTGGAAACTATCTGCGCCCAGCACCACACGGAAACTTGACGGATCCCTTATGTGCAGCAAGAATGGTCAACCCTGGGCTTCCCTGGTGGCGCAGTGGTTGAGAGTCCGCCTGCCGATGCAGGGGACACGGGTTTGTGCCCCGGTCCGGGAGGATCCCACATGCCGCGGAGCAGCTGGGCCCGTGAGCCATGGCCGCTGAGCCTGCGCGTCCGGAGCCTGTGCTCCGCAACGGGAGAGGCCACAACAGTGAGAGGCCCGCGTACGGCAAAAAAAAAAAAAAAAAAAAAAAAGAATGGTCAACCCTGATTTGACTTGGAAGCCAGTTGCTTCTTACAAGAAGCATCTATCTGGAGACGAGCCCAGAGCATAACGGATCTTCGCAGAGGGCCGCGTGCCGAGTCCCAAACCTCTCGAATCCTCTCGTAGTTACTCAACAGGCACTGGGACCCCTAACCCCATCCCACTGTGACCTGTCCCCTTGGCTGGTCCTGAGGCTGTTAACGTCCTCAGCATCCCCACAGATCAGCCAGGGGGCAGTCGTGGGAGCTACCCTGAATCACTCTCTTTCCCCCCACATCCAGTCCATCCACAGGCCCCACAATCTCTGCCTCCTGAACACACTCAGAATGCAACTTCCCACTGCACCACCCGGATCCCAGCCCACGGCACCGCTCGCGGGCCACCTGCAACCTGCTCTCGGGAGGGCAGCCACAGACCATCCAGAGGGTTTGCTAACCTAAAGTTCACTCGAGCCTCGTCCCCACTAAAACCCTCCCGGGGCCTCCCACCCACTCCAAGGAGGAGGCCAAAGCCTTACCATGGCCTCGAGGACCCAAATGACCCACGCTTTCTGAGCCATGTCCCACACCCACTACACACCAGCCCCACTGGCCTCCACACTCAGCCCACTGTGGCCACAGGGCCTTTGCACCTACACGTCCCCCTGCCAGACACTCTCCTAAGATACTGCGTGGTCCACTCCCCCAGTCCCTTCGGTTTCTGCCCAGATGTCCTCTCAGTGACCATCCTATCATCCTAGTTAAAACAGCAGCCCCCACCCCCCTCCCTCTTCTTTCCCATGTTATTTTTCTCCTCAGCACTGGTACCCACTGGACACATACCATACTCACTCATCTGTTACCGTCTGTCTCCGCGTCAGGACGTAAGGCCACGAGGGCAGGCGTCTCTGTCCAGTTCCCTGCTGCACCCTCAGCACTTGACCCAGCCCTGCTCCACGAGGCGCTGAACAGACATTTGCCGCATGCTGGAAGGGCTAATGCGGGTGACTAAAGTATTGATAACATCACGGGGCTGGGGGCGGTCGGCACAGGCAGGGGCAGCGCAGCCAGCCTCCTAGTGTGTTTCTTGCCTTTTCTTCTCAAGTTCCTCAGCTGTAACTCTCCCCTTCCTATATTCCCAAAATGTTTACTTTATGATGTTCTCCAGCAAAACATGGCCCATGCAGATGGCTGCTTGATGGGGGCCTCCCTCCCTCTAGATGGATCCGCTGCTTCCTCCCACGGGCCCCTGGCTCAGAAACCCACCCCCCAAAGGTCAGGCAGGTCACTTGCACCCCCCAGACCTGACAGAGACCCTCAGTCACACCCAGAACCCGAGGTGCAAGGGAGTCTGGGAGGTGCCGGTGAGGGCTTCCTGGCATTTTCAAGAGTGTGGGTCTCTCCCCATTCGTGGCCTTGAAATGGGTCTTTGGAGCCGACCAGAATCTTTGTTAATGAAATGGAATAGACTGGAAATGTCACCGTGTACCTTGTATCCTACAGATAAGATTGATTCATGAATCTTTCTGCCCAGGCATCAACCCAGAACCATTAAATCAGAATTTCCGGAGCATCCGATTTTTTAAAAAATCTCCCCAGTTAACCCAAATGTGTGGCCAGGAATGAGATAAACGGTGCCCCTGTACCCGTTGTTCCCGGGCAGCATGAGCTACCCCAGCAGTCAGGGGGCGTGCTGCCGAGAGCCAGGCTTTCCTGAGAGTCCGCATCAAAATGCATCTTCCTGTGCTCAGGACCTCTCTCAGGCTCTCTTCCTGCTTCAAAGCCCACATGGGGGCACCTTGCTAAGCTCCTGTCCGACCCCCACCGGCTGATGAAATCTTGCCCTTCCTGTGAAGACTGGCCCTCGTCCCCAGGCCTCTGGATGACGCCTCAGTGGGAGGCCTTCCTGAATCCCATCGCTGGGGTGCAACAGGTGAGGCCGACAGTCAAAACACCAAAGCAATCGGCCCTCGGTTGTTTTCTCAAAAGCATCAGCATCCCTGCATTTCCAGGCAGGGGGGCCAGGGCAGCACAGCCCCAAACCCTCCTGTTCCGCAGACGTCGCCTGCCTGGCCCCTGACCAGGGGCGTGATACCTCCAGGCTGGGCCCCCTCGCTCAGTCTGGACACCGATGCAGGCAGGAGCCCGACGTGCTGTTTCAGGCCAGTGGGATGGGGGTTTGCTCCTCTTACTGTTGTCCCTCCACCGGCCTTGTCACCAGGAGGAATCCTGGAACTGTTCTCTGCAGGTCGTGAAATGATGAGCAGCTTTCATGTCCTTCTTGTCGGTTCTCTGCATTTTCCAAGTTGCTCACAATTGAACTTACATGGGAAGCACTAGGGCTTCAGTTTTTTTTAAAGACTTTTTGATGTGGACCTTTTTTTTTTAATAAGATGAACCACTTTATTTATTTATTCATTTATTTATCTATGGCTGTGTTGGGTCTTCGTTGCTGCGCATGGACTTTCTCTAGCTACAGCGAGCGGGGGCTACCCCTCGCTGTGGTGCACTTGCTTCTCATTGCAGTGGCTTCTCTTGTTGCAGAGCACGGGCTCTAGGCACGCAGTCTCAGTAGTTGTAGCAGGTGGGCTCAGTCGTTGTGGCTCACGTGCTCTAGAGCACAGGCTCAGTAGTTGGGGCGCACGGGCTTAGTTGCTCCGCGGCATGTGGGATCTTCCTGGACCAGGGCTCGAACCCGTGTCCCCTGCATTGGCAGGCGGATTCTTAACCACTGCGCCACCATTTTTCAAAGTCTCTATTGAGTTTGTTACAATATTGCTTCTGTTTTATATTTTGGTTTTTTGGCCCTGAGGAATGTGGGATCTTAGCTCCCCAACCAGGGATTGAACCCGCACCCACTGCATTGGAAGGCAAAGTCTTAACCACTGGACAGCCAGGGAAGTCCCGGGGGCTTCGATTTTTGATATACATGATTTACAGCTCTTCCCCAGGCCCCCTGTGAACACGTGAGGCTCGGTCACTCTTTGCTGAAGTTCCACACGGAAGGCCCTGCTACTGGTGATTCCTTTAGACTCTGGGGAGACCTGCCAAGAGACGGTGGCCACGAGCTCCCTGCAGCCTGCAGACCCAGGATGAAGTCGGCCTGACATCACGGGCAGGTTCCAGAAGGGTACCGTGTGCTTCCACAAAAGGCGGGCTCCAACACCGACTTCCTTTTGGTCCAATTTCCGTCCTGAAGTCGTAGCCGGAGGAGTGCAGAGACCAGAGACCGCAGGCCCAAGACGCCACCATTTGCCACTCGCCTCCCGCCTGGAGCTGCTGGAGAGACAGGCCAGGGTGCCCGGGACAGAGTCCCTGGAGGACCCAGCCCAGAGGGGACCCCCAGCCTCCCGTGGCCCGGCTTAGCCAAGGAGCTCGGAGGGGGAGACGGGGCGCATGTGTGACAAGCGTCCCAGCAACTGGGAAGCATCAGTCTCTGGGCCGGAGCTGCAAGGAATCTCACTTCACCCCCTTTGTTTCCAGATGGGTCAACCGAGGCCGAGCGCCATCCAGGGGTGGCCCTGAGACCCAGCCCGTCACCAACACGGTGGACCTGCCACCACTGGGTCTCCCAGCACCCGGCCGGGGTGTCTCCCCGACGGCACACATCTGCCTCCTGCTGAGGGCACGGCCCCACATCCTTAGATGCTTCCTGCGGCTTCCGCGTCACTTCTGCCACCTGTGGGTACCTGCCCTGCCCCAGCCGCTCTCAGGACTGTCCCAACAATGATGAATAAATGCTGAGAGAAGAGCCTGTCTGTAAACAGGACTGGCTCCTCCTCCTCTTGGGCTCTGCGGATCATCACCTGGGGCCATCACACTGGGGGCAGCGGCAGAGGTTATAAAAGACCCGGGCTCTTAGGTTACAGACCTCGGACCTCAACTCCTGCAGAACAGCAGGCGGGACAGGGGCCAGGGCTGGGAGCACTCCTGACCTCCCCCCCCTCCTCTCCCCTCCTTTGTCCCCTCCCCTCACAGCCTGTGTCCCTCCCCCTGCTCTTCCCGGGCTTCTCCTGTGGCTTTGTGACTTCCTGTGTTCGTTTTATCCAGCTTTCATCTAAATGCAGCAATTGGGAAGGACGGGAAGACACACACAGTCTGCCTGCCTCTTGTAGGGCCACCAGGTGCTGATCCCAGCACCTCCCAGGAATCCGATGCAGATAAGGAGGAAACAGGAGGCCACACACGTAGGTGCCAGGAGCTGGGACAGAGGTGACTACCCAGGCCCTGCCCTGGGAACGTCCTGTGAAGTTAAAGATTCACATTCCTTGCAGGGGAGGTAAAGGGATGATGCATGCTTGGACGCTTCATGGATGTATACAATTCCTGAGGATGTGGTACTTTTAGCTCCACAAGGAGAAGAGTGCCTGCTTGCACGGGGCCCCCAGGTCTGAACTAACCAAGGTGCAGGCCACACTCAGGCACACAGCATCAGGTGCTGTTGTTATTGTGGTTTGGACCCTGCTATTTCACCCAAAAGCACCAAAATCGTGACCATAGTAAAAATCAGAAGAGTGTCCGCCTTGCTTACATTTATGACTTGGTATCGTCTTTATTTTAAATTACATGTGGGACGATGACCCTAATCTTTCAGTGATTAGGGATCTGACGGTCTTACTTCGACTATGCAACTACCCACTGCAGAAGAAAATGGAGTTTTGGACAAATTAACCAGGCAAAGGATTTATGAAGCACTTGCTACCACCTGGCCAGAGAGAAGTATGAGATCTAGACCCTCCCCCAAATGGAGGACAATTAAGTGCGAGGACTAAGTAACTGCCTGCAAGAGCCCCATCTGCACAGAATAGATGGAAAACGGGGCAGAGAAGACTTGAACTTGAGCAGGGCCTTAAGGAACCACCAGAAGCGTACACGTGCCCACGTGTATATCCACACGTGTGCAAATGTACCATAAAGGATGGTAGCACCTGGGAGGGTGCGGCTGGCTCCTCGGAGGGGAGAGGATGCAGGAGGGAAGCACAGATGTGGGAGCACAGGGACGCTGGTGGCCACTACTGGACACTGAGGGCACAGACCACAGCAGAGGACACGCTTTAAGATAACGGGAAGGCATTAGAAGGGCGCAGCCCAGGGATCAAAGGCCTGAGAAGACAAAGCAGAGGATTCAGAAGGGAAACCTGGAGACAGAGGCCCTGAGGGAAACGGGCAGGCCCAGCCTGGTTGGCCGCTGCTTCCCTGGGGCGGTAGTCTCTGAAATGGAGCCTGTCCTGCCCAGCAAGCTGCCAGACCCCAAGGGAGGAAAGTTTGCCTGAGGACAGAGCCCGCCCGCAGGGCCCCAGAGAGGAGGGCGGTGCCGGCCCAGCACCCGAGCTCAGGGGAGGGATGAAAGGACCAGAGACCAGCCCAGCCCTGCCAGTCTAGTCGGGATCCGCTCTTTGCACTCCTACTGGGAGTGAAAGGAAAGAGAGGTCCCGGGTTTGGGTCCAAAAATGCTGACCTCCTCCTGCAACAGTGGGACTTGTCTTTGCCTCCGTGCCCAGCAGGGGACGGGGCAGTTCCTGGGCAGCTGTGACCTGTCATCTGACTGGAGTATCATCTCCACGACACCAGACCCATGTTATGAGTCCAGCCCCTGACAGCTGTGCCCTTGGGGCCACGGGAGAGAGGGGAACCCCGACTGTCCCACGTGCAGTCCCATCCCTTCCACCTGCCTCTCTCAAGGATTCAGAAGAGTCAGGCATCTAAGTCTGTCTCTCGGCTCATTTCTAACGTGGAAGACGTCTGATGTTCATAACGGCAGACTTATCACACTGTACGGTCTCAGCCTGACACACATCCTACCACATCCCAAGCTAGCCCGTCACTGGGGTCCGAGCCAGAAAGGCAGAGCCTCAGTCCAGCGCTGCTCAGCACACGAGTTGGCCGTTGTGTATGGAGCCTCTCTGAGCCTCACTTCCTTCACCTTCACAGTGGAAATAATAGCCCCTGGGGTAGTTGTGAGGACAAATGCACATGTGCAAAGCACTCAGCACAGGACCTGGAAGGTGGTCCCTAAGTGTGTTTGGTTTCTTACTGTTATTTATTATTAGAACCTTCACCCCTATCCCCATCCCTACTGAAGGTAGGATGTGCAGGAATACTTAGGACTCCACCATCTGAAGACATTTTTTTCAGCTTCTCCACCTGAAAGGGACCTTGAGAATTTAGCCAAGACCACAGTCTCTGAACACAGCACTCCTCAACCCCCTAGAAAATCACCATCTAGCCTGCCTTTAACGTCCTCCAGAGAGAGAAGTTTCCAGCTTTAATCACCCCATTCACCACCTTCCTCCTGGGGCCTACCTAAGTTCTTCCCACCCCTTTGTTCTCCTGAGTTTCCCTAATGGTCCACGTCAGGGCATTTCCTTCTTACCCGAGCCCATCTCAAAATTCCACAGCTTGGGCTTCCCTGGTGGCGCAGTTGTTGGGGGTCCGCCTGCTGATGCGGGGGGCACGGGTTCGTGTCCCAGTCTGGGAGGATCCCGCATGCCGCGGAGCGGCTGGGCCCGTGGGCCGTGGCCGCTGAGCCTGTGCGTCCAGAGCCTGGCTCCGCGGTGGGAGGGGCCCCAGCGGTGAGAGGCCCGCGTACCGCAAAAAAAAAAAAAAGAAAGAAAACAATTCCAGCAGCTCAGCTGAGGGTCGGACTCTGTTCACCCCACTAGCCCCCAGCACCCTGGAGCCACCAAGCAGAGAGGCCAGGGCGGATGTGAGTGTGAACGCGGTGCCCGCATGCCATCCCCTCAGCCGGCGGGGAAGGGCACCATCGGCTACTGCCCGCCACCCGGCCCCACCATTCACCCATCTCAGGCTACACGGTCCCTGCTGGCCATTATCACAGCAGGTGGACCACGCCGGGGAGGTGTGACTGCGGCGAGGGAACTGTCAAGTCTGTCATTCACAGAGAACCTCCAGTGTGCCCAGCGCAGAGCAGGCGCTCTGTCTAGAGAATGAATGAATGAATGAACGAATGAATGAACGAACAAATGAATGAACGAACGAATGAATGAATGAGCGAGCGAGTGAGTGGCGTGCAGTCACTGAACTCTGCCCTAATTACATTCAGTGCCAGCGATCAAGCCTCTCACAGGCAACGCCCAGGACGAGTACCAAAGATCGGCTGGTCATCTGTTTGTTCCCCCAGATCCTCTGTCACGAAGGGCAAATCCACCCGTCTCCGGTCCCCGCAGGCTGACCTGCACACACACGACAGGCTCCCTGGCCCTCGGCTGCCCATGTCCTGGGGTCAGAGGGAGGGAGCAGCGTGGGGCCTCTGCGGGGGCCACAAGCCAGGGAGGGGCAGCCCCCCTTGGGCCACTGGCTTCAGTGACTGCTCGACCCTCACCCCTCAGGACTGGGGTGGGACTGCCTGGGCTTCTGCAGTATCCCCTGTGGTTTTCCTCTACCCTAACCCAAACCTTTGTAACAGGCCCTTCATTAAAATCTCCTCAACTTGCCCTATATGAGCGGGCATGTGCTTCCTGCCAGGCCCTGACCCAGCTGGTCCCCGAGTCTTACTTGTCAAGACACAGAAACACAGCCTGGAAGGGAATCAGCGGCCAATGAACCTTCTAGACGTTAGCTACAAGGAAGTCCTTCTCCATCTGGCTTCTCTTCGTTTTGTGCGGAGAGAAGCAAAGTCTTTTCATTTCCCATTTTTTAAATTACTTTTTTTGAATAGTTAATAGATTCAGATGGTTCAAAATTTTTTTAAAGTATAAAAGAGTATATATATACTTGAAGTCTGAATATATACTGTATATATATTCCATATATATACATATACTGAAGTCTCCAGCACCGGGACAGTTCCAGGGATGGGGTGCCATATCCCCAGTCACGGGCCCAGCTTTCCACCTCCAGGCAGGTCCAGATGACGTCTCATCACCAGATTAAACAAACCCGGCCTCGCCATCATTTCCACTTACTGTGTTCACTTCTCAACAGGAGGTTCCGACCAAGCCAAGTGGGAAGGTTCTGCCTTGGGCTGGAAGCAAGCCCTCCAGGGCCCCTGCCCTGGCTCACACCAAAGCTTCCAGAAAACCCAACAACGCCTGTTTCTCACACCCTGGACCTTTAGGAATCAGCATTCACAAATGGAGGGGCAGGATTCACCTCTCCAGGCAGCAGTGTTCTCTTCAGATTAGAAAAAAAAAAAAGTCAAAGCTTAACGTGGTTGGCGGCGGGCAGACAGACATCTGTTGCATGTGACCTAATGATGCCATCACATAGGGAAACCTTCACAGGTGAACACTCACTCAACAGCCCAGGTGCTTAAGCCTCCTGCATAAGGCTCCCTCCGGCTCCGTGACAAGTAAACGGGCACTTTGCCTCCTAGGAGTTTGCCTCCAGAGACCACAGAACACAGCAGATAAATGACCATTCACACTGCAGCTAAATGAGGTCAGCTGGGGACTCAGGGGAACGTCCAGGGATACGGCGTTGCCGTTATATGTGGAATAATGGAGCCAATGAAGACGGTGAGTTTGGGACCACACGTCATCAGCTGAGGATCCGACTGAACCCTCTGTCCCTGCTCGTGGCTTTCACCTTCCTTTTCAACATCCCCACAGCACAGGGAGTGCCAACAATGCATCTTCACAAACAGGACCTCACAGTGGCACCTTAACAACCTCCGTTTAAGGGACAAAGGCCAATAGGGTAATACTGGCAACCGTAGCATTAACCTGACGATTAATCGCGATTATGAGAGAAGTGAAGAGACGGCCAGAAAGGTGGGGTGGAGGCAGCGGCGGGAAGCCACGCAGCCAGTCCCAGGTACCCGGGCGCCTGGCAGGGAGTCTCGGCTTCCTCTCTGTTCGCCCCGTCAGTGGTACCCAGGTGGGGGTGGGGAAGGCTTGGCTCAGAGTGACAATGGGTCACAGAGCCCAAGCCCCTTCCAACACAAACAGAAAAAGCAGGAGGAGCCAATCAGCTCTGTTCGGAAAGTAAAAAACGAGTCTCCTCCAACCTAGGCTCCTCCCTGAGGGTGGCAAGTCCCGGCCCAGCTCTGCAGTACCCTGGGCACAGCAGGGCCTCCATCGCCCTGCCCGGAAATTGGGGCCCCGCGAGCATCTGGGATTTTCCGGCAGGCCTCGCGCACCCAGCCCGCGGTGCAGGTGGGCCAGGTGGGGCGCTGGGTGCCAGCTGCCAGGCACAGGGAGGCAGGTCTTGCCTGGCCGACCGGCCGTTTCCCCACGCCTCTGCATGCTAAGCCGCGCGCCTCTCACCCGTCCCGGTCCCCACACGGCCGTCCCGGTTCACGCGCTCGTTTTGCGGATGAAGAAACTGAGGTTCCGGGTGGTTAACTGACTTCCCGAGAGTCAGAGGGTAGAAAAGGCCGAAGGCAGGACCCGCACTCGGACCTGCTTCCACACCGCCGAGCTGCACCCCCCCCAACCCCTCGCCCTCCAGTCCCTCCTGGAGACTCGGACCGCAATCCGAGCGCGCCGCCGGGACCCCACGCTGCAAACCTCTCGCCACCGTAGAACAATCGACCCCCCGCCCCAAATCTCCAGTCCGCCGGGAGAACCCGATTCCACCTGCATCTCAGAACTTGCTGCGGCGCAATCCGGGTGCGGTCCAAGTACCACGACCGCGCTCTGCGCGCCGGCTCTGCGCACCGGCTCCGGCACGTGGGGTCGGCCGCCGAGTGCCCGGAGGGGGCGACGTGGGGTCGGAGGGGCGATGCGGCAGGAGAGGGGCAGTGCGGGGCCGGGCCCCCGCGCCCTCCCGGCCGCCCCCCGGCACCTGGCGGCGCAGGTCTCCTGCTCCGGCCCGGGAGCGCTACGCGGGGGGACTCCGCCTACCTTTCCGGAAGGGCATCCTGGAGGGGCGCTCCGGGCGGGTCCGGCCTGGGACACCGAGGCCGGGCGACGTCCGAGTGCCAGCCCCGCGACTCGGGGGTGCCTACGGGTGCCGGGTGCCGGGCGAGGGAGGGGGGAAAGGGACATATTTGGGCAAAGGCCGGGGCGTCACCGGCGGAGGGAGGAACCGCGGCGAAGCGGGAAGCGCGGCCCCGGGGCGGGCCTCGCGGAAACCGCTTAACCCCTGAGCTCCCGGCCGGGCAGCGCGCCGGCGGCCGCCCCAGCCCGGGCCGGGGTCTGGGTTGCGAGCTCCCCACGCCGTGCATCGGAGCTGGGCCTGCCTCTCCTGACGCCCCTGAGCGGAAAGGAAACTCCTGATCGGGAAGAAAAGCAACTCGCTCATCCACGCCTTTGGGCGGCTGGAGGACATCATCCCTGGAAGTATTGGGGGAACTTTATTCCATTTTAATCTTTTTGTCCTCAGGCCCAGGCGTCCGCTCGAAGGCTGGTTGACTTGACTTGAAATTAAGTGAGGGCTGGGGGGAGCAATCCCACACACAGCTCAATAAATATGTTAAAAAATAATGATGGTAGTGGGACTTCAGGAACTATAACCCAGAGAAATGGGGGAGGGGCTCACCCCTCACATTACTATTTATTTTGCCTTTGGGAAGACCCGCACCTGAGAAAATGCTTTATTATTTGGTGGACTCAAACGTCTCAAAGGCAGGACATCCTTCCAGTCAGGTAAGAGTTAATTCCTGTGCCAAATGCTGTTTCACATTGCAGTTTGAAGACTGGTGTTGCCACAATCTCCTGATATAATATTTAAAGCACCCATGCAGATAGCAATTGGCCCACTTTCTGTATAGTGAAAAAAACCATCCAGGTGAGCTGGGAAAGTCAGAGCCAGTGGTTTAGTGTTTTTTTTTTTTTTTTTTTTTTGAATCTTATCTTAATCAGAATCAGTTGTTCAGCCTGTTGTCTTTTATGATTAATAGTCCGAACTCTCCCCACCCCCTTTTGAAGGGAGAAGGAAATAGCCATTAGTTCAGATACTGTATTGTCAGCTGGCTTGGGAACATGGTAGAGCCTCCTGGAAATACACTGTTGCATGGACCCAGCTGGAGATCCAGCTGGTGAGCCCTGATCAGTCTGCCTGAGAGGAGCAGGAAGTGAGGGGTGCTGGGGGAGTCCGAGATTCAGTGCTGGGAGCAATGGTCAGCTCCCTCTGCCCTTTTCCCTGCCACGACCATAATGCCTGGTGGACGTGCACTTTACTCAGTGGACTTAGCTGCCATGAAGGCAAATTTTATCTAAGGCCAGATAAAGTGTCAAGACCGCACATCTCGGACTCAGACTGCCGTGAGTCATCCTGAAGCCAGAGGACATGCACTTTGAGAGGATGGGCCTTGCACCCTTCTGGTTGGCACCTTTACTGCCCTATGGACTCACGTGGCTGATTGTGCTACAGTAAGAAATTTACGTTTGGTCTTTGTCACCGGTTCTTGACACAGAGCTCCTAAAACCTTTGGAATCTCTGGAGGGATCTTCTGTATGCTAAGGAGAGGACGGGTGGCTGGGGGCCCCTAGATAGCTTCAGGAGAGGGGCTGGTGGCTAGAAGACCAAGCACGATTAGAGGACTGGAAATTGAGTTCAGTCACCAATGGCCAATGATTTAACCAATCATACCTACAAAATGAAACCTCAGTAAAAACCCCACCATGATGAGGCTCGGAGAGCTTCTGGTTGGTGGGCACATGGAGGCGCTGGGAGGGTGGAGCACCCAGGGTGGGCACAGAGGCTCCACATGCCTCTGCCCTCTCACCTTGCCCCCTGTGCATCTCCTCCACGTGGCTGCTCCTGACTTGCATCCTCTATAACGAACTGATAATAGCAAGTGAAGTACTTTTCTGAGTTCTGTGAGCCATTCTAGCCAATTATCGAACCTGAAAGGAGGGCGTTGGAGGATCCCCAGACTTCATAGCCAAATTGGACAGAAGATGGGTACCCTGGGCATCTGAAGTGGGGCAGTCTTGCGGGACTGAGGCCATAACCTATGGGATGTGGGCTAAACCCTGGTAGTTTCAGAACAGAGTTGAATTGCAGGACATCCAGTTAGTGTCCAGAGAGCTGGACAACTGGCTGTTGGTGTGGAAAACCCACACTTTTGGTGTCAGAAGGGTTCAGATTCATGCAGCCTGATCTCGGCTTTGAGTCTAACACCATGCAGGAAAAAGAACACAGGACTCCTTTTAGTCTGGTTTCCATCCTGTGTTCAGAGAGCAGCCCTCTCAGATTTTTGTAGGCTTGTTTAACAATCCTGAAGACATTTGTTCTTTCACCACCAGTCAGAGGCAGCCAGCAAGGACTGATGTCAACATCTTATAACTCAGAGGGCTGCTGCTTGTCCCTTGCAGAAGGGAGGAAACAGCCCAGGCAAGTTCACTCAAGAGATAAGAGTGGCATGGGCGGCTGGCTTTGCTGAAGCACTAACTCATCACCGCCAGCACTGGGGGGAATTGGGCTGGGGTGGTGGGTCATGGCCCTCTGGTTTTCAGACGTGGAGGAAAGATTGGAAGCAATTTTACATTGAGAATAAATTCCCAGGCCCTGTCAACAATGTAGCATGAGTCATAAACTAAGTCATTTCATCAGTGTTCACCAAATTTCAATTGTGTCTGCTGACATTTCTGTTCTCAATCTAATGCACTATTGATTCAACATTGCTCCTCTCCTAAGGAGCTCATATACCTCAAAGTGATGTTTTTTTTAAAATCTAGCCTAATTGCTACAACCATGAGGAAACTCCAAGTCCTCCTCCAGGCCTCAGTTTATCATCAGTGTAGGATGGTCACCGTCAGCAGCATAATCTGAGGTCACCTGAGGTCCTGAGGCACTCCAACTTGCAGGCAGGAGAGGAGGTTAGAGGGCTGCCCACGTGGATCACTGGGCCTCAGCACCCCCGTTTCTGATTCAGTCTGGGGTGGGGCCTAAGAACTGGCCCATCTAGCAAGGTACCCAGGTCATAAGGATGTTGCTGTTTCTCCTGGTTCCAGACCGCCCTTGAAAAGTGAAACTCAACCGTGAGGTGAAGGCCCCAGAGGAGCTAGATCAGAATCTTGGGCCCTGTTTACCCAGGGCATGAGCTGCCTTTCTCCTGGCTTTGGTGACCTGTTCCCAGGCTCTTGGCAGGAAGTGCCCAGGCCACAGCCTCTGGTTTTCTCACTGCAGGAAGAAAAGGGTCCCCGACCCAGATTTCTTTTCCGATTCATAGGCAGAAGACTTTCATGCCCTCTCAGAGGGACGGTAGCACTCAAATAGGAAGAGATCTAACACTCTGTACCCCTGGCAACTCACTGTCCCTACCACAGCCTTTCGCTTCCCAGGTATTTGGGCATCTGCATTTTCAAGCCTTGTCTCTCTAATTATAGAATGTAAGGCTTTGTCTCCGATGAAGGGTTCCCAGGCCAAAGAAGGGGGCTGGGAACTTTTGATGGGGGTCAGGAACAATGGTAAAAAGAAGTATGTGTGTGAAAGAGGAAGGAAGAGGAAGGTGCTGGGGGCAGGCGCCTCCTCCAGACTGCCAGCGAGGGGAGACCAGGGGCTGTCCCCACTGCACTGGCTCCCATGGCCTGGCTGCCCCCTCACTCTTTGCCCCTCGGCATGGTTTAAGCTTCCAGCTCCTCGGTGTTTGCCAAAAGGCAGACCTACAGCCAGCACAGGGAAGGGTGGATGCAAAGAGCAGGGTTGGGGACTGAGAATCGCCACAGCGTGCTTCCTACTCTGGCTGTGTGATATGCCCTCTTGGAGCCTCTGTTGTTGGTCTGTAAATGGGGAGACTGCCTTCTTTGTGCATCGCTGTAAGGATTCGAACTCATGTTTGCTTGGAGCACAAGGACCCAACAAAAGGTAGTTACTGTTAATGATATTAATATTAATAGAGCTGGAAGTGGAGAGAGGCTACTTTCAGGGTCCCCAGAGTAATGAATGGGAAGGGTCCCAGCAGAGGAGGTAAGTGATAGGAGCTCCTGGGGAGGTACAGGGTGGGAGTGCGTGGCTGGCCCAGGAAACGTAGGGGCTGGTTCAGGGGGGTCAAGTGCAGCAAGAGAAGTCCAGCTGCCGGGGGATGAGCTCCCAGTGACTCTGCGTTTTACCAAAATGTGAGTCTGCGTGTGTGTATGTGTGTGTGAGACTATGAAAAGATTAATGATCCACAGTATCAGAGAAAACTATGACCATTAAGAGTAGTTCTATGGAAATAGCCAAGATATGGAAACAACCTAAATCCATTCATCAGCAGGTGAATGGATAAAGAAGAATGAAATAGGGGCTTCCCTGGTGGCGCAGTGGTTGAGAGTCCGCCTGCCAATGCAGGGGACACGGGTTCGTGCCCCAGTCTGGAAGGATCCCACATGCCACAGAGCGGCTGGGCCCGTGAGCCATGGCTGCTGAGCCTGCGCGTCCGGAGCCTGTGCTCTGCAACAGGAGAGGCCACAACAGTGAGAGTCCTGCGTACCGCAAAAAAAAAAAAAAAGAATGAAATAATGCCATTTGCAGCTACGTGGATGGACCTAGAGATTATTATACTAAGTGAAGTAAGTCAGAAAGAGACAGACAAATACCATATGATATCACTTATATGTGGAATCTAAAATATGATACAAATCAACATATCTACAAAACGGAAACAGAATCACAGATATAGAGAACAGACTTGTTGTTGACAAGGGGGAGGAGGTTAGGGGAGGGAAGGATTGGGAGTTCGGGATGAGCAGATGCAAACTGTTATATATAGGATACATAAACAACAAGGTTCCACTGTGTAACACAGAGAACTATATTCAATATACTGTGACAGGGCTTCCCTGGTGGCGCATTGGTTGAGAGTCCGCCTGCCGATGCAGGGGACACGGGTTTGTGCCCCGGTCTGGGAAGATCCCACATGCCGCGGAGCGGCTGGGCCTGTGAGCCATGGCTGCTGAGCCTTTGCGTCCGGAGCCTGTGCTCCGCAACGGGAGAGGCCACAATAGTGAGAGGCCCGCGTACCAAAAAAAAAAAAAAAAAAAAATCCTGTGACAAACCATAATGGAAAAGAATATGAAAAAGAATATATATATATATCTAAAGAATATATATATGAGTCACTTAGCTGAACAGCAGAAATTAACACAACACTGTAAATCAACTGTATGTCAATAAAATTTTAAAAAAAGAACAGTTCTATGGACACGTCTAACTCACAGATCCTGGTTTCTAAATACTGTTCTCTGATTAAAAGGCCCAGGAGATCTTGGAGGGTTGGAGTGGAAAGATGAGCCTGGAACATGTTAGGGTGCCAAGAAATAAGTAACTTTTATGCTGAGGTGCCAACAAGTGACGGGGATGCGTCTGAAAGACCCGGGGGCCAATCTGAAAGGGCTCTTCTGGGAGAGTTTGAGCAACAAGATAAATCATGATGGCAATGGGTTCTGACCCATAGAATAAAGACTCTGTGAGTCCACACTGACGTAAAGAAATAGGTACATGAGTAAATAAGTGGGAGCAGAGGGAATGCTCTTCCTCACAAATTCTAGGATTTATAGAAATTAATGATTTCTAAAATTTATAGAAATTATTAGAATTCTAGCTAATAAGCCACATAGCACAGGGAGATCAGCTCGGTGCTTTGTGACCACCTAGAGGGGTGGGACAGGGAGGGTGGGAGGGAGATGCAAGAGGGAGGAGATATGGGGATATATGTATATGTATAGCTGATTCACTTTGTTATACAGCAGAAACTAACACACCATTGTAAAGCAATTATACTCCAATAAAGATGTTAAAAAAAAATCCTGCCATTCACAGAAATGCATCAGCTCAAATTTTTTCCAAGTATCAAAAACAGCATTTCTCCATAACTACCTCGTATTGTAATTAAAGTTCTTATTTCAGTTAAAGTGTTTTCCCTCTAATACTATTCTTTGTGGAGAAGCTGTAGAACACAATTACTGATATGTAGACTTTTTGCTTTTTTATCTAATTGCTTTACTATTCTTCAGCTTCAATCCCAAATAAAAGGATAAAGATTTAAAACTCTAAAAAAAAGAAAAGAATTCTAGCTAATAAATGTAGAAGGAATCATAGACTAGGACAGTCACTGTTTGGCAAATCCCACAGTAGTGATTGTTTCAAAGAGGAATCATCAGTGGTTGCTGAAATTAGTGAGCAAAAATACGATGAGAGACAGGATACTGACAGTCTCACAGTATCTCCCACAAGGTAGTTATTAATGACAAAGGGGAAGAAGGCAACTTTACCGGGGAGAAACCTGGCAGCTGCCTTAACCAAGGGATCAAAGTGAACGCCTCCAGTGATGGACCAAATCGACACTGTGTGCCTCTTGACACAAGGCACTGAGGACACAGGATGACACCTTCAGTGTTCTTGTCAAAAATGCATAATTTGAATTTAATCCTGAGGAAACATGAGGCACCTAAAAGAAGGGGCATTCTACAAAATAACTAGCCAGTACTTCTTCGAAAACGTTAAAATCACAAAGGACAAAGACTGAGGAGGACTGAAGGGTTCCTGCACTGTGTCCTGGACCACAAAGGGAACACCAGTAGGACAGTCGGGGAAATTTAAATAGGATTGTGCCAGTGTTCATTTCCAGATTTCGATAATTGTGCTCTGTTGATATAACAATTGGGAAATTGGAGTGAAGGGTATTTGAGAACTCTTGGTACTGCTTACAACATTTTTGTAAGTCTGAAATTAATTCAAAATGAAAAGTTTTTTAAAATTCAAAAGTAATTATAGATGCTGGAGAGCTCATTGAATGAGAAGACTCCCAAATTGATTTGGCCGTGTAATCAGCTGCTAGTTACCTTAGTGACAGGAACGGCCCAACTGCCAGGCGGCGGGAGCATCACCACACATCGAGGGGCTTCAACACTGCCGGTCTAGTAGCTCGCTGTTCTGTAGGTCAGAGGTCACGCAGCGAGACTGGGTTCTCTGCTCAGGGTCTCACGAGGCTGAACCAAGGTGTCAGCCAGGCTGAGTTCTCACCGGGAGGTTCTGGAGAAAAACCCGCTTCCGAGCCCTTTCTCGTGGGCAGAATTCAGTTCCCGTGGCTGTCTGCGGGTCCCCATTTCCCTCTGGCTGTCTGCGGGGGCCACCTGCGTTCCCGCCTCCATCTTCAAGGCGGGACGAGTCCTTCTCACGCTCGGAGCTCTGACCTCTTTTTCTGGGACCAGCTGGAGAAAACTCTCTGCCTTAAAGGACTCAGGCCCACCCGGATAATCCCCCTCTCTTAAGGTCAGCTGACTTGGGCTCTTAATTACATCTGCAATTCCTTCCTCTGTGGTACCTAGACTCTTGTTTGCCGGAATCACTGCAGAGGTGTGTGTACACCGGGGCCAGGAATCTCGGGGGCCATGGGAGAAGCCTGCCAACCACGGGGGAGTAATCTCTTAAACCGAATGCATGCATGTGAATTGGCAGCAGGTTACGGCCGGGGAGAGTGGGCTACCCGCAGTGAGGATGCGGATGCCCCAGGGCCCCTGACCAGCCATGGGCTGATCCTCAGAGAGGTCTCCTTTCTCTCCAGGCAATCCTCCTGCTTAAACTCCCTGACTGTGCGGGAATGTGGTCAGTTTTCCTCTCTCCTCCTTTCAGCTGGAGTTTCAGAAATCAGGATTTAGTCTCTAGGGGACCGATCCTTTTCAAATCCTTGATTAATGCCCCCAAGGGAGGAGAGCGCCATTGTGTTTCTTGTTCAACTGTCCCTGCAACTTTGTAAGCATGGAGCAGTTACAGCTGAGCCTGCTGGGAACATGTGCACCGCGGCCAACCAGCTCCATCAGGGACAGTCACCCCTTTCTTCAGAAGGAAAGAATAGCTGAAGTGAGGCTCCAAAGTCCGTGGTTGGCCTTGGCCAGCGGTTCACAGAGTCTCCCTCCGACCTTTGAAGCTCACTGGGCCCAGGGATGGGTTTGAGGTGAGGACAGAGCCACTGGAAACATCAGAGCCCTAAATGACTGAGCGTAACCAGTCTGCTCCTAGGAAGCCACTCCTGTGTCAGTACAACCAGGCTTTTTTTTAATGGTACAAAGGGCTTTCGTGTGTTTTCACTGCACTCTGACAAGTTTTTGATTCATGCAGAGGCCAACATTCACCCCGTTTCTCAGATGACAAAGCTGGCCCCGGGGGTGGGGGTGGGGTGGGGGTTGCCCCCGTGGCTGGGCCAGACAAGGACAGGCCAGAGTTCCGAATCTAGGCCTCTCGACCAAGGCCACTGTTCTCACTCCCCACCCTCTCTCCAGGGAGCTGTGCTCCCTCCTGGCCCTCATTGTCCTGCGGGCAGGATGTCACAGTCCTGAGGGTAAGCTTAGCCGGGAATCCGGGGCCATTTGATCTCAGTGTATTTTGTCTTAATAACCTATTCATGGCTGAGGAGCCAGGCTGCCTCTTTCCCAGAAATCAGGCTAAATCTCCTGGGCCAAGTGGCGGCTTTCCACCCCATTATGGTCCAAGAATATGATGCTGCTTCTGAAGGGGGAAATGAAGAGTCATTGTGATTTCAGTGAGTCACATAATCACTTCTGGAGAAAAAGGGTAAATTTGCTTTATGAGGTTTCACTTCACCTGTAATAAGGACACTCACTCAAGAGGCAAACGAAACAGTGGACGGGTCAGGCCGTGGAGGCAGGTGGCGGATGCGTGACCAAGTCCAGCGCTGGCTCTGGTTCTGCCGCCGAGGCCACTTCTCCCTTCCTTTGCCTCTGATTCCCCATCTCGGCAACAAAGAATACCAGTTGTCGGCTGAATGTAAGGAGCAAAGGATTGCTTAGAAGAAAAAATACATCAAAGTTCTAATGTAAGACAAACATCTTTTACTGTAATTGAGAATGGCTTTTACATATATAAAAAACTGCTTGAATTATGTCTATTTTTATTTAATATCCATTTTATTCAAATTCAAAATTTTAGGTTTTCCTTAAGCTTTTAGGCTTAACTTAAAACTGCATCATTCTACTTAGAACTTTATTTTATAAAATATAGTAAAATTTAGCTGTCACTGTTAAGGGAAACTTGGATGACTGGTCCCATTTAGAAATTTAGTTATTTAAACTGCCTTAACAACTTAAACCTGCATTTATGAAATTAACTTTAGAATACTTCAGTTTGCTCACAGGTCTTCCCAAGTTCTCTTTCTTTTTCTTTCTTTCTTTCTTTCTTTCTTTATTTAGGGCTGCGTCGGGTCTTCGTTGCTGCGCGCAGGCTTTCTCCAGTTGCGGTAAGCAGGGGCTACTCTTCGTTGCAGTGTGCAGGCTTCTCATTGCGGTGGCTTCTTTTGTTGCGGAGCACAGGCTCTAGGGCACGCAGGCTTCAGTAGTTGTAGTGCACGGGCTTAGTTGCTCCACAGCATGTGGGATCTTCCCAGACCAGGGCTCGAACCCATGTCCCCTGAATTGGCAGGCAGATTCTTAACCACTGCGCCACCAGGGAAGTCCCACTTCCCAAGTCTTGACCAACTGAATATGGTGAATCTTGAGTTCCACTTAAATGTTCCCATACTGCTTACAATCTTAATAAAATTGCACTGCACCTTTTAGCTTAACACAAGTCTACATCAATTACTCAATTTGAGTCACAAGCTGCCTACATTGGTTACCCAAATTTGACACTTTCTCTTAAAATTAAAAGTTCTTAAAATACCAAATACAGATCACCTAAACTTAACCCCAAATTTTCAAAAGTATGAGTTTAATTTGCTTCACATTCCTCTGCTTACATAGAAACTTTTCCAGGGTTATAAGAAACTTAATAAAGAAACAATTGTCATTACCAGCAAGTCAAGGGTTCTGTCCCAGGGCACTGAAGTTACCTATAGATAACACGTAATAATGGTTTCCAGACCAGAGTTGGGGGTTATTTATTTTTGCAATAAAATGTTTAAAACTAAAAAGAAAGCTAAATTATAGATCTGCTGCTGGGAAGTTTCTAAACGGGATGAGAAGAGCTTTGAAGCTGCTCCCAGGCCTTTGCTGCTTGCTTCAAAAGGGCTTCAAGAATTAGCCAAGGAGGGCCTCCCTGGTGGCGCAAGTGGTTGAGAGTCCGCCTGCCGATGCAGGGGATACGGGTTCGTGCCCCGGTCTGGGAGGATCCCATATGCCGCGGAGCGGCTGGGCCCGTGAGCCATGGCCGCTGAGCCTGCGCGTCCGTAGCCTGTGCTCCGCAACGGGGGAGGCCACAGCAGTGAGAGGCCCGCATACCGCAAAAAAAAAAAAAAAAAAGAATTAGCCAAGGAATTAATTTCTAAACGGTGTCATGTGCCAGAAACATCCAGGGCTGTGTCTTGGGTCTCTGCCAGCCGCTCTGCAGAGCTTCCTCAGGCACAGGGCTGCAGAGGGAAGGAGAGAAGGATGAGACTGCATAAGGTTAAAGAAAAAGCAAGGCACCAAAATCAGTCCCACGGGGCAAGGGCATCAGACTCTTGGGTCTGAAGGACAGATATCTAATTCAAAGGAGCGTAGGCAAATGGGCAGTTTTCTGGAAGAATGCTGAGGTTACTCAGGACAAAAGGCAGAACATCCAAACCACAGGACAGGATGACAACCTGCTACAGGGACAACGGGCACAAGGACACCTGGACACAGCCAGGACCCGCCCCTCTCTCATCTCTTCTTCCTGCTGATGGTCGCCTTATTTCACAGTGAACCAGCCCCCCCACCCCTCTGTGCAGGGACACAGCTGATGGCGACAGCAGGGGTTTTTGGTGTCCCCACTCCCCCTCCATCTTGGAGGTCCTGAAGGTGCAGGCGGCTAGGACAGGAACCAAGCTTTCCAAGCTGGGGAAGAGTGGTTCCCAAAGGGAGGAGCTGTCACTCCAGCTCCAGCGGGGTGGGTGCTCCTGAAGGGTCAAGCCTGACTCAGAAGAGCAGCTTGTCCCCTTGGGCTTCACCAACCATAGACAGATTTATGGGAAGAGCCAGGCATCAGGAGACCTCGGTTCTGGTGCCAACTGCTGCCACCAGCTAATTTGCTGACCTTGGATGAGGCTCTTCCCTTCTCTGGGCCTCATTTACTCTAAAGTGACTGAAAGACCTCGAAGGGGGCTTCCCAACCCTGGCACTACAGTTCTCTGAATTGGGACGGAAAGGCAGATTGGGGGGCAAAGGAGAGGTAACAAGGGCACTGGGTGGACTGATAGAGGTGCAGGCACTGATTACACAGCCAACACCCTGGAGGAAATTGGGCTTTGAAGCGAAGGATGCAGGCCAGCGGAAACTGCCCGGGCAGATGCAAAACATGGAAGAGGGAGGAGGCTTGTGGCCCAAGTGGCACTGGAGCACCCAGTCACCCCGCAGGGAGAGCCCTGACCATTCATGGTGGTCAGACCCACCAAAGTGCCTCCGTCTGGGTCCCCTCCCCTTGTTTCATTCCTTTCTGAATTAAACTTCTGGCACCTATGGTCCTATTCAAAAGCAGAATGATTTTGTAATCCTATTTACTGATGTTTCCCCTCAACACATGAGCTCTGAGCCTGCCTGGTACATAGTAGGTTCTCAACGAACATTTATTGGGTAGATGAAGGATGGATATTTGGAAGACTGTGCTCCAAAAAGCTTAGGGCCATGATATTCATCTCTGTATCTTTAGCTCCAAGAGTCTGGTTCACTGTAGATGCACAATAATTGTTACAAGAATGAGCCAGCCAATCACAAACCTACCTTTGCTGAATATGGATTCATATTTCTATGTGGCTTGGACTCTAAATGCATCTTGTTCCTTTTGTGTCGTTGACCTTGCACAATGTGTGGTGTGCAGAAAACGTTCAGTAAGTATTTGTTAAAATGCAGTGAAATAGGGCTTCCCTGGTGGCACAGTGGTTAAGAGTCCGCCTGCTGATGCAGGGGACACGGGTTCGTGCCCCGGTCCGGGAAAATCCCACGTGCCGCGGAGTGGCTGGGCCCGTGAGCCATGGCCGCTGAGCCTGCACGTCCGGAGCCTGTGCTCCGCAACAGGAGAGGCCACAACAGTGAGAGACCCGCGTACCGCAAAAAAAAAAAAAAAAAAAGCAGTGAAATAAGCACCTCCTAAGCTCCGTATTAAATTTTAAAAATAATCCTGGGAGCCACTCATTTTCAGATACCTAATTCTGTATCAGTCAGGGATGTGTCTGCCCATAAGTTACAGAAACCTGGGTCTGCTGGGACTTAAACAAGCAAGGGCTCTTTTTTTGGGTATAAGAAGTCCAGAGGTGAGAAGTCCAGGGCTGGCGATGAATCTACAGGTTCTGTTCTGCCGACCACGGCAAGTAGGCTTGTTGCCCATGGTCCAGCCACTGTTGCACCTCCAGGCACCGGGGCCACGTGGTTCAAACTTGAACTGGGACAAAGGGTAACCACCAGCACATCTTTCCCTTTTACCAAGAAAGCAAAAGCTTTCCCTGAAAGGGCTGAGATAGTTCTACTTTCATCTCATGAGACAGACTTACAGCTTGGCTTCTGAGCAGAAAATGTGTTTCCTACAATAGGACAGGTGGGAAAAGGAGGGCTAGGGGATGACATGTGACCACAGTGCTCCTATATGGAGAGGAGGGCATTTGGAGGCCTTTCAGTCATGTTCAACGTCACTTGGGAGAAGCATTCTCCGTGGGATATTCAAGGTTCTTCCTATCCCAGTCCTGGAAACTTACTCAAAACAAATGTTTTAGACAAGCACCAATCTTGGACCAAGGATTTTTTTTAAAACATTTGTTTGTTTGTTTGTTTATTTTTGGCTGCATTGGGTCTTCGTTGCTGTGCATGGGCTCTCTCTAGTTGTGGTGAGAGGGGGCTACTCTTTGTTGCAGTGTGCGGGCTTCTCATTGCAGTGGCTTCTCTTGCTGCTGAGCACGGGCTCTAGGCACGTGGGCTTCAGTAGTTGTGGCACACGGGCTTCAGTAGTTGTGGCTCACAGGCTCTAGAGCACAGGCTCGGTAGTTGTGGTGCATGGGCTTAGTTGCTCCGCGGCATGTGGAATCATCCCGGACCAGGGCTCGAACCTGTGTCCCCTGCATTGGCAGGTAGATTCTTAACCACTGAGCCACCAGGGAAGTCCTGGACCAAGGATTTTTAAAACATCTTACTAAAATGAACTGTTTCGGATTCCCAAGGTTAGCTTGGAGTTCACAGTCGACATGTTGTCTCATAGGTAAATTCGGTGTGACGACTTTACCGTCTGACCGAGGATGCCTAGTGGCCCATCTCTGGCTGGTGGACTGAGAACTAAACACAGATGAGGACGTGGAACCAAGGCTTTCATCCACCTCTGGCTGGGTAGGAGGAGTCTACCTGCCTTTGAAGGAAGACTGATGAGCCAGGTAAACACTGAAGTTTTGGTGTGGATAAGAGCCTTCAGTGGCTTCAGCAAAGAGTTCGTGCTTTGGGATTTTTTAATGTGGCTCTAAGAGCTGGAAAAAGGAAAAATAATCTCTTTTTTCTATGCTTTGGATGCAATTTTCAGGCCAATAATACCTTCATCTGTTTGCTAACATTACTGTTTACATATTTTAGAACCATATTTGTTCCCACATTTTCAACATGATTTGGGGACAGCTGATAGATGTATGTTTTTATTTATCTTAGTGCCTAACAGAATGGTAAGCATTTCATAAATACTTCTTCAGTGTCTAACTGGTATGAAAATACATGATTTCCCTGAATACATTTTTCAACCTGCCCCAATAAACAAATAAATTACGTAATTTGGCTTAAGTGATTCTTCTTTGTAGATAAGCAGAGAGATGGCATCTTTTAACACTGGAAAAAGCAAGTTGTATCACTCTTCCCTGCCTCACCCAATACTTTCAAGTTGACTTGTTTCAGAAAGAAGCTGAACATCTTACTCCGGCCTCTTCTTCCCACTAAGCCTTGGGAAGATGAAATATTTCAACACGAGTAAGCTTGATAAGGGCCGTCACCCAGCACAGTGGTGGCAGCACCCAGCTGGCGGTGGTATTTCAGTCTTTGGATACAACTTCTGGGTCTGCCCAAAAGGGCTGTCATTAGTAGGAGGGGACTAGCTCTCCCGAATGAGGGATGTGTGGGTTAGCCTAAAAGGACACGGTTTATTTTTGTCAGAAAATATGCATTTGTCTAATCGCCTGGAGGGAAAAGCATTCCCTTTATTCCCGCACAGTCATTGTTATGAAACTAACACAACTGGTGAGAAGTGGCAAATGAGGAAATCATACACCAGCCTCCATGAGTTGTATAAGCAACTGCCCGCGGTGAAATCTTATTAAAGTGAAGTTGTTAGTTCTCGGCTTCTCCAGAAGGATGCAGTCTTTGACTAGAAGCTCTCAGGTGGAGGCCGTCCTGCACCAGCCCTGCTGTTCCGGAGGGCATTCCGCTCCAAGAGCAGGAACCCACGAGAAGGCGAAGAGGGGCGCGGATGAACTCGGGGGAGGAGCCTAACGATGGCAGGTGCCCACCGCCTGGCGCATCGTCCTCACCTGCGCATCCCGGTTCCCGCCCCCCTCCCGCCCCCAAGCTCTGGACTCAGCGGAGAAGTGTCTAAGCCCCTCCTACGTGTCCTCAACAAGCCAGCTGAAATATGCTAAGGGCGGGGGCGGGCGGCGGCGGCGGCGGCGGGGCAGTGACAACGAAACGAGCGTGAGGCACGCGATCTTCGCAGACAGAAAGCCCCCCTCGGCGGGAACACCGGGTAGAGACTGACAGAGACAGGCAAAGTGAGTCAGAGGCCTGCGTCAGCGTGAAAATGGGGACTCACTGGACCAGGGCCACATGAGGCGGCACAAGTGAGAAATGCTCCGCCTCCGTCCTCGGCCCAGCCTCCTTCGGACCAAAGGTTTTATTTTTAGTGAATGCCATGTCTTCCCTCTTACGTTATCTGATAACGTCCAGACTTATTAAACTGCTGCAAGAAACCCTAACTCCTTTCATACCTTTGGGGGCTTAGAAACACGTCTAGGAAGGAGACGGAGGAGAACCATCTGCAAGGAAGAGCAGCGCGGAGGAGACTGCACGACACCCGGGTGCGAGCGGGAAGCCGCCGCTCTCTGTGAACGAGGGCTGCCTGGGCAAGGTCGGGAGGCTGGGGCTCAGCTACCTAGTCGTGCTTGCAGAGCAGCAGTCGTGAAGCACCATCACTTCCCTTGAGCTTCCAAGCTAACGCAACAGTCTGCATCTCATTAAAAACAAAGTCAGTTTTGGAGTTCTTCAGACGTCTCTGGTTCCTACAACATGGATCACTTTTTAAGAGAATATATTATCAAGACATTTAGAAAATCATTAAACAAGCACAGAAACTTTCGGAGATTCATTTAAGAAACGACTTTCTATACATGTCCTGGGGAAATAAGACAAGCCACCCTGACTGTGGAAGATTGCTGGTTGCCTACCTAATACCGACTCACCCTCTTTTTCTCAGGAAGAGAACTTGCAAGGTTTAGCAGGACACAAAGCTGTCTGAAAAATGGCAATGTCCCCAGCCTCCTTTTCAGCTGGCTGTGCACTTGACCAAGTTCCATCCAATGCAAAGTGAGCAGAAATACTGGATTGTGTTATTAAAGTACAGCTGGCACATGCCTCCGTAAACTCTTCTTCCACCCCTCTTTCTCCTTCTTGTAGATGGAAAGCAGATGTGATGGCTGGAACTTAAGCAGCCTTCACAGACCATGAAGTGGAAGGCACGTGCTAAACATGGTAGGGCAGTTAGATAGGGAGCACTTGGGTTCCTCCTACTGTCACCTGGCCACCTCAAACTGCTTCTCTTGGAACTTTTCTGTGAAAGACAAAAACACTCTTTTTTAAGCTACTGTACTGGGTTGAATAGTGTCCTCCAAATTTATGCCCTTTCCAGAACCTCAGAATGTGACCTTATTTGGAAATAGGGTCTTTGAAGATGCAATTAGTCAAGATGAGGGCATACTGGAGTAGGGTAACCCTAAAACCTACATGACCGGTGTCCTTGTAAGAAAGATACCGGGACAGAATGCCACATGATAGAGACTGGAGTGAGTGTCTAAAGGCCAGGAAATGCCAAGGATGGCCACAACTACCAGAAGATAGGAAGAGGCCAGGAAGGATCTGCCCCGGGGCCTTCAGAGAAAGCTCAGTCCTGTTGATACCTTGATTTCGGACTTATGGCTTCCAGAACTGTGAGAGAATAAATTTCTGTTGTTTTCAGCCCCCCAGTTTGTGGTCATTTGCTATGGCAGCCCCAGGAAGCTGGTTCATCTCCTGTTGTATGTTTTGCCTTTGTTACACAAGGCCTAGCCTAACCCTCTGTACTAACCCTGCAGAACCACTGCTTTTCCCATTTGACGCCAACATTACTGTTCACTCAGGAATGGGAAATTTTGCTGGCAAATGGCTGATGATTTCCTCTGATTTATAGGAGATGAAAGTTTTATTACCAGCTCCACTCTTAACTCTGCCCAGACCCTTCCTCCCTGCACCTCCCACTAGATTCAGCAGTGCTCTCTGTCACCGCCTTTCTGCACGATTGATAAAAAACGCAATACAGTTGGTTCTTTGTATCCACGGGTTCCACATCCACGGATTAAATGAGCTGTGGATCAAAAATATTTGAAAAAACTTTCCAGAAAGTTCCAAAAAGCAAAACTTGAATTTGCCCCATGCTGGCAACTATACAGCATTTACATTATTAGGTATTATAAGCAATCTGGAGATGATTTAAAGTGTACGGGAGCATGTGGGTAGGTTATATGCAAATACTATGCCATTTTATATAAGGGACTTGAGTATCCTCAGATTTTGGTATGGGGGGTGTTTCCTGGAACCAATGCCCCACAGATACCGAGGGATGACCCTAGAGGTAAGGTGGGCAGAGCCGGAAAACTGCCTGGTTAATAAGATCACTCAGCGCTTACTTTCTAACACACAGGCTCTCTTTCACTCTTGTCCTGTCATCCCTCTTCACCCTCTCCCCTCTCCCTACCCCCTGCCCCGTCCACTCTGGGCAAGGAACCTTTGGGCCATCCCAGAAGCAAGTCACAAAGTGCTACCTGGAAAGTATATCTAGACCCCTCTGAAGTAGCTGTGGTAACTAGGCCTTCCACACCCAAATTCCAGATATACAACTGCAAGGACTCCAAAAAGAAAACAACAGTAATAATCAGAATCTGAGCTGCATGACTGCCACGTAAGAGGTGCTTTTAGCACAAGCTGCACCATCCTTGCTCTTGGCTTCTCCTCATGATGTAATGGCAAGTGCTGACCTGAAGGGCACACGCCGCCCTTGCCGACAGCCTAAGCCATGAGCGCTCCCTGCTGCAGCAACAACGACCCACGAGAATGCGTGTGTCAAGTTTCCCTTTTTCCAGCACTGGATGACTCCACTCATCTCTCAATCTTCAAGTTCATTAATGCCTCTGATGCATCACTGCCATACTTCAAGTGTCCCCTTAGGCACAGTAACCCTCTTTTACTGATGGCAGAGGTTAGAACAGAGACTGCAAAAACTTAAAGAGAAAAAAAAATCAAAAGTTTCCTTTGAGTTCACTGATACATATTATCAATTCCGTTAAAACACCACAAACCTTAACTTACTGATAAAAAAGAAAAAAGTCAAGAATAATTATCCAAAAGTCACACCAAAAATGTTCGGAGCTCAAAGAAGTTGTCATTCAGAGATCAGAGAGCCTACTCTGTGCCAGCTGATGCCGGGCATGTTGGCAGTGTGGACTCTTTCTGCACAGTCCGGGGAGGCGTACAGACCGGCAGCCACATGCGCT
Source organism: Mesoplodon densirostris (assembly GCF_025265405.1). Lineage (NCBI taxonomy): Eukaryota > Metazoa > Chordata > Mammalia > Artiodactyla > Ziphiidae > Mesoplodon > Mesoplodon densirostris. Next base: position 159,532,379 of record NC_082664.1, on the reverse strand, counting down.
CCACAGTGTGACGAGTGCTGTGACACAGGGTGACAGAGGGGGTGACAGGAGCAGAGGCCACGCCTAGCGTGGAGCTGTGGGTACAGGTATTAGCAGGCATTTATAACCTAAGGATTGGAGCCTGAAGGATCAGCAGAGATCACCTAGGGGAAAGTGGAAGCCCCACAAGGTGGAAGGACTCTGAGAAGTTCTGTGTGGCCCCGGAGCAGGTGCGGGGGTGGGGGAGGGCGATGGTGCAAGGGGAGGATGGAGAAGCACGCAGGGCAGGAGAGCGGGGGCTTTGTCGGGCGTGCGAAGGAAAATCAGGGCAGCTCTGGACTCAAGGACACAGACTCAATGGGGAGTAAAGTCTAGGCCTTAGGCTGAAATCAGGGAGTTAAAGAAAGTTTGCTGAATTAAGTGAGGGGAACCCCAGCTCACTTCCCAGAACACTAGCTGGGGAGTGTAGTCTTTTTTTTCAGGCAGTTTTGTGTTCAGCTAAAGCTTAGAGGTCTCCTTCTAAGGAAAGGGGTGTGAGGGGTATTAGGGTAGGAAACCAGCAATCTTCCACAGTCAGGGTGGCTTGTCCTATTATTCTGTTGTTGTTGTTGATCTTGTCCCATGTATATTCCAAGTGCTTAGACAACTGTCTGTACATAGTAGCACTTAATAAAGAATCATTGAGATATTAAAACAAAAAATCCTCATTTATGTCCTCAAAGAGATAAAGTTAGGGGAAAAAAGAAAGACCAGGATGCCATGCTAAAAAGTAAAAAGAGAGAGAGAAAGGAAGGAAGGGAGGACGGGAGGGAGGGAAGAAAGAAGAAAGAGTGTATCAAAATAACATTTCAAAAAGAATTTGAGATCCAATACTTGATTAACTGGAGTTTCAGAAAAAGAGAACAGAAAACTAAATGATGAAGCAATAGTACTACATAATACAAGATTAATTTCCCAGACTTTAAAGACACAAGTCTCTAGGTTGAAAGGGCCAACCACATCATGACATTTCTCAACACTGGGAGTAAAGAAAACATCCTAAATGTTTCCAGAGAGAAAAAGACATCACATTTAAGGAAAAATCAGAAGAGTCCTAGACTTCTCAACATCAACTGAAGGAACTAAAATGAAATGGCATAATACCTCAGAAGTCTGATGGAAGACAGTTTAAAACCCAGCCATGTATGTAAGTATAAAAATCAAGGATGGGTGTAGAATAAAGACATTTACAGACACATAAAAACTAACAAAATTCTCATGAAGTTCCTGGCAGGGTGTATTCCGTGAAAGCAAGAACGTAGAAGATAGGAGACTCTAAAAATAAGGGACCCAACACTGAAAACAGCCAAGGGAGGTCTCAAGATGGCAGTGCACAAAGACCTAGAAAGTGACCAGTCCAGATTGGGGCAAAAGGTCAGAGGACTCAGTGGGGAGAGGGCTCCAGGAAAAATATGAAACCGATGGATTAACTGATATACCTGACCAGGGGTAAAAATATTGAATGGCAGATAAAAACCAATGGAAGAATTAGGAAAAAAACTTAAGTACATATACTAAACAGGTTTTTGGTTTTTTTTTTTAAACTGGGCAATTATTATTAACTCTACAAAAACCCAAAAGTTATATAAGAAAATAATCACGATATACTACCTGGATCATAAGTGGATCATATTTATGTACTAGTAAGTTAGGAGTGACTACTGCTTTAACACAAAATTTTGATGTAAATATATTAGAACTGGGGAGGAGATACAGGACACAAAAGTGGGGTTAAGAGAGCTAAATCCTCCTCTCCCATAACAGAAAATCCTTAAAAAAAAAAAGTCTAAAAATAGAAAGTCAAGAAATAGCATTATTAGCAAGTGAGTTAGAGCCAGGGGAATAGATGCCATGAAAAGACTGTTATAAGAGCTGAATGTGTTTTCCTTGGGGGAACAGGATTGGCGGCGAAGGGGGCAGGTCTGATTTGCTATAAACCTTTGAGCACTTAATTTTACAATTAAAATTGCTCGGAAAATAGGAATAACAGCCCTGAACTTACTTTCCAACCCAAATTTTTGTAGTAATTATGCAAAATTCAGTTCAGAATGACTCAGTACAGTTGGTCCCTTGTAAACGACCCATATTCATACCCGTATCTAAGGTGGTTTACTGACTTGCCATGCGTTTACTTCCGAAGTGACCCAGAGCCAGCAGGATTTTGTTTCTTAATTCTTGATTATGACCCTAAGAACAGAATTGCAAGAAACTGCAAAGTGTGTCTTTGCTAGTTTAAGATTTTTTGACAAAGTCTCGCTTTGATTCCACTTGTTCCTTCTGTTTTTCCAAGATAAATCAGTAATGAATTCCCTTTAGCAACTTGTCCACCCATTTCCTCCCATCACAAGCTCTGGTTTCAGCAGGACACAGACGCACCCATGGGCTCTGCTCCAAACCCACCCATGGGGACAGTGTGTGGCTTATCAGAACTTTGAAGACTTCATGTGTTCACTGCTTAGACAGACACTTATGCAGAGGGAGAAAAGGGCAACAGGAGGCAGATAACAGAAGAGATTTAATAAGAGGTATTTTTAATATCATGTGAGAGTGCAGAGGAGGGAAAAGGTGGTTGCTAAAGAAAAAGACCCAGCTGTCACCAAATCCAGAAGTTGCTGGTATCCTGAAACATATTTAAAAATATTGGCAGACCATATAACTTTTAAAGGGACAATAATGTAACAACACTCTTTCTCTATTATTATAGTTGTATGAACCCAAGGCGCTCTACACGTAAAATATTTCCCCCCAAAAAAGTTTTAGATTACGTTTAAAAAATTAAACCTATTTTGTGAATGTCTAGCTGATAAACAAAGGAAACTTACTAAACAGCATTTCACAAAATAGGGTCTATGTGTTGCCCTTCGTTTAGCAAATAATACCTAGCTCTTAATAACTGAGTACTGAGTAAGAACATACTTCTAAAAGGAAATTGCTAATTTTCCCATACTGTCAATATATGTGCATTTATATAAAACATCATTATTAAATTCATTGTTCTTCAAAAGATCTAAAAATCTTTAGAATATTCTGCTTTAAAAAAAAATAAAACAACACATGCAGCTCCATAATTTAGATCCATCCTGACTCAAGGTCCAGGACTCAACCACTTCTGTATCTTACTGCCTTCAATCAGAGGTCAGCAAATAACAGAGAAAAGATAGAAAGACCAATCCAGAAACAAACTGACTAATACAAGCTCCAGAAAGAGATACAATGAAGGAAGGGGAGGGAATTATCAAAGCAATATGTTGTGAAGAATTTCCAGGATATGAATTCAAAGGACATGAATTTCCAGATTGAAAGAGTCCATCTCAAACACCCAGCATAGGCGTGAAGAGAGAGGCACATCAAGACACATAATCATGACACTTGAGAACAGTGGTTCCAGACCCTTCCAGAGAGAAGACAAATCATAAAGGATGATATTGATTCTCTCAACAGCAACATAGGAAGAGAACAGTATAGCAACGCCTTCAAAATTCTGAGGGAAAATGGGTCTTAACCAGGAAGTCCCTCTTTAGTCTAATTAGCAATTAAGTATGATGACAGAATTAAGATACTTTCAGATGCAAAGCTTCAAAAAACTGTATCTCCCAAGTCTCTTTTCTTAGGAAACTACTAGAGGATAAGCTCCAGCAAAAAGATAGAGGAAATCAAGAAAATGAAGACATAGGATCCAGCAAAGATCCAATACGGGAGAGACAGAGAGAGAATTTTAATAATCCATTGACTTCCTGGAAAATGAAAGGGTCCAGCCTTCAAACGCTCCTTCTAACCCTCTCTGCTCATTCTTTCAAGTTACTCATAAAACAACACTATAAACAAATTAGAAATTAGTATTTATATATATATATAATATTCACTTATTTATTTCTGGCTGCGTTGGGTCTTCGTTGCTGTGCGCGGGCTTTCTCTAGTTGGGGCGAGTGGGGGCTACTCTTCGTTGCAGTGCGTGGGCTTCTCATTGCGGTGGCTTCTCTTGTTGCAGAGCACGGGCTCTAGGCACGCAGGCTTCAGTAGCTGCGGCACGCGGGCTTCGTTGCTCCGTAGCACGTGGAATCTTCCTGATCCAGGGCTCGAACTCATGTCCCCTGCATTGGCAGGTGGATTCTTAACCACTGCACCACCAGGGAAGCCCTAGTATTTATATTTTTAAGACATTCTGCATATTGTTCTCAGCTGAGCTAACTGTATACAGTGACTAATTTTCATTATTATACTTTTACTGTAATTAACTGAGTCAAGTTTTTCCTGGAACTGAGTCAGAGTATGTAATAAATCAATTCCATTTCCCCCCCCCCCGCCCAGAGACATCGGTCTGAGAGCCCTCCTCTTCCTTCTCCAGTGGGGACTGAGTTCTCCAGGCCTTCTGCACATCACAGCTACTGGACCAAGACTTCCTTTCCCATCATCCTGGGAAATACTTCTCCTTCTCTCCTGTGTTGGGTCCCCTGCTTCCCTGAGCCAATGTCATCTTTTCTGGATTTACTCCTTGAGCTGTGGTGGGAATTAAGGAGGTGGAGACTGAGTTCAGACTATTCTCCTTAGACGCCTGCTCAGGAAGAGAAGGACAAAGAATAGGGGCAGTGGGGGGGGAGCAGTATATTTCTAAATATACCCTCATGAGGGTATATTTAGAAATACAGAGGCAGACACCAGAAGCAACCAGCTAAAACAGTTAAAAGCAGTTGCCGCAGGAGAGGTACAGAGCAGAGGACTGTTGTTTTCCATTATAAGCCTCATGGTGCCAATACCTCGCATGAGTAGCTACTCACTAGGTGCAAGATAATTGTTGGAAGACTAGTGGGGAAGGGCCAGTTCTCCAGGCAGAGGGAAGAACGTGAGCAAAAGCCCCGCCAGTGTTTCTACTGCTGGAACATAAGGTGAAGGTGTGGTGGGGAAGCGTAAGCACGGGGTAGAGAGAACTCCCCAGTTTACTCACAGAGTCTAGAGTGGCTGTGGAGAATGGTCGAAAGACTGATATACGGGGGTAACTTGAATGGCTGGGGTATTGTTTTGGCAGATTACAGGAGGGTAAGATTAGAGCAGGGAGTCTAGCCAGAGACCAGGGTCTGTTACAGGCAAGAGATGATGCGAGTCTGAAATCAAGGAACTCCTCCAGGTTAACATGAAAGATGGAAAAGAAATAGAATCAACAGGTCTCAACTACAGATTGGGCTGGATGTAAGGGGAAGGGAGTAATCTAGGATGATGCCTAGGCTTCTGACTTGGGTGATGCTTCCCCCAAATTAGAGAACCTGGCAGGTCTGAAAGGGGAAAAGTGAGTGAAGTTTGGGACAAGTGTGTGGGATGGGAAGGGATCATCTAATAGGCAGTTGGATAGAGATCTGAAGTTTTGTAATGACAACTGGCAAAGATAAAGATGCATGTAGGCCACAGCAGAAACCAAAGGCCAGGAGAGTAGGAAAAAACACCTAGGAAGAGGGAGGAGGGTAAGAGGTAAAGGGAAACACTAACAGGAAGAGTGGTCACAGGCCTCAAAAAGGGAGTGGCTAACAGTGTCGAATGTCATAAAAGGTCAAGAAAGAGAACAGAACAGATCCCATGAGATGCGGGGCACAGTGATCTTTAACAGAGCAACTGAGGAGGAGGCCTGGTGGAAGTACAGGTCTAGCTTGTAGTCAGTTACAACCCCCGTTCCTTCAGTGTGGGCTGAACCGAAGGGGTGAGCAAAGTAAAGGGGAGGCAGTGGAGTGCAGGTGATTCTCTGAGAAGCCCGGCTGTGAAAAGAAGGAAGAGCAGGGGCACTGGAGAGTAGCAGAGTGAGTTAAAATTCAAGGGTTTGACTTTTCCCCCCAAAGAAGCAAGAGATTTGAGAATGCTTATATGATTCAGAAAAGCTGTCAGTACAGGGAGAGTGTGAAAATACAGGAGAGGCAAGAGTAAACAGCCCTACCATGCAATCCAGCATCACACTCCTAGATGCTCCCCCAACTAGTGTACAAACTTATGTCCACAAAAAACCTGCACGCAAATGTTCATAGCAGCTTTATTCATAATCGCCAAAACCTAGAAGATGTCCTTCAGTAGGGGAATGGCTAAACAAACTGGTATATCCAGGTAATGGAATAAAAAATGAGCTATCCAGCCACAAAAAGACATGGATGACTCTAAAATGCACAGTGCTACATGAAGGAAACCAGTCTGAAAGGCCACTTACCATATGATTTCACTACATGACCTTCTGGAAAAGGCAAAACTATGGAGACAGTAAATAGAGCAGTATCTGGCAGGCATGGGGGAGGGGAGAAATCTGAATAAGTGCAGCACAGGGCATGTTTTTTATTTTTAGGGCAGTGAAACTGTTCTGTATGATAGTGTAATGTAATTTACAAATTAAGCATTTGTAAAAACCCATAAAACTTTACAGCCTGAACAGTAAGCCTTAATGTATATAAATTCTTAAAAACTCATTTAGAAGGTTGGGGGATCTCAGGATGAAATGCAGAATGGGACAAATAAATCTAAATATATTACAAACAAATAAACAATATTACTGAAGGTTGGGGTAGGGGAATAAAGTGCTGAGCTAAGTAACTTTGGAAATGTGTGGAGTCTGTAGGACTAAGGGCATGATAAACTGTACATAAAGCACTGTACTCTAGTTGACAGAGTTGTTTCCCACAGGGCATGGACGAACGATTCTGCTGCGTATGTATACTGGAATTGAACAAGTAAGTGGATGGCAGAAATGGGGGCTTCTCCCCGTGGCAGTGGGAAGTTACAGTTGAGCAAGTGGAGGAGGCTAGAATAATCAGATCAGACATCAGTATGAACTCATGTTTACCTTAATATAGATACAGATGGTTACACATATATTTCCTTGCTCTATTAGCTGAGAGGGCCTAGACGCAGTGACGCCCCATTAGCAATGAGCACACCTAATGCCCAGACCTTGGTTCCTAATACCACTCTCCAGTAAAAGGAACCATGGCAGGAAACAGACAAGGTGAGCCTGGAGCATCCTGTAGTTCCAGAAAGTAAGGAAGTGCTAAAAAACCAAACAACACACAGCAATGGGATGTCGAAAGCTAAAGGGATACAGGTGCCAACTGCAAAAGCTTCCAATTGCCAAGGCTGGAACAATTTGAGCAACAACATAGAGTAATATTGGATTATAACCCAAAGTGTAAGATAAATATCCATATGTTCATACTGATATAAATGGCTGAATAAGTAAACAAATAGATAAAACTTCCATTCAGAGCTCCAAATAATGTACATAGCTATTCCACTCTAAGGAGGTGGAACATACCTCCTATTCCCTGAGTGTGGGCTGTGCACAGTGACTTTCTTCCAAAGAGGAGAAAGGAATCACTTTACAGTGGACAGGCCTGACAAACATGACCTCAGCCAGGTGACCAAGTCAACATCAACAGGGATAAGTCATGTTCATAGTGTGCATCCTTGATACAAAGTGATGGGAACGCACTTCACCTCTGTGGTCTTCCTCTCCCTAAAACATTACCCCAGTCTAACCATGAGAAAAACACCCGACAAATCCCAGTTGAGGGATGATCTACAAAATACTTGACCAGTACTCAAAACTGTCAAGGTGGGCTTCCCTGGTGGCACAGTGGTTGAGAGTCCGCCTGTGGATGCAGGGGACACGGGTTCGTGCCCCGGTCCGGGAGGATCCCACATGCCGTGGAGCGGCTGGGCCTGTGAGCCATGGCCGCTGGGCCTGCGCGTCCGGAGCCTGTGCTCCGCAACGCGAGAGGCCACAACAGTGAGAGGCCCACATACTGCAAAAAAAAAAAAAAAAAAAAAAAAAAAACCAAAAAAACTGTCAAGGTCATCAAAAAACAAGGAAAGTCTGAGAAACAGTCACAACCAGGAGGAGTCTAAGAAGGTAAGACTATTAAATGTAATGTGGTATCCTGAATGGGATCCTAAAACAGAAAAAGGACCTCAGCTAACAACTAGAGAAATTTGAATAAAGTACATACTATGCTAATACTATATATTCTACAGGTATATAGTAATGAGTCAATACTGATGCATTAATTGTGACCAATGTACCACACTAATATATTAGTAACAGAGGAAGCTGGGAGTGTATAAGGGAACTCTGTACTACTGTCAAGGCAATCTATAAATCTAAAATTCAAGTTATTTTTTAACATACGGGAGAGGAATAACTAATAGAGCTGGGGATGTGAAATCAGAACTAGCCCAAGGTCAGAAGGCAGCAGTGAGACAGACAGGGTCACGCTGTCACTCCTCCATCCTTCCCCTGCAGTTGTCTGGAAGCCCCCCCGTTGCCTGTCCAGAGGGCAATGCCTCTTCTTCCTTCAAGCCCCAGCACACATACCCTCTCGTTTATTGCCATCTTGGCCTTTGCCACACCTAACAGATCTGCTCAGTCATCTATGACCTCAGTACTTCACACACAGTCAGCAAATTTACTGCCTATTTATTGTATACCAGACACGTGCTAGACGCTGGGACTAGAGATAAGTGCCATTAACCACAAAGAGCTCAGTCAAGGGGCATCTCTTAAGCTAGCCTGTTTCACCTTGCACTGCTTTTGCTTCTCTCTCTCTCTCTTTCTGAAATAAACTATGAACTCTTTGAAAGCAAGGATTACTACCTTGTTCATTTTTTTCATTGTCAGTGTTAAAAACAGTAACAATGTATACACAGCAATTCACAAAGAAATGCTTGTTGAAACTAAATGAAGAACTGAATTCTCTTTCAGTTTAGATACGGATGACTTAGAGGAAAAGCAAACTATGAGAAAATAACAGCCTGCAGGGTTTTATACTCATAGGTGATTTTTAATTGCCTGCAAAATCATCTCCCCCCAGCTTTTGAATATATTACACACATTGTGGAAAGCGGACAATCAGCAAGAGGTGAATGTACCTACAAGCAACAGAGAAACCACAGGCCCAGGGGCTCACATGGTTTTTCCCCCACAAGAGCTGCACCCAGGGCTGTGGCAGCCCCTCACTGCCCGTGACCAGGACTCCCCTTCCCACCATGCTTGGCATGTTGGCCTCAAGTTCACCAAATGCTTGCCTTGGCTTACTTGGAAAAGTGAAAAGCATTTCTAAAACTACCTCAATTGCCACTTACAGCTCATTGGTCGGACACATGGCCACCCCTAGCTCCACATTAGAGGTTCATTTCTTCCGGCCTTTAAAATAGAGGCCTAGGAATGAAAGGAGGAGCTTGGGAATAGGTGCTGGACTGTGCAGTGTCTGCCACAGCCAAGCTTTTTGGCTCCCCACAGAGTATACACTGATCATCCCGTACATACACTTCAAAAGCACTCACCCCGTCCTGAGGAAGACGACTCCGGTCTCTTGCTGTTGACTCCAGTCCAGTCTCTGGGTGAGGTGTTTTCTCCAACAGGTCAAATGTGGCCCTCCATGCTGCACAGCTATAGCTAGAAAGCCAGGCCATCTGCCCTGGACACAGGACCCAACACACCAAGGCTGGAAAGGACCAGGACACCGGCACATGCCAGGCCTGAATGAACAAAGACCTTACCTGGACGGTCTTTGATCTGAGCGCTTTGTCTTATAGCAGCTGGTCTCCGGCTGTCTAGTCCCTCCCATACCTCAGTGGCTACTATCTTGGGGCAATTCAAACCATCACCTGAAGTGGGAAGGCAATACCTTTAACCCCGTTTTGCAAGACCACAATCTCCAGTCTAAACTGCTGAGGCTGCTGCTGGACCCGTTGGCTGAGTCTTAGTTCTGATAGGTTTTCCCAAACCAGCAGGACTCTGTGGAACTCTCAGCTGACTCAGACTGCAGGCCACAGGCAGAGAAAGCTTCTCTGGGTGAGGCCGTATTTCTTCTTCACTCTGCTTTCGAACCAGCTCCCTTTAGTCTGACTTGATGGTTTTCCCGCAAGACTTCTGCTTTCGAACCAGCTCCCTTTAGTCTGACTTGATGGTTTTCCCGCAAGACTTCGCAGCTTGCGTGTCCTGTGTCCTGTGATGCTGCTTCCCACGTATGGCTTGTTTAATCCTCCTGACAACCCTAAGAAGTGGGTATGATTATCACTTCCATTTTCAGCAGAGGCACCTGGTCACACAGCGAGTGAGCAGAACCAGGGTTTGACGCCACGCGACCTGGCACCGATACCACAGCTGCCTAAGAGATGACCAGCCCAAGCCAACGCCCTGCAGATTTCCCTATCCTTCCCCTCAACGTCAGTCTTGTCTGGACCCTGAAGTAGAGTAACAGTTTGGCAAAATGTTTTGCCACCAAATAACTAGGTTCATCAATTTTTCACTAATTTAAGACAGTAGGTCCTCCATTCTCCATCTTTTAGGATTTGTCGTTTGCAAATCCAGATATCAACTTTTTTTTAATCAGTTCTTGGTTGCAAATGAGAGAATTCACTCTGGCTTGTTTAAGCAGAAAAAGATTTTACAAACAAAAACAAAACCTAGGTAGCAAATGGAATCTCCAGACAGGAAGGCCCCAGTCACGTCTGGAGGATTTACATAAAGAAAGAAAACTCCCACACCACACCTAAAAATTGCTCCAAAGACTACCCTGCCACACAAGTGGCGCCGCCTCAAGACATGCCGCTATGGGGTAAGGTCTCTGCTACCACCGTCCCAAAGGCTAGACAACGCTGGGCCTACTCTCGCCAGTGGGAGGATAGCTGACGGGAAGAGCCCAGGGCTGAACCCCTGCCCCTGCTGCCAGACACGCTGGGAAAGCAAGCCGAGTCTCTACCTCAGGGAGGTGGTAGAATGCGGGGGACCCCCAAACACAGGAAGGGCTTTCAGATCACAGGTGGGCACAGAATGACAAATGTCTATTACACAGAACCTTTCTAGTTATATTGTAGCTTCATTAATTTTCAATTTACATTGAAAAATTTCCATTGAAGTTACTTTGAATTTTAGTTAATACTGAAGAAAATTTCAAATTTCTCAAGCACTACACTGCAGGAGATTTAAAATTATTCTAATGTTGGAAACTCACCGCAAGTAATGTACTAAGTGATTACTGCAATCATGGATAATTTAATAATTACAGAGATGGGGAGAAAGATATTCACTAAGTTGTACCCATGCTAATAAAAATCAAAGTAGTGCAGTCACTTGTATTTCTGTGGTTGATCATGAGAATGTTGGGAAAATCCACCTAAATGCAAATAAACAATGATGTTATTATAAAGCATAACAATAATAATGCAGATATCAAAGGGGTTGGAACTTATACTTTAAAACATCAGGGTTTATACAAATTAAACTAAGCCATCATAATAAATACTCAGCCTGAGCACATTTAGGTACTGGAAACCCCAAGCCAGGCACCATCACTGGTATTCTGGAGCTAAGTCCGCAGGTGGACCTGTTCTAGTTTCAGGCTGGCTGTTGATTCTCACGTCCTACAAAATTCTGTCCAATTATGTAATTCTTTTACCTTATATTCTTTAACCCAAATTTATTTCAGGGTATGTGCACTTTTATTTCAAAAGCAGAGTCTTAATTCACTTTTTACTCAGTAAAATAATACCACAAAAGAGAAAATGTTATTCTTTTATTTATGTTAAATAAAAACATGAGAAAATCCTTTTTTAAAAAGGGTCAGAATATTCCTTATGTCTCCAAACCAAGTCCATGGATGCAAAGAAATGCTGAGTACTTTCCTCCCCCGCAGGGTCACAAGACGCTCTCATGTCGTAAAGACCTGAAGAGACAACACAGGCGCATGTCCCGCAGCTGCCGCTTCAGGTAAGTCACATGCAACATTCGGGCAAGCAAGGAACAGAACACAGGCACAAGTATATTCTGGAAACACTTCCTGCTCTGGCCAATGAACCGCAGTGCCAAACATTTTTATGTTTTGTTTCGGGCCCTGCTAAATGTTTGAGCCACATACACCACTGCACTTCAATGATACAATTTTTCACAATTCCATAATTATATTAATCGCCAGTACAGTTTAAGTAACTGATGTGGCTGAATTTTATACATTTTAAAATTATGTATGAGAACTAACACTACTGCAAATTTTGCCAGTAGAAACGTGACCCCAGGGAACCACCATTTCCAAAACATAATCGGGCACACATTTACAGTGTACCTGCGAGGTTTTGAATTAACCGGTCACTTCTGATCTACGCTAAAGACTAGGCTTGAGTATCTGAAAACAAAGGCTATATTCATGATTTCTATACCCAAATACCCCTAAATCCATCACAAACCCTATAGTCTGACTTAGCTTAACCGAAAATGATTCATCCAAACAGGTCATGGTAGGCTCACAATTCTTCAACCTTAGTTTAGGTCATAAAGAGTTTTTTCTACGATTGGAGTCAATAAGAAGAATTTCTCTGTTAGAGAAAGCAGAAATTTTCACCTTTGGCAGACTGCCAAGATGATACTTTATTATAGAATTTATGAAGCTACAGTTTAGTAACTTGCAGGTTTTATTAAAATGAATCAAAAAAAAAAAGAAAGAAAAGCAAAGGGTAACACAACCCCATATCCCAAAACTTTCTAGATTTTTTTAGTGCAAGAAATGCCGTATCACTGAAGCACTTGAGAATTATCATGAAATCCTAGCAAAAAATGTAATCACCTCAGAAGTGGTAATAAAAAAGAGAAACAACCAGAGAGGCACACAGATTGTTTTTTTGTTTGTTTTTTTTAAAGGATTTTTATACTATATTAAAAAACCACAAAATAAAAAAGGGATCAGTCAACATATATCTTAGAAGTCCTTCCAGAGTCTCTGTACCCACAGCCATGCAGGCTGCCTGTTGCCTTGCTCTCCTCTGCTCAGTCTGTGGCTCGTTGAAGGATCGTTGGAGATGACTCAGGCTCTAGTTCTCACAATCACACTTGTTCTGCCAAATCCAAGACCCTGAATTTATCCAAATTGTAGAAACATGCTTTGACCACCCGTCCACCAAAATACCTCCCATTCAGATCAACAACAGCTAAAAGGCAAACAAAAAGACAGTCAGTTAAGGCAGGTATTCCATTAGTCATTACAAGAACATGTTTTAATTACAAAGATTAAGATCACAAATTCAACTTTTTAATTCTTTATAGTTAGCTGTACAACTTACCTTTAATTGCTGATTCAACCCTCTCAAATTCTAAAAATATTCGTACTGCTTCATCATCAGGGGCACCAGGAATCTGGAAAAGAAATGAAAGTATAGTAGGTAAAGATATCATCGGAGATATCACTGAATGTGAGTTTTCTCCCATAAATGATTTTTATCAGAGTAAGTATTCCAATTATCATCATATACAGATAAGCAATGGTCAAATACCAAGGAAATAAGTATAATTCATTCATCATCAAAATCTGCTGAAGGTCCGTTTATGACAGGTCTTAAGTGCTGGAACACACAGCCAAGCAGGACCTTTGGAGGTCCTATGCCATCTGACACATAAACAAATAATTACGCAGTCAACAGACAGCAACAAGATATGGAGGAGAAGCTGAAGTGAGCAGAAATTAAGGTGAAAAGACCCGTATGCTAACCGTCTCTCGCACGAGGCTAAGCTCCTTGGCAGAGCTTCCTAGGCCCCGCTTCCATAGCCCCACTGCCACTGTATAAGCACGGCTCCTGCTAACCCCCACCACGCCCAACCACTCCATTTTGCAGCCCTCCTCGGTCTCCCAGAAGCCATGACCCTAGTCTGAACACCCGTTCTCTCCTACCCAAATCCTACCCACTCATTCCTAAGTTTCGCTCACACCTGATACTGTTCACAAAGCCTCCTCTAACTATTCTGTGTGGATCTAATCCTTCTCTCACCTCCTGTACTTGTAAGTCAACATTACAGAGTCTAGCAACTGAATGTTCTCTAATTTCACGTGTTTGTTTTGTTGTTTCTTCAACGGAACGTTATTGCCAGGAGCACAGAATGTGTTTCCCCACCCACAGGCTCTCAATGCAGTACTGGGTATGTGGGAGGCACTAAGAAAACACCTGCCAAATGAATGAGACCAGAGGCACGTCCAAGTCACTAAACTACTGAGCACACTGTCATCTGGTCTAAACCTCAGTCACAAAATGAAATGTTTCTTCACCAAATAAAATTTGAAGTCCTTCTTGTGTTTATGTTTGAAATTGTAGTAACTGAGTAAAAGCAGTGTTAACTAACCAACATCTGTCACCTTCTATAGTATGACAATATGTTACTTACAGCACACTCTGTCTCTACAGAAAATGTTTTGTAGTCTATCAATTATAACTTGGTTTTATAAACATCAAAAGAAACCCCTCTTACTTCAAATATCACACATTTTCCAACTTTGCCATATTTTTCACACTCTTCCTTGGTTTCAACTTCCAAGTCTTCATCTACCTCTCCTGCACCAACCATGTTCTATAAACAAAAATAAATACATAAATTCCACTGTAAAGTATAATTTACAAATATGTAAACGAGATGTATAAATAACTTTTTTCCATGATGGCAAATGTTCCTAATCCCAAATGACATGAAGAAAATTTTCATCCCTGAAATACCCCAAAGTTGGTATTAAAACATATATAAAATATAAAAATATACATTAAGCTTCATAAAGAGTTATAAGAGCAACTGTGCAAGCATCAAAATATATAAACCAAGTTGAACTTCTAACAATTTCAAATATTTTAAAGTAATTACTCACTGTAGTCTTAAATACTGTGTTTAGCGAAGAAGCATTAGTGAAAAAGGAATCTAAAAATCAGTCTTATATGGAGTCTATCCAAAAGTGTCATTTTCAGTTTTCTTTAACTGTTCTGTCACCAGGGGGGCTGCAAGCGTGCAGGGACAGGTCAAGGTGGCGTGACACAATTCAAAGAGAGCAAACAGGTTTCCTCCTTCTGCGTCTTACCCTTAGTAGGACCACTTTAGTAGGACACTTAAGTATTTCAGTTAATGGATTTGAATCCGACTTCTTGGCTGCATCTGTAAGAAAACATCATCAGACATAGACATGCTACAGCACTGAGTCCAAGTTACAATGAATAATTTAATTTCAATAGCAATCCCCACTATCTATGTCCTAGAGCCATCTATAAGCATCCGCACAGTCTCTCAGCAAAAATGCAGCCTTATCTGGCTGAAAGCATCACTTTGCTTTGGTATAATTTTTACCATAATTTCTAGAACTTTTTAATATCCCCAATTACCTGCATTTTTGCTCAGCTCACTTCCTAAAGGGCTCACAGGGCACAGTGATCACAACCCTCAGAGGTGAGTCTTGGCTCAGGCAGTGGCCGAAGGTCCCCAGCCCAGTGTAATGAGCAGTTAACTAGCCAGCCCCTAGCTGACCAATTTCAGACACTCCCACAAAGCCAGGTGACTGTTGGTTTTCGGTTCTAGCCTGTGAGGCTCACTGCTGCTTCCTAAAGCTGTGCGTCGATAGGGCTCCCAGAAAAGTTCTCTCCCTTCCTTAGGAAAAGGTGTTCAGCTAAGCTGACTCAAAACCACTCAGTTCTGCTAAAAATGCTAAGTCACGTTTGACTCATTCCAATATGCCCTCACTACAGAACATACTGTAACAATCAAATGAAAATAAAATACCAAGTAGGCATCACCTACCAGGAGACTGCAAAATAACATTAGTCTCACAGAGCGATCAGTCAGTAAGAAAATTAGGATGAAAGGGCAGAAAAAAGAAAAGAGCAGAGAACCCTTACAGGATGGAGATGTAGCAGACAGAATCACCGATATACTGTGTATGGTGGCTCTGTCTTGCTATAAAAACTTAACTATGGTTTTATCAATGTAACAAGGCTCTTTGCTAGTAGAAGCAGGCATGACCTGGTTTTCTGGAGTCCTATTCATTTCTGCCTAAGTCTCTTGTCTTCTTTTTCTTCCATGGGCGTTCCTATCTGCCTGTCTGTTCTGAACTATTTGTAAAAACGGGCCTCAGGATTCAGTTTCCACAACGCAGAGCTGGAACGCATCACAATCAGGATGGCCTGCCTCCACCCTGCTCACCCCCAGGGACCCGCTCAAGGGGAGGCCCACCTTTCTCAGTGGCGTCGCCCACGATGATCTTGCCTCCCCGCTTGCTGGTCTTCTCCACGGACAGCGCTGTGCTCAAGCCCTGCTCGTGCTTCCCAAGACCCTGGCCTTCCCGGAAGCCATACTTCTGCATGATTTTATGTGCTACTGTGCCACTGTGGGGAGGAAAAAGGGAAAGGTCCTCGCACTCAACGTCATCAGCTACAGCATAAATTGGATTTTACATCACAGTAATCTCCTTCTGGAAAGAGAGAGTGTAAATTCCACAAGGGCTTCGACGAGGCCACATATAATTACCAACGGGCCATGAGATGGAAGCCGTGGAATGTTCAGGAGAAAGATAAAAAGTGAACGCTGAAATACTGGGCATCCTGAGATTACCCCTGAGATGAGGGAAACACTAGTTCCCCTAGTGAGATTTCCCCAGGCTCTGTTAGAAAACACTAGATTTCCTGTGTGCTCCAGTATCTGCTCTGCTACAGGGCTCATAACCAGCTTATTTTAAAGTGAGCCTGTCAAAATGTAAGTATGCTTTCACATAATGAAGATGATTGCATTTTTCTAAATAGTACAGCAGAGTTTCCAATGACTGACTTCATACATGAAAGGACACTTAGGGACCATCTATTTCAGAGCTGGAAATGAAGAAACTGAGGCCCAGATGGGCTGACGAGCTTAAGGCTAACTGAAAGCAAAGCAAGACACCACATGAGAATTATTTCGGTAGGAGTTTATGGGAGGATTGAAAGTGTAACCCACCACTCCTGATTCTTAGTCCACTGCTCTTCCTCTAATCCCATGACAGTTTTCAAACTGCACCGTGAGGAGCCTCCTGGGTCTCAAGGGTGCCCCCGACTGACCACTGCTACTTAGGGCTTAAATCACAAAACGCTGCTTCAACCAGAACTGTACCTACAGTATTTCATGTATGTAATTTCCTTAAATATTTCATTTGAACAAGCTGTTCTAGGGCTAAAAAGAAAAGACTGAAAACTGATGAACTGTACTACACTGTATCTTCCTTAGGCATAAAGATTTAATTCCTGTTTAAAGGAGATTCAGCAAAAAGTCAATTCTTACTAGCAAAAGGTCAATGTTTTCATTAGCAGGAAAAACCAAACAAAACCACCCCAATGGCTTCACGTCTGTCGCCCTCTAGCATACACTCTAGGGCAGCCTTTCTGCAATGAGGGAAATGTTCTCCATCTGCACTGCCCAGTATGGTAGCTGTTAGCCTGGTGAGCACTTGAGACTAGTGTGACTAAAGAAATACATGTTAAATTCTATTGACTTTCAATTAATCTAGCAGCCACGTGTGTCTAGTAGCTACCACAGAGAACAGCACAGGTCTACAAGACGGACACAAGATGAGAAACTCCAAATTCTCCTGTGGTGTGCAAACCCTATGGTGGAGGACCCATCTCCTCCAACTCTGACTAGCCCAGTTCCGAGGACGCTAAGAATCAAAGCACATGCACACAGGTGAGGGCAGATCAGTGTCACTACTACAGTCACAGCATTGCCACCAGAGGCAGTCCTTCTAGAGGACACAGAACTAAGGCCTTAGTGCAACGCTGCTTCAACCCCTCAGAGCACGAGAGGAACAGACTAAACAACATAAAACACTCTTTTAACCAAAACGCATGCCAAATCCAGTGAGACAAGCCCCACCTGAAAGTCAACCTTAAAACTGATTTTCATACACCAACAAATTTCTAATTATAGTTAGAACGACTGAGAGTTTTTAGACCAAAGGTATAGAACCATGACCTTAAAGCAAAGGTCATTTTATCAAAAAAAAAAAAAAGATGTCATTCATTTTTTGGACATAGCGTTAAGTCAGCTCTAATTCATATGACCTATTTGCAAATGTTATGAAAACAAATATAATGATCACAAACTATTCCTAACTAGAGAATATAACGTTCAGCATCTAAATCTTTCAAAATTTCCATCAGAAACCTTTATGTTTTGTACAAAACATAACAGTGTCATGCTGGGATACCCTCCATGTGACTTGAACCCTGATCCTCAAGAAGGAGGCTGCGTGACTGAGCACACTGAGCATCTCCCCATAAACCCAAAAAAGGCCCCATCCCAAAACATGCTGCACCTACTGGAAAGGCTGACAGTGCCTCCCATTCGGCCCCGCCCTCCCTGCACCTGCCGAGGTGAGAGCACCCGGACCATTACCCCATGTTGGCGAGGAAGGAGTTGCCAGGGCCAGTCGGGGATCTGGGTCTGTCTTGTTCCTCGTACACTGGGGGAGGGATAGCAGCTTTGGAAGACTGTGAGCGAGGTCTTGAATCCTCTTCATAAGGGAAGTCTCGGGGTACTGTTGGATGAAAACAAAATAGGTTTACCAAAATGCGACAAAACAATTCTGAACTGCACTTGGACCTTCTGTATGTTCCAGTAGATCTGATCAACCCCTCTTTTGACTCCCATAGCATCCTGTGTACCTGTCTTAAGAGGCTCATCTTACGAACTTATTACGCTGGCAGACAATAAAGGTCTTTGAGGTTAGGGACCATAGGCCAGTTCAGTGATTTGTAACCCTAGCTACACATTAGAATCAACAAGGAAGCTTGTTGGTCCAGATGCTTGGGTCCCACTCCCACAGACTGGTTTCAACTGGGGTTTATGGTTCGTCAGGTATTTTCACACAAAAGGTATTTAACAATTTTTAAATTACCTTCTTTATAAAAAGGTAACATTCATGGTGCAACAGGTATTAAAAAGCACTAGGGATGACTACATTTTCCTGGGGTAGTTTAGGTATGGTCCAACCCAGAGGGCAGGAAGATGAGCTTCATGACTCCTCAAAGTTCAACTCCAGGGCTTCCCTGGTGGCACAGTGGTTGAGAGTCCGCCTGCCGATGCAGGGGACACAGGTTCATGCCCCAGTCCGGGAAGATCCCACATGCCGCGGAGCAGCTAGGCCTGTGAGCCATGGCCGCTGAGGCTGCGTGTCCGGAGCCTGTGCTCCGCAACGGGAGAGGCCACAACAGTGAGAGGCCCGTGTACCGCAAAAAAAAAAAAAAAAAAAGTCCAACTCCAACCCCAAATTCTAGAACAGATCACTGGGAGAAGACTGCTTTGGCAATCTGAGTAAATGCACACAACCTGTGCACTGACCTAACCCAGGAAGGTGCTGCCACCTTGTGGAGGGTCACAAATTTAACAGCCCCTAGACCACTGAGCACAAAAACTCAGCTACTATTTGTTTTTACCCAACTCCAAATAACGAAATGTTGGAGAAGACAAAATGAATTATTTTTAAAAACAAACAAAAAAAGAATCTCACAAGATAAAAACCGACGCCTCAGAGCCTGGTATAAAACTTAAGGGGTGGAAGGGAGCACTTGGCTGAGGGTTAGAGCAAGGACGGGTTTCGAGCCATTTCCCTGCACTCAAGGACACCTGGCTGATTCCAGCTAAGACTTCCCACAACTGGGTTAAAGATGTGTATCTGAACAGAGAGGGGAAGAAACAGGTACGTACACTCTTTGTCTTTCTCTACAAGAGAAGTGGGTGGTGCAATGGCAGCTCCGCCCATACCTGCAGAAAACAGAAATTCCACCAATTAAAGGAGGGAAAGCGTTGCAGATGCCGGATCCTCAGCAATGTGACACACGCCACCTGTCACATCACACCACCCTCCAAAGAAAGAAGCAAGAAGGGATGCTACTCCATCTCTCCCACTAACATCTGAAGACTTCAGTATCTGAATCCAGGATTAAAAATACAGAAGTAGGGGCTTCCCTGGTGGCGCAGTGGTTGAGAGTCCGCCTGCCGATGCAGGGGATGCGGGTTCGTGCCCCGGTCCGGGAGGATCCCACATGCCACGGAGCAGCTGGGCCCGTGAGCCATGAGCCTGCACGTCCGGAGCCTGTGCTCCGCAACAGGAGAGGCCACAACAGTGAGAGGCCCACGTACCGCAAAAAAAAAAAAAAAAAAAAAAAAAAAAAACCAACAAAAGAACAGAAGTAAGTATTACTGCTTCCATTTTCCAGATGAGAAAATGATCGCGGGACAGTGAACAGGCAGAGACAGAATGAAACCCAGCTCCCTGTGAGGCCAGAGCATCCCCCACAAGACAGCACCCTTCTTTCCAGGATGCAAACCACTGGGACTGAACACCTATTTGGAAGTGTCAGTACTTCTGGTTACAATCTGTTTTGTTTTGTCACCATTCCTGCTCATGTTTCCTGGACAGAGAATGGTGGACACCAACAAACCAAAGTAGACTCCATTTTCTATCAGACAACCAGAGGGAAAACATGAGCAGAGAACATAAGGAATTTTTCACTAGGGAGAAGTGCTAACATATATAACTTAATCATCAATGAAACACTCCAAAAAATTTGATACAATGTAAATTAAAGAAACCAATGACAAAACCATGCTGCACCAGCACACAATGTTTCACAAAAGAAATCCCCCAAAGCCAGTGTATATGCATAATGATTAACAGGCCTAGACTAGAAAAAATACTTACAGAGAAATATGAGCCTTAATAAAACTTCTATGTCTTCTGAAATACCTATTATCATTTTTCACCTTGCCACTAAGACCTAAGTGATTATTAACTGATTCTGAAAAGATCAGCTCCAATGAGTTTAGTATACAAAATTCAGGGTGTTTACTGAAAATGTGTTACTAATCACATTAAAATATGACCATCAATATGTTAACAGCAGTACACATAACGGATATTAACACCGTTACTTCCCTAATATTAGTTATATCGTTCCTGCTAATGTTCAAAAAAAAAAAAAAAAAAAAGTCCTCAGTATAGAAGGCACACCTCCTCACAAAAAAGGGCAGTTGATTTGTAAGTTGGAAAGATGAAACCAAGAAATACTCAACCTATGTATTGGATTCTAAAACAAGTTAATAAATCAGGCATTTGTTGATTAGGAAGATAATGAGTCTGACATGTTAACATAATGCCTGACACACAGAGCACACTCAAATGTTAACCCTATTCCTCCTCAGAAAAACAATGCAGTGCCTGATAGTGCTTGGCACGCAGTAGGCCTTTTTTCAGCTGAGGTATAGTTGACATGTAATATTATATTAGTTTCAGGTGTACGACATAATGATTTGGTATTTGTATATATTGTGAGATGATCACAACAAAAAGTCCAGTTAACATCTGTCACCACATACAGTTACAAAAATTTTTTCTTGTGTTGAGAACTTTTAGGATGAAACCCAGCTCCCTGTGAGGCCAGAGCATCCCCCACAAGACAGCACCCTTCTTTTCTTGTGTTGAGAACTCTCAGCCAACTTTCAAATATGCAATTATTTTATCCCCAAAATGTAATGGCCTAAAACAATAAACATTATCTAAAAAAACCCCAAAACTATGCAATTATTTGTATTATTAACATAGTGACCATGCTGTACATTACAATCTCATGATTCATTTTGTAACTGGAAGTTTGTACCTTTTGACCCTCTTCACCCATTTCTCCCAGCTCCCCACAACCCCTGCCTCTGGTAACCACCAATCTGTTTTCTGTATCTATGAGCTTGGTTTCTTTGTTGTTGTGCAGTAAGTATTCTATAAATCTGTATAATTCATATCTGCATTGAAAGAGTAAGAATCTAAATTAGTACAGACCCACTCCTTTCCAACTCATTTAGTATTTTGAAGTTTAAACTAAGCCCTGAAAAGCCTTGGCTGTACACTGGGAAGACCAAGCTTGCCAAACTGCTGCTCATAAAACAGAGTTCATGTATGTGGAAATACACTCCAGCTTCATGATAACATTCTTCTTAGGTCTCATGGTAAAGGTGACCACATTGCAATGAGGTTTTCAGGTAAAGAAAGATCTTGGTTAGATGCACAATGGACCCGTTTCATACACAACGTTATTCCCACCAGTCCACTATAACAGGGATATCACAGTTATCTGAGTTGTGTGGTATAAAGTTGTGTGGTGTAAAGGAGTTAATCCATCAGAGTGCTTAGAACAGTGCCTGGTATCTAGGAGACAAGAAGAAGATTTCAATTTCTCATTTAAATCTCAATCTGTCAACCAAAGTGGTGAACTAAATCCAGGAAATCCCAGCAATCAAACATGATGAAGCTAAAATAAGTAGCATTCCATTCTCTCAAGAATGAACACTGCTTAGCTATCTAATGATCACTAAGAATTTGGCTCTAACACAACTACAATGCTGCTCTTAGAGACCTCTTAGAGATGGAAGAGGTCTTACGAAGCACCTAGTTCAAATGCTTGTCTCCCTGCTCCCCGTACGACACTGAAAGAAACCAGCGCCCAGGGAAGCTCAGTCATGCGTGTTAGTGGCAAAGGTTCTGGAAATGAGTGCCTTGACTTTCCATTCAGTGCTGCTCTTAACGGAAATGTAGCTGGATACAGAGAACAGGTTGGTGCGACTGTGCTGAGGGTAAAGTCGAGACTGGGCATGTATTTTAAGGTATGTTCCAAGTGTCCAACAAGTAAATGTTAGAAAGACTGTCTGTGAAAACAATGTAAATTTACACTGTCATGCACATGTGGGTTGCTGAGATTCTGGAGAGAAAATTACCCAAATCAGTGTCAGATGAACCATTTATGAAACTGAATATGAAATGGTGGAACTGCACCATGTTTGAAACATAGTATCTGTGTTCATGCCTTACTTCTCTTCCTCCTCTCTCGCTCATAATCTTCATCTTCATCAGAATCTGGATCCGGTCGCCTGGAAAACCCACTAGCTTCATGTCTGTCTTTACGCCTCCTGTGATAAGAGGAAATAAACGTTCACCACAGATGAACCAATTCAGAGATGTGAACTCAAGGATGTCACCTTGACTTTTTTTTGTGGGGGGGGGCATGCAAACTGGTTAAGACTAAAGTAGCAGAAGTATGAGAAGTGAGAAAAATCCAGAAGATAAACCGAACAAATGTAAGAGGTATATGAATATAAATAGCAAGAAAAAAGTTTCCTTGATATTTACCTCTTTCAATTTTAAACCATATCAATAGGCAATAGTTAATTAAATAATTTTGATTCTCTAGAACATGTTTTCACTTCATGAAGTGATTCAATAAATAATAGTATATTAATATTTTATATAACTAACAATTAATACTCAGTATTTTTAAAAGAAGAAATGCAAATAAATCCTTGTTGCCCATTCTTTCAAAAAACATAAAAGATGTATATGAGTTTTTAAAAACTCCATCTGGCTCAAAATCAGTAAAAGTTAAGAATAACATTTTAAGTTCTTTAAGTAGTTATGACTCTAGCAGAGTCACAGCATAGGAAAAAAACCCTATTATTCAACATCACTTTGTAAGTCATTTCTCCAAGAACTCACCCAAGACGTATACTCTAAGTTTTCTGCAACTG
The DNA here is from genome assembly GCF_025265405.1 of Mesoplodon densirostris. Taxonomy (NCBI): domain Eukaryota; kingdom Metazoa; phylum Chordata; class Mammalia; order Artiodactyla; family Ziphiidae; genus Mesoplodon; species Mesoplodon densirostris. Next base: position 159,509,005 of record NC_082664.1, on the reverse strand, counting down.
TATATGAAATTTGCTCTGGAGTTTGTTTTCGTGCTGGGATGTAACGACCACACATTCTTAACAACAACCTGACTCCTCCTGACAACTGCTCAGACCAACCAGGAAACTCACTCAGCCTTACAGACAGCACTGAAGTTCATTCACCAACATCTGAACGACCATTTCAAACGTAGAGCACCTCCACATCCGCGCGAGGCCTTACTTTTCTCTCTCTTCTATTTCCTTCTGTCTTTCCAGCTCCCGCTGTCTCTGTCGCTCCTCTCTTTGGCGCTTCACTACTTTCTCATAATCGTTAGGAAACATGGGATCATATTCATCAGCTAGGGGAATCAAAACTTCTCCTGCAGAAAACCCACTGGGAACCGGGTCCTGAGGAAGGGAAAAATGCCAAAGTAAGTATCATCCTCTGTCCTGGAATTTTATTCACAGAATTAAGGTCAAAAAATACGAGGGCTAGGAGGGGCCCTGAAGACCACCTGTCTGCCTCTGCTTTACAGATGAGGGAGCAGATGCCCGAGGAGGTCCAGGGACTTGACGCGGCCACACACCTAGCCTGGGAGCAGCAGAAAATGACAAAGTTCAGTACTAATTCCATAAACACCCTACAGCACTTGCCTGGAAGTCTTAAACAAGCTGCCACCACCTAAAATTTTAAGCAATAAATTTGATTATTTATAGCAAACACAGAATACTTCTATATATATATATATATCTGTGAAAACTTAAAATACAAAACAACTCATGAATAACGCATTCTTATAGTCATTTAATAGAATAACTTTAGATTCTGATTACATGGAGACATGACATATTAAGATTTAAAAAAAAAAAAGAAAAAAAAAAAGGTAAAAAGCATCCTCTTGGGCTTTGTGAAATCCTCTGGAATGCACACCCTCCCCAGGCATCTGCATCTCAGGCCTGAGTCTGCACAGGTGGAGGTAACTCCCTTCACATCATCATTCATTTTTTAAGGTCCACTAAGTCAGGTTCAGATGACAACATTTTGCATTTCTCTTCTGTACATTTAGAAACTGGGGCTCCTCTTTGAGAGAAAAAGAGGTAGAGTAGCCTTAACAAAGAAATCGGAACAACAAAAGGCAGACAGCACACAGTCAACTAGACACACACGATGAGAAGGGGGCTTTGCCCTAGGCTCGTGGTTTTGACCTCCACGGTTCTCGTAAGCCCTGACCTACTGCGTGGTCTCACGTTCCTAAACCTCCATACTTTCTTCTGTTAGTTTCCCTAGCACAATGCCTCCTTATTGTCTGTAAAAGTAAGATGCTTTCCCTGGTCTCCGCAGATCCCCCAAATGAGCACAGGTCAGTGTCCCCAAGCGCCCACTCTGTACCTCTTTCAGGAGGAGCATGCCCAGCACTGCCAAAGACAGGAAGGTTGTTTGTAAAATGTACTTTATATAAGAACACAAAACTGGCATGATAAAGAGAGCTTATGCTCATCATCAATGGATCTAAATCCAACAATTCCTGGATTACACTGTGCAGTTTGATGTTTTTTCGTCATAAAACACTTCATGGTTTCCTTACACCTAAAACTCAAAAAACACTTTGATTTGATGAATAAAAGAAATTAGAAAAGTAACTGTAATCACCTCCCAGGCCCTATCACTGGAAATCTTACAAAAATCTATTTAATGCAGGGCTACCAAAGGGCAGTTATTCATCTGTGTTCACATAAAAGACATTTTAAAAACACAAAAGCACATGAACGACATTTCCTTTCAGTTATTATTAAGATAGGAGAAGCTAACAATGAGCCCCTCGATTTACAGAACACTGCCATCACAAAGTTTCTAACTCAGAGACTAGACTGTCAGCATGAAGGTTAATTTTTTGTCATTTCAATATTTGACAGCAAACAACTTTTACTGTATAAACCCTGCTTAAGTTCAACAATGAGCCATCCTTCTCTAAATGCTATAAAGAATAAAGCAGCTTGCTTGATTTTAAAAGCCTGAATGTTAATACCCAATGCTGGGAGGGTAGGAAAAACCCAAACGCTCACATGTTACAAGTGATACTATTTACTGATACAGCTCTGCTGGAAACAAGTTGGCGCTAAATAAATTGCCCATAAAAGTGACTGATCTCCTAATGTCACCTCAGGAAATCTATCCTAAGAAAGTAATTTTAAATGCATAGAAAGCACTCTGCAGAGGTGTTCACTAGAGGTCTACTGGTTCTACAGTTAGGAAACAGGTGTGTAAATCACCATACATTCACCTGATGGGAATGCTTTACAATTAAAAATTGGCTATGCAGCAAGAAGGAAAATGCTTACTGATTAAATTTGCGGGTGATATTATAGGTTCTAGAGCCAATACACAATAACAGAAGATGACTAACCAGTTTTTCATTAGATGTAGCAAAAAAAAATTAGGCAGAGAATCTGTGGGAAAAAATGTTGAATGACTAAGAATCCTCAGAAAATTTCCACTGTGGGGTGCCTTTCCCTCTTGACAGACTATCAGCCTGCAGGAGCATGACCAGTTCCTCTGGTCAAGAAACCCCACCAAGAGCTTCACAGCAAACCCACACGGGGGAATACTGTGAAGTCAATAAAATGATCATATGGTCCTAGGCTTTTTGACACAGATGGACACTCACAATATATTAAGTGAGAAAAGTGAGTCAGAGAACAGAAGGTGGAGAAGGCGAAGGATGGAAAGCTATTCCAAAATACAAAGTTTTTAAATTCTGGAGGGTAGGACCGAAGTCATTTATTTTTCTTTTTGTCTACCTCCAGTTTCTGATTCTTCTATAATTAACTACTGTGTTTTAAACAGATGAATGTTTTAAACTTGATAAAACAAAAGTAAACATTAAATTGAAAATGATACTGCCTAGAGTGCAAGGCCTACTGAGAAGGTGTGTTCAGAGTGATGTGTAAAGCGCAGCCTGTGGAAAGCAGGAGGCCCACCCAGCTGGGGGTGGGGAGTGTACCTTGAGGCCCGCCGCCACGTGCGGCGGGGTGTCCACGATCTGCCGCTCGTCTGAAGAGCCACCTCGCTTCAGGTCGATTACTGGGGCAAGGACCGTACTTTGTTTTGTCCTCTGGCTCTAAAATCATCAAAAAATAAGAAAAGTGTACCGAGGCTTCAAATTAAAATTCATACTGTTTGTAACAAAACTTTTTTTGGACTCTGCAACAAACCTTTCAGATATGAGAAAAATAATCTTAACAGCCTTTTAATTCAGTTATTACAATAACCATATACTAGTTTCTTTAGCCCTTTTTTTTTTACAACACAAATTTCCTCCATTTTTGTAAAAGCTTTACAGAAAGCTTGGTCGCTTTTGTTTAAATTTGCATATGAAATAATATAAGAAAAAAGCTCTACATTAGGTTCTCCGCATTATACTTCAACTAGTGTGGATCTTTCACAAGGAATGGGTATGTTTTATATCTTGGGCATACACTTGTGGATTAGTATATCTAACCTGTATATCTCTACTATATTTCGACTTCTGCTTTTCTATTTTATCTTCCATTGAACCAAGACTGCCCACTAATTATGTCCACTTATAGTCTAATTGAGTTTATGTTATTAAGTATGAGAATTGTTCCTAGGAGTCAGTCACTTTACAAAAGAGAAGACTGAGGCCTTCAAGAATAGAATATATGAAATAGCATTAGCATTAGAATGTAAAACCTTATTTATACATCTTATGTCCAAAGCAGAAGTTACATGAAACGAAGATTTAAAAATTAGACCAACTTAAAAAAAATTAAAACAAATAAACAAGACTTGGGCTTCCCTGGTGGCGCAGTGGTTAAGAATCCGCCTGCCAATGCAGGGGACACGGGTTCGAGCCCTGGTCTGGGAAGATCCCACATGCCGCGGAGCAACTAAACCCATGTGCCACAACTACTGAGCCTGCGCTCTAGAGCCCACGAGACATAACTACTGAGCCCGTGTGCCACAACTACTGAAGCCCACACGCCTAGAGCCCATGCTCCGCAACAAGAGAAGCCACTGCAATGAGAAGCCCGCGCACCGCAACAAAGAGAAGCCTCCGCTCACCACAACTAGAGAAAGCCCACATGCATCAAGGAAGACCCAACACAGCCAAAAATAAATAAATTAATTTTTTAAAAAAAGACTTGTTTTGTTAATCTTTTCATGTGGGATGAAAGTTTGTTTTAGAAAGACAGAATTCTATCTCTTTAAAAAGAAGTAGTATTGGCATAAAAAATTTAAATCTGGTAATGATATATGAAAAAGACAAAAACTCTAATCAACAGAACTGACAAAACCAATTTAAATTTTAAGAGTGTTTTCTCTACCTGTGGGTATCCTAATCTTAAAAACCTTTTATAATACTGAGAAATCAAATGTAAACATTTTAATATTAATGATGTATGTAGTGAAGCAAAAAAAAATAATTCCAACTTTAAAAAAATTTATTGTGTGAATTTTCAAACATTAAGGAGAATGATTAATGAACTCATGTCTCTTTAACCTGGCTTCAACAACTACCAACTCGTGGCAAATCTTGTTTCATGTATCCCTGCCTCCCCTGCCAGAGACTGGAGTATTTTAAAGTAAATCCCAGAAATGATATCATCTTATCAGTAAATATTTCATCATATTAGTAAATATGTATCTCTAAAGCAGTTCTTCTCAACTTCTTTTTTCATTATTGCCTCCTCCTTCAAGGAACCTTTTAATACATTTTCTTCTCCACCTATGAAATTTTAATACCACAGATACACCACACACCTGTTTATGTATTCTGTGTATATCTGGCCTTTATACATAAGAAGAGCAGGATTTTTTTCACCCCTTAGAACCAATATTTGCCCCATATGGAGGGGATACAGCCTCCACTGGGGAATCATGTTCTGAAACAACAAGCAAACCATAATACCATTCTCATTCCTAAACGTATTTGATAGGAACATTTTAATAGCAAATATCCAGTAGACAACTACTTTTTTTTTTTAATGTTTTACCCGGTGAATGATTTCAAGGATGTTGCCAATGCCCAACATTACACAACAGAAACAAAAACAAATACCCCAGACTACAAACCCTGATACGTTCACAACCAACCCCAGCCTTCAGTAACACACACATTATCACAGCTCAGTCATTACCACAGAGCTTCGTTCTCAAAGTGCTGCTTCCAAACCACCTCCAACAAACAGCAGGACTGCTCCCTAAAAATGCAGACTCCCCAGGCCCCAACCCAGAATCAGGATTTACCAGAGTATCAGGTGTTGTATAGCCTTTTAACCAAATTCTCAATCTTGGACAACCAAGACTGACAACCTGCACACTGGAGTTTGACAACCAGCATCATTGCTGAAAACCAAGAGTATGCTTTTCCTCATTCTGATTCCCTGAAACAGTTCTATTCCCAGGAGAAGCAAAATGACCTCCAACTCCTATTCCTCTCCCTCCCCCACCCCAGCCTCTCCCCTTACGAACTGCATCCTACACATTCTTCAACCAAGAGGCAGAGCAGCAGGCTACGCTTAATCCTTAGGAGGCACCTGCCGGTACACCTCTGCTCTCACAGGTGGGCTTAGCTTCTCTTACCTTTGCCTGAGTGAGAGCTGCCTTCTTCACCTGGAGCTGAGACTGCAGAAGTTTGAAGTTTTTGGACCAGCCTTCCGTTTTTGAGTCACTGGTCTCCACTCCCAGGTCATCGTACAGGGACATCTTCTCAGTTTAATGCTGAAAGGCAAGAGGGGTAGGGGTTAAAGAATGCAAAAATGTAGTGAAGATTTCCAATCTTCCCATGTGAAAATAACGCAGTATCATAGAACTCCAGAGGTAAGAGGTATCTGAAGAGATCACCTGGTCCAGGAACATTCAGTGACAGAAGCCAAGATGCCTGATATCACCAGTCAGCACCCTGACACAAAAAGCTGCATCCATGTACTATTTTTATTTATTTTTTGTTTGTTTGTTTGTTTTATTAGTTTCTGCTTTATAACAAAGTGAATCAGTCATACATATACATCTGTTCCCACATCCCTTCCCTCATGCATCTCCCTCCCTCCATGTACTATTTTTAAAATAAACCTCTAGAATGAATTTTCCTATATATAAGATCATGTGGTCAAGTATTTCACGAGTGAAATCCTTCTGTTCTATAGAATGAGATAAGACGGAAGTTCTAGATTCAGGGCATTATTAATTACATATATTCAATTTTTTAAAAACTCTATTTTGTGTCAACAGCAAAAAGTAGAAGCCTTACAAAAACACCTATTACAAGGCTGATTTAGCACAATTAACTACTTTTTTTTTTGGTGGTGGTGGGCCGTTATCCTTTTATAAAGAAAAAACCGTAATATATGCCCCCAATTAAGGGGAAAAAACCAGAAATGACCTCACAGATGTGACAGGAAGGTAGAGGGTTAGATCTTATTAATAACCAGGTTTCCCCATATCCCACCAAGCAGAAATCTGTAATTTTTAATGACACGGATTACAAAGACAGAATCAACAATCTACATGTGAATGATCAATATATACTATCCCTGGCAGAACAGAGCCACACAAGAGGATGACAACAAAAACAACCATAGTTAACACTTACTAAAGGCCTTATCACACACCACGAGCAGTCCAGGAGGGAAATGGGGACTTCCAGAGGGAAATCTGCCCCAGGTCACAGTGGGAAGAGCCATCTCAAAGGCAGTCAGGAGAACTGCACAGCTCACGCTGGTCAATCCTTACTGCCACCTTTAAAACACCTCAACGTTCTGAAACCCACAAAATGGCTCACTTCTCAAAATAAGAAATCAGTCTCTTTCTCACAGATGGAAAGAGGAAAAAAATTTTTGATTAAAATCCCTAAACTGCAAAGAAATGCTTAACATGGGTAGTTTCTAACATATGGACACATTCCAAAAGTCTGTCAGTTCCCAGGCTCAGACAGCATTTTGCCATTGAAACTGTGTTATACAAGTCCTGTTTTGCCTGTGTCTGTGTCTCAGGAAGAGAAGGTGATATAGACAGGAAGGGAAATATTTAATTTCCCCCCGGGTCACGTCTGACCCCGGGCAAAACTTCGGTCTGTCTGCTCATTTCTCCACCCTTCTGTGCATGGATTCTAAGACCCCAACACCTTGGCTGACCCGGTTCCACTGTGCTTGGGGCGGGGGTGAGGGTGGATGCCGCCTTCCTCCCTCAGTATAGCTGTTCCAGTCCTGAGCAGAAGTCAGCCCCTGTCAACTGCAGTCGCCTTCCACAGTGTCTTCCCTTCTTAATATGTGAACCGCAGACTACCTGAAAGCTCTCAGTTTTGATTTCTCAATGAAAGGCCCCAAGGCAGCACAGAAGTAGGGTGAATACAAGCAGAGCCCAGGGTACTGGTGGCTGATTGCTCCAATGAGTCACCTAAAAAAATCAAGGAATGCCTCTACTTTCTCCTCCTCAAGGCTCTTGTGACAACTCAACGGCTCAGGTGACGGCAGCACGGACAGAGAATTTCCTAGAGCATATCCCACCGGGAAATGCTCACTGTCTTCAGTGCCAGACAAAGTGAACGTGGCAACACCTTGTCATATTAAGCTTGAGACAAGTTCAAGTCACTGAGGCTAAATGGAGGAAAATTAATGACTTCCATTTCTTAACTAAGTATGGCTGAAATTTGACCATGTCTCCAAAGTTTTGTAGGGCATGCCCCCGGGGTCCACTTCAGAACCTACTATTTTAATCCACAGTCAGTGTAAACTCCATGAAAACCTACATCAGTCTGTGGAGGTCACTGCTCTACCCCCAGACTAAGATCAATGTCCACCCCAGAGCTGAACAGGCAGTTAGACCGACTGCAGAGTTAACACTCTATTTGCAACCCCCCCACCCAGGCCATGGCTTCAGAAATTCCTTGCCCACAATGACTGTGGAAGACAAATGCACCAAAAAGCTTTAGAGGATGTCATGCGCTTTTCTCCCAGCCTACCTGGTATTCAAAACTAATCCTTCCTCTCTAGATAACACATCCTTAAAGTTGCAGTTTAACCTGAAAAACTGAGAGCAACAGCAAAGAAAAACAACGCTGAGTGTCCAGCTTAGTACTGTGGGCCTGTGAATGACGCAGGTTTGAACCGCAGAAGTCCACTTACATGCGGCTTTTTTTCCATAGTAAATACTACAGTACCACACCATCCGCGGTTGGTTGAATCCACAGATGTGGAACCGTGGATACAGAGGGCCAACTGTACAGTTATATTTGGATTATCGACTGAGCAGAGGGTGGGTGTCCCTGACCCCTACGTTGCTCAGGGGTCAACTGTAATGTGGTTCTCAAAACACTACTTCAGAAATGACCATGCATCTTTCATCTAACCTAGTTTAATTTTTTTTTTTTTTTGCAGTATGCGGGCCTCTCACTGTTGTGGCCTCTCCCATTGCAGAGCATAGGCTCTGGACGCGCAGGCTCAGTGGCCATGGCCCATGGGCCCAGCCGCTCCGCGGCATGTGGTATCTTCCCGGACCGGGACACAAACCTGTGTCCCCTGCATCAGCAGGCGGACTCTCAACAACTGCGCCACCAGGGAAGCCCTAACCTAGTTTAATTTTTTGAGACCTCTTCATTCAGTTGGTCACCAAACCAAAGCCTAGTAAACAAACTATCGGTTCATTTGTTTTTCTTTAATCTTATAAAAGCAAGGTAAGACTGACACATTCTGGGAAACAAATATAAACAACGCATTCTGAGAAATCATAAAGCTAATTATCAAAATTTGTTTGCAAATCTAACTCCACTTTAATTCTCCCAATATCGCTTAATAAGAGATTTGAGAAATTCATTAAAAAAAAGTATTTACAAATAACATTGGTGCCAATGGAAAGAGAGTACCCAAATGCCCACTTAACTATGAAGGGAAAAGACCAGCTTATTCACTTTTGCAGCTCCAATTTCTGGCACAGAGTAGGCATTTAATAAACAGTTTTGAAATATCAATAATTAAGTAAATTCTATTTGGCCACATGAATCAGCAGTGAAACTACACAATGCCCATAGGCTCCACGAGAAAGTAAAGAGCAGGCAAAAGGTTCTGGAGGTAGATGGTGTTAACAGTCGCACAATGGTACCATGCACTTAAAAATGGCAAATTTTATGTTATGTATATTTTACCACAATAAAAATTTTTTTAAAAAAAGAATAGGTAAAAGGGCGGGGAGAAGCAGCAATGGGGGAGGGGGTGTGAGGTAACAGGCTGCTGGACATATCCCAGCCAGAAGAGTAAACTGATGGAAACATTTTCCCAATTTCAGGGTTACAAAATCAAGCAGCGCAGAGGCTCTCTACCTCCAGCAGAGTCCTTCTGGCTAAGAACCCAGTACTTAACAATGTCATCGCTGCTGGTGAGGTTTCAGGAGACCACACTTCCTCCGACTCCAGTCTACACTGAAGCTGGCTGTTGACAATTCCACCTGATTCGCCTCGCTCTGCAAGCTTTGGAAGTCATTGTGCAGCAAAATCTCATGTTCCTTAAAAGTTCCTTGTTTCTGGTCTCAAAACCTTCGAAAACACACTTTAAATATTAGAAACTGACATCATCTCACCAGCATCTGCTAGTTTTCTTTAACTCGGAGCTTATAAATCAGATCTCCGCATCCCAGTAAATTCAGAAGAGCTTTCTTTACTTTTCTCCTTCTCACTCATCTTCAAATTCACAGAAGTGGATTAACCACAGCAACAACACACTTCTATGGCCTGCTTCAATTAATTACTATAATGCTACAAGCACCAGTGAATTCACCACCCAAAACAAGAGACAGGATCTGGAGAAGAAACCACACTCAACCACATGGCCCCCATCCCATTCCACCCAAGTGATCTCCTGGGCCCAGGGGTGAGCAGCAACCTGAACCCCATTCTCATTAATTCCATGCTTTCCTCCTTTTATATAATCTTATTGACATAGCTTATTGCATCTATTCCTTAAAAGGTGTATATATCTTTATTTTAGTTGCGTTAAGCACCTGAAAATATATCACAGTCGATTTATTCACTCTCCACTGCAAACATTGAAATGTAACAAGTGCACTAACAAGACTCTGTTAGGACCTGAACTTAACCTCATTAATGCTGAGATGCCTTTCAGATGATATAACACATTTACTTCATGAAGTATGTTGCCAGGTATTAAAACCGTAGCACTTTCTAACATTTGGATATACCTTAAGAAGCCAGGATCAAATGCAAATACAAACAGGTGATTTTTATTAACTTCTTTAAAATACCTTCTCACTATTTACTTCTTTATCATGGTAACACCATCCTTTGATCAACAAATCTTCCATGTATGCTTTTTTTTTTCCTTAAAAAGAAACATGGTAAACACAGTCTGCCAGAAGAATGATGACTTTTCAAGATTCTACCTAAGCTGGCAAAATATTTTTTAAAACACGTGCAACTGGCAGAAAAAGAACATGGAAGACGTCGTCTCAGAAGCATCCCACCTACTCGTCTTTCAAGTGCATCTCAAGCCTTTGGTGACTACGACCCCCACATAAAACCAACTACCCCCCTGAACACACTCAGATCATGTTATGATGTCCACTGGGTGACACATCTATCTCTAACTATATCATAAAGCCCTTTAAGGGAAGGGCTGTTTCTGTTTTCATCTTTATTACTCTAACTGAGCACCATGTTTGGAACACTGTTAAGTGATTTACAAATATTTTCTAAATATATGAGAGTGGACAGAAGATGTTAATGCACCTACTGAAATCATATTATTATGAAACAGTAAGATCAGCCCTTTAAGGACATAACTTGTGGTAAGCAGGATATGAGATAAGCATGGTAAATTTTACACCATAACTAATGGGAGAAAAACTACTCCCACCATACAACTAATAATGAGTCAAGGTCTGAGTTCTGAGCACCTAAAGAAGCAGGCTTGGTAAGAAAAGACCTTCTTATCACTAAATAGATATTCGCGTATCACAAATTAAAAACGAAGCTTAAAGAATAGGCGAAGTACTGTACATACAGACAGAAAGGAACAGGAAGGGAACTGTAAGGGGCGGTGCCTGTTGATGTCCACAAAAAATACAGGTAATAAAAGGCATCTGCTTTGTGTGTAAGATTTATGACTTTTTAAAGAATTTTTAAAAGGTTTCCCTATACCTCCACCTCTGACACCCTTGTCACAGCTCAGTATTCCCATCCATTCTCATAAAGTCTATCATTACCGAAGCACCATAGGCCGGAGGGTATTGCAAATAAAGTCCACGAGTCACCAGTAACTTAAATGTATCAGAGAACGTCCTTCGCTATTTCCTATTATGAAAGACTTGGGGAATGAATACCAACCCTGGAACATCTGCTCCCTACAGGTAATTTAAAACAAGCCAGGTAAAAAGAAATCCACTTTATAAAGTTACTTTTGGGAACGCACAATTCTCCAGATTCTTATTTTCCATAAAGGCTATCTTTATCCGTCACAGAACTCCACGATCAGAACACCTCAGAGGGCCAACACCTCTGTGACACCTTGTTGTATTTCTAACTCACAACCTACTCTCTATTGTAAACTGTACAGCAGACAGCACACTTCTTAATAAAGTTCTAAAAATAAAACACTCTCAGTTTAAATTACTAATGTAATACCCCATATTCCCTAAATATCCTTACTATAGTCAAAACGTCTGTGGCATTTACCCCATAAAATTGTGGAAACTGAGTTGCAGCCTTTAAAAACTCCACCTGTTGCAGGAACACACAGTCCTCACCTACATGAGAATGTGCAGAATTTTGCCCTCATCCAGAATATCCTACTTTCCACCCATCTGCCTGCCTCTAGCAATAAGTACCTCCCACGTTTCTCCTTCACTGACTTCTCAAAGAACCTTCTTGATCTGACCTGACTACCCCTCTTCACACCTCTGCCTTTCCTGCAGTTTCCAGAATGCACTAAGGTGCCTCACCTCTGGTACCTTTACATTTATTTCCTTCCTCTGCAGGAAACATTTCCCTCATCTTGCACATCTAACAAAACACCCCCAAGACTCAGTTTCAAGCCTCATTCCTTTTTGGAAGGTTTTCCAGACCCCACTCCGGTCAATCGGATCAACCCAGGCGTGGCTTTTTATGCTCGTTTCCCCGGAAACTAAACTCACAGAGCGTGGGGACAGAATCTTATGCATCTTGCATCCGCTGCTACTAACACATGGTCTGGGCGAAAAGAGATGCTAAAAAAAAAAAAAAAAATGCTGGGTGATTGGACATCGAAGCTAAAACACCGCTTTAAAAGGACAAGGACCGAGATAGTGCCGGAGTCACGTCTTCCTCCACCCGTACAGGTAAACCCCCGTCCCTGAGAGAAGTCCACACCTGATTCCCCGTTCTGCAGCCTAAGAAGGAAAAGGCTTCCTTCCTTTGCAACCCCGGGCACAGGTGACCCAGGCATGCCTACGGGGTCCAGAGGCCCAGCAACTTTTCCCAAAACACTACCGACGGTGGGGAGGAAAAGCCGCCCTCGGGTCCAAAAGAGATGTGGACAGACGGGAAAGAAGAATGGAAGACTAGGAATGCGAAGGCCCGGCGACCCGAGGCAAATAAAGGAGCGGCGAGGCGCGAAGGGAGACACGGAGGGTAGGCCGAGGCCGGACCGCCTGATGCGAAGGCACCGGCGGCTCGGGGGCGGCCCGGGACACCAGCCCCTAACAGCGCGGCCTAAAGCCGCGGCGTCGCGTCCAGCGCCACCCGGGGAGGCGCACCCGCCCCGGTCCCCGCCCGCCCACCTACCCTTCCGGCCCTCCCAGGGCGCCACTTACCCGGCCCGCCCGGCCGACGCTCCCGGGCCGCGGCGGCGCACAGGGGCCGAGGCGCCGCAGACTCGGCGGGCTGGGCGCTCGGCTTCAGCCCCCGACGGCCGGACCTCTCCGGCGCCAACCCCTACGCAGAGCCCGTGAGGCGCGCGGCGGCGCGGAGTCACGGCGCGTGCGGCCGGGAGAGAGGCGCGTTGCTCCTGCGCCGAGGACGCCCCGCTGTTGCGCGCCCCCTGCCGGCCGGAGGACCGCACCTGCACCGCCCCCGCGCCCGCACCGCCCCTACGCCCGCGTCCTTCTCTCCCGCCAAAAGGTGTCGCGGTGGCGCAAGGTTGCGACATTTCAGACGCGGGGAAGCCTAGCAGTGACCGCAGATGGGGAGGAGGAGGACTGGTGCAGGGCTGCAAAGGTCCACTTCAGAACCATTCATCAGTGTGCACAAAGCTGAAGATAAATCACAGTAGGAGAGATGAATGGGGAAACGGCTGCAGAAGAAACGGCCAGAGCGCTGAATTAAGTGTAGGACCAAGGAAACCATGGATATGAAGTTAGGGTTACAGGAAAGACGTACATGTTATAAAGCCTCACAATTTAAGAATGATATGACAAAAGTTGGGAGAAAAGAGAAAATGGGATTACGTGTCAATATGATTTTCACATCTATATTTGAAACCATATACAACCCCTGTGTCCCTGTCCTTTGAAGTAAAAGGCTTTTGCTTTAGTCTCCCAGGCTCCCCTGAGTCTCAGAAGGCTGGCTCAAGAGATAATGATTAGGAATGTGAAGATGTAGAAATAAAGAATAGCTATTGGGTCAGAAAACAGGTAACAATTTAGACTAAATCCGCCACAGAGAGGAATCACCAGCTCCCAGTTCCCTGAAAGAAAAAGGTCTGACACACATTCCTAAGTTGTTTTTACAGGAAGCAGACCTCCACCAGATGAAAACTGCTGACTGCAAGCACTTAGACCTTGAAACCGGAAGGTTGATAATGCTGGAAACTTCCCCTTGATTCCAACCAATCCGAGAATTGTGCACAAGCTGATCAGGTACCCTGCAGCCCCCTCCCTCACACAATCTTTAAAACCCCTTCCCTGAAAGCCATCAGAGAATTCGGGTCTTCTGAGCATGAGCTGCTAGTTCTCCTTGCTTGGTGCCCTGCAGTAAATGCTGTACTTTCCTTCACCACAACCTGGTACAGTAGATAGGCTTTACTGCACGTGGGCAAGTGGACCCAAGGTTGGTTCGGTAAAATATTTGAGGGTAAGAACATTTCAAGCTAATAAATCAAATAGTCAACATTTAAATGTACATCTTAGTACAAAGGAACATATGAAGAAAGAATATAATTAACTAAAATCTGGTGATAAAGAAAAGGGAGGAAAAGGGGCAAAAGAGAGAAATACCATAGGGAGTCAGTAGACAATCTAAAGAAATAGATGGTTAAGGACATCATGTAACATTCTAATTATCATTAATGCAGAACTAAAATATAAAAAACCTTTCAAATTTTCAAAACACAGGCACACAACTGCAGCAAATCAAACAAAATCACTCAGTGAAATGTTTGAAAAAGTTGCAAAACAGAAACCATCACAAAACAACATGACAGAACTAAGACCACACATCTTATGGGAATAAACGTAAATGAGTCAAACTTACCTACTTACAAAAACGCAACTTCAGACTGGAGCACAAACCATAACACAACGCTATGCTGTATACAAGAAAATGCATAAAATAGAGTGATTCTGACAGTTTGAAAATACAAGAATGGAAAAGATCTACCAGGAATATGCAAACATAAAGAAATCAGGGGGCTTCCCTGGTGGCGCAGTGGTTGAGAGTCTGCCTACCAATGCAGGGGACACGGGTTCGTGCCCCCGTCTGGGAAGATCCCACATGCGGCCGAGCCGCTAGGCCCGTGAGCCATGGCCGCTGAGCCTGTGCAACCGGAGACTGTGCTCCGCAATGGGAGAGGCCACAACAGTGAGAGGCCAGCATGCCGCAAAAAAAAAAAAAAGAAATCAGGGATCACAAACTTATTATTACTCAGGGTTGATTTCAGGGCAAAAAGCATTAAATGAGGTTAAGAAGGGCATTTTATAACCATAATTTACAGTGAAGAAAAAATAGGAATATCTATGGACAGAGACCGACTAGGTAAATCCCTGGCTGCCTCTTCACCCAGTCTGTGGCAGGAGGTGAGTAGACCAGATCACAGGAGATGGCACTCATCCCTGGGGGCCAGAGACTGGTGAACAGATAAAATAGACGTGAACAAATGTGTTTGTCCAGGCACTGGGTGAATTTTGGGAAAAGATCCCAAGCTGGGCCCATGATGGTCTGCACACCTATCCATGCAGCCCATCAGCCGGCCAGCTGTTCTCACGGTGCTTCTTTTCTTCTTGTTTTTTATTTTCCAATCTGTTATTTATTTGAATGCAGCTGCAGGACCATGCAGGGGGCAGCTGGATAAGCAAGCACTGCCTGATGTTTTAGTCTGTCCTCTTATGTCAAAAGGGGTGAGGGAGCTCTCTGGGGTCTCTTTTATAAGAGCACTAATCCCATTTATTAGGGCTTCACCCTTATGCCCTCATCACCTCCCAAAAGCCCCACCTCCTAACACCATCACACTGGGAATTAGGATTCAACATATGCATTTTGGGAAGGACAAAGACATTCAGTCTCTAACACCTGGTATTTTGCACAGTATGTGAGAAGGAGCAAATCCTGTAGAAATCATTTGATAAAGACCTAGTGCTCAAAGGGAAACAGAGGATGGGAGTGATCTGCTGCTCAGGGCCTGGACATAAGGAAGTGAATCTTTCCACTCCACATCCTACAAGACGGGCACCAAGTGAGGATCCACCTCACCCAAGAGAAGCAGATTTCTACTGGGAAACAGACTATTCTCTTAGCCGCTCTGGTTAGGCAACACTACCAATCTCTTGACAAGCACTAAACGGGTGATTCAGAACCCTGGTCATGTAGGGCTTACAATTTGCTTATATTACTGGCATTTGACTTACAGTACCTCACCTTAATCCTCATGTAATACGGTGGAGACAAACATTCATCAGAAATTCCCCATAGAAGTTGTTTGAGAAAAAAAAGCAGTGAGACTGTCTCAGTCAGCCCAGGCTGCTATAACAAAATATCACAGACTGTGAGGCTTAAACAACGCACACTGATGTTCTCCCGGTTCTTGAGGCTGGAAGTCTAAGAGCGAAGTGCTGGTGGATTTGGTTCTTGGTGAGGGCAGCTTCCTGGCCTGTAGGCGGCCACCATCTCACCGTGCACTCACACGGTGGAGAGCGACAGCTCTGGTCTCTGTCTTCGTATAAGGACACTAACCCCATCTTGGGGACCCCATCCTCACAACCTCATCTGAACCTAATCACCTCCCAAAGACACCACCTTCCAATGCCATCACACTGGGGGTGACGGCTCCAACAGGTGAGTTCTCAGGGGACACAAACATGCACCCCATGAGAGAGAGAAAAGAGCCACATTTCTCAGGGGCTCTGGATGCTTCTGGATGCTTCCTTTTGAGGGGACTGAGCGGGGAGGAGGAAGCATGGGCTGCCTGGGCCCTTCTCTCTGTCCAAAGTCAGGTGGGGCCAGGATGTGGGCTCTGAGAGGCTTCCAGAAAGGGGACAGGGCCCAGCGCAGCACGGCAGTGACAGAAGAAAATATTTTAGCCTTTTCGCTTTCTGGAAACACTGAGGGAGGGGAGAGACGTCCATACTGGAGCCTGAGGAAACTTTCCATGTGAAAGAGTGTAAAATGCTGCACTGTGTCCTGAAAAGGAAGGTATGCTAATGACCTACTTTTTCTTTTTTTGGTCAAAGTTTCCAGAGTAGGGTCCTTTGGCCCTGTTACCTCACACAGAGACCGGGCAGGGGAGGAGGAGCCTTTATTTGGGTCACACTGAACAATTCTGCATGGTTGCAGTATTATCATCATTTTACAGATGACGCCTCGTGAGGTGAAATGACTTTCTCACGGGCGCAGCCAGGAGGTGAACACACACCTGAGCACCAAGGAGTACTCTGTCTCAGCTGAGGCCAGATAGGAAGGCGGCTCGGACTGAGCGTTCAGGCTGACTTAGGGGAAAAGGAGCGAGGAAGTCA
The DNA here is from genome assembly GCF_025265405.1 of Mesoplodon densirostris. NCBI lineage: Eukaryota > Metazoa > Chordata > Mammalia > Artiodactyla > Ziphiidae > Mesoplodon > Mesoplodon densirostris. Next base: position 159,492,096 of record NC_082664.1, on the reverse strand, counting down.
TTCTTGCAATAGGATGTGTCCCTCGAACATTTAAGAGATGAAATGAATTTGCCGAGTGCCTCCTCTCCACCAAGCTCTGCAGGAGAAAGGGCCCGGAGGGAGGACAGAAGGTGTCCAGCCTGGTTGTCCCCACTCCGTGATGGAGGCACACGGGGTGTGCAAAGTCCCCACTTCTGAGGCCCAGACCCTTCGGGGGGGACTCTCCAGGTGGAATCAATTGTCCCCTGAGGCCTCCCTCACCGTCTGGACATCTCCAATTTGAAAGCTGTTTACTACTCTCTCCACCTCCCTTTTCAGTTGGAGTTTTGTGCATTTCCAAATCACTGTCACACATTTTTTTAAATAAATTTATTTATTTTATTTATTTATCATTGGCTGTGTTGGGTCTTCGTTGCTGCACGCAGGCTTTCTCTAGTTGTGGCGAGCGGGGGCTACTTTTCGTTGCAGTGGGCGGGCTTCTCGCTGCGGTGGCTTCTCTTGTTGCAGAGTGCGCGTGGGCTCTAGGCACACAGGCTTCAGTAGTTGTGGCACGCAGGCTCAGAAGTTGTGGCTCGCAGGATCTAGAGCGCAGGCTCCATAGTTGTGGCGCACAGGCTTAGTTGCTCCGCGGCATGTGGGATCTTCCTGGACCAGGGCTCGAACGCATGTGCCCTGCATTGGCAGGCAGATTCTTAACCATTGTGCCACCAAGGAAGTCCAAGTCACACATTTATAGACAGCTTTTTGGTTTACAGACTGTAGATGCAGTCACCTCTGTTGGGAATTTTCTAGCTTAATCCTCAGGAGGAAATCTTTTTTTCTCCTCATCTCTGAGTTTATTAGAAACGTCATTCTTGAATCTACTTCCTGTCAGTTGTAACCAGTATTCCATTTATTTTACAAACTGAAAATCTGGGGCTTAATGAGATGGAGGTATATAACCCAGGCTTTGCAATTAGCAGGCAGGATAAGCCAGTTGTGGAGATTGGGGCCAGACAAGAGGCACGAGGGGGTGGGGGCCAGGGGTGAGGGAGGGCCGGTCCAGCAAGGAGAGAAAACTTACCTAGTGACACCTAGCGAAACAAGTTGTGGGATTTTTCTCCAGCAGTGCTCAGCAGCATGGAGGGAGGAGAGCAGAAATTAGATGGCAGAATTAATAAAGAAACTAGAAATTAGCAGGGCAGATGTTCTAGAAAGAGAGGAGGCTCGGGAGGTAGCATTTGGGATGTCAGAGCCTGGAGGGGGCCTGGAGGAGTGAAATAAAGGGACGGATGCACACAGAGGAAACGTTAGTTAAGGTGATAGTTGGACCAAAATTATAATTTGATCAAAAATTAATTCCCAGGGACCCCGTGTGTAGTGATACTTTTGATATTCCATGGAGGATGATTTTTTTTTAATGTATCTCTAAGCAGGTTTGTCCGTTTTTCAGAAAAAAAAATTTGGCTTTTTTCCCTTCAGGTTTTTCCTTTCTAAGTCATTCTCTACAGTTATCCTTGCCCTGTAATGTTGATAATAGAAAACGTTTAGAAACAAACTAAATAGTCAAATAATAAAGACTTAGGGAAACTCAGTTATGTGGAGTCACAATTTATATGGAAGGATCCCAGTTTTGTCTTAAAAATACGGAAATATATATGGAGACGGTATTTAATGGATATTTACCAATATGGTTTTCTCCAGATAAATGGGATTATAGCCGCTCTTTATTTATTTATTTTGTTTGTATTTTTTCCCAGTAAAAAAAAATGTTTTTAAGTGTGTTGAATTTTAAAAAAAAATTTTAATTCATTTTCTACCAATTGATGTCTGTTCTGCTTGTTTGACAAGGTTTTCCATAACTTTTAAATTGCTTTGGTTGAAAACTAATCCTTCCAATAAGAAATTTACCTTTTTAAAACCATGATTTTTGTGCATGTTTTATGATTTTAATGTGGATATTTTTTAGAAGTTGAGTTTACACATGCACACACCTAAATCGGCCAATGAGTTATAAAATGTCTTTATCTCTTTCCAGCAGTGAGGTTCCCACTCTTTGAGCAGTGAGACCAAGAGCTTGAGCTGTGAGCCATGACTCGTGGGGGTCTTATCTTTTCCATCGTGTCATTGGGTGCCATCCCCAGAGCGCGTGGGCAGAAGCAAGCCTTGCTCCAGAACTTTGATCTTGAGTACAGCTTTGAGTGGCAACCTTCATGTGGTCCTCACTGTGTGATCGGGTCATCAAAGCCAGATCGGTGGCTTACGTGGCAGGATCGGGAAATGAGTTTATCTGTGATCAGAGGGTTTCGAGGGATTAGTAACCCTTTCAAGTTATACTCTCTGCCTCTCTGGAGCAAAAGCATTGCAGAGAGTAGTGATGACAATTCAGTACAGAGGTTAAAACATTCATAGACGAGTAGAGGAGAACCAGTGCTGACCGTGTACTGGGAATTTTAACGTAAATCATCTCATTTATCCCTAAAAACCCAGTGAGACAGGTGTTATTATGAACAGGGACTGAGGCTCAGAGAGACCGAGTAATTTGCTGAAGTTACACAGTTAGTAAGTGGCTGAACCACGATGAGAACCCAGATCTGTTTGACTCTGTCTGAGGCTAGTGTGCTACTATAACAAAATACCAGAGACTGGGAGGGTCATAAACAACAGAAACTACTTCTCACAGTTCTGGAGGCTGGTAAGTCCAAGATCAAGCTGGTGGCTAATTCAGTGGCAGGCGAGGACCCTCCTCCTGGTTCGTGGACAGCCGTCTTCTCGCTGTGTCCTCACTTGGTGGAAGGGGCGAGTTTGCTCTCCGGGGTCTCTTATAAGGGGACAAATCCCATCAAGGGAGCTCCACTCTCATGACCTCATATCTCCCAAACGCTCCATCTCCTGACAACACCATGATTTTGGGGGTTAGGATTCTAACATACGAATGGGTGAGCACAAACATAGCAGATACACTGTAGCAGATGGCTATCACTAGGTTCCATGTTTTTTTGGGGGGGGGTTTTGCGGTACACAGGCCTCTCACTGTTGTGGCCTCTCCCGTTGTGGAGCAAAGGCTCCGGACGTGCAGGCTCAGCGGCCATGGCTCACAGGCCCAGCCACTCCGCGGCATGTGGGATCTTCCCAGACCAGGGCACGAACCCATGTACCCTGCATCGGCAGACGGACTCTCAACCACTGTGCCACCAGGGAAGCCCCGGTTCCATGTTTTGATGTCTTACAAAAAGGAAATGAAAAGCTGTGGGCGTTTAGCAAGCAACTGAAAGCCAAGTTTGAAAGCCAGAGGAATTCCCTAGATGCTTATAAAGGGCCTCTCATATCCTGAGTAAGCGGGAGGGTGGAGAACACTGAAAACCATGCCCAGTCAGCATCCCTCTTGTTTTAAGAAAATGCGAAGACCTCTTTTCCACAAGACAGAACCATCTCCCTACTTCCTCCTAGGCCACTAGACTCTAGCTAGCATTGAGAACCAGCATAACCCGGCCAGGGTTTTTGCCCCGAGGAATGCATATTCCAACATGCGTCTCCATAACTCTGCAGGTTGCCTGGCTGCCACTCCAACAACCCTGCTGTTCATTGTGGTCTTTGCATCCACCTCATTCCACTCCCTACCCTGTCTTCTGGTGATTAAGAGCTGGCACCTGGCCACTATTATAGGGATATCACCTCCATTCTTATCAGTGAGCCTAGCTGGGCAGCTAACCCGGGTACTACTCAGTTTGTACCCTCAGAAATGAAGGATGGTTGACCAGGAGGCTGAGAGAAGTCATCCCAATGAAAAGTCATGATCTCTTGCCCAGTTTCCTGATCTGAGCCAGTTATCAGACCCAGAATCCATTGACCAAAGAGGAGGCTGGTTCTTCCTGCAACACCGCTGCAAGTATACATACTAATAATTCCCCCAGGCCTTCCACTAGGGGACCTGAGGTCCTTTACTTGGGCAACCGTACTGGGGAGAGAGAAATAACAAAAAATTTTGAGGATTACTGTTTACACTGATACCTGGAGACCTGATGGTCAACCATGGCCCCCTTGTCCAAGCTGGGGTACAAGAGGACAGATAATAACTCAAGTCCTGGCCAAGGTCCACCTTACATGCACCTACCCAGTGGTGCATTTTCCCAGTTTCTCAATGTGTAATTGAGATGGACATACTTGGTTCCTTGGCCTATGGGTGAGGGCTGTTATAGTGGAAAAGGCCAGGAGGACATTTCTGAAGCTCCCTCCTCCTGAGTCAAGATAGAAAAATCAAAAACAATACCATGCCCCAATGAATGGGAAGAATGGCAGAGATTAGTGCCACCCTGAAGTATCTAAAGCAAAAATTGGCAAATCTTTTATTTTTTCTTTTTTTTTTTTTGACAGTTTTGCTTTATTTATTTATTTATGGCTGTGTTGGGTCTTCGTTTCTGTGCGAGGGCTTTCTCTAGTTGTGGCAAGCGGGGGCCACTCTTCATCGCAGTGCGCGGGCCTCTCACTGTCGCGGCCTGTCTTGTTGCGGAGCACAGGCTCCAGACGTGCAGGCTCAGTAGCCGTGGCTCACGGGCCCAGTTGCTCTGCGGCATGTGGGATCTTCCCGGACCAGGACTCAAACCCGTGTCCCCTGCATTGGCAGGCAGACTCTCAACCACTGCACCACCAGGGAAGCCCAAAAGTTGGCAAATCTTTTAGGCTTTGCAGGCCATGGTCTCAAGTACAACCATTTAGTTTTGCTATAGTCGCACTAAAGCAGCTATCAGCAATATGTAAATGAAGTAACATTGCTGAGTTTGAATAAAACATATGGATACTGAAATTTGAGTTTCACATAATTTCCATATATCACAAAATATTATTCTTTTGATTTTTCCCAACTGCTAGCTCACAGCTTGTACAAAAATAGGCAGTGGGTTGGATTTGGCCCATGGGCCATAGTTTGTGGACCCCTGAGAGATCTAAATGAGGTAGGGTGATAGTCCCCATCACACTTCCATTAAATGCACCAGTCTGACCTTGGAAAACATCAGACAGATCCTGAAAAATGACAGTAGACTACAATAAGTCAACCAAGTTGAAGCCTCAATTGCAGCTCCCATAGCAAATATGGGGGTTTTGCCAGAGCAGATGAATGCAGCCTCAGGCACAGAACATGTGGAATTATGGTTTGGCAATGAGTTCCCTTTTTTTTTTTTTTTTTTTTCGCGGTACGCAGGCCTCTCACTGCTGTGGCCTCTCCCGTTGCGGAGCACAGGCTCTGGATGCGCAGGCTCAGCGGCCATGGCTCACAGGCCCAGCCGCTCCGCGGCATGTGGGACCCTCCCAGACCGGGGCACGAACCCGTGTCCCCTACATTGGCAGGTGGACTCTCAACCACTGAGCCACCAGGGAAGCCCCAATGAGTTCCCTTTTATTTCAGTCATAACTAGTTGCAGGAGACAACAATCTACATTTACGGTTTTGCCCCAGGGCCATGTTGACTCTCCTACCCTCTGTCATATGCTTGAAGAGATCTGGAGGGTCCAGACATCCCACAGAGCAGCACATTGATACTGTGCAATCAGGCCGCTTGAGCAAGAAATGGCTGGCCCGCTGGAAGCCTTCGTAAGACATATGAGCCACAGAGAGTGGGAGATAAACCCTAAAAATATCCTGGAGCATTCTGTGGGTTTGGACAAATGTGTAATGACATGTATCCATCACTATAGTTCCATACAGAGTAGTTTCACTGCCCTAAAAATCCTCTGTGCTCCACCTATTCATCCCCCACCCCTGACAACCACTGGTCTTTTTATTGTCTTCATAGTTTTGCCTTTTCCAGAATGTCATATAGCTGGAATCGTAGAATCAAGATTGATTTTAGATGTTTCTTCTTTTCTAATGTATTCATGCAATGCTATAAACTTCCCTCCAAGCACTGCTTTTCCTACATACCACAAATTTTCATCCCACCAATTGTGTTTTCATTTAGCTCAAAATATTTTAAAAATTCTCTTGGGCTTCCCTGGTGGCACAGTGGTTGAGAGTCCACCTGCCGATTCAGGGGACACGGGTTCGTGCCCCAGTCCGGGAAGATCCCACATGCCGCGGAGCGGCTGGGCCCGTGAGCCATGGCCGCTGAGCCTGCGTGTCCAGAGCCTGTGCTCCACAACGGGAGAGGCCACAACAGTGAGAGGCCAACATACCGCAAAAAAAAAAAAAATTCTCTTGAGATTTTTTTGACTGGGTGCTATTTAAAAGTCTGTTGTTTAATCTCCACATATTTGGGGTATTTCTAATTATCTTTTTGTTATTAATTTCTAGTTTAATTCCATTGCAGTCTGAGAGCAGACATTGTATGATTTCTATTCTTTTAAATTTGTTAAGCTGTGTTTTATGGCCCAGAATGTAGTCTACTTTGGTGAATGTTTCATGTGAGCTTAATGTGTATTGTGCTGTTGTTGGATGAAGTGGTCTATGAATGTATTATATCCAGTTGATTGAAGGTGTTGTTAAGCTCAGCGATGTCCTTACTGGTTTTCTGTCCGCTGAATCTGTCCATTTCCAAGAGAGGGGTGTTAGGTCTCCAACTGCAATAGTGGGTTCATCTATTTCTCCTTGCAGTTCTATCAGTTTTTGATACTGTCGTTAGGTGCATACATGTTATATTTTCTTGAAGAACTGACCCCTTTATCATTATGTAATGTCTTTCTGTATCCCTGGTAACTTTCCTTGCTTTGAAGTCTGCTCTGTCTGAAATTAATACAGCTACTTCTGCTTTCTTTTGATTAGTGTTAGTATGGTGTGTTTTTCTTCATCCATTTACTTTTAACCTATATGTATCTTTATATTTAAAGTGGGTTTTTTATAGGCAACATAGAGTTGGAAGACTTTTGATTTAATTTTAAAAACTTGAAAGGTTGAGGTGTTGGAAATATTTAGGAACAAGTAGAAGAGAGCTGAGGACTCTCACCTTTGCGCTCTCCTGGTGGGCAGGTGGTGGTTCTTTAAATTGCTCCTGGTGCTATTAAAATGGTCTATACTGCTACAGCCATTTTATGACAAGGGTGTGCATATTCCAGCTTTCCAGGGTTTCATTATCATCAGTAGTAACTTATTTGCACTGTGCATATGACTCAGTTCTGGGCTGAGTACAGAGAAGAAATTACAAAGGGGTATGGGGTACACAAAGGGGCCTATGGGGTGGAGGAACCTCAAGTGCATCATTTGGGTCACTGAAATGGATATGTCACGACACACATGTAATACACCAAAATATACCCAGACACATTTTCAGGAATGGGTACCAGTTGCCATTTCACTCACTTTCTCTCGAGACTAGCCATACACAGGTCAGTCAGAAGGAAGTTCTGAGGTTATCTGTAGGCTAATTTATGAACCTGGTGAAGGCTGGGATTTTTTAACTAAGTACTGATACTTGTCGCATTCCTCACCACAGGTAAAGACCCACTAGTGTGTCAGGATACCACTATTTCAAATCATTGACTAGATGACCTTAAGACCTCTTCTACTTCTGAGGCTCTACATCTAATGTCCTTTTAAGGGACAGGAAATGAGAGGAGGGTCTAGAACAGAGACATCTGAAACCTAGGAGGATAAGGTAAGGCCAGTCATTGGCCAAGTTATCGCGAGCTGACTCCTACAATATCACCTGTGTCCACCCTCATCCACAAAGGAAGCATGCACGTTGCACGGATGGAGCACTCCCCTCTTGGACAACAAAGTCTTGCTCTTTGGGCTCTTTTCAGAAACTCTCGTTAAACAACCTTCCTCCTGTTAGCACATGCTTTCAATAGGCAACTAAAAATTTATCAGATTTAAGTTTTTAAAAATTACATTCATAACTAGGTATCACCTCACACCGGTCAGAATGGCCATCATCAAAAAGTCTACAGGGCTTCCCTGGTGGCGCAGTGGTTAAGAATCTGCCTGCCAATGCAGGGGACATGGGTTTGATCCCTGGTCCGAGAAGATCCCACAGGCCGCGGAGCAACTAAGCCCATGCGCCACAACTACTGAGCCTGCGCTCTAGAGCCCAAGAGCCACAACTACTGAGCCTGCGTGCCACAACTACTGAAGCCCATGCGCCTAGAGCCTGTGCTCTGCAACAAGAGAAGCCACTGCAATGAGAAGCCTGTGCACTGCAACGAAGAGTAGCCCCCGCTCGCTGCTCAATGCACAGCAATGAAGACCCAACACAGCCAATAAATAAATAATTTGCCATCTCTCAAACCACTAAAAAAAAAAAGTCTACAAATAATAAATGAGGGAGAGTGTGTGGAGAAAAGGGAACCCTCCTACACTGTTGGTGGGAATGCAAATTAGTGCAGCCACTATGGAGAACAGTATGGAGGTTCCTTAAAACACAGAACTACCACATGATCCTGCAATCCCACTCCTGGGCATACACCCAGACAAAACTCTGATTTGAAAAGATACATGCACCACAATGTTCATTGTAGCACTATTTACAATAGCCAGGACATGGAAACAACCTAAATGTCCATCGACAGATGAATGGATAAAGAAGATGTGGTACATATATAGAACGGAATATTACTCAGCCATAAAAAAGAATGAAATAATGTCATTTGCAGCAACATGGAAAGACCTAGAGATTATCATACTTAGTGAACTAAGTCAGAGAAAGACAAATATATGATATCGCTTATATGTGGAATCTAAAAAAAAATTGATGCAAATGGACTTATTTACAGAACAGAAATAGAACTCACAGACATAGAAAACAAACTTATGGTTACCAAAGGAGAGGGAGGGAGGGATAAATTAGAGGTCTGGGATTAAAATATATACACTACTATATATAACATAGACAATCAATAAGGACCTACTGCATAGCACAGGGAACTATACTCAATATCTTGTAATAACCTATAGTGGAAGAGAATATAAAAAAGAATATATATATTTATGTATATGTATAACTGAATCACTTTACTGTATACCTGAAACTAACACAACATTGTAAATCAACTATATTTCAATAAAAGTTAAATGAAAATAAAAATTACATTCCTATTCCAGCTCTGCCCACTTCTTACACACATTATCTTCAACGGACATGTGTTCCTAATTTTCCCAGACATTCATGGCAATAATTTCTGATTTTACTTCACAGGGGCTTACACTCCCTTGCTAACTTTTATTTCAGAAGGGAATTTATTTCCAAGCTCTAGGCTTTTGTGTACTGACCACATGCATACTATTTAGTACCTCATTTAAAAATGTCCTCTGTAATAAAAATTTTAAGAAAATATCTCTTACCATTTCTTTTTTTTTTAACATCTTTACTGGAGTATAATTGCTTTACAATGGTGTGTTCGTTTCTGCTTCATAACAAAGTGAATCAGCTATACATATACATATATCCCCATATCTCCTCCCTCTTGCGTCTCCCTCCCACCTTCCCTATCCCACACCTCTAGGTGGACACAAAGCACCAAGCTAATCTCCCTGTGCCATGCAGCTGCTTCCCACTAGCTATCTATTTTACATTTGGTAGTGTATATATGTCCACGCCACTCTCTCACTTCATCCCAGCTTACCCTTCCCTCTCCCTGTGTCCTCAAGTCCATTCTCTACATCTGCGTCTTTATTCCTGTCCTGGCCCTAGGTTCTTCAGAAACTTTTTTTTTTTTTAGATTCCATATATATGTGTTAGCATACGGTATTTGTTTTTCTCTTTCTGACTTATTTCACTCTGTATGACAGACTCTAGGTCCATCCATCTCACTACAAATAACTCAATTTCATTTCTTTTTATGGCTGAGTAATATTCCATTGTATATATGTGCCACATCTTCCTTATCCATTCATCTGTTGATGGACACTTAGGTTGCTTCCATGTCCTGGTTGTTGTAAATAGAGCCGCAGTGAACACTGTGGTACATGACTCTTTTTGAATTATGGTTTTCTCAGGGTATAGGCCCAGTAGTGGGATTGCTGGGTCATATGGTAGTTCTATTTTTAGTTGTTTACGGAACATCCATACTGTTCTCCATAGAGGCTGTATCAATTTACATTCCCACCAACAGTGCAAGAGGCTTCCCTTTTCTCCACACCCTCTCCAGCATTTATTGTTTGTAGATTTTTTGATGATGGCTATTCTGACTGGTTTGAGGTGATACCTCATTGTAGTTTTGATTTGCATTTCTCTAATGATTAGTGATGTTGACCACCCTTTCATGTGTTTGTTGGCAATCTGTATATCTTCTTTGGAGGAATGTCTTTTTAGGTCTTCTGCCCATTTTTGAATTGCGTTGTTTGTTTTTTTGAGACTGAGCTGCATGAGCTGCTTGTAAATTTTGGAGATAAATCCTTTGTCAGCTGCTTCATTTGCAAATATTTTCTCCCATTCTGAGGGTTGTCTTTTTGTCTTGTTTATGGTTTCCTTTGCTGTGCAAAAGCTTTTAAGTTTCTTTAGGTCCCATTTGTTTATTTTTGTTTTTATTTCCATTTCTCTAGGAGGTGGGTCAAACAGGATCTTGCTGTGATTTATGTCATAGAGTGTTCTGCCTAAGTTTTCCTCTAAGAGTTTTATAGTGTTCCGTCTTATATTTAGGTCTCTAATCCATTTTGAGTTTATTAATTTTTATTTTTTTATTTTTTTGCGGTACGTGGGCCTCTCACTGTTGTGGCCTCTCCCGTTGCGGAGCAACAGGCTCTGGACACGCAGGCTCAGTGGCCATGGCTCACGGGCCCAGCCACTCTGCGGCATATGGGATCTTCCTGGACTGGGGCACGAACCCGTATCCCCTGCATCGGCAAGCGGACTCTCAACCACTGCGCCACCAGGGAAGCCCTTGAGTTTATTTTTGTGTGTGGTGTTAGGGAGTGTTCTAATTTCATTCTTTTACATGTAGCTGTCCAGTTTTCCCAGCACCACTTATTGAAGAGGCTGTCTTTTCTCCATTGTATATTCTTGCCTCCTTTATCAAAAATAAGGTGACCATATGTGCGTGGGTTTATCTCTGGGCTTTCTATCCTGTTCCACTGATCTATCTTTCTGTTTTTGTGCCAGTACCATACTGTCTTGATTACTGTACCTTTGTAGTACAGTCTGAAGTCTGGGAGCCTGATTCCTCCAGCTCCATTGTTCTTTCTCAAGATTGCTTTGGCTATTTGGGGTCCTCTGTGTTTCCATACAAATTGTGCAATTTTTTGTTCTAGTTCTGTGAAAAATGCCATTGGTAGTTTGATAGGGATTGCACTGAATCTGTCGACTGCTTTGGGTAGTATAGTCATTTTCACAATGTTGATTCTTCCAATCCAAGAACATGGTATATCTCTCTATCTGATTTATCATCTTTAATTTCTTTCATCAGTGTCTTATAGTTTTCTGTATATAGGTCTTTTGTCTCCTTAGGTAGGTAGGTAGGTTTATTCCTAGGTATTTTATTCTTTTTGTTGCAGTGGTAAATGGGAGTGTTTCCTTAATTTCTCTTTCAGATTTTTCATCATTAGTGTATAGGAATGCAAGAGATTTCTGTGCATAAATTATCCTACTACTTTACCAGATTCATTGATTAGCTCTAGTAGTTTTCTGGTAGCATCCTTAGGATTCTGTATGTATAGCATCATGTCATCTGCAAACAATGACAGCTTTACTTCTTCTTTTCCGATTTGGATTCCTTTTATCTCTTTTTCTGCTCTGATTGCTGTGACTAAAACTTCCAAAACTATGTTGAATAATAGTGGTGAGAGTGGACAACCTTGTCTTGTTCCTGACCTTAGAGGAAATGGTTTCAGTTTTTCACCATTGAGAACGATGTTGGCTGTGGATTTGTCATATATGGCCTTTATTATGTTGAGGAAAGTTCCCTCTATGTCTACTTTCTGGAGGGTTTTTTTAATCATAAACGGGTGTTGAATTTTGTCGAAAGCTTTTTCTGCATCTATTGAGATGATCATATGTTTTTTCTCCTTCAATTTGTTAATATGGTGTATCACATTGATTGATTTGTGTATATTGAAGAATCCTTGCATTACTGGGATAAATTCCACTTGATCATGGTGTATGATCGTTTTAATGTGCTTTGGATTCTGTTTGCTAGTATTTTGTTGAGGAGTTTTGCATCTGTGTTCATCAGTGATATTGGCCTGTAGTTTTCTTTCTTTGTGACAGCTTTGTCTGGTTTTGGTATAAGAGTGATGGTGGCCTCATAGAATGAATTTGGGAGTGTTCCTTTCTCTGCAATCTTTTGGAAGAGTTTGAGAAGGATGGGTGTTAGCTCTTCTCTAAATGTTTGATAGAATTCACCTGTGAATCCATTTAGTCCTGGGCTTTTGTTTGTTGGAAGTTTTTAAATCACGGTCTCAATTTCAGGGCTTGTGATTGGTCTGTTCATATTTTCTATTTCTTCCTGATTCAGTCTCAGAAGGTTGTACTTTTCTAAGAACTTGCCCATTTCTTCCAGGTTGTCCATTTTATTGGCATAGAGTTGCTTGTAGTAATCTCTCATGATCCTTTGTATTTCTGCAGTGTCAGTTGTTACTTCTCCTTTTTCATTTCTAATTCTGTTGATTTGAGTCTTCTCCCTTTTTTTCTTGATGAGTCTGGCTAATGGTTTATCAATTTTGTTTATCTTCTCAAAGAACCAGCTTTTAGTTTGATTGATCTTTGCTATTGTTTCCTTCATTTCTTTTTCATTTATTTCTGATCTGATTTTTATGATTCTTTCCTTCTCACTTTGGGGTTTTTTGTTCTTCTTTCTCTAATTGCTTTAGGTGCAAGGTTAGGTTGTTTATTTGAGAGGTTTCTTGTTTCTTGATGTAGGATTGTATTGCTATAAACTTCCCTCTTAGAACTGCTTTTGCTGCATCCCATAGGTTTTGGGTTGTCGTGTTTACATTGTCATTTGTTTCTAGGTATTTTTTTAATTGCCCCTTTGATTTCTTCAGTGATCTCTTGGTTATTTAGTAGCGTCTTGTTTAGCCTCCATGTGTTTGTATTTTTTACAGTTTTTTTCCTTTAATTGATATCTAGTCTCATAGTGTTGTGGTCAGAAAAGATACTTGATATGATTTCAATTTTCTTAAATTTACCAAGGCTTGATTTGTGACCCAAGGTATGATCTATCCTGGAGAATGTTCCATGAGTACTTGAGAAGAAAGTGTATTCTGTTGTTCTTGAATGGAATGTCCTATAAATATTGATTAAGTCCATCTTGTTTAGTTTATCATTTAAACCTTGTGTTTCCTTATTTATTTTCATTTTGGATGATCTGTCCATTGGTGAATGTGGGGTGCTAAAGTCCCCTACTATGATTGTGTTACTGTCGATTTCCCCTTTTATAGCTGTTACCATTTGCCTTATGTATTGAGGTGCTCCTATGTTGGTTGCATACATATTTACAATTGTTATATCTTCTTCTTGGATTGATCCCTTGATCATTATGTAGTGTCCTTCTTTGACTCTTGTAAGTCTTTATTTTAATGCTTATTTTGTCTGATATGAGAATTGCTACTCCAGCTTTCTTTTGATTTCCATTTGCATGGAATATCTTTCTCCATCCCCTCACTTTCAGTCTGTATGTGTCTCTAGGTCTGAAGTGGGTCTCTTCTAGACAGCATATATACAGGTCTTGTTTTTGTATCCATTTAGCCAGTCTATGTCTTTTGATTGGAGCATTTAATCCATTTACATTTAAGGTAGTTATTGATATGTATGTTCCTATTACCATTTTCTTAATTGTTTGGGTTTGTTATTGTAGGTCTTTTCCTTCTCTTGTGTTTCCTGCCTAGAGAAGTTCTTTTAGCATTTGTTGTAAAGCTGGTTTGGTGGTGCTGAATTCTCTTAGCTTTTGCTTGTCTGCAAAGGTTTTAATTTCTCCATCAAATCTGAATGAGATTCTTGCTGGGTAGAGTAATCTTGGTTGTAGGTTCTTCCCTTTCATCACTTTAAATATGTCCTGCCACTTCCTTCTGGCTTACAGAGTTTCTGCTGAAAGATCAGCTGTTAACCTTATGGGGATTCCCTTGTATGTTATTCGTTGTTTTTCCCTTGCTGCTTTTAGGATTTTTTCTTTGTATTTAATTTTTGATAGTTTGATTAAGATGTGTCTTGGCATGTTTCTCTTTGGATTTATCCTGTATGGGACTCTCTGTGCTCCCTGGACTTGATTGACTATTTCCTTTCCCATATTAGGGAAGTTTTCAACTATAATCTCTTCAAATATTTTCTCAGTCCCTTTCTTTTTCTCTTCTTCTTCTGGAACCCCTATAATTCGAATGGTGGTGCATTTAATATTGTCCCAGAGGTCTCTGAGACTGTCCTCAATTCTTTTCATTCTTTTTTCTTTATTCTGCTCTGCAGTAGTTATTTCCACTATTTTATCTTCCAGGTCACTTATCCATTCTTCTGCCTCAGTTATTCTGCTATTGATTCCTTCTAGAGAATATTTAATTTCATTTATTGTGTTGTTCATCATTGTCTGTTTGCTCTTTAGTTCTTCTAGGTCCTTGTTAAATGTTTCTTGTATTTTCTCCATTCTATTTCCAAGATTTTGCATCATCTTTACTATCATTACTCTGAATTCTTTTTCAGGTAGACTGCCTATTTCCTCTTTATTTCTTTGGTCTGCTGGGTTTTACCTTGTTCCTTCATCTGCTGTGTGTTTCCTCTGTCTTCTCATTTTGCTTAACTTACTGTGTTTGGGGTCTCCTTTTCACAGGCTGCAGATTCATAGTTCCCATTGTTTTTGGTGTCTGCCCCCAGTGGCTAAGGTTGGTTCAGTGGCTTGTGTAGGCTTCCTGGTGGATGGGACTGGTGCCTGTGTTCTGGTGGATGAGGCTGGATCTTGTCTTTCTGGTAGGCAGGACTGCATCCGTGGTGTGTTTTGGGATGTCTGTGACCTTACTATGATTTTAGGTAGCCTCTCTGCTAATGGGTGGGGTTGTGTTCCTGTCTTGCTAGTTGTTTGGCATAGGGTGTCCAGCACTGTAGCTTGCTGGTCATTGAGTGGAGTTGGGTCTTAGCATTGAGATGGAGATGTCTGGGAGAGCTTTCGCCGTTTGATATTACATGGAGCCAGGAGGTCTCTGGTGGACCAGTGTACTGAACTTGGCTCTCCTACCTCAGTGACTCAGGCCTGACACCCAGCAGGAGCACCAAGACCCTGTCAGCCACATGGCTTGGAATGACTCTTCACACCAGCCAGTAAGAATCTGTTTATGTGAAGATCTCTTTCCTTTTTTTCCCCTTTGTTCTTCATCTGGTTTTACTGGCTCACAGGGTGCTGTGTGTGCAGGGGCCTCACCGCCGTCCCTTCAGACCAGAGCTCCTGGTACAAAATGGCTGCCCCTGCACCTCAGCTGGGGGGCTGTGTCTCTTACCATTTCTTGATTTAATTACAACTCAATGATGGATTGTTGATTTATTCAATGGTTTATTTATGATCCTACTTGAATGCAGGATGCATTTCAAATTCTTTTTCTAGTTTTATAATTCCAAATAATGATTCCCCACACATTCTCATATTCCACAACACACATTTTTAAACCAGAGGATTGTTTCCTAACAGGGAGTATGGGAATCAAAATGAAAGTGTGGAGTACACATATATGGTTAGAAAATGATAAAAATGACTTTGGAGAAAATGAAAAAAAAAACTTTTCTTCTGTTTTCCCCACCTCATCTCTTCTACCATATTTTAAGGTAAGGTGGCAGCTCTGTGACTAAAGAGTACCAACTGTATCTCCCCCATCAAGTGAAAAGCCCACAAGCATTAAAGAGGATGTCTTTATCAAAATACCTGTAATTGTGACCTTCAAAGAAACAGAACAAGAAGTGCTAGTGAATTGTTTTTTCACAAGTATCCTTCCTTCATTTCCTCTAAAGCTAAGACCTCTTCCTTAAGCAAAAACATAGTTTCTCTCTATTACAAAAAAGTTGAAAAACATAATTTGTTTACATCCATTTGTTTTCCTCTTCTATGATAGTTGGTTTTCACTGCTCTAAGAAGAGACATTTTGTTTGTCTGAACATCATCCCAGAAAAGAAAGCAAATCTGAAACACCTC
The DNA here is from genome assembly GCF_025265405.1 of Mesoplodon densirostris. Classification (NCBI taxonomy): domain Eukaryota; kingdom Metazoa; phylum Chordata; class Mammalia; order Artiodactyla; family Ziphiidae; genus Mesoplodon; species Mesoplodon densirostris. The sequence goes on along the minus strand of NC_082664.1, from coordinate 159,476,113 downwards.
TTGAAATCTGATTTGGGTCATCCTCTTGTCAAAGGCCATAAAGGGACTTGCCTGCATGCCTCTATGCTTTGAGTGAGAGAAGGGGATGGAATTGAACAATCATTATAGGATCATATAATCTTAGGGCTGAAAGGGACTATAGGCCCCATCACCTTATTCAATGCGTAAATCTTTTCTATTGATATTATACCCACAATGTTGGGATTTCAGGGTGCTAATTAATTTCACCTCTCTCCACTCTGAGTTCTGACTTCTTGAGGCCTGGTTGTTCAGCTTTCCTTGGATTCTGTGATATACCCCATATCTTTCCATAATTCTCTCTCTTCCTGTTCACTCTCCTCTTTCTGTTTACTTTGAGTGGATTTCTGTTAATTGCAATTAAATGTTCCTTAAGACACTCTGTCTTTGAAAAGGTTTATTTATTAGCCTCAACTGTTACTCTGAAAAAATCAAACTATATGCCTCCCCTACTCCCAAACTCTTAATCTCAAATCTTAGTAACCATTTAAGCCATGCTTCTCAACATAAGCCTACAACAGAAAGTTCCCAGGAAGTTTTCTCAAAACTGCCAAGGCCCCAGCCACATCCCACACTGATTGAGTCAAACTCAAACTCAAACTCAGGTGCAGAGACTTAACATCAAAATGATTTAAAGTCTCTCCAGATAATTCTAAGAATCAGCCAAGGCTGCAAACCATTGGAATGTGGCAAAAATCACACATTCTGCCAGCGTATCTAGCCTGTGGTGCAGTTCACATTCACCATAAGCTTTGTCTAACGATGATTTCTACTTTAAGAAAATCAGACATAGGAACATCCATTTTCTTTCAAAACAGAAAAATTAAAAAGTAATTTTTCCTCTTTAAAAGGAAATCTTTTCTTGCCTTCCAAAATGATTTTTTAAACTTTTCTTAAATAAACATTCCTTGTTGATTGAAAAATATGCTTTGATTGATTCAGCAGGCATTAAGAAAGTGAAAAGTCAAGCTACAGACTAGGAAAAATATTTGTGTTACCTACAGCAGACAAGGGATTCATTAATATAAAGGACTCAGAGTATACAAAGAATTCCTAATAATCAATTTATTAAAGAAGACAAACGCAATTTTTCAAAAATGGGTAAAAGACTTAAAGAGGCACCTGACAAAAGAAGATATCCAAATAGCCAATAAATATATGAAAATGCCCTCAACATTATTATTTCATTAGGAAAATGCAAATTAAAGCTACAGTGAGTTATCACTACACATCCAACAGAATATCTAAAATTAAAAAGATGGACAATACCAGGTGTGGTGAAAATGTAAAGCAACTACAATTAGAATCTATACATCGTTGTTGGTAGGAGTATAAAATAGTAAAACCACTTTGGAAAACTCTTTGGCAGTTTCTCATAAGGGCAACATACACCTACTCAATGACCCACTTTTCCCACTTGCATGTATATGCCCAAGAGAATTGACTGTCTGTATCCACAAAGATGCTCTCAGGAGCTTTATTCGTTGGCAGTATTCAACTGGTTGGCAGTTTTATAGTCAACACACCATATGACTCAGGAATTCCACTCCTACATATACCCAACAGACTTGAGAATGTTATGTCTACAAAAAAAGTTGTACAAGAATGTTCACAGGGGAACACTCCTACACTGTTGGTGGGAATGTCAGTTGGTGCAGCCACTATGGAAAACAGTGTGGATGTTCCTCAAAAAACTGAAAATAGAACTACCATATGATCCAGGGATCCCACTCCTGGACATATACCCAGACAAAACTATAATTCAAAAAGATATGTGTACCCCTATGTTCATAGCAGCAATATTCACAAGAGCCAAAACATGGAAACAACCTAAATGTTCATCGACAGATGAATGGATAAAGAAGATGTGGTACATATATACAATGGAATATTACTCAGCCATAAAAAAGAATGAAATAATGCCATTTGCAGCAACATGGATGCAAGTAGAGATTATCATACTAAGTGAAGTAAGTCAGAGAGAGAAAGACAAATATCAAATGATATCACTTATATGTGGAATCTAAAATATGGCACAAATGAACCTACCTATGAAACAGACTCACAAACATACAGAACAAACTTGTGGTTGCCAAGGGGAGGGGGATTGAGGGAGGGAAGGACAGGGAGTTTGGGATTAGCAGATGTAAACTATTATATATAGGATGGATAAAAAACAAGGTCCTACCATACAGCACAGGGAACTATATTCAATATCCTGTGATAAACCACGATGGGAAAGAATATAAAACAAGAATGTCTAGGGCTTCCCTGGTGGCGCAGTGGTAGAGAGTCCGCCTGCCAATGCAGGGGACACAGGTTCGTGCCCCGGTCTGGGAAGAACCCGCATGCCGTGGAGCAGCTGGGCCTGTGAGCCATAAAAAAAAAAAAAAAAAAAAAAGAATGTCTATATGTGTACAACTGAGTCACTTTGCTGTACAGCAGAGACTGGCACCACATTGTAAACTAACTATACTTCAATTAAAAAAAAATAAAGAATCTTCACAGGAGACATTCATAATAGTCAAAAACTGCAAATGTCCATCAATAGAAAAATGGATGAAAAATGGATGAACAAAAATGAACAATTATCCGGTGGAATACTATACAGTAATAGAAAAAAGAGAATAGCTTACTGATATATGGAATGACATGAATAAATCTCAAAAGCATTATGCTGAGTAAAAGTAACAAACCCCCTGAAAAAAAATACACACTGTATGGATTCCCATTATATGAAGCCAAAGAACAAGCAAAACTAGTCCATGGTGACAGAAATTAGAAAAGTGGTTATCTCCGGCAGGAAGGGGATATTGACTGGGGACACTTCCTAGGGGGTGGAAATGTTCTGTAATTTGGTTGGGATCGTGGTTACAAGGGTGCATATGTGAGTTAAAATTCATCAGCCTGTACATTTAAGATTTGTGCATTTTAGTGTCACAGATGCTAAAATTATACTTCAGTAAAAATGTATTTAATAAATATTTACAGAGTCACTGTGATGTGCCATGACCTGTGCCAGGCACTTTGGATTCAAAGATGAATAAGATCTCAAGGAAATTTCTGTCTACAAGGGAGCTGTTGAAGCTTTAGACAATCCATAAATAATAGATAATACCTTCTCTTTCCCTCCTTGGTTTACAATGAAAACTAATAACTTTTTAAAAAAGCAAAGGGACTTCCAGGTATCAGAATATCAGCATTATTTCTGAGTAAGGATTAGAGAACATGGCTTTAGATTTATCACCCAAAGGTAGGCGTGATTTGGCAGACCTTGGGCTCTCAAGAGTCCATCCGAGGAGGCTAGGTCTGCAGACAAGACCTACTTTCCAAGATTGGAAAGCTTCTCATCCTGACATTTGTGACAACAATGGGTGGACCTTGAGGGGATTATGCTAAGTGAAATAAGTCAGACAGAGAAAGACAAATACAATGTGATCTCACTTACACGTGGCCTCTAAAAAAACCGAACTCATAGAAACAGAGCAAAGTGGTGGTTACCAGGGGCTTCCCTGGTGGCGCAGTGGTTAAGAATCTGCCTGCCGATGCAGGGGACACGGGTTCGAGCCCTGGCCTGGGAAGACCCCACATGCCGTGGAGCAACTAAGCTCGTGCGCCACAACAACTGAGCCTGCGCTCTAGAGCCCGCGAGCCACAGCTACTGAAGGCCATGTGCCTAGAGACCGTGCTTTGCAACAAGAGAAGCCACCGCAATGAGAAGCCTGCACACCACAACGAAGACCCAACGCAGCCAAAAATAAAATAAATAAAATAAAATAATTTAAAACAAACAAACAAACATGAGGCCAAGGGAAGGGCTGGACCACCCACGCCCCAAAACAGGGAGACAGAAAAACAAACAAGTGCAAAATGTTTTGTCAGTGATCACAGCACATTTACAACAGGTACAAAAGAGAATGGTCTACTCTATTGTGGGTAAAGGTCAGAAAAATTCAGAAAAGGAGAAAGATGGGCTGACTTTGACAGGTGAGGGGTGAAGGGACTTCCCAGGCAGAGGGAGCTTGAGAAAAGCCAAGGAGGTATGAAGTGTGGCCTGACACACTTAGAGAACTTTGGGGAGTAGTAGTTGGCATAGTTAGTTGCTCAGAGGAGTGTGGAAAAAAAAGAGGCTAGATTACAAATGCCCTGTAGGCTCTGATAAGGATTTTGGAATTTACTTCCATGTAACATAGATCGTGATATAATCTGATTCCTAGTTTAGGTGGAGGTGCAGACGATGGAGGAGCTCGGGTCATGGAGAGGGATGCTGAGGACCTGAAATAAATCCACTGAGTGGGGAAAAGAGGTGATGAATGTAGAAGAGTTAAAACCCAAAGGACTTTGATCATCAACGGAATGTGGAGGAAGCAGAAGAGGAAATGGAAGAGTACTAGAGTCCCAGTTGCTAGGCCGGACGACCTTTGAAGGTGACAAAGGTCACGGAGTCTGAGAGAAAGACTTGGGGGAAAAGATAATAAGTTCAGTTTGGGAAATATTGAGTTTGAGAGATGATGGGCACCTGGGTAAATCTCTCAGAGGCAGCCTGATGTGTTGCACTGTAGCTGAGAGGGAAAATCTGGGCTGAATGTATAGATTTACAAGTGATCAAAATAATTAAAGCTGTGGCTAGACAGAGTGAGAATAGAAAAGTACCCCCCTTCTTGTTGGAGGATTCTGTGTCCCTGCCTGCTCTCTTTCTTGCGAGTTGCAATGCCTCTTGCCGAAGGAATTTAGCTCCCCACTCACTGGTGTCATGCCAGGGCCACGCAACTTGCTTTGGCCAGTGGTATGTGATGTACATTGCACCCCAAAAGCCCTAAGAGCTATAGCGTGTTCCTGCAAGCTCTCTTGTGTCACAAGGCTGGCACGTGCCAAACAGGGGCTGATTTTCTAGCTGAGATCTGAGCATGAAAAAATGATGACAGAGCAGAGTGTTAGTCTAACCTCGTCCTGGAGGAGAGCCACAGCCCATAGCAGGGCTGTAGATGACCCTCAGTTGACATGCAGCAAGAGTGAGAAACTTTTGTTAGCCATCGAAACATTGGGGTCATTCATTACCATAGCAAAACTAATACCCACTCCTACCTCTCACCCCTTCTCAAATCTACTAGAATATCAATTCCATGAAAAGCAGGGGCATGATTTTGTTCATGGCTCTTTCCCTGGGTCCAAAAATGATGACTGGCCCATAATAGTTGCTCAATAAAACTTGTTAAATGAGATGTCTTCTCTAATACCTCTGTCCTTCCCTCTCTCTTAGGTAAGGACATTGCTTCTCATTTCACTGAGAACAGAAAGCAACAGAAGAGATTCATCTTACCTCCCACCACCACATTTACCAGCAGACCTACCTCTGACCCATGATTTACTCTCTTCCCCCTGTTAACAGTGGAAGGACTGTCTATGCTGCTAGCTCAGGCTGGTCCCTTCATCTCTGCATCAGATCCTCTGACTTTTCTCTTACTCAAACTTTGTGCCTGCAATCTTCTCTTTCTCTCTCTCTTCCCCTCCCTTCAGCATTTTAATCAGCATACCACTATACTGTAATAACTCCTTCTTAGAAAACAAAATAATCTTTTGAAAAACCTCACTAATTGCCGGGGGTTAGTGGGGGAGGGATGAACAGGTGGAGCACAGAGGACTTTTATGGCAGTGAACCTACTCTGTGTGATACTATCATGGTGGATACAGGTCATTATCCATTTGTCCAAACCCATAGAATGTACAACCCCAAGAGTGAATCCTGATGTCAACTGTGGACTCTGGGTGATGATGATATATGCATGCAGCGTCATCAGTTGTAGCAAAAGTCCCACCTTGGTGGTGTGTTGCTAGTGCATGTGTGAGGGCAGGGGGTCAATGGGAAATCTCTGTACCTACCGCTCAAGTTTTCTGTGAACCTAAAACTGCTCTAACAACGTCTTTTCTCCCCCCAAAAGCCCCTCCTCAACAGCCCCACAACTCCCTCCAGCTACTGCCTTACATCCTCTGTTCCCCTTTAGGACACAGCCTCTCAAATGAGTTGTTCACGAACCAACTACACCACATCTCCCCTTGGATGCCAAATAGCATGGCCAAAACAGAACTCTGGATTCCAGTTCTCAGTCAGAACCCTAAGCCAACTCCTACTCGGCTTCCCGATCTCAGGCAATGGTGACCTCTTTCACAAGTACTCAAGCCAAAGGTCTGAGTCATTCTTGATTCTTCTATTTTCCTGACGTCTTCATCCAATCAATGAAGCAAGTCTTAAGGGCTCTACTTTTTTTTTTTTGCCAAAATGATAGAAATTTATTTCTGTCTCAAACAATCAAGAGCCTAGAGGCTGGAAGAGAGGTTTCTCAAAGTCGGCATCAATCATTCTTTCTTGCTGCTCAGCCGTCTTCTTCCAATGACTTCCACTTCATGGCCCAAGATGGCTGCTTGGTTCCAGCCCCCAGGAGGAGAAAGGGACAAAGAAGTGCATGTCCTCCCTTTACAGACACTCTCCAGAACTGCACACCATACTTGTGTTTACAGTGTTAGGGTCAGAATTTAGTCATCAGATGGGCAAGATGGCGGCAAGGGAGGTTGAGAAGAGAGTCTTGATTCCAGGAAGCCATGGGCCCAGCTAAAGATCAGAGGGAGGAGACAATGGATATTGGAGGATAACTAGCAGTCTATAGCTCAGACTCCTTAAATGTGTTCATGATTTCACTAACTACCCTGGGAGAGAGAACTTGTGTCTCCCATGTTACAGATGAGGAAGTTGAGGCAGAGAGAGACTGAAAGATTTGCCTAGCATGCTTTCTGTCCTCTTTCTTTCCTTCCTTTGCTAACTTCCTTTTTCCTGCCCTGGACCTGGAACATAGCTCTCAGTTCCCCTTGATTATTTTCAAGGAGCAGGGTCTTTTCTGATTGATCGTGGGTTTGGTCACTAGCAATCTGGGCCACCTGTGGATCTGTGGTACCTGTTCCCTATGGGCTCTACTTTTAAAATGTATCCCCAAAGTGGGCACTTCTCACCGCCTCCAGACCAAGCCACCATCATCTCGCTTGAACAATGGTGATAACCTGGTCACTTTACTCCTCTGCTTTCAACTTTCCTGTGGCTTCCCATCCACTCAGAATAAAATCCCAAACTCCTGACCTGGTCTACAGACCCTGAAACAAGCCACCCCTCTTAACACTTCCAAATGCATCTTACCTCTGTCTTCTGGCTCATCCACTCACACCATCCTGCTTTCTGTTCCTAGATGTTGAGCTCATTCCTGATTTTCCCCCAAAGAGTTACATGCCTTGTTCCCTCACTTCACCCAAGTCTCTGGCCAAGTGTCAGATCCTCCAAGGGGCTTTTTAAAAACAATTATTTTTAATTTTTTGGCTGTGCCACACAGCATGCAGGATCTTAGTTCCCCTATCAGAGATAGAACCCACACCCTCTGCAGTGGAAGCACAGAGTCTTAACCACTGGACCGCCAGAGAAGTCCTTGAGGGGCCTTTCTTTTTTTTTTTTTTTTTTTAGTTTTTTTATTAATTAATTAATTTCTTTTTGCTGTGTTGGGTCTTCGTTTCTGTGTGAGAGCTTTCTCTAGTTGTGGCAAGCGGGGGCCACTCTTCATCGCGGTGCGCGGGCCTCTCACTATCGCAGCCTCTCTTGTTGCAGAGCACAGGCTCCAGACGCGCAGGCTCAGTAATTGTGGCTCACGGGCCCAGTTGCTCCACGGCATGTGGGATCCTCCCAGACCAGCGCTCGAACCCCTGTCCCCTGCATCGGCAGGCAGACGCTCAACCACTGCGCCACCAGGGAAGCCCAAGAGGGGCCTTTCTTGATCTCTTCACCTAAAGAAGCATCCTCTCCATCCCCATCCCCGGCCTGCTTTACCTACCTGTATTGTTTTTCTTTGTAACGCTTATCACCATGGAACATTACACTGTAGGTTCATGTGTTTATTTGTTTATTGTCTGCTTCACCAGAACTTAAGCACCATAATGGCAAGGATTTTTGTCTGTTTTATTCTCACTATAATGCCAGTGAAATGTGCCTGGCAAACAGTAGGTATCAACAAATAGCAGTGGTAATGGCAAATGAGCTCAAAAATGAGTTCAGCAGAAAATGAAGAACTCCCTTCTTTGTATAAAACAGCCAAGTCGCCAAGGTAGGAAATACAGGTAACAATAGGCAAGATAGGGATTTTTCAGAAAAAGACTGGTGAGTAAATTAGAAATTAGTCCTGTCTCCAGCCAGGATGAAATTAACCTAGTCTCAACAGCTCTCAATCTTGTCATTTTGCAAACAAGAAACAGAATATGTCACAGTAGTTTGGGAAGGAAAAATATGAGGTTACTTAAAAAGTTTTGAACTTCTCAGAAAGAAATAATTTCATCAATTCGAGGTATTGTTAATACCCCATCTAGCCATGACTGATGAGACAGATATTTGGATTCTATGAATTTAACCACTTGCTAATGTCACTTCTAGATTCTTCAGGTGAGCTCCTTTGTTCTGTTTTCGTCCTCCAGATGTCATAAAAAAAATTTGCCCATTATGAAATAATCTTCTGGCTTCATTATTCCCAAAAGTCTCTGCTTTGCTTTTTTTTGTTTGTTTTTTTTTTTTTTTTTTTTTGCAGTACGCGGGCCTCTCACTGTTGTGGCCTCTCCCGTTGCGGAGCACAGGCTCCAGACGCCAGGCTCAGCGGCCATGGCTCACGGGCCTAGCCGCTCTGCGGCATGTGGGATCTTTCCGGACTGGGGCACGAACCCGTGTCCCCTGCATCGGCAGGCAGACTCTCAACCACTGCACCACCAGAGAAGCCCCCTGCTTTGTTTTTATTTTTGTTTTGTTTCATTTTGTTTTCTCAAGCTCTGAAACTAGAAGTTGCCAGAAAGAATTGTGGAAAAACTGCAAGTTTTTAAACAGAGGATCAAAGTTGCTCAGAACCTAAAGAAGCAAAATGTTATACCCCTCCCTCCATGCCCCTCCCCCTGCTTGGCCTGCCCAGCAGAGTTCCTGGAGGCCCATCTGCTCTTAAGAAGAGGTGAGTCCAGAGCTTAAGAGAACACACTCAGCTCCTTACATCAGCTGGTTGATTGCATCCAATTCTCTGGATGCTTGGTTGAAAACACTGACCACCCTCCCTCCTAAAACTGAAGGTGTGAGTATAAACCAAACTCTTGGTGTAAGTGTGGACTCAGATACGCCACAATCAAATGATTTCTCCCGAAACCCAATTTCATAAAGTAAAAGCCTGATGAAAAACAGTGAAGACTGATACCATATTACTCTTGTCTCTCAAAAGCAGAGCTCTGAATAGGTTCCCCTCGCAATCTTCATTCAACAGATTCTTAGTGAGTTTCTGTTCTGTGCCAGGTACTGCTCTGGGAATGAAAGGGCACGTGAAGGCATTTCCTGCCTCTAAGACATTTAGAGTCGAGTAGGAATGATCAGACGTGTCTCCAGAGACCCTGGACACAGTTGTAAATTGGGAAGTGCCCTGAGGGTGATGGGATGTGGCGGGAGACCTGGGGACCCAGACATGACACCACTCCCAGCTAATTGTAAGTTTGGGCATTTCACAACCACAAGGAGAGTCTGTCTTCACTTGTAAAATGGAAATCCTGATAGTACAGGGACCTCATCCAATTTCTGTGAGAAGTAGGTGAGATAATACGTATGAAAAGCTTAGCACAGTGCCTGCCCTGTAGCATGCACTTCATCAATGTCAGTGATTATTATTGGTATTACTGAGACATGGGGAAGAGAGGGCACGTCCAGACAGAGGGATTAGGTGAGATTCCCTTTAGGACAGATGTAGTGTTTGAGCTGGATCTCAAAGAGTGAGTTAGATTTGGACTTAAGGATTTGGCAGACAGAACCAAGAACAGAGGGGGCCATGCTAGGGGATTAGTGAGCAGTTGATGATTTTCATTTTGTTTGTTTTTTTCTGTAGCAGAGACAGCATGAAGGAGAATGGGGAGTAGAATTCATGTTGGAGAGATAGGCTAGGGCAGATGATGAAGGATCTTGAATGCCAGGCTAAGGAATCTGGGCTTAATTTCAAGGACATTAAGGACATTTCTAAGATTCTAAGTTTTCGATAAAAGAAGGGGGAAAATTACCGTGTTCTTCAGAAAGATTAAGCTGAACATAATGGGTAAGAATTATGGAGGAGTAAGAGGTATTAATACATTTGAGCCAGGGAAGCCACTTGGGAACCTAGGTAGAGGTCTAGACAAAAAATGATACAGGTATTCCTACATACCCCCTCCAAATACCCGCAGCCACTGAGCTCAGATGGAGCCCAGAATCTGCTCCAGGCAACTATTGGTAATTGATCAGCACTGGCTTGAGAGATACAATGCATTACTACCCATCCCTGAACTAGAGCCACAATGGAAGAGGTGAGGGGGTTTTGCTGATTTCCATCTAGCAAACATATCCTGCTCTCAAACAGAAAGGGAGAAAAGGAACCTCACTTTTTGACAACCTCTGTGGCATCCAATAGGAATAGTCTTCATAAGCTACAAAATGATAGCAAAGTCAATTTTTCCATTAGAGACAGAGGACTTGGTTTTTGAATCATACAAACCAACTGTTCGCTCCCAGGATTTTATGGGCAGGGCAATGCACAGCAATCAACCAGTTCCTTAGAAACTAGACACGTGAGTAGGGGAAGAGGAATTTGATTCAAAGTGGATTTTGATTTTCCACAGTACCCTTCAACTAGTAAAATTTGGTGGAAGTTACAAATTGTAGAAATTCAACTCAGCGTTTCAATAACAGGATGTACCTGTAGACTTCGTAGAATTTGCAGCAGCATTCTCTTGACACCAGTTTGAGAGAAATAAGACTGTTTTCACAGAACCAACTGGGGCCAAATCTGAAGCAGCATCACATCAATACTGCTCATCCTCTCAATGATGGCAGGCGTCAATCACAGCAGATACGGTCCACCATCTAACAAACACGGATTGAAGACCTCTGCGCTCAGGCCTCTCTTGCGTTGATTGATTCTCTACTTGAGGGGTTATCAATCTGACAGATATGGTTGCAGTTAGCTGGGAGCTTTTCTGATTCCCAACCCCCAAAATTAGATGGTGGGCTCTTTGAGAGCAGGAACACTTTCAAATTCCTTTGTGCATCTCCCAGTACTCATTGAATTGAATTATACTAAAGAATGCTCCCCCAGAGTGCATGAACTATGGAATAAAGTAAAGTGTGGGACCTCCAGTGGAGATTTCAGGTCCACAGCTAAGAGGTAAGGGGCAGAAACGCCTGGGACACCACAGGCTTGAGAAAACCACCTCTTATGGAACCGCATAAGGCATACCCACTATGTAAACACTTTTTGACAACCTCTGTGGCATCCAATAGGAATAGTCTTCATAAGCTACAAAATGAGAGCAAAGTCAATTTTTAACCATTAGAGACAGAGGACTTGGTTTTTGAATCATACAAACCAACTGTTCGCTCCCAGGATTTTATGGGCAGGGCAATGCATAGCAATCAAACAGTTCCTTAGAACTGCACCACTTGTGGTCACCACAATGCCACTATCCAAGAAAGCAAAGGCTCTCTTCTCTTGGATTCTGACTCTGAGACCACAGCTCAGCACATCGCTCTGCTAGAGAAAGGAGGGTGTGAGATGAGAGAGCCAGGCTGCTTTCATGTGGTGCAGCTGGGTGAGGCAGAGCAGGCCTGGGCGGCTAAGCATCCCTGCCAACCCATCAGTCATTTCCCTTGTTGAGGGCCCACGTCCTTTCCTCTTTGAGTAGATCGTGAGCACCCTCTGAGCAGGGATATGCCCTAATTTCTTGGATTCCCCAGGTCCTATCACAGCACCTGTTGAACTATAGGTGCTCAGTCAACATCTGTAGGTGGATGACTTGACAGAAGTGAAATCCTTTTATCCAAGTCTCACCTTCTCTCTTTCTTGGACTTCCCTTGAAGATGTTAGAAAAAAGGAAATGGTAAAAAGGGCAGAAGCAGGAAAGAAAGGGGAGAAATCATGTGATTCTGAGCTAAATAGGCTTCCCTCTTGTCCCAATCTCACAGAGAAAGCTGTGCTCAGCATTTGAACACATCCTCAAAGCGAATGCAACTCCAAAAGGCATGAACAAGAAATGGGCATTTGACTCAAGATTTTTGTGGAATGTTGGGGAAAAGGGTGAACACTGCAAAGCAAATCGCGAAGTGTTATCCTCCAGTGATTTTTAAAATCTCTTCTGAGCTATTATCCCCCCAAAGTTTCCTTTAATTTTTCACTCTATCCTAATCCCCTCTCTGACACTTTCTCTCAACCCTCCTTCCCCCTCATTCATCCACCATTTCTTTTTTCTGTGGAGCAATTTTTCTCGCCCTTGGCTTCTCTAATGTGCATACTCATACCCATCCTTGCAAGAACGCCTTGGAGAACTAGTGTTTTAATACCCGAAAACAGTAATACATGGATTCAGTAGACAGCTCACCCTAGCGAACTTTAGTCTCCAGGATGACCCCCTCCCACGATGATCAGGGGCTAGTATCACCAGGTGGGACTCACCATTGCTCACTGTGGTCACTTATCTCTTTCTTCCTTACCCCAGCCTTCTCTTATTTCATCCTTTTTAATTTCTGCATTCATTCTTTCATGACCCACTTTTTTTTGGTGGCGGGGGGGTACGTGGGCCTCTCACTGTTGTGGCCTCTCCCGTTGCGGAGCACAGGCTCCGGACGCGCAGGCTCAGCAGCCATGGCTCACGGGCCCAGCCGCTCCGTGGCACATGGGATCTTCCCGGGCCGGGGCACGAACCCATGTCCCCTGCATCGGCAGGCGGACTCTCAACCACTGCACCACCAGGGAAGCCCTCATGACCCACTTTTTTAATCTTTCTTTCATAGGAGAATCTGTGCCACTTGGGACTAGGGGCATTGTTGAGATGACCATTGACAAGCCATAACAGCAAGTGAAGGAAAAGTGAAAGAAGGTGATTGATTTCTCACCACCTCTTCCTCTTTCACCTGCTACTCCTTTACCCCCTCCTCCCCAAACTAGATTCTGATAAATAGAAACAGTTTGTTATAAGCTCTTCATTAGTGGGATGGAGGGAGAGACTGGAGAGCCAAGGCTTAGGATGCTCTGGGTGATAAATGACAAAGACAAAGTTCCTGTCTTCAAAGACCAAACAAGGGAGTGGGAATGAGAGAACAACCAAGAGTGAACAACTAACGTCTATCCATTAATCGAGCTTTTTGGAACTCACCTAACCTCAGCCTCACACACCTGGATTGAATCATCTGCCATCTTCTTCCACCTCCCCTCCCCACCCCCGCCCCACTCCCCACCCCGCCGCCCTCTTTATTTCACATTTACTAGCAACTTTGCCTGAGAGTGTTCAAGGGAAGGAAAAGATGAAACTCAAATCAATGAATTTCACTTCTGCCAAAGCTCACAACTTTCATCCTCTACCTCTTGCTTCCAAATGCCAGGTATTAAAAACTGCATTTTTCCTTTGCAAGATATTCTGACATCAATCCTTCTGCCATTCCAATTTGCATCATCACCTCATTCAGGTCCTCATTATTTCATGCCCGAAGAGCATCTCAGCATCTCTGTCCCTCTAATCTCCCCTGCAACTTAAATCTCTCCCGCACCAGCTCAGGCTGATTATGTCACTTGAATTATGTCCCACCTCTCTTTAGACATTATCAGTGGCTGAAGTCCAAACATCTCATTCTGTCCTTTGAGGTCCACTTCAGTCTAAATCCAACTGACATTTCTACCCTTGGCTCCCACCACCTGTCTACCTACCTCTGTTTCTATTTGGCCATAGACCACGCCTTCCCACCTCAGTATCCACCTACCAAGGTGACAGCCATGCTTCAAGGACAATTGTTAGCCGGTCCCAATCATATCAACCCAGTAGTTTTCCCTTTCTGAATTTCTATTGCTCTTATCATGTTCATTACTATTTGTCACCTTTTACTGCTACAAAATTGTCACAAACCTCAGATAAGGCAGTGTGTGTGGGTCAGAAATGTGTTGTCTGATGCAATGAACAGTCCCTCCTGGGAAGTACCAAGTGTTTCTGATAATAGAATTGAGCAATTTCCTGAAAATTTGAGATTCATCTTGCACAGTTAACCATCTCTCCTGGGAGGAACTTAGTTACTTTAACCAAATGTTCCTTTCTTGAACATAATCAATGTTAACTAGCCACCTTTTCTTCCATAAAGAATCTCTACCAGGAAAGAAAACTTTGACCTGGATTGATTGGAAATTACCTCCTTGCAGTAGGCCTGAAACAAACCTTTAACACGTGCTCACAAAGAATTTGTCTGAAGTTGCTTTAATAGATGCCAGTTATATTTTTATGGGTATGTATCTTTAAAAATAGCAGTTGGATACCCATGTGTGTTACACAGTGTGTTGGGTCACGTGAGTTCAGCTTCCTAGAGGCCCATAACTTGACATGAAGATCTTTAATCTGAGGTCCTCAAAGGGACTGAGAGTCTCCTGAAATGGCCTGCCAAATTCCTGGGGATGTGCTGATGTACATTTTTTCCAGGGGAAGAAATCAGAGATGCCATCAGATTCTCAAAAGCTTAATCACCCCTCCCCCCACCAAAGATTAACCACCAGACTAGAGGAAAAAAAGGCATAGGAATAGTGGATGATAGAGTCAGTCTGTTACGGAACCAGGTTCATCTTACCCAACACAGCAAGACAAAAACTCTGGGATGCTGAGGTTTGAAGCAGAGAGGGGTTATTCACAAGGCAGCCAGGCGAGGAGCCGGAAGAACAAGTCTCAAATCCGGCTCCCCTAAGGCAAGGGGCCGGGGCATTTATGGGGTGAAGACTAAAGAAGCAGGGTGATCTGAGGCCTAGGGAGCGTGGGGAAAGCTGATTGGGAAAAGGTGTGATGATGGTCGTTCTGCGCAGGCGTAACTAAGCTACCTGCCTCTGCATGTTCAAAAGGTCACCACGTGGACACGTGCACCCGCCCAGTTGAAGGGTCAGTGGTCCTGTCTAGTCATAACCAGCTCAGCTTGAAATAGACACAGCTGACTCCAAACTCCTAAAAGACAACTTGGGCAAATATCTTATTGTTTAGGCTACATGCCACTTCAAGGACATGCAAGTCTTAAAATGACCTTGATGAGTGAAGATGGGTGAAATGGATTTAACCCAGGGTTTCGAGGCTAAAGGATTAGAAAGTGACAGTCAAGTGTCTTTCCTTCTTAATCGTAAATCCACTAAGGGCAGCAGCTTTGCTCTATGGAGCCTCAGTACGAAATTATACATAATTCATGACAAAACAGATCTGCTTTCTCCTCCTCTCCTCCCGTCTCTGCCTCGACACTGTGCTGTCAAGGTCAGGAGACAAGACTGAAAGTTCAGCTCAGTGCAAACTGTAAAAGATAACCAAGTTATTTGTCTTACATGAGTCCATCTTAGCGCTGAGAGAGACCTAGTCTTCTTATTTTGTTAGAAAAATTCAGGGGACTCTGTGATATATTTTTAAAGTTTTTCATTAATATGAATGTAAGTATTTTGTCATTGCAATCCATTAAATACTTAAAGATATTTTTTCTGCTGCTGTCCTAGTGGACTAGGTGTTGCTTAGCTACTTGAACTTCAGCAACATCTTGGTTCAGAGGTCAAGACGTTTCTGTGAAACTTTAAAATAATATTAAGAAGAAACCTGGATTGAATAACATGTCAAACAATTGAATCATTTAGCTAGATTTAGTGTTTAGAGCCCTACATTTTGAAAAGGTAAGGTAAAACATTTTTGGTTAGAAGCTCACAAAATGCTGGGGGGTTTTTCCATTTATGATGAGTGAGACTGAGGCTATTATGATGGTTGTTCTTATGGGATTTGAGAATGGATGAGTCCTTCCTAAGCAAGCCTGCTGCCCCAAGGAAATCACCCATACAGGAGCACGTGATGTTTGATTGGTCTACTGGGACCAATTATCGATATTAGTCAGGGTAAGCTCAGCTGCTGTAACAAAAGACCCAATAAGAATGTGACTTGAGGTACAAAAAAATCTACCACTTTCCTATAGAGCAATTTGAGGTACATGTTCTGGGTCATAGGTAGCTGTGCTCCAGGCATTCAGAAACCCAGGTGGAGCACCCAACTTCCACGATTACTCTGGTCACAGCATTCCAGCCAGCTGGAAAGAAGGGAAGCCAGGCAGAGGTGCTAAACATCACTTCCGCTAACACTTCCTGGCAAGAACATCACCACAGAACCACACAGCTCCAGGAGGCTAGGGAATGTGTTCTAATCATTCGCCCAAGATGAAGGGAAGGAGAACTTGGGGGACCTGCTGGCCGTCTCCATCCCACCAACTGTCACGGTGTGGTTGTCAACTCATTGGTCTCTAGTCTCTGTTCTGTAACTGGGGTTTTAATTTCATCATGTGTTTATGATATTATTCAGTTTAACGAATCCCCACATTTATATCATGTTGACTTGGCTCTGTGACTAAAAGAGTTTATTTATTTTTTATTTATTATTTTTTTTTGCGGTACGCAGGCCTCTCACTGTTGTGGCCTCTCCCGTTGCGGAGCACAGGCTCCGGACGCACAGGCTCAGCGGCCATGGCTCATGGGCCCAGCCGCTCCACGGCATGGGGGATCTTCCCGGACAGGGGCACAAACCCGTGTCCCCTGCATCGGCAGGCGGACTCCCAACCACTGCGCCACCAGGGAAGCCCTAAAAGAGTTTTAACATGGTTCTCCCAACGGGACTGACTTAAACAACACGTCCTAACATTTCAAAGTGAAAATGAAAAATTCCAACCTGAAATTTCTTAAAAATGGAGACGTGAGCTTCCCAAGATAAAACAACTGATCATTTTTTTAAGCAGTGTGCAATTTCTACATTCCTCCTTTTTGCTCAGCATTCCAGTGCAGGATAAGATGTCAAATGCGAGCCTCTGATACGAGGCTCTAATTCAGCAACACCACTCATAAAAATTATAGTTATTTGACTAAAAAGACCCCCCAGACAACTACAGGAAGAAAACCTCCAGTTGAACTAATATGAAACCCATCTGCTAACTGGCGGTGGGGGTGGGAATAATGTTTCTAAATTATAAAAAAGACCTCCTAAATCACTATTTTTGTTTTCAGAGTTTGTATATTATTTTTAATAATAAAAATGTAAAATAAAAGATGTTTAATCTATTTTGCTATTATTTTGTTACTAATAAAATAAAATGGATTTAACTCTTCTAATTATTGTGAGGAGGGGTTGAGGGAGGTTCTGTTGTAAAGCAAAAAAATTACAATTCAAGTTTTGATGACTTTACATAGCAGTGAATTAATCTGTGAGATTAATGTTTGCTACTTACTTCAGTCCAAATGTACCTTATAAGTCCTGGTTAATATTTCTTTGATCCTCAAAAATTTGTAAATATATAGCGTTAAATTTAATTTGACTTTAACTTCATAGAAGAAAAAGAAACTGATATAAAACTGAAGGTTTTGAGGACTTCCCTGCTGGCACAGTGGTTAAGAATCCGCCTGCCAATGCAGGGGACACGGGTTCGAGCCCTGATCCGGGAAGATGCCACATGCTGCGGAGCAACTAAGCCCGTGCGCCACAACTACTGAGCCTGTGCTCTAGAGCCCACAAACCACAACTACTGAAGCCTGCGCACCTAGAGCCCGTGCTCCGCAACAAGAGAAGCCACCTCAATGAGAAGCCCGCGCACCGCAACAAGGAGTAGCCCCCGCTCACCACAACTAGAGAAAGCCGGCACGCAGCAATAAAGACCCAACACAGCCAAAAATAAATAAACTAAAAAAACATAATAAAAAAATAAAAATAAAACTGAAGGTTTTAGTAAACTTTAGGTAACTGTTACTTTCCAAGAAGAAATATTAATTCCTAAGACTCTCTAGAGTTTAAAAACATATGAAGCACCTTAAAAGCTTGGAGGTCATTATGATTTGTTTGCTTCTTCATTTCATATGTGCTCATTCTCTGAGCTTGGCTGGATTGCACATTTTGCCCCCATTTTCCTTTTACTGCTTTACTCTTGAAGGGTGGGCACTAACCGTCCTCTTCTCCTTCCCTTTCTGAATAATTCAGCTAAAGCTTTCTGGTGGAGCAAAGGAGGGGAGACAACTGTGTGTCCGGTGGGAGGTGACACAGTAGCCCAGAGTTGGGGGCAGTCACAGCCCAAAGGGGGTGAGGAGGGTGTCTTTATGGGGAGACCATCCAAGATGAGGAGTCAGGGTCCAAGCAGAGTGGAGCAGGGGTCCCCACAGGGAGCAACCCAGTGGGGGGAGTCAGAACCTGATCGGGGGGGTTCACAAAGACAGGCAGATACACTAGTGTTATCGGAGCCCACGTGGGGGTGGGGGCTGACACCTAGTGCTGGTGGCAAGGGTGTCAAAGCTCACACAAGGGGAGGAGGTCATCCCCAAGGGGAATGACTTGGGATGGAGGTGCAGCACCCAAGCAGGGTCAGAAGGACATCCATGGGGGCGGGGGGTGGGGTGAGCTGGTAAGAGCTGTCAGAGCCTGATCAGGTGAGGGGGCCATTCCCTCAGAGTCTGGGGGTGGGCTCAGAACAGGGATTCAGAGCCTGAGAAGGGAGGATAGGGTACCTGTGTGGGGAAGGGGATGGCGGCAGAGATGAGAGACTGGTAACATACAGTCAGACTGATCAAATGTAAACAGACAAGGGCTAATGAAGCCAATTTCCCACCATCAGGGAAGAGAGTTACCAACACATACAGAAAAGGAAAAAAACTAGAATTCAATCCTGTGGTGCTCAGGTGGAAATGGGATGTTGGGATGTCTCAGTGTGAACTCATGGTTTCCAATATGTATAGATGGATACAGAAATAAATATAGATGTAAAGGGTGTGTGTGTGTGTGTGTGTGTGTGTGTACATGCATGTATTCCTTACCTCTGTCCCTAGCTCTGTTCATTGGGGGAGCCTAGGGGTAGTGCCAGCCCAATAGCAATGAGCATATCTTGGCATCAAAACACTATTTCCCTCTGAAGGAACCCGGACTCTTTGGATTAATGGCTGATTCCAGGGCTGGAGAAAGTACAAGAGAGAAAGTACAAGATGAGCCTGGAAAAATCTCCTTATGCTCCCAAAGCCAAGAAGTACAGAAGGAATGATGGGGATGTGTCAAAAGGACACAGAAGCCACCATGAATGGACTCACAGTGGACAAACAGGAGACAGTTTGAGCATTGAAATAAATGACAGCGATAGATTATAAACCCAGTGAAAACAATAGAAAATCCTGAGTCTGTACACATAAATAAATGAATAAATTGAAAGTTTGATGTGTAACACGATATTTACATCTTATCACCAAGTCCTTATTTATTACAAAGAGGGTTAGGATTATAGTGATTGCAAAGTGGGGGCCCCTGGGAGACACAACCTGGATCAAGGGATCAAAGTGAACATCGTCAATTCTGTATTTGGAACATCACAGTGGCAGCTACTCTTCCATGGTTTGTGGGCGGGAGTTATTTATATTATACTTCCAATTTTTCTGTACGTTTATTTCAAAACTATACGATGATAACTGTAGCCAGGCAAAATCTCCAGCTTAGTAACAGGGACAGCCCGGCAGATAACAGGAATTGCCGCGCTCATCCACATGGTTGAAATGTTTCCAGCAATGAGCGTAAGCCTGCTCTGGAATCGTAAAAGATAATCCTGTGACATTTCGATAAAGTATTTCACTCCCAGAAAGAGATCAGTTCATGCTTTTCTCTGCAAACTCTGGTACTTAACCTGGAAACCACTCTTAGTCCATGTGCAGCCTTTCAAGGCCCTTTTCAGAGATCATAATTACCTTTCTTAGAGAATATCAGAATGTTCTTAGAGAATTATCAACAACACATATTGGAACCATGAACTGCTTTGGCTTGCCTGGATGGTTCTTCCTTTTGTCAATATTTTCACTTGCTTTCTAATATTTTTAAAATTGTATTTTACTATAACTACATGATTACATGAATTTCCACTAAGCAAAACATAGTCAACCATTTCATGAAAATCAGAAGATAGCTCTGATCTCTAACAGGGAAGGGACTTCCCTGGCAGTCCAGTGGCTAAGACTCTGCGCTCTCAATTCAGGGGGCCCAGGTTCGATCCCTGGTCGGGGAACTACATCCCACATGCCACAACTAAGAGTTTGAATGCTGCAACTAAAGATCCCACACACGGCAGCAAAAGTCCTGAGTACTCCAACATCGAAAACCGAAGTCCACATTTTAGTAATGATCCTTGTTTTGGGTTTTTTTTCCCACAAATTTATTTATTTATTTATTTTTGGCTGCATTGGGTCCTCATTGATGCACGCGGGCTTTCTCTAGCTGTGGCGAGTGGGGGCTACTCTTCGTTGAGGTGTGCGGGCTTCTCATTGTGGTGGCTTCTCTTGTTGCAGAGCACGGGCTCTAGGCACATGGGCTTCAGTAGTTGTGGCGCACAGGCTTAGTTGCTCTGCGGCATGTGGGATCTTCCCGGACCAGGGCTCGAACACGTTGTCCCCTGCATTGGCAGGTGGATTCTTAACCACTGCACCACCAGGGAAGTCCCCAGTAATGATCCTTTTTTTTTTTTTTTTTTTTTTTGCGGTACGCGGGCCTCTCACTGTTGTGGCCTCCCCCGTTGCGGAGCACAGGCTCCGGACGCACAGGCTCCGGACGCACAGGCTCAGCGGCCATGGCCCACGGGCCCAGCCGCTCCGCGGCATATGGGATCCTCCCAGACCGGGGCACGAACCCGTATCCCCTGCATCAGCAGGCGGACTCTCAACCACTTGCGCCACCAGGGAGGCCCCCCAGTAATGATCTTTTAAGAGAAAGACACATCTGGTGGCAAAACATCTTATAAAATGACAAGTCACATGCAGGGACCCAGAGCATCGTGGTGAAATAATTATGGCTAGTACTGATTATAAATCTTGGGAGAGTATTCATGAGTTCTGAGTATGGAGACCCAACCCGGATGCCCCCTGGACTTTTTAAAGGGACCTGTGGTCAGACAGCTTTAGGAAATTCCTGTCCAGGACCAAGACTGCTCTCCCGCACTCCTGGCATGACTTTGCCCCCCATCTTGTGTGGCCCCTGCCCACTGCTCCGGGAGCTGCATCTTGTGTGGCCCCTGCCCACTGCTCCGGGAGCTGCAAGTCTGGGGAAGGACCTCAGTTTCACAGTGACATCAGTTTATGAAACTCTAGCTGAGACCACTGCCAAGAAGTGCTTGCTCACCCTCCTTCAACAGCAGGGGGAATCTCCCTCCCCTTTGCAGGAGGACGCTGAAGAAAGGATTCATATACGAACCCCAATCCTTCTCATCAACCCCGGCCCACACCTCCCAGCAACTGAACTTGAAAAAAAAAAAAAAAAAAACCTGGTTAAAACCACTTCCTATATTTGAGACTAGAGAAGAGAGTGGTAGGCACGATTTCCTGACTGAACAAACCAGGCTAATACTTATATAGAGCAAGTGCTGACTGTCCTAGAGACGGATGGACCAGCGAGGATGACGATCTGGGCGGATTGATCCTTCCCCAGCCTCCCAGCGTGATGCCAGCAAGAGGCTGAAAGGAAACCCAGCACTCTGCAGAGAAGTACCTTTTCTTCCTGGCCCCCACATCGGCAGCTGATCCCAGGGGCCCGGAGGATGGAGCCAGGCTTGCTGATGTGGGGATTCTTCGTATTCATCGTTGTACCTGGCTGCGTGACAGGTAAGGGGTCACTGGTCTCCTCGGAGTCCTGGGAAGGCTAAGGATGTCGACTCCTCCCAGCCACAGAATCCGAGAGGCACCTAAGTAGAAAGTACGGGGAAGGGGGTTGAATCCTGGGTTCTACCCCTATGTCCACAGCCCACCGGGGGCCCGTTTTATGCCTCAATTATCCCCGACCTATAAAGAGAACTTGGAACGGTGGACTCTCTGTTGCTCAAAGTCTTTGACGTCTGATTCTGGGAAGAATAGGGTGATGTGATATTTGAATGTTATCAGATACTAATGAGCAGAGTCCTCAAGAACTTGGATTTTCCACTGAATTCAGTTTTCCACTGCACCCACCAAGCTGTAAGATAATACTAAAAATCTACTAGGAGTCTAAGACCAGGTGAATGTCTGGCAGATATCACTAACTCATATATGAAACATTGGGATCATTTAAGATCTCAGAAAAGTTAAGCCTCAGGGATGTATACTTTGTTTTTTACTGCCTCGGGAAATAATACCTAGGAAGTTTCTTATATGTGTAACTTTATAGAAGTTTAAAAAAAATAAGCATATCACTTTCAGAACATTAATTCTTCTTATGTTCTTATGTGTATATATGCATGTATGTATGTATGTGGAGATATATATATATATAGATAGATAGATAGATAGATAGATAGATGAAAGTTTTGAATTCCTTTCATCCTTTCAAAAGGGTTTGTCAGGGTTTTTTTTAAGCAATAAGAAACCACCAACTTCTACCTCAAACCTCCTTCCTAATTGAGTGTGAACTTTCCAATAACGTCTTCCCTTGCTTATGCAGGAAAACAGGTAAGATATCAGAGTCTATGATTTTATATCCTTCGTTTCTAGATATATAATGTTGCTAACTGGCCACAGAAAGATATGTTAAGAAGTGAAACAGGATGATGCATAAGGAGTCTTTCTTGCTTGTTTAGGGGAAATGACCAAGTCACTGGGCTATGAACTGACCCAGGTGTAGGATCTTCTTTACTTTAAAGTGAAAAGTGGGCGTGATTTTAGGAAGGCTTATAATGAGATTTCTACCTCTACAGGGTCTTTGCAAAGTGGAAGGTCAAGCTAAGCCAGAACAGAAAAGTCTTTACAGTTAATCATGCCCCATCTCTGGGAAACACATTTCAAGTAAACGCGTGTTATTGCCAGCCGATGATGACTTATCTGAAGATGTGAATGGTCTTGTAGCAGTGAGGACTCCTTCATACACTCACATCTTCAAAAATCTATCTAATACGTATTGTTCCCCTTTTCAACACTGTAGGAAATACTAAAACGAACAAGACATAGCCTCACTCCTTAAGAGAGATATAACCTAGTAAGCGGAATAAAGGCATAGATATAATAACAGCAGTATGGGTGGAATGGGATAAGATCTAGGGGAGCAGGGGTGTATCAGGGAAAGCTTCGTGAAAGCAGCAGCAAAAAGTGCCCTGAGGGGGAAGTGAATTTCCCTGAGTGGAGATTCCAGATAGAGAGGCCCACAGGAGCAAAGACACAGCAGAGCATCAGGGAACAGCCCCCAGCCTTGGACGGGGATGTGGGGTTGCTGGGGACTAAGACTGGAAAGGTAGGATGGCATCAAATGAATGACCCAAGGCCTTTGTAGCAAGTTTAAAAAATTAAACTTCATTTGGGAGTCAATAAAAGACTACTAGAAAGTTAAAATGACCATTTATAGAGTACCTTCTATGTGCCAGACGTATAAGTCTTCTTTTACTCTTCATAGCCCCTTTGCAAGGTGGATGTCACCAACCCATGAGATGAAGAAGACCTCAAAACTCAGAGGTCAGGGCTTCCCTGGTGGCGCAGTGGCTGAGAGTCCGCCTGCCGATGCAGGGGACGCAGGTTCGTGCCCCGGTCTGGGAAGATCACACATGCCGCGAAGCGGCTGGGCCCGTGAGCCATGGCTGCTGAGCCTGCGCTTCCAGAGCCTGTGCTCTGCAACGGGAGAGGCCACAACAGTGAGAGGGCTGCGTACCGGAAAAAAAAAAACAAAACTCAGAGGTCACATAGGCAGTGACAGAGCCAGGATTCAAACCCAGTTTTCTCAGCCATGTGCTCTTCCTGTTCCCTGCAGACAGGGTCCGAGCTCTACAGAGATGATTCCGTAAAGAGAGTAGGTGCACAGACAGGGCGTGAAATGGTCCCATCCAGAGGCAAGTGAGGACTTGGTAGCTAAAGAGAATGATACGGGCTGAGTTTCTGGGATCCACATATGGCTTAGGAACCACTCCAGGGTAAGAAATAATCTCATCTCAGACTTTTTCCTCCCAGGGGAACCCAGTCTTCAAATAAACAAGTCTTTTTATTCCTCAGAAGGAAGAGGTTGCTAACGAAATCAATCAGACTGTCAACAGATGCAATTTCTAGCTGATTCATAAGGCAGATTTTCAGTCTGAAAATTTCCAAAGCCACCATTTAAAATTGTGATGGGTGACAGGGGATGTATTAGTCAACGTGAGTGTTTTGAGTCTCTGTATTACTGGGTCCTGGGATGTGGTTGAAAAGAGAATTCTCCTGATGTTGCCAACAGACACGTTATTGAAGGTGCCTTTCTCAGCATTGTGGAAATTCTGAGAATTTATCTATGCCTTGATCATCTTTCTTTCATTCTAGGAATTCTGTGATCAAATCTTCATGCCCTAGACTCAAAAAAAAAAAAAAACAACACAATGCGGAAACCCATTAAGATGATATTTTTGTCTAATTATCCCTTCTTGTAAAGATGACTGCCCACACTGGAATTTCCATCTTCACATTTATCATTAAAACACAAAATGTTTAACTCTTCATATTTAATCATTCAATTTCTCTAGATCCCAAGGTGTTATTGCCACTGTTTCCTTGCTCATCTTTAAGATGTACTTTGGAAAAGATATATATATATATGGGGCTTTGGTAAACTTAGGAAGTACCTCAAGAAACAGTTGCTACTTTCTTTAAAAACAGCATGTCTTAAATAGGCAGTGCTGTTTATCACCCATACATCTGCTCCTTTTGAGATCTGAGAGAATTAAGGCACCAAAAAGAGTTGACTTCACTGATGGACAGTCAGCTAGAGATGCTATAGAGGACGGCTCATGAGCTCTACAGCTCCTGCCCTCAACTTCACTCATCCAAAGAGAAGACTTCTTAGCTTCTTTGGCTAAAGCCCTGAGTAGTCTGGAGGCTTCTGTGTTGTTTCTTGTTGAAGTCATTCCCATCATAGCGACAGTCACCCTTAAGTCAGGCTGGCCCTCAACGTGGTAGTCATTCAAGTTCACTTCCCGCTCCCTTCATTTCCAATAATCAGTAGAAACCGTAAAAATAAACAGAGTTCCTTTGGGAAGGCGAGCCATGTCACCTGATGTCAGTGGATAGAAGAGTCAGGGATACTGAACTTTGCAGGGAACAGAAAGTGGTCCAAGGCACCTCCAAACGACCATCGTTGGAGAAGGTGAAGGGCATGATTTTTGGCAAATTTCTATACCTCCCTGGGCCTCAGTTTCTCTGCAAAATGAAAAGGTTGATGGAGCTGATCCTGAGACTGACTTCTAGCTCTATCGCTCTACGTCAAGAATTCTGAACAGGAAATAAAATAAGCTCTGTCGAAAGGCCTTTTCAAGCTGGCGTACTTTTGGATGAAAAAGTTTCCAAACCGAAGACGTACACAGCAGGGTCTGGGTTAAGAGACCTTTGCGGGCCCAAGTGCCGAGGCTGACGTATCATTGTAGGTTATTTCCAACTCCTGAAAGGTACTGCGCAGCACTCAGGCGAGGTTGTAAACGTCAAGGCAAAAATACTTATTACTGCTGGGTGAGGCTTCTGCTATTTGCTTTTTGGGCATTTTTGCCCTCAAATGGTTTCCTTGCTTCTCACAGGGGAGGTCTTACATGAGTGGGAACCTCCTTCTCTTCTCTTTATCCGAGGCCATTCCCTATGAGAAAAGGAAAGAGGACCTTAATTCAATGGATTGTTTCAAAAAGCTATAAGCCCTGCATCCTTGAAAGTGGTCAAGGCTTTCCAGCCATGTCAGGGGAGCCACAGAGGGGCACATATGCTGGCTGGGAAGATGGATGGGGTGGAATTCCAGTTGTTCTCTGCTGCCCTCCAATCTCTATGTTTTAACTTCCCCTCCTAGAAAGTGAAATTAGGGATATGTGTCTTTCATACTTTTCAAATGTAAGAGCACCCAGATGGCAAACCAGTAGATTCTTGGCTTTAGGAGAGGATCTTGGCTTTTGTTCACCATCTGCTCCCCTGCCCCAGACTTTAGGTGGCAGTGAGAATCAGAAAAGGAAGGAGACTTGAGTGGAAAGGTGACAGAGGTTGGGTGGGGGATGCCGCTGAAAAGGTAAAACTTTGGGAACTTCCCTGGTGGTCCAGTGGTTAAGACTCTGCACTTCCAATGCAGGGGCCGCAGCTTCGATCCCTGGTCAGGGAACTAAGATCCCACATGCTGCGTGGCAATGCCAAAAAAAAAGGTAAAACTTTGAACTGTGGGTTTATTCGTGTCTGGTGAATGTCCAACAGCCAAACAGAGTAAAGAGTTCCTCTATCCTTTTCCTCTCCATTAACTCCTGGGCTCCCTTTCTCTGCAAATGTTTAAGCAGAGCCTAAATGAAAATTTGTCAAAAGTGGTGTAGAGATTTCTCAAGCCGGGCAGGAGGCTGAAGGAATGGCCTCTGATCCCTTTGGACTTAGAACCTAGGATTCCTTCTCTCCAGGCTAACAATGTGTGTCACCTTGGTACCAGTCATGGCCCACCCGGGGGCCCTCTGAAGCCACTAGGGGTCTCTAAACTTCCAGACACTCTCCTCTCTTGTTCTTCATCCAGGCAGGTATCAGGGGAAGAGAGATTGGAGACCCTTAATGAGCTCCCTCATCCCCTCTTTGGCCACCCTTTCTAGTAATTTCTTCAGGAAGTTCTGCTTAGGTGGAGTCAGCCGCTGCCCCAAGTATTATCAAGGGGGCAAAAAAATGGTCCATAGAACCTCACCACATAAAGACAGACCTCATTTATCACTCCTATACATACATCCTGAATCTCCCAACAGGAAGAACAAAGTGATAGCAAGACTCCAGCTGGCTTAATCTTTCTTGAGTGGTGAGTCCTTGAGCAAATTTGATGAGTGCTGTTAACTGTCTCCTTAGAGAACTGTACATATGCACAAAATTTTGAGGATAATATTTGGGGTTGTAGCCTTCCTATCAACCAGGGTCTCCAGGAAGGACCTCCAATGAGGTTCTTTAATATCTGAACAGCTATAGTTGTGAGCACAGAGGATGAGACACAGGAAGTTATGCTCCCTGTTAAGGGAGCTATAGTTGGCTTGGCAAAAGCAACCTAAAAGGCCTGGGTGCCTAGACAAGATAGTAAGAAAAAGGTACCAAGGACACAAGGCAAGCAAGAAAAGTGGAGAGCCAGGACTAGAGTCCAGGCTTCCAGATTCCAGTCCAATATTCCCCTTAGGTCTTCACGTCGACTCTCAGTGACATCCATCCATCCGTCTTTCCATCCATTGATCCATCCATCTTTCCATCCATCCATCCATGCGTTAGGATTACCAAGATGGAAAAGGTCTTTGCTCTCAAACTGCTTCTGGCCTAAGACTGGAGATAAAACATCTGCTGAGCAACCCCCACCTTGAAGACTTGCCAATGGAGGCAGCCAGTGAGTCAACCGCCATCACTGAATCCCTCCCCGTCTCAGGCTTTCAAATAAGTCACCCATTTAGGGGAAAACAATAATAGAATCATCTCTAGGTATTTTAGGTATTTTCCACTCTAAGATTACTCAGGAAGTTTTTGGCTGTTTGACTTGTTTGGAGGTTACTCTGGGATTTGCTTCCATCAGGGAGAAAACACAAGTCCAGCTGGGAAATGTATTTAGAGCAGTGGTTTCTAGCACGAACTGCACATTAAGTGTGCGTCTGGGAAACTTTAACAAATGATGCCCAAGCCTCACCCAAGACCAATTAAGACCAATTAGGTCAGACTCTCTGGGGATGAGAATTGGACATAAGGGTAACATTATGTTTAAGCTCCTCAAATGATTCAAGATGTGGTTAGGATTGAAATCCACAGAATGATTCCGTGGTTGGTCCAATTCCATTGTTTTATTTCTATTCACTAAGAATAGGTGCCCTAGCACAGTATTTCCCAAAGTTTAACCTATTACAGATCACCTAGGGGCTTGTTGTGAGGCAGATTCTGACTCAGGATGTCAGGGATGGGGGCTGAGATTCTGGTTTCAGGCTCCCTGTGAGGCCCATGTTGCTAATGCCCGAACCCCATTTTGAGTAGCAAGGCTGTCACAGGAGAGAAGAAATATGTGTTGTGTCCACTCCACACAGAACTTGCAAGTAAAATGGGAAAACCAGTCTGGGAAAGACACAAGATCAAATATTACAAAGTGGTATGTAGCAAAGTTGACACATGCCACAGCGACCAAAGCAGGGTAAGGTGCTTTGCGGAGCGTTCAGAAAGGCTTCTTGGAGAAGGTGGCTCTAAGCTTGTGCTTGTGAATCTCAGAAGAGGCTGGAGGGTGGTGTTTCCTAATGATGTTGCTACAGTTGTATACGTGGGTCATGCTCCTTGAGTAACAACTGAAAATTGAGGTGTTAATGAGATCAACGAAACAAATGACCCATATTTCAAATATTGGGTTGGCCAAAAAGTTTGTTGGGGTTTTCCGTAAGATGGTAAGGAAAAACCCAAACGAACTTTTTCATATTTCATGTTGGCTGTGTGCTGAGCAAGATGAGGCTCAAATGGCTAGTGATGATCTGATAAAAACTAGTACTTTTGCTCTGACAAGAAGCACCTGTGTTCTCCTCCTCTCATTTTGATCCTCTAGTGTCTACACACCTTGTTGGGGTCTGGTAGACTTCATTCCCACAATGGGTCACTGAATCAGCATCACCAGGACCACATGACACCTCTGGGTAACAGTCAAGAAGTCCAGGGTCTTATTCCCCTACATCCAAATTATGCCCCGACCTAGCCCTGGCCAAGGGCACACCACAAGGCCAGAGCTCTAGGACCTCCATCCTGACCGCCCACGTGACACTTTGCCCCCACCCACCCTGGCCACGCAGCTTTCCATCAGCCATGGTGCCTGCACTCTGAACCCAGTGTCAGGTACCCAGGAGGATTTCAAGCAGCAGAAACACTAAGGCACCAAAGTGTGGATGCCATGGGTGGGGGATGACCAGAAGCTCACAAGGGACCAAGTAAGCTGAATAGCCTGGGTCAGACTAGTCAGACCTGCTTCCTGGGCTGCTTTCCCCCCTTTTCCAATCATTCTGGATGCAGTGAAAGGCCAGGCTGGCTTCAGGAGGCTAGGAACAGTTAAATACTTTTTTTCCCAAAAGAAGAAGAAAGAGAAGCAGGTTTCTAAAGAATAAAAAGTAAGTGCTAAGGAGGCGATTGGTTCCTTTAAAAGAAAGAGCGTGGAAAGCCCGCTGGTCTTCAGGAGGCCCTCTTGAGAGAGAAAGCTGAGTGGTGGGCGAAGCTGTGAACTGGAGAACAGACGGCTAGCTGGGGTAGGCCTGGCATAAACCCTGATCCCAGTACCCACTTTTTCCTTTGAGGCTTATTTGTCTTCAGCCTTGTTGCAGGAAACTTTTTTTTTTTTTTGGCTATGCCGCGTGGCTTGTGGAATCTTCGTTCCCCGACCAGGGACTGAGCCCAGGGCCACGGCAGTGAAAGCACTGAGTCCTAACCACTGGACCACCAGGGAACTCCCCAAGAAACATTTTAAACACGAATGATAATAACAAGAGCTAATATTCACAGCCTACATGCTCTCTTACAGGCATTATGTGAAAACGTAGTGTTCCTTCGAATAATCCTCAAAATCAGGTCGGCCTTGTTCTCACCCCCATTTGGCACCTGGCAAACTGAGGCTCACAGGAGTAAGTTAGTCCATGGAACACAACCGGGATGGGGAGCGAGGATGTGAACCAGGCTGGAGTGATGCAGAGCCCACATTCTTGATGATTCTCCTGAACCGACGTTAGTAAACAAGTTTGCTTTCACTTTTTTAAAAGTGGAAGAGAGTCCGCTCTGAGGAGGCCCCGCTGCTGCTGTGGTTGTGCGTAAATGAACGAGCCTGTTCCTACAGACTCCGACCCTAGATGCCCAGCAGCGATCCCTCCATCTCCCCTAGGAGCTGACCTCTTCAGGCACACAGAGCCCCTGCAGACTTAAATTCTCTGAATCCCGCTCTCCCCCTCCTTCTACGTCCCAAACAGCAGCTCGAGGTGTCTTTCCTGCATTTGACGGGGCTTGAAAGAAAGCACTCGAGTCGAGCCACGTCTGCCCCAGACGCCCACGAAACAGAGGAAATTCTGAGCACCTCCGGGCATGAGTCAACCCCACCACGTTCAGGAATCTCTGCCCACAGAATCACCCACTCTTTTCTGTTTGGGCCCAAAATAGATACCTCCTTCAGAAGTTTTGCTGCTTTTTGTATCCTCAGCAATAAGAAAACAAAGGCGAGGATAGGTGTGCCTCTGAGGCATGATGGTGGGAGTCTTCTCTGCTGTGAAGTTTTTCAGAGTGAAAACACTGCTGCCAAGGTAGACAGACAGGATGGGTGTGACAGGTGGAGGAGGGACGCAGGAGTGTGGATGGCGACAGTCTTGCCTGTGGCATCACCTTCAGGCACTGCTTCATTCCTTTGTTGATTCATTCATTCGGCAAATGTTTATTGAGCAACTACTATGTGTCAGAGACAGGGTTAGGAGATGAATGTAACCCAGTCCTTGGCCTCCAGGAACACATCATCCAGCAGGAGAGAAATATGTCGCACAGATAATGCCAACACAAGCTGAGATTTAAAATGCAAATACAAAGAAAGAGTGGATGGAACACACAGACAAATGTTTGTTCTTATATGAGTCCCCGTACCTCTTTTTTTTTTTTTTTTTCCAGCTGTGTTGGGTCTTCGTTTCTGTGCGAGGGCTTCCTCTAGTTGCGGCGAGCGGGGGCCACTCTTCATCGCGGGGGCCACTCTTCATTGCGGTGCGTGGGCCTCTCACTGTCGTGGCCTTCTCTTATTGCAGAGCACAGGCTCCAGACGCGCAGGCTCAGTAGCTGTGGTGCACGGGCTTAGTTGCTCCGTGGCATGTGGGATCTTCCCAGACCAGGGCTCAAACTCGTGTCCCCTGCATTGGCAGGCGGATTCTCAACCACTGCGCCACCAGGGAAGCCCTCCCCGTACCTCTTGAATCAAGAACTGCCTCACATTTACACTAACATTTGGGACAGAAAGGAGGGCTGAGAGCATTACTTGGTCATTATCAACTACTGAAGTTATTAAAATCAAACACCGCAGATTTTGAATTTATAACAACATAGAGAATGTGCAGAAGCTTTCTTTTGCTCAAGAAAGTCCCTGACTGAGAAAGTCCCTGACCGAGAAAGTCAGAACATTTCAGGTGGGAGTAGTTACATTCCTTGAAGAAGAAACTGACGGCTCCCACAGCCCCCAGGTATTATAGAAGTACCATTTATACACAGTGCTGACCGATGGCACGTCCTCAGCAGAGTGTGAACCACTGCCCAATTCTAAACGCCCAGGAAGGACCTTCCTTTCCAAGGAAGGGATGAAGGGAACCTAGTCAGTCCGGTTACCTTATATACTTAAAAGCAAAGCAACAGTGTTTCTTTAAAACATATATATATATATGGTATGTGTTTATATGTATACATGTTTGTGTATGTACACACATACATATATATACTATGTATATATACATATGTGTATATATGTACATATATGTGTGTTTATATATACACACACGTGTATATAATATATGTATATATATGTGCGTGTGTGTATAACTACATATACATAGTTTCATGAAATGAGGTCCTTGGAGCAAATTGGCCCATCTCCTCAGAGAAAGATCATGATACCAAATAAAGGGCAGAGGAGTCATTTCTAAGAGTTTTGCTTGAAATCCCCGAAGGCGAAGTTGACGTCAGCTTCTTCCTGCCTCGGGGCTCTGTGAGTTTCCCGGGAGTTTCGGGGGAGGCTGCGCATCTGGCATCTTTCCTGGTTGCGGCCGGGGCTGTCACGGCGTCCCCGACTGATGAAACCCGCCAGAGCCTGCACACCCAGCTGAGTGTGGTATCCGTTTCCGGTCCCTGTGGTAGCGACACCTCTGTTCAGAGCCTGATTTAGAATAAAAGGATCTTTGTGAAGAGAAAACTCCTTATTTTAAGTGG
Source organism: Mesoplodon densirostris (assembly GCF_025265405.1). Lineage (NCBI taxonomy): Eukaryota > Metazoa > Chordata > Mammalia > Artiodactyla > Ziphiidae > Mesoplodon > Mesoplodon densirostris. The sequence goes on along the minus strand of NC_082664.1, from coordinate 159,444,143 downwards.
AAAGCAAAACAAACAACTACAAAAAAAATTACAAACCCCAAAACCTTTTCAAAATAAAAGGGCAGTTTCCGCTGACACCCTGCTGACACCCAGGAGAGCACGGGGACCGCAAAGGGTGAGCATTTTGGCTCTGATGTGCAAACGGGTCATTGTTTATCTCACTTTTGGCTTTCAACGCCTTTCACCGGCCATCAAGTTTCACTTTCTCTCTTCCCAGGGCTTCGTTAATCTCACTCCTCTAGCCTGAGTTTGCAGTGGGCTTGTGCAGAGGGTCTGCTCGCAGAGCTGTCAGGACACCTCAGCCTCCCACCCTCCTCCTCCTCCTGGGAGAGTAAGTGTGTGCGCTGCACCTGTTACCTCACAGAAGACTCACAACGACCCTGTGAGTCAGGTACCACCATGATCATTCCCATTTTACAGATGAGGAGACTGAAGTCGTGAAACAGTCATTCCCACGCCCAAGAAAGTGATGGAGGCGGGCCACCGGCTCCATCCCTGTACAAAGGAAGCACACAGTCGACAGGTCTCATTAACTCCCCTGGGCTTCTTAGGTAAGCCTTCCAGGTCTCATTTTAAGTCACTCTTTGATCCATCTCCAGATTAATTCTTCTGAAAACAACTTTCGTGATGCCTTTCCCCTGATCAAAGAGCTCAAATCGTTCCCCGCTGCCTGTGGGGCACACTTCCTCTGCCTGGCAATCCCATATTCTTTCTGACCTGGACCATCTGCATGTCTTCTGCACATCAGGCCCCCAGCTCCAGGCACCCCAGCCCGCAGGTCTCCTATTCTGCAACCGTAGCTTCCTCACCTATGATTTCAAAGCCTAGGGGCATCCTCCCCTCTTATAATCTTCCGCGTCTCATCGGCCTATTTGGAATTCTTCCCAACTGGAAAGTATCTTGGGAGAGCAGAAAGGGCTCATGAACTTGGGATTCTGCAGGCTTGGATTCAGATCCTGGTTTGGACTTGTGTGACTCTACTTTCCTTTAAAACAATCACTGGGTACCGTTCTCTGCAGGCTCCAGCAGGGTGGGGGCATCTGATGAACACGGTGTGGCAAGCACTGTGTAAAGAAATGGCGGGTAGTTCGGGAGTGCAGCGGAATGCCCAAAACCAAAGAGACGGGTCCAGGAGGCTTCCCAGAGAAATGTGACAACGAGGGAGGACAAGCTGAAGTCGAGAAGGTGGAAGCGAAGTCGTGAGCAAGGTTAATGACCAAAGACAGGGCATAGTCCACCAGGCCAGAGAGCTCAGGCGGGGGGCAGAGGTGGAGGTTGTTGAGGCTGGGCTGTGAGCTATGTCATGGAGCCTTGCCAAGTACAGGGGCTTCGACTGTATCCTGGGAGGAATGGGTACCACAGAGCGGCGTGGGCAAGGGAAGGATGCAGTCTGGGCTTTAGAGCGTTGGCTCTGGCATCCATGCGTATGACGGCAGGCAGGACAGGGGGAGGGGGTGCAGCCCCGGAGGGCGCTGAGTGACCTAGTGGGGAGCTGGTCATGGGCAGCTTCTTCTAACCTCCATGGGCTTCAGTTGCTGTGGGTATAAAGTGGGACGTGCTGGCCTGCCTACAGTAACCAGGATATAGTAGGTGCTCAGTAAACATGGCTTGCTGGGTTTCCAATCTGCACAGCCAAGGCCCAGAGCACCTCTCCACAGAGCTGTCTCACAGACTTCTCAAACTCAGTACAGCCAGAGCTGTGGCCCCAGGCTTGCTCTTCCTCCTCTATTCCCCTTTTTAGTGAAAGACACTACTATCCACCCAGCTGCCCAGGAACCCTGGGCAAAATCCTTATTCCTTTCCCTTAGCTGGCACTCCCTACGAAGCCCCAGTCCCTGCAGAGTCCAGCCCGAGTGATCTCTGCACGTTAGCACCCAGCATCTGCTCTTCAAGCGCCAGCACCCACCCCACCCCAAGATGCCCTCAATGGCCTTCCCACCATGTGGGACACATGTGGGATGGGGCGGGGGGCGGTCAGAGGCCACAGTGGCCACACGAACAGGATGCAGCCGAGACACAGGAAGGAAACTGTGGGCGAATGGGGTCACGAGCACCTCCACCTGTGAGGCTGCGGATCCAAACGCTGGCCTCACACCAACCGGCTGTGCGACTCCGCGAAGGTCACTGACCCTGTCGGGGCCTCACTGCCATCGTGTATGACACAGAGCCAGTAAGAATGACTATCTAATAATTAATCATATTTAAATGTTTCTTATTTATAACCATATTAATCATACTGTAGTACTTTGTATATCAATTTATTATACATTTAATATTTTAATTATAATAATGTACTATATAATAATCATTGTATTAATTGTCATGAATATTCCTAACAGCCTACTTCATAGGGGGCTGTGAGGACCAGAGAGCTCCATATATGTACCCCGATCAGTGCCCGGTGTGCAATGTCTCACACACCTTGGACAGAGCAGGCACTGTCTAAGCATGCGAGGAGATGGATAGAGAGGGTCTCTAAGCCCCTTTCTGTCCCGACATTCTATGGCTTAATAAACACCCTACAGCGGAGTGAAAAGTCATCCCTTCAGCCCTGTGCTGACCGAGCCATTCAGCCCCCCAGCGGCCGGCAAGCTCCCCTACCTGCATCCGGTCCGTTTGTAAGCAGGACTGAAGGTATCAGTTCACACTGCGGAAGGAAGTCTATCTAGTTCACGCTACAATTACCACATCCTTGGCGAGTCCCATCTGTCCTTTTCAGCTCAAAGCAATTCCCAGTGAACCATGGTAACAGGTCTTAAATTCCCATGTCCTTGGAAAGTGCTGCCGCCTTGGGTTTAAATTCTATAAGAAGCCCGACACAAATGCCCCTTGCAGGACCATCACCTGTGGTCGTAAAGCCTGAGGTGTCTGTTGAAAGGAACAGCACCCACCTACGGCACTGAGCAGAGTGCCGGATTTTGGTGCTACCTAAGAATTTAGGGAAGGCAGGAATGGAGAAGAGCGGGCGCCTTAAAGGGCACTCTGGGGAACAAGGAGGCTGTTTCCTTCAGTGCTGGCTGAGGGAGGACAGCCCAGGCTGAGTCCACAGACTGAATGCATCAAAAGCCTTTCAGTTGAGGCTGCTTTCCTGAGGCCAGTCCCTGGAGTACCGGGGAGGGCTTTGGGTCTCATTTAATCGACGATCTTATAACCTCCTCCCGACCCTGTGTCACCCACCCCATCATCCGCCCACTCTGACACATCCTCATCCTTCTTCTATTTATGGGGCAGCGCCTGCCGACATGCAGATTTGGGAAATACGTTCAGGCTGCTGTTTGTCTACCCTGAACCCGACTTAAGCGAGTCACAGTGGACAAGCAGATCAAGGCTGCCCCCAAAGCACCAAGAACCCCAGAACCTAAATCAGCACCTTCCCCTCCGGGGAGTCTGTGGCCTCCATTTCCATGTCTGGATTGACATTCTCCATGCAAGGGTCTGATCCCCATCCAAAACGCATGGTGATGTCTTAGTCCGTGCAGGCTGCTCTAACAGAATACTAAAGCCTGGGGGGCTCAGAACAACAGAACTTCATTCCTGACTTTATCCTGGAGGCTGGGATCTGAGATCAGGGGGCCGGCGTGGTGGGGTTTGGGGGAGGGCCGTTGTGTCCCCACATGTCTGGAAGCAGAGAGGATGCCGGCTCTCTCATGACTCCTACAGGGGCACAAACTCACCCCTGAGGCTCCACCCTCATGGCCTCATCTCCCCTCAAGGCCCCACCTTCTAACACCATCATGCTGGGCAGTAAGGATTCGGCATACGAAGTTGGGGGACGGGGGGCCTCAAACATTGAATCCAAACAGCACATACGTGTGTCTTGTTTAAAAGTGAGTGTGATCCTTTTTTTTTTTTTAAGAAGATGTTCGGGGTAGGAGTTTATTAATTTATTTTATTTATTTTTGCTGTGTTGGGTCTTCATTTCTGTGCAAGGGCTTTCTCTAGTTGTGGCAAGCGGGGGCCACTCTTCATCGCGGTGCGCGGGCCTCTCACTGTCACGGCCTCTCTTGTTGCAGAGCACAGGCTCCAGACGTGCAGGCTCAGTAGTTGTGGCTCACGGGCCTAGTTGCTCCGTGGTATGTGGGATCCTCCCAGACCAGGGCTCGAACCCGTGTCCCCTGCATTAGCAGGCAGATTCTCAACCACTGTGCCACCAGGGAAGCCCTGAGTGTGATTCTTGAGAGCAGGCGCGAAGAAGAGTGTCCCAGAGTTAGGGGGATGGCGGGCACCCCCGGGAGGTGGAGTGGAGGCGGCAGGTGTGGGTTCCTGCTGGCAACACCTGACCTGGGTCCTCCCAGGCTCTGTACACGTGGATTTGGGGTGCCTGCCACACTTAGGGTCCGTGTCAGCATGGCCAGCTGCTGTTTGACACCCGAATGGGGCGACGGCTCTGACGAGTAACTCTTCATCTAGACAGCTCCATCATGTCATGTGACCTTTTCCTTTTTCCTTCTTTCCCATGTTTCCCTTCGGGTCTTGAGTTTCTACCCGGTATCACACTTACCCATCTGGCATTCTTTAGAATTCCAGTGGAAATTCCATGGCTATCCAGTTGAAAAATCTCCTCGACTCCATGGTCTAATTTCTCAGAAGACTCCCCTTGGGGAAGACAGTGGGTGGGATTCACCAACGTAGCGCATTTCTACTAAAAACATTATTTCGTCCCAAGAAATGGGTTTCAAAGATTTGAAGGAAAACTGCTTTTCGATTTCAGAGAAAAAACACGGGTCTGTTTCTATCCCCCTTGTTTTTCTTATCTGACAACCCTTTAATTTTCATCAGGTTGACATTATGCGGTAAACTGGTGGTTAACCCTTTCATGTACAGAAGTTTGTTATCAGCTAAGGCTCCCAGGGGCAAAACACAACCACCCCAAAAATTTCATTCACAGAAGCATTTGAGACCCCGAAACACGAGAGCTTTGATTCAGGGACAGCTTCTGGGAGGAATATTGTTGGTTCTCAGTCTCCCTTTTTCCCTTCCAAGGGAAAGAGAAAATAACTGGATTCCCACCCATCTCCCCCACCTTCTTTTTTCTTGGTAATAAGTGTTGATTAAGGAAGAAGATGTTCTCCAGAAGGATCTTACCCCGTGAGTCACTCATTCTTGGGTCGTGGAAATTCTGACTCTGGCCTGGGAGGCCCAGCCGGGTCTCAGAAACTGTGGGTCAGACACACACAGGACTCACAGATGAAGGATGCTAATTACTGCAGAACGAGCCCAGGTGCACTGAGATCTTCCCCTTCAGAGTACACAGCCTCCCCTCTTATTCTTACCCAGGGAATCAGACACCTTTTCTTTGATGCCATTAAATTGCCTTAACCCGTCCCCCCAGCCCTGAGCACAAACAAACTTGGCTCTGCTACATTCCCCTCAGCATTTATGCTGAAGGAAGGTGGATATGTGTCTGAATTAATTGATTAATAGACCATAATATCGACGCAATTGCCAATACACTCAAGCATTCATTCAGTGCCTACGGCTGCCCACGTTGAAGAAACAGTTTAAATAAATAGTAGGTGACATGGACAGCCAACAACAACCAGAAATGACCGGAAGTTTTCAAACTAAACCATGGTGAGCTAGTTGGCAGTGATCAGGAAGTTGACCATGTTTTATTAGGTGTGAAGCCATTGTGAATATAAGTGAGAGGAAGGAAATGAATGCAGAATTCTCATAAATAGTCCTTAGAAGATGAAGTCAAAAGAAACTCCATTTCCTTGCTCTGACACAATCAAACTTTAAGTAATTAACATTTTAGATAATTTTTTTTCCAGCTCACAAAGGAACCTTACATATTTTATCATTTGGTCCTAAAAACAACACTGCTCGAGAAATAATAATAGCAACAATCGAGACTTGTGGGACATTTTACAGATATCAAGGTCCTTTCACTTACATTATTTCCACAGATACATCTCTGTCATTCACACCCTTGCCATTCACACTCCAGCAAACATTCCACTTATAGTCCCCTGAACCCGGCATTCCCCCTGCCAGGGTGACCTATTCTGCCGAACCTGCCAGGTGAACCCCGCTCACCCTTCAAACGAGGTACAGCCAAGAGCAGCCTTCCTCCTTACCTGGCTCACAGGCCAGGAAGGATTCCACCCCCCACCCCACCGCATCAGGGGCACCACGCCAGGAGGCCCAGAAAACCAATCAGCATGGCAAAGGCAGTGACCTGGAGTATCTAAGAAGCTCCTATGGTCACAAGCTCCTTAATGGCTCTGAGGAATCTGCCATCTGCTATTTGATTGGCAGACTCAGTCCCCAAAGCAAAGCAAGGAAATGCTGTCAATCCCTCCCGACAGGAGGGAGTCCAGTGTTTGACAAACCCACTTCCCAGATTAAAGGAAAAAGAAGGAGGGCAGTTGTGGCGCCCAGAGGTGGATCACGGAGGCAGAGAATACCTCACCCGCAGGCATTTACTGCGGCACTAGCACATCAGCTCTGTGCTCTGGGACCCTAGGATGCTTGGCTTGACGATATTTTTAAAGACATATCGGAAGCGGGGAGACACGGGAGGTGGAGGGAAATGATAAGATGCTACGGCTCTGGCGGGTCTGCAGTTGGGAGGGCTGCAGGAGAGTGGTGAACGTCACAGAAGAGAGGGGGCGTGCGCGAGGCTCCCGCAGAGGTCCAAGCAAGGACTCTTGAGAAGGGTTTGGACCTGACGGCAAAGGAAAGTGGAATTTAAGGGAGATGCTGAAGTGTCACATCACAGGAATGCCAGGGTCACCAAGAGAAAACAGGGACGAGAAGAGGAACAGAGGATTGTTTGTGTGTGTGTTTGTTTTTAACTTTTTTTATGTATAAAGTTTTTATTTTGTGATTTTCTCAGGATACATTTCCAGATATAGGATGCATGGGTAAAAGGTTATGAAGATTTTGATAACTATGTATTGAAGCTCTGTATTGTAATGGTTAAGACGTTGGGCTTTGGAGTTTAGAATGAGCTGGGTTCAAATTCTAGTTCTGCTTGATCTTGGACCAGCTACTGTAAATCTATGTTTTTAACTTTTTATTTTGAGATAATTATAGACTCACATGCAGTTGTAAATAATAATATCGAGAGATCCAATATAGCCTTCATTCAGTTTCCCTCCAAATTATAGCATGATATCACAACCAGGAAATGGACCTTGCTACAATCCATCAGTCTTACTCAGATCTCACCAATTTTATATGCTCTCATCCGTGCATGTGTGTCTTTGGCTCTACACAACTGTCCCACATGTGTAGATTCATGGGACCATCACCAGAGCCAAGATACACAGCAGTTCTCATCACAAGGATCCTTCCCGCTGCCCTATCATGGCCACAGCCACAGGCCTCCTTCCTCCCTAATCCCTGGCAGACACTAAGCTGCTCTCCATCTCTATAATTTTGTCATTTTTAAGACTGCAAAATAAATGGAATCACACAATATGTAACCTTTGAAACTGGCTTTTTTCACTCAACCTAATTCCCTTTCTGCACATAATTCTCTTACGATCCATCTTTCTGCACATAATTCCCTTGTGATCCATCTTTCTGCATTCCTTAGCTGGCATTATCCTGTAAAAAAAAGTGTTTCTTCCCTACCCACCCCATGCCACACTTCTTTAGTATCACTCTTGATTGCTATCTTTTAAAATTATTTCATTATTTTATTACTTCCACCATTGATTCTCTTGGGTCTACTAGACACACTACCGTATAATCTGCAAGCAGAGATAGCTTTATTTCTTTTCTTTCCAGTTTTTATGCCCCTACATTCTTTCATCTGATTGAATTGACTAAAACCCTAATGGCAATGTTAAGTAGAAGAAGAAATAGTATCTTTACCTAGAAGTTTTTTTTTTTTTTAAGAAGATGTTGGGGGTAGGAGTTTATTAATTTATTTTATTTTATTTTTGCTGTGTTGGGTCTTCGTTTCTGTGCGAGGGCTTTCTCTAGTTGTGGCAAGCGGGGGCCACTCTTCATCACGGTGCATGGGCCTCTCACTATCGCGGCCTCTCCCGTTGCAGAGCACAGGCTCCAGACGCGCAGCTCAGCAGTTGTGGCTCACGGGCCTAGTCGCTCCGCGGTATGTGGGATCCTCCCAGACTAGGGCTCAAACCCGTGTCCCCTGCATTAGCAGGCAGATTCTCAACCACTGTGCCACCAGGGAAGCCTTACCTAGAACTTTTGAACAGAGTTGAAGTACCAGAGGATGGCCAGATGGAAAGGCAGAAGGCATTCCGTCTAGACTAGAGCTCAGGGCTAGAGGTAGGAATTTAGAAGAGGCAGCACAGCATCCTGTCAAGACCACGGCTCGGAAGCCTAGATGAGCCTCCAGCTCCATCACTGTGGGTCCTCTAGCTGGGCGACCTCGCTGGGTGACCTCAGGCAATTCTTCAAACCTCGCTGTGCCTTGATGTCTCCTTTGTAAAATGGCAGTAATCATGATAATGTCTACTTCATAGTATAGTTGTCAGGATCAGATTAGTTCATATGTGTGAGGGCTTGTTACTGCTACTTAAAAATGAATTAATAAACATGTACTCAAACTTTCTCAGTTTTAATTTCTAATATGGCAAACAATGAGGGATATAACCCACAAAAACAAAAGCTTTGGCGGGTGGCGTCCTCAGCAATTTTTGAGAGTATAAAGGGGTCCTGATACCAAAAAGTTTGAGAATCACTGCCTTCGTCATACCGGTTGTTAAACATTGAAATACTTCTAAGCTTGTTGGTAAACACCTGCTGCTTTGAACCTGTCAGATGACCCTCTCTACTCATTCCCCTGGCTCCTCCCACATATCAGCACTGAAGGGTTACTGTGTGGCAGACAGGGCTCCAGGACCCTCGGCTTCATCCTCATTGGCATCCTTGGTTCCTGACCCTGCTACCCTGCTTGTTCAACATTTTGAATCTCACTCCTACAGAGAAACCAACTGCATCGCCCCCTGAGCTTTTACGGTGACCTGAGGTCCACGCAGACCTTTTCTCCACATTCTGCCCTCTTCTTCCTTGCTTCTTCCTGAGACATTTACGTTTGCTATTTGAAAGAATTTCCTGGAAGTAAAAGTGAGATTTTTTTTTAAAGGTAGACATGAGGGCAGCAGTAGTGGGCTTTCTTGTGATTCTGATCCCATTACCTTGAGCTGTGTGACTTGGGCGATGGACTGAATCTCTCTGAAACTCAATCTCCTGCTGTACAAAGTGGGGTGACAATATGTCCCTTTGAGGGCTGTAGTGAGCATGGAAGGTGACCTCTACAAGTGAGCAGCACACAGGCAGGACTCAGATGTGAGTTATTATTATATAAATAGCCCCAAATGGAGGACCTGAGCTCTCTGACTTCAAAGATAATGATCTGAATTAAACCACAACATCTCACAAACACTTCCCAGTAACCCAGATACTTTAGACATAGCTCTAACTCCTAGCTAGAGAGAACCTTCCATAGCAGGGTGAGAAGCACACTCGTTCCTGAAGATAGTGATGAGAAAGCACTGAACTGGGAGTCAGAGCTCCGTTCTACTCCCAGGTTTGCCACAATTGGAGGAACGGCACTCAGCCTCAGTTTCCTTATCAACAAAAGGGGAGATTAACCTAAATCATCTTTGGGGTTTCTCCCAGCTCTCAGATCCTGGGATCCTATTGAGAGGAATAGTCAACATGTCCAATAATATTTTATTTTGAACCCAAAACACCTGCTTTCTATAAGGCTCAGACTGCTGGGTGGATTTCCCAAGGAATTTGGAGACTGTCTTTGACATTAGGTATATCTTGGGGTTCTTCTCAGATCTGACACAGAAGATGAATGTCTTTAGGTCAAGAACTACACAATTTCTTTATCCAGTGCCCCAAACTCTTGATGGACTCCTATGTCCCTTGCATAAAGCTTAGTAAATCATCATCTAGAAGTTTCTGTGCTTAGTGAGTTATTCTAAGGTTCATCCCCGATCCCTATTGTATAGACGGCCAAGCAGAAGGACACAAAGATGAAGCCATGCACTCAGTGCTGGCTGGGCTGTACGGGTAAACAGAACTTGACCTTGATTCATCCACAGAGCAAAGAATCTTATCTCAGACCCTGTCCACATCCTTTTGAAGCCCCTTCCTTTTCCTTTTCTTTCACGTTACACAGGACACAAGGGCCAGATGAGTGCTCTCTCATTTTGAACAACATCAGAAAAGAATTTTTTTTTAAAAATCACCTTGCCCACAGCCATTTCTACCCACCCACCTTTCCTCCAGCCAGGGGAGTTCTCACTGCACTGTTAGATGCTTTGCCTTGGGAACGAAGTGTTCTGTAAGCAGATTCAGCCCCGCCTGAGGGCGCCGCTCTCGATCCCCTTGGGGAGGCGGGCCCTCCAGAGCGGGCAGAAGAGGGGGAAAGACGGGGCAGCCACTGCCGGGTGCTGAGTGCAGCTACAGCCCCGGCAGCACTGGGGCGCTTGAGAGAAATAGTTTCAGCCTCCACACTCACCCCACTGTGCCCAAATGTGCATTTAACAAGCCCCCCAAGCCACGTGTACACACATGAAAGTTTGAGAAGCTCTGCTGTGAACAAGTGAAGCAGAGTCCTACCAGCTGTAGGAAACCAACTTCCCAGCTCAAAGGACCGACTGCCTTCCAGGTGTTGATATTTCTGGTTAACTCGAGGAACACAAAAATATATCGGCACAAAATTTACCTTAGTTCTGTTCCCTTCTAAAAACAAAACAGCAAGACACCAAGGGGTAGCTTTATTTAGGGGAGTGGAGTTGAGGTCATATGCTAAATGAGAGAAAGGGTGTCAGGATTCCAGATCCAATCAGGAAGCCCTGGTCTGCAGCTCTTGTCTCTCTTAGTGAGTGACAGGCCACTTAGAGGAAGAGAAGGGAGTGCCTCGTTTCACCAAGTTTCTCATCTTTTATTGGAAACCCAAGCAGTAGAAACTGTACGACTGTCCTTCTGGGAACAGTGGCGGAAAGGAGAGAGCAGATGCCTGGGAGACAGAAAAGCTGGTCTGAATCCCTAAATCTGTTGCTGTGTAACCTACAAATGCCTAATCTTTCCCTCCCTAGCATGGGCGTGGTGAGATAGAGGAGATGAGCCTCTAGCAATCCAGTGGAGGGAAAACAAAAGGCAAAACAACACAGAAAAAAAGGCGAAGCGTGTCCCAGGGTCCCTCACCCTCAGCCACCTTCCTCCCAGACCTGTGCGGTGACACAGCCCAGAGCAAGTTGGCTCTCAATTACTGTCGCTAAGGTCAGCTGAAGAAGCCAAAAGCAGCCATGAATTCCTGCATTTCAGTTGAGCAGGAAATTCCTGGAGGCAACAAGCCTACAAATATCTCAAGGGAGGATGCACCTGGGACAGTGTTTCAGGGACAGGGATGGAGGCTGGGTGGGCGCAGGGGGTGGGACATATGGGGTCCTGCCTGTGTCTTTCCAGTTACCATTCTTAGCAAAAATTTGAAATAAGATGTGAAACACTTTCAACATCGGAAGAGCTCAGTTTAACTCTCAATGCAAGTCCCTTGGGAAAATCCCTTGGGATTTTTCAGGCTGAATGATAATTACTGGCTCTCTTTCCCCTCTGCCTACATAAAAGGTAGGAGGCAAGACCACATCAATGTTCCTCCGAGCCCATGGTAGGACCCCTCTAGGGGCCCCAGTGTCCCAGCTCTGAGCATTCACCCCAAGTCCCATCACGAGGCTAGTAGTCTAAACTTTTCCCTCCAATCTGCACGCAGCACACACTTTCAAAACTCTCAGAAGAGAAAATGACGTCCAATCCAGAAACGCACCAATACTTAAAAATGACAGAGAGAAAAACATTTCCCTTCCCACCTTTCAAAAAAAAACTCTGCATTTGCCTCCTGAGCTGGGAGAATGAGCCAGAGCTGAGAGCAGAGAATAATTTCTATTAGAAAGTCACAGCCTCTGGTGGAAGCAAGAAATAGATCTGGAAAGGTGGGTGCGAGAATAAAGGCAGAGACAGTCCCTGTTTGCTGAATTTCGAGAAATTTTAGAGCTTTTGGAGTAAAACTAGAGAAAGAGGGCAGCTGCCATGCTGTGTGAAAATTTTTAAGTGATAATATGGGGAAGGAGGCTGTACAGACATTTTGCTGAGTCACATAAACAGAACTGTCCTTCAATGTTCCTCTGCAAGATTTCAGGAGAGACAAAGTGTTTTCATCCTTTTTGTAAAGATGTTGTATTGCTGTTTCTTTTACGACACCACCCTGAGAAGGGCTTTAAAAAATCCCAGATTTATTCCTGTTAAAAGAAACACCGCCCGCACCCCAGGTCTACCTTTCCTGCACACTCCCCTGCCCCCAACACACACACTTTCTTCAGGTGATACTTGGAACACTCTTCACATGGTTCCAGGGAAAAGGGTTAGAGTCAAGTTCTTTACTAGTTCTTAGCTATAGACCAGGGAAGTTTCAGTGCTTCTAGATTCCAGGAAGGATGCTTTTCTAAAAGGCAAGTCTGTGGGAGTAAGAAGTTCTGGAAATTTCTCTTGTCCCCGCATGACCTCCTCAGATGCTCGGGCTAATTTATGATGATCCTGGAACTTTCCACGGCCTAATTTAGAAAAGCATATCATCATGTAAATAGTTTTTAAGGACACAAAGTTGCCCCGAAGGCAATCTGTCTGCCTTCTTTTCAAATTTCTGTGTTTAGAAACTCTCTTGGTTTGTGGTTGAGTCATCAGATTCCAAATGCGGCTGAGGTCAATCCTTGATTATTTGTGCTAGTGGATAATCATGAGAATTCTCAATCTACTTCTTAATGATTTTTTTGAAGTAAAATTACATGTAGTGAAATGCACAGATCTGAAGTGTACAATTTGACAAGTCTGGGCTGTTAACCAAAATTTCAGAAACGGAGACCTGATTGAAATAAAAAGGGATTATTTGGGGTTTGTTAGGAATGCCCCAGTGACACAGATTCAAGAAGACCTTGAATTGTTTCCCCACCCCCTCCCCACAACTACAAAATAGGGGACACTTATAAAGGCAAAACCCCACAAGGTTACAGTTAGTGACATGAGTCATCTATCAAGAATTATAATTGGAGCTGGCAAGCAGTAAGGGTGCCAATTGAGTAAGAATTGGTTGGGGTCTGAAATGGTTGCATAATTTCAAGGGGAGACCTCGAGACCATAAGGTTGCAGCTGCTGGCAGATACTGTTTTGAAAATGGCTGGTGGTGTCCTTAAGTTTGATGCAGTTCAGAGAAAATTCAAGTTCTCAGTGGTGCAGGGACAGGTCTGAGACCGGGTCCTCAGTGGCCCCCTGACTTGAACTGTGACAAGTCCATGATAATTTCAATTTGTCATCAGGGCAAAGATGTACACTCATGTTTCCATCCTCCTACAGTCTCCTTCCAGTCAATCCCCACCCACCACAAGCAACCACTACTTTGACTTCTTTCTGCATACTAGTTTTGTCTTTTCGTAAACTTCATATAAATGGAATCAAACAGTGTGTGTATTTTGTGTCTGTCTTCTTTTGTTCAACATAATGTTTTTGAGATTATTCAAAGCTACTATAAATGTTTTGCTTAAGTCTTTTTGTAGACATGTGCTTTCACTCCTTCTAGATAAATACCAAGGAGTGGAACGGCTGGATAATAGGGCAGGTATATATTTAACTTCATTTTTAAAACTTTGAGTTTTGACATTATTTTACACTCCCAACAGTAATGGAAGTGAGTTCCAGTAGCTCCTTGGCAACATTTGGTGTTGTCAGTCTTTTATCCATTTTACCCATTCTAATGGACTATTTCATGGTGGTTTCCAATTTGCTTTTTCTTGATATCTAATGATGTCTTCAGCACATTTTCAAGTGCTTATTGATAATCAGATATCTTCTTTGGAGAAGTGACCATTCAAGTCTTTGCCCATTTACTTATTGGGTTGTTTGACTTTTAGTATTGATTTGTAGTTCTTTGTATAATGTGGACACAAGTCTTTCTGTCAGATATATGTGTTGCAAAGATTTTTCTCCCAGTCTACCTGTAGCATTCATTTTTTCATTTTCTTAATGCCTTAGGAAGAGCAGAAGTTTTAAATTTACTATTATTTTATGGTTAGTGCTTTTTGTGTCTTCCCTAGGAAATCTTTGCCTATCCCTAGCTTGCAAAGTTATTTGCCTTTATGTTCTTTTAGAAACGTAATAGTTTTATCTTTTATGTTTACATCTATAATGTATGGATTTGGTGTGTGGATGGATCTTTTATGTTTAAATATACAATAAAATTAATTTTTGTATGTGGAGTAAAGTTCTTTTTTCCCTATACAATTATCATTTGTTCCAGAAGCATTTGTTGAGATTTTCCCTTCCCTCATTGAATTGCCATGGTGTGTTTGCAAAAAATCACCTGAATATACCTATGTCAGTCTACTTCTGGATTTTCTATTCTGTTCCATTATTCTATTTGTCTATCTTTTATCAGTATGTACTGTCTTGGTCACTGAAGCTCTATAGAAAGTCTTGATATCAGATGATGTGAATCCTCCAAATTTGTACATCATTTTAAGATTGTCTTAAAATTCTAGGTCTTTGTGTCTTGCCAAATTTCTACCAAAAAGTGTGTTGGATTTTTTAAATTGTAATTGCATTGAGTTTATTGATCAATTTAAGATAAGTTGACATCTTAAAAAAAAAAAAGAATCTCCCAATCTATAAACATTGTGCATTTCTCCATTTATATAATTCTTTATGTTAGCAGTGTTTCAGAACTTTCAGTTTAAAGGCCTTGCGAGTTTTCAGTAAATTTATTCCTGAGTGTGTTATGTCTTTTCATACCATTGTAAATGGGATTGTTTTAAAAATTTTAATTTTCTAATTGGTTGCTCACAGTATAACCATAAGTGATTTCTGTATATTGAGATTGCTAAATTTGCTAAGTTCTCATAGTTATTTTGGAGATTTCTCAGTAATTTCATGTAACCAACCAAGTCATCTGTGACTAATGTTTCTTACTTTGAAATCTACTCTCTGATATAAATATAGCCACACCTGGCAACAGGCAACAGATGCCTGTTTTTGTAAATAAAATTTGGTATAACTATTCTTCTCTCAGTCTCCACAGCAGGGAGTTGGTTCTAAGTCACAGGGTCCTGCCCTGTTCATATTCAGCCCAGCGGCTGGATTAAAAACCCGAAGAGTATCCTCACACACACTTCTGCCCCCCTCCTCTCTAGAGCCCCATCCCACAAATTCCACCCGTGCCAGCAGACTAGGGCTCTGATTTTTTCCCTCTTCAGGTCAGTGAGGCCACCACTCTGCTGGCTCCACTTTGGTGCTACCTGGCAGGAAAGTGCCCCAGGAGGAAAGCCATGGCAATGGTGGGCTCACTTCATGTGCTTCCTTCCTCTCAAATAATGCTGTGCTGCACTGCCCATTGCTAAATGCCTGCAAACTCTTGTTCACATACTTTGTCTGGTTTTAAAGTTGCTTTCAGCAGGAAGATAAATTTTGTCATGGTCGGAAGCAGAAGTCCTCATGGGCTGTTTTTCTTTTTCCCTTCAATTATTTTATCTAGCTCAGGAAATGTCCGTTGTGTGCTTGTAAGCTGTTCTTTTCTAATAGGCTTTACATTTTAGAACAGTTTTAGGTTCACAGTAAACTTGAGCAGAAGGTACAGAGATTTCCCATATACTCCTGACATCACACACGCACAGCCTCCCCCATTGTCACATTATCAACATCCCCCACCAGATTGTACGTTTGTCACCATTGATAAACCTACACTGATGCATCATCATTGCCCAAAGTCCATAGTTTACATTAGGGTTCACTCTTGGTGTTGTATATTCTATGGGTTTGGACTAATAGGTATCCATCATTATGGTGTCCTACAGAGTAATTTCACTGCCCTAAAAATCCTCTGTGCTCCACATATTCATCCCTTCCTCCTCCCTACCCCCTGGCAACCTACCAATTCTTTTTACGACCTTCATAGTTTTTCCTTTTCTAGAATGTCATATAGTTGGACTCATATAGTGTATAGCCTTTTAAGATTGTCTTCTTTCACTTAGTAATATGCATTACAGTTTCCTCTATGTTTTTTCATGGCTTGAGAATTCATTTCTTTTTAGCACTGAGTAATATCCCATTGTCTGAATGTACCACAGTTTATTTATCCACTCATTTATTGAGGGACATCTAAGATTGTTCCCAAATTTTGACAATTATTAATAAAGCTGCTAGAAACATCTGTGTGCAGGTTTTTTTGTGGACTCAGCTTTTCAACTCCTTTGGGTAAATACCAAGAAGCATGATGGCGGGATGGTACATTAAGAGTATGTTTAGTTTTGTAAGAAACTGCCAAAACTGTCTTCCAAAGTGTCTGTACCATTTTGCTTTCCCATCAGCAATGTATGAGGGATTCTGTTGCACCACATCCTCACCAGCATTAGGTGTTCTGAATTTTGTTCATTCTAAAGGTGTGCAGTGGCATCTTATTGTTATTTTAATTTGCATTTCCCTGATGACATGATGTGGAACATCTTTTCATATACTTATTTGCCATCTGTATATCTTCTTTGGTGAGGTGTCTGTTCAGGACTTTGGCCCATTTTTTTCAATCAAGGTTCTTATTGTTGAGTTTTAAGAGTTCTTTGTATATTTTGGATAATAGCCCTTTATCATATAAATATTTTCTCCCAGTCTGTGGCTTGTCTTTCCATTCTTGTGACAGTGTCTCTTAAGAGCAGAAATATTTTTTTCTGTTAAATCAGAATTTATTTTTTTAAAGCATATGGTAACAAGAAAATAATACAAAAACAAACACCCTACTCCTTTTTGTTTGTTTGTTTTGTTTTACTTTTTTTTTTTTTTTTTTCGGTATGCGGGCCCCTCACTGTTGTGGCCTCCCCCGCTGCGGAGCACAGGCTCCGGACGCGCAGGCTCCGGACGCGCAGGCTCAGCGGCCATGGCTCACGGGCCCAGCCGCTCCGCGGCATATGGGATCCTCCCAGACCGGGGCACGAACCCGTATCCCCTGCATCGGCAGGCGGACTCTCAACCACTTGCGCCACCAGGGAGACCCTACTTTTTTTTTTTACTGAAGTATAGTTTACTTACAATGTTGTGCCAATCTCTGGAAATTTTTTTTATTTTAATGAGGTCCAGATTCTCAATTCTTTTCTTCATGGACCGTGCCTTTGGTGTTGCATCTAAAAAGTTGTCACCAAACCCAAGGTCATCTAGATTTTCTCCTATATTATCTTCAAGGAGTTTTGTGTTTTACTTTTAGGTCTGTGATCCATTTAGAGCTAATTTTTGTGAGGGACATAAGATGCGTGTTTAGATTTTTTTTTTTTTTTTTTTTGCATGTGGATGTCCAGTTGTTCTAGCACCATTTGTTGAAAGGACTATCTTTGCTCCATTGTATTGCCTTTGCCTCTTTGTCAAAGATCAGTTGGTCTATTTCTGGACTCCCTATTCTGTTCCATTGATCTATCTGTCTATCCTTTCACCAATACCACACTGTCTTGATTAATGTAACTTTATAGTAAGTCTTGAAGTCAGGTAGTATATCCTCCAACTTTGCTCCTTTCAGTCAATATTGTGTTAGCTATTCTGTCTTTTGTCTCTTCATATAAACTTAGATTCCGTTTGTTGACATCCACCAAATAAGTGGCTGGGCGTTTTATTGGGATTGCCTTGAATCTACAGATCAAGTTGGGAAGAACTAACATACTGACAATATTGAATCTTCCTATCCATGAACATGGAATATCTCTCCATTTATTTAGCTCTTCATTGATTTATTTCATCAGGGTTTTATAGTTTTTCCTCATGTAGATCTTGTACATAATTTTTTTTTTTTACTTATACCCAAGTACTTCATTTTTTGGGTGCTAATGTAAGTGGTATGTGCTTCTAATTTCAATTTCCTCTTGGTCATTGCTGGTATTTAGCAAAGTGGTTGACTTTTGTATATTAGCTTTGTATCTTGTAACCCTGCTGTAATCACTTATTAGTACGAGGAGGTTTTATTTTTGGTCTATTCTTTCATATTTTCTACATAGATAACATGTCTTCTGCAAACAAAGACAGTTTTGTTTCTTCCATCCCAATCTGGATACTTTTATTTCCTTTTCTTTTCTAACTTCATTAGCTAGGACTTCCAATATGATGTTGAAAAGCAGTGGTAAGAGGGAACATCCTTGCCTTGTTCCTTCATTTGGCTTTTCTGATTATTACACACATCTTGTTTTAGCAACAGATTTACCTTCCGATACTTAAATTGTTGGTTGGTATTGACGTATGATAAGTGCCAGCGAATGGTACTGATGATATGGGCTGTAGGGAGAGATGAACTTTTGCAGGAGCTAAGGGTTAAGGTAAAACTCAGCCCATTCTCTATCTGGACATTTTCTTTTTCTGGACAGGAAAAAAAGGGAGGGGAACTAGTACCTATTCTTTTTTTTTTTTCTTTTTAAATTAATTTTATTGAAGTACAGTTGACTTACAGTGTTGTGATCATTTCTGCTGTACAGCAAAGTGGTTCAGTTATACATACATATATACATTCTTTTTCATGTTCTTTTCCATTATGGTTTATCACAGGATATTGAATGTAGTTCCCTGTATCATACAGTAGGACCTTGTTGTTTATCCATTCTATATATGACAGTTTGCAACTGACTAGCATCTATTCTATGCCTATTATGTGCCAGGTGCTCTGCAAGTTACCTTAATATGTTATTTCATGTAATATTTAAAAGAAATCAGTAAAATAATTATTATACACATTTTACAAAAGAGGAAGCCAAGTCTTAGATAAGTAAAAACAATAAAGCTGTATAGCTAGTAAGCTGGTAGAACTACAATTTAGAAACCTATCCTTCTCCCCTTTCCACCATGCTGTGTTTCTTGCCTTATTATGATTATTATAATTCCTGGAATTTACATTATTTTACATGTTCCTCTACAACTGCTGGCCCAGTGAGCCATTCAAACTGCTTTTGTTTAGTCCCTTCTTGGTTAGAGGTGGGACAAGCTGTCCAGGTTCACCTCACCTTCTTAAGGGTGTCAGGAGGGTCCCGCATCTTGGATGGGGGTGGTCTCCAGGATGACAAGATGCTGGGCGGACTGTGAGGGCTCAGAGAAGCTCCACTCCACCCTGAGTGATTAACAGACGATCGGCAGATGGTCCTCTGCCAGCAGCGAGTGCAGCAACCTGCCTGGACCCTGTGCCCGTTTGCTGGGTGGCGAGGCCAGCTGTGGGAGCCCTGGCTGCCTCCCTTTTTTCTGTTTCCTGTGGTCCTTCCTGTCCGCTTCCTTTACCCAGCCTGTGACTTTTTCCTGAAAAATCTCATCTCTTGAAGCAGGAGAATTTGTCGCGAGATATACAATGGAATCATTGCTCTGATGAGACCAGCACCTTTTCCTCCCATAATAGTTGGGTGTTCAACTATTCGAGTGTCTTTAGTGGGAAGCCAGTGACTATTTTTGGGGGCGAGGGAGGGTCAGGTCTTCGTGGTGTGAGAAGGAATTTGGTAAACTTAGAGGTGGGTAGGTGGATGAGAAACACACATTTCCTACTCACCAGACATTGAGTTAAGCACTTTACAAATATTTCTTCAAAAAAAAACCAACCTTACAGAACCATTAATTACAGAAAGTCAGACAATCTTTATTTCCTTCAAAGTATTTCTCACAGACATATTTCATCCCTCGATTAAATCGATGTGGTTCGTCCCTCCCTTTCCTCATACCCCTTGTGCCCCCTCATTCTATGCTTGCTCAGCAGGAGGCATATTCAGAATAAAACTTCATTCCTTTCTATTCATTTAGTTTAAAAGACACTGTAGTTTGGAGATGAACTTGGCTGAAGTTAAATTTTGAATCATCTCTGATATGAAGGCTTCTAAAGAAACTTCAACAGCCTTAGTTTCTCTCCAGGAAACAGTGGGGTACATACAAACCCCTTAAATCGAGCGAAGGAACGTGTGATTCGATCATATGCCCATGTTTGGAAGCTCCTGGACTCCTAAGGTGCCTTTTTGTCTTGGCAGATGTTTGTCCTGAAGACCCACCGAGTCTCAGAGACGCCACGTTCAAGGTCCTCAGGTATGAGGTGGGCACCATCATAAACTGTGACTGCAAGAAAGGCTTCCGCAGAAGGTCGCCCTTCATGCGCTGCACAAGAAACTCCAGCCACTCTGCCTGGGAAAACAGATGCCACTGCGACAGCACCTGTAAGTGTTTCCATTTGTAACTCCGGAGGGAAGGAGAAAAACTGTAGCAAAGAGGGAGACACGGCTTCAACTATTATTCACACGGCCCTACAGACAAAAACTGGCCGCCCCATCTACGTGAAAACTAATGTTGGTGGTTCCCAGAATAGTCATTCACTGAACAGATATTGAATGACTGTCTCCTAGTTCCAAGGCCTGTTCCAGATACTTGGGGATATGACAGACCCGGCCCTCAATGAACCTATACTTCGGGGGGAAGGAGGGAGGACAGACATTACACTAATGATTACTAAACAACTAAAAATAATTCTAGTTCACAATGATGTGAAGGTAGCTCGTGCCACTGAACTGTACACTTAAAAAAATAGTTACTATGGTAAATTTTATGCTATGCATATTTTATCACAATTTTTTAATTGAAGTATAGTTGATTTACAATGTTGTGTTAGTTTCAGGTGTACAGCAAAGTGATTCAGTTTTGTGTATACACCCACACTTTTTCAGATGCTTTCCCGTTATAGGTTATTACAAGATATTGAATATAGTTCCCTGTGCTTTACAGTAAATCCTTGTTATTCATCTATTTTATATATAGTAGTGTGTATCTGTTAATCCCATACTCCTAATATATCCCTCCCTCACTTTTTCCCTTTGGTAACCATAAGTTTGTTTTCTATGTCTGTGAGTCTGTTTCTGTCTTATAAAGAAGTTTATTAGCACTATTGATTAGATTCCACACATAAAAGATATCATATGGTATTTGTCTTTCTCTGACTGACTTATTTCACTTAGTATGATAATCTGTAGATCCATCCATGTTGCTGCAAATGGCATTATTTCATTCTTTTTTATGGCTGAGTAGTATTCCACCATACACACACACACACACACACACACACACACACACACACATATTACATCTTCTTTATCCATTCATCTATTAGTGACATGTTGCTTCCATGTCTTGGCTATTGTAAATAGTGCTGCTATGAACATTGGGGTGCATGTATCTTTTTGAATTAGAGTTTTCGTCTTTTCTGGATATATACCCAGGAGTGGGATTGCTGCATCATATGGTAGTTCTATTTTTAGTTTTTTAAGGACATCCATACTGTTCTCCATAGTGGCTGCACCATTGTCATTGCTTTAGGAGGGCCTCTCTCTAGCTTTTAAATGAACTGCCTTGGGAAAAAGAGGAGTGGGCGGGCTGTTGAACTAATAGCTCTTCTCGCTGCCACCCCCACCCCCACGTACAGTGTTGATGGGGTTGATGGCCAGAATGGAGTCCCTTTTGGAGAGACACACAGACACAAACAATTCCACCAGAAAAATCTCAGCTCCTTCAGAAACACGTTGTAGGCCACTGACATCATGTACAGGAAACCTGACTGACAGGCCAGTGCTGCACTGGCCGTGAACAGGCCCCCTGAGAGCCCCCCAAGGGCAGGGTGTGTGGGGATCATCTTTATAACCCCAGTATCCCCTGATATTGCCTGGCACATCACAGGCCCTAGAAAGACTCTCTTCTTGAGCAAATGAATACATGAAGAGCGTGTTCTCTTTTAAACTTTTGTGAAGCTATCTTCTTCATTCCATCCATACTCTCTAGCCTCCCCTAAGACCCCAGGAAAACAAGTTACTCCTGGACTCAAAGAACAGAATGAAGAAAAAACCACAGAAATGCAGAGCCAAATGCAGCCCACAGACCAAGCTAACCTTCCAGGTAAGAGGGGACCCATTCTCTTGCAGGTACAGGATGTGTGCCCCAAAGGAGGAGGATCTGTCCTGCTGTCCTCTTTCCTAGGGATGTCATGTGGACAAGAACTATTGTGTAGTGTTTGCAGGCTGTTTGCTCAGCATTTCAAGCCACTCCTACAGCAGCCAACCTGGGCTCAGGGTTGCCTCCGGGTTTGGGAACTGGCCAAATAGAACTCAATTCAACTCACTTCATTTCAATTCAATTCAAAAAGCATGTTTGGGGACAAACTGTGCCAGGCACTGCGGCCAGACAATACAAACCTGAGTAGATGGTCATCCCTGCCCTCAAAGAGATGCTGTGTTTTCCCCTTAAGTACAAGGCAGTGAACTCCAAGCAAAGCAATTTACTTCCAGACATTTCTTACAGGACAGGGTTGTGAAGTGGGCGGTGACACACTGGTGCCTCTGGAAGCTGTGGACAAACACCTCCTAGCTAATAGGTTGTGGCCCAGCAAGTTGCTGCCCCAACTTCCCAAAATTAATAATGTTGAAGTCAAGCCATAACATCAGGAAGAAAGAGAGTCCATTAGGAAAACCTGAGCCTTGTGGGGGACCAGCTGACCTTACAAGACCCCATGGTCCTACGCCAATTTTATAACCTTACAAAGAACTTTACAACATTGTATATAATCTCATTTGAACCTCAGAAGCCAGTGAGTCAGGGAGCAGGAAATATTACTTCAATTCACTGAATAAACTGAGACACAGAGACATTTAAAGACTTGGCTAAACTCACATAACAGGACTGAAATAAGGCCTTGGGTCTCCTGAATTAGAACAGGGATCTTGCTACTGATTATTTAAACTAGTCTGAATTTATTTTCAGCTTCTATTAATTAAAAAAATTAAAACCCAATGACTAATCCAAGGACTACTCTGCAACATGCTGTTTCCAGCCCTTTTCACTCTGTGCTGGAACAAGGTTTCCGAACACATTTAATTATTTGTTTCTCTCTGTTTCTCCCGCATCACCTTCCACAATTACTGAAAGTTTTCTCAAGAGGTCAAAGTTTACTGTCCTTACTCAAGAGATAACCAGCTGGCTCTGGCTAAGGGATACTTCACGGATTGTCTTAATGTGGCGGTTTTCACTTGAAAGAAGCAAACCCAATTCAAATGGGTTCAGACGGTTATGAGTTTTACTGACTGTAAAGGCAATTTGATTCTGAGACTGAAACACACATTCAGTCATGATTTGCAAGGTGCTGCACTGAGCAGACCACCTGGGATGGAACCACTCGGCCTCCTGCTGCAGAGGGTTACAGAGAGTGCGGGGAAAGGTTATATGGGTCCTTGGGGTTGTGGAAGGTCAGAGCATATATACAGTTTCACACTTCTGGGCTTAGAGGGACCTGTGGCCCATATGTCCAGATTTGGCGGGGGCAGGGGTTGGATTCTGGGATTAAATCAGAGCAGGACATGATCTCTGAGGTTAAAGGTCAGCCAGGCTTGGATTTTAGTTCGGCAAGTGGAAAGTTACTGGGCATGGAAGTTTTCAGAGTCCTTAAAAGGGCCCACCTGGGTCAAGCTTCAGGCATGGCTTGATCAGGGATCAGGCTCCATTCCTCCAAGATCATCTCAGCGCTTCCCTCCTCCTGGCTTTGGATTTGTCCCCAGTCCTTCCGCCGTGGCCCCAAGATGACCACCAGCTGCAACTCACTTAGCAGTGGGGATCCAGACGGTCTCCACATTTCATTGGCCCAGATTGGCTTGAGCCTGCCTTTAGACCTAAACTGAGACCACCGTTCGCATGCCTGTCTACTTATCAAATCTCTCACCATCAGCAGAAGTAATTGCTTATTTCTCTGCATTCCGAGAGCAAGCGTCTGTCTCTTGGCTGTCATCCTCACCACATTCTGCCTGTATGTACTTCCTTACCAGGAGCAGGCGGACTGGGTCTTCATGCCTTTTCACGTGTCTAGCAAAGGTCCTAACACATAGATGTTATCACTACTTACTGGAAGGGAGGGAGGAAGGGGACAAGGAAAAGAGTAAGAACCATGGTCCAGTCTCTAGGAAGAGGCAACCTGGACTCACAATGTCTCCCCAGCTTGCCTTTGGAATTTCCTTTCCCTCTTCCAGGTCACTGCAAGGAGCCTCCACCATGGGAACATGAACATGAACCTTTGAAGAGAATTTACCATTTCATGGCGGGGCAGATAGTTTACTACCAGTGCACTCAGGGATTCAGGGCCCTACAGCGAGGCCCTACCAAGAGCACCTGCAAGATGATCTATGGGAACATGAGGTGGACCCGGCCCAAGCTTGAGTGCATAAGTGAAAGGGAGAACAGTCAGTTTCCAGGTATGGAGATGCCCCCCGCCAGGTCCACCACCTTGCTGCTTCTGTCGGGCGAACCAGGCTGGAATCCCTGACCCACCCGCTACGTGACCTTGGGCAAGTCTCTTCCTCTCTGGGGCCTCTGTTTTCTCTCCTTCTAGAAAACAGACTAGATAAGCTCCAAGGTCTTCATCACCTAAGGTCCCCGTACCCTGATGGGGATAAATAGCAGGAGATGGAAGAGGAAGAAAGGTCTTCCGAAGCCCCCTGGGTGCTACATCACTGGCGATCCTGCTGCCCCCTTTTCTAGATGATCCTGAAATTTTCCTTCTGACTCTAAGCTACCAAAACTTCCTCATTCAAAAAGGAAAGTCCAGGGGCTTCCCTGGTGGCGCAGTGGTTGAGAGTCCGCCTGCCGATGCAGGGGACGCAGGTTCGTGCCCCGGTCCGGGAAGATCCCACATGCTACGGAGCGGCTGGGCCCATGAGCCATGGCCACTGGGCCTGCATGTCTGGAGCCTGTGCTCCGCAACGGGAGAGGCCACAGTGGTGAGAGGCCCGCGTACCGCAAAACAAAACAAAACAAAACAAAAAAAAGGAAAGTCCACATGCCATGCACACATTTCCAACTTGCTGATACATAATGTAAATCCATTATTTGTGACATGCCACGCCATTAGCATGCCCCCTCCTCTTGTGTGAGTCCCACCTGAGCTTTGCCAAAGTGCAAATGTGCAGGGAAGGGACTTTTCAAGCACAAACACATATGCACACGCATGCACGCTCATTCACACACGCAGACAAGCCACCTATGTTGAGGTCTTCTATTTTCATTCTGAAATCGTCTTACTATTTCTACAATCAAAAGTCACTTCCATTTGACCCTAAGTGTTAGTGGCTTCTTTGCTCACCCCCACTTCCCAGACCCCACGTCTCCCTCTTGGATCTTCTAGGGACGCTGCTGTGTTTCTTTCCCATAGCCTGACCCCCATGAGCCACACTGCACGCCAGGCGTGTCCACAAGCAATGGGAAACCTGTCACAGAGAAAAGCTCTCCTTTTGTGCATTTCTACTTCGTTTAATGGTTTGATGGTATTTGTATTATGATGACCCGTTTCTAAGCCACAGAAGGAAACCAGAGCTGAGTAGGCAGCGTGGGGAGAAAGTTGCTCAGAGTTCTGTAGAAAGCCAGGGTCAGGGTCACAAAATTCCCTCCCTCCTGCTCTGCTGCGGCCACTGAGCCACTTCGCTGTGACCCTAATGGGGAACGGAGAACTGAGACTCACACCTCAGCTAGTGCATCTGGGGTCAGCTGAGGAGGCCAGGGAGGGGGTGCACATGAGACCTCCACTTCCCACCTTCTGTTCCACAAGCATCCTTACTCTCTCCTCCAGGTGAAGAAGAGCCTCAGGAGAGCACGGATGCTCCCCCTGGCAGTGAAACTCCTTTTCCCTTAACAACGAGGATGGCAGGTACCACAGGTACGGCTAGAGTTTCTTGGAAGATAAAAGGTTGGCTATTAAACCGTGATGTAGGATAAGGGGAGGAGTTGGCCTGGAGCTGCCCGTAGGTGCTAGAGATGATCGCACACCTGAGTGCAACCTCCCAGTCCTCAAACACCGCCAGTGTCAGAGGAGAAACAAGATGAAGGTGGCACCTCGAGGCAGAAGAACGAAATGTTCAAATGTTGGCCCCAGACTCCCCTGGTCTCTCCTAGCTATCCAGTGGACTCCAAGCCCCCAGACCCGAGAAACCTGGACTCTCCCAGCCCTGTGCAGCCCCACAACCAGCAGTGACTAGCACCCTTCTCTCTCTTTTGCACAGATTTCCAAACACCCACAGAAGTGGCTGCGACCATGGATATGTTCATATTTACAACCAAGTATCAGATCGCAGGTGGGTAGCAACAAACGTGCACCAGACAGAGACCAGGGGACGTTTGCTTGGTGGGTTGGTGAGCTGCTTGGTTAGTTACTATAAACTAGCTCTTTACACTATATAATGTTCATAAAAGTCAAAGACGAATCCAGATAGTAACATGACTCGGAATCACAGGAACCGGTTGTAGTGAGTTAGGAGTGAGGTCTCAAACCAGCCTCAACCAGTGCCTCCCGACCAGATTCTAGAGGACGAAATACCCAGCACCTGCGTGTGAGAGGAGGCCAGGGTGCGGGGATGTGGTGGAACCAGCGGAAGAGAGAAGAAGCATGCCATCAACACTCCAGGTGTTTCCTGGTGGGAGGCAAAAATGGGCTTTGAGAAAAAAACAAAACAAAGACCAAAACCAAGCTCTTAGAAACAGAGCAGAATGCTGGTGACCAGGGGCCGGAGGTGGGGTAAATGGGGAGGCGGGTGTCAGAGGGCACAAACTTCCAGTGAGAAGAAGAGCACGTCTGGGGATCGAACGTAGAGCGTGGTGATCACAGCTAACAACGCTGTACTGCAGACGTGAAAGTTGCTAAGGGTAAATCTGAAATGTTCTTGGCCCAAAAAAGAAATGGTAATTACATTTTGCAATGTATAAGTGTATCAAAGCAACACATTGCATACCTTAAACTTAGACAATGTTACATGTCAATTATATCTCATAAGGGGAGGGGGGTGAGTGGAGAAAAACAGGCTTTGAGGCACGTCTAAGACACATAGACAGATGGACGTACGGATAACTTGACAGCTTCAGGACCACAGGAAAGCAGCATCTGGGAAACAGAACACTTTCAGGAGATGCTAAGTGTTTATCATGTATCTTTACATTTCTTTTACCCATCGCAGGCCTCACTCACGGCTTCTTTAACTGAGGCCGGGGAGAGGGTGCCTATCAGCTGCTCCCCACAGAAAGAGTGGAGCCCCCTGAGGAAAGGCTTGTGCCCTTCCAGTCCACACCCCCAGGCCCTGGTCCTGGAGCCTCCAGGGAAACTCTGCCGGGAGGGAGCCGCGTTCTGAAAAGGGGCGGCACAAACCGCAGCGCTCACCTCTCGGCGAGCCCTTTGCTGGGGGTGGGGACGGATACAAGGGGACGGGCTCTCTCAGCCCCCGGGCCCCCTTCCCTGACCTGCCTCTCCGTCCACAGTGGCCAGCTGCATCCTGCTGCTCATCAGCATCCTCCTCCTGAGCGGCCTCACCTGGCAGCAGAGATGGTGAGTCCCGGGTGATCAAGGAAGCCCCGCCCACGCTGGGGGGAGGGGGAGGGCCGCGCAGGAAAGCACCGGGTCAGGGACCCCTTCCCCCCCAGCCCACCCCCTTCCTCCCTGACCACCAGGGGTTTGGGGAGCAGCAGAGGGCGGACTGGCCACTGCACGCCTTCCCAGAGTCGACCCACAGAATTACAGCCGCAGGGAAATGGGAAAGCCAAGGAAGCGAACATCCACTGAGCGCCTACTGTATGCCAGGGTCCATGCTTATCTTGCGAACAGTATGGCAACCTGAAACCTTTGCTACAGCTCTGGCAGGTTAAGCAATGTGGACAAGGTTGCACAGCAGAGGCCCAAACTGCAACCTCTGTCTAGTGCCCAGGACCTCTTTGCCCCTGTCACCTGGCAGCGGAGAACCAAGGGCAGCGTCAGCCCTGGTTCTCTCCTGTGCTCCCCACCCCCCAACGCAGACGCTCACACCAGAGCCCCCTAGGCCGGGAACCTGACCCACGCGACCCCACGTGTGGACTCATTTGCATTAACTCTCCGGCTGCAGAGGAGAACAACCCAGTGAGATTTTTAAAATACCAATGCTTAGGTGGGCCCCAGACATCAGTACTTTTTTTTTTAATTGGGATAAAATTCTTCATTTTAACCATTTTAAAGTGTGTAATTCAGTGGTTTTCAGCACTGTTGTGTATACACCACCAGTATCTAATTCCAGAGCATTCCATCACCCCAAAAAGAAACCACACATATCCCAATTCCCCATCCCCCCCCATTCCCTGGCCACCACTGATCTACGTTCCATCTCTATGGATTTGCCCGTTCTGGACATTTCATGTAAATGGGACCATGTACATACTGTATGCCCTGTTGTTACTGGGACGTTAGTACTTTTTTTTGGTGGTATGCGGGCCTCTCACTGTTGTGTCCTCTCCCGTTGTGGAGCACAGGCTCCAGACGCTCAGGCTCAGCAGCCATGGCTCACGGGCCCAGCCGCTCCGCGGCATGTGGGATCCTCCTGGACCGGGGCACGAACCCACGTCCCCTGCGTCAGCAGGCAGACTCTCAACCACTGCGCCACCAGGGAAGCCCGACGTTAGTACTTTTTAAAAGCTCCTCAGTCGCATCTAATACATACACATCCAGTTTAGATAACCCCGAGCTGGACCTGTGGTTCTGAAACGTGAGTGCATCAGAATCTCCCAGGTGGGCTTGTTTTTTTTTAATTGAAGTACAGTTAATTTACGGTGTTTCGGGTTTACAGCAAAGTGATTCAGATATATATAAATACACATATATATATACTTTTCAGATTCTTTTCCATTATAAGTTATCACAAGATACTGAATATAGTTCTCTGTGCTATACAGTAGGTTTTGTTTATCTATTCTATATATAGTATCTGTTAATCCCAAATTCCTAATTGCCTGTGGGCTTCTTAAAGCAGAGCCTGCCAAGCCTACCCCCAAAGTCCCTGATTCAGCAGGTCTGGGGTAGGGCCTGAAAATTTATGTCTAACAAATGCCCAGGTGATGCCAATGCTGCTGGTCCAGGGACCAAACTTTGAGACCCACTGCACTAACAGTGTTAAGAATCAAGAGAGTGAAATCATTTCTCTCTCTCTCTCTCTCTCTCTCTCTCTCTCACACACACACACACACACACACACAGAGTCAGTCTCTCCCTCCCTTTAGACAGAGACTATGGAGACCTAGCTTGTCACTCTCCCCACCTCCCAGGGCATCCCCTACCCCCTCCGCACCAAGTGCACTCTGCCAACCCTGATATAAACCCCCCAGAAGACCCTGAGAAGAAAGAGAGTCACCCCCCCGACCCCCGGCCAAGAACCAAAGCCCTCTGACCCCCCAGCCTGCCTAGCCAGAGAGAAATCATCAGATTCCTTCCATTCTTATCTTGATCGTCAGGCCCACGATAAACTCCTGGTTTTCCTTCTGTCAATTAAAAAGCACAAATGATTGCAATGCAAAGGAGAAGCCCGAGAAGCCCTCTAGGGTTGCCGTGTTAGGAATTATTCACATACCCAGCAACCTACCAATCTCTCTACGTGTTAGCCAATTCCTGAGGCGTTTTTATAGGATTCTGTGTGATGATGCATGTAAATTGCCCAAAACGTTATCTTTACTGCACACACAGATCCTCTCCTTCCCTCACTGACAGGACCTAATATCCATCAAGGATCTTTGTATTTGGTAGCTTAAAGACCCAAACCTTCGTACACAAAGGGATGAAGCTATTTGGGAGTGGGAAAGGTTTGGACTTGATGTTGTGAAACCAAGAACTGCCTGAAACTGTATGAGTTTCCAAGATCTCCCAGAATTGCAGTCTTCCAGGAGACCTAAACAGACACCTCAAACTGACCCAGAGAGCTGGTCCAAAAGCCTTCCTAGAATTGAATTTCATCTGATGGTGCCCTCTTGTGGCCAAACAGAAATACTACATTTGATTTAAAAAAATTTTTAAAGCAATTACTAGGAGCTGACTTACCCCAGCTCCTGAGAGCCAAAAGCTAGATGTTCTGGAATTTTGAGAACTGCTTTTAAGCATAACCATTATTAAAAATTAAATTATATAAACTTACAGTTAAATAAATTATATTAAAAACAAAGTCAGGGACTTCTCTGGTGGCGCAGTGGCTAAGAATCCGCCTGCCAATGCAGGGGACACCGGTTTGATCCCTGGTCCGGGAAGATCCCACATGCCACAGAGCAACTAAGCCCGTGCGCCACAACTACTGAGCCTGCGCTCTAGAGCCCACGAGCCACAGCTGCTGAAGCCCGCATGCCACAACTACTGAAGCCCACAAGCCACAGCTACTGAACCCGCGAGCCTAGAGCCTGTGCTCCACAACAAGAGAAGCCACCGCAATGAGAAGCCCGCACACAGCAACGCAGACCCAATGCAGCCAAAAATGAATAAATAAATAAGTTTATTAAAAGAGAAAACAAAGTTAATAAGTACTCAAAATTAATCACTTTCTAATTGTTTTACTGCATTTTACTACTTTATTCTCAGGGTTATTTGCACCTGTGTATCTGTATCGAGGAAATACTATCTATATGATGGTTTTATACTGCACGTCTCTCCCCAACTCTGTATTCAAGGTAGCTTGAAACTGGGAGTGGTGGGAGTTTTTACACCATGGAAACAGGCAGCCTTTTTCAGACAGCTGGTTGTTAAACATTTGCCAACACACCAGTTCTTGGAGCCTTGCCCCATGGGAGCTCTGAGCAAGTTAGGAAGTAACCAGATGTTCCCATGGGCTGAGGAAGGGCTGGGGGAGTCTAGGATTGTACTGTCTGATAGGGTCGCCACTAACCACGTGTGGATATTTAAGTTTAAACTTAAATACAATTAAAAATTCGGTCTACGCGTTGCACCAGCCACATTTCAGGAGTTTGATAGCCACACGTGGCCATGTTATTGGACAACATAGATACAAAACATTCCCATCACCATAGAAAGTTCTTATGGTACGGTGCCAGCTGGAAAACTAGGAGTTTTCAATTCATGAAAACCCCTTAGCACAGCTAGTTGGTTTTATTATTCCTTTTATGAAGCTATTGTCTTCCGTATACTTCCAAAAAAATTTGATAGGATATCTCCTACGTAGGTGCTGGTCAAAGGGTACAAACTTGCAGGTAGAAGATGAATAAGTTCTGGGGAATCTAATGCACAGCAGAGGTGATTATAATCAACAATATTGTATTATATACTTAAAAGTTGCTAAGAGACTAGATCTTAAATGTTCTCACCACCAAGAAGAAATGACAGTTACGTGATATGATGGAAGTGTCAGCTTTAACACCAGGGTGTTCATTACATCTCAATATATAAATGTATCAAATCAACACACGGTACACCTTAAACTTCCACGATGTTCTATGTCAATTATATCTCAATTTTAAAATGACTACGAGAATATCTCCTATGTACCAGGCACTTGCCAGGGGCCTAAGGATGAATACGAATGGCCCCTGCTCTCAGGAGCTTACGGATCAGTGGAGGAGAAGGGGGAAAAAGTTGAGATTTTAAATGTAATGTGTTAAAGCCTAAGATTGAGGTGTTACAGGAATGAAGAGAAAGGACACCTAATCTTATATGGGGACACCCAGAAGGCTTTCAGAGCTGATACCAGCGGCCAGATAAAGAACGGCAGGAGAAGCTGCAAGGCAGAGGGGCAGGAGGGGAAGTAAGGCAGCCTGAAGGGCATGAGGACGTCTGGGAGGATCTAGCAGTTCTGAACACTGGGGTGTAAAGTGCACGGGGCAGTGGTGACAGTGGTGCTGTGGGAACGGCCAGGGACCGAGTCCTGGAAGATCAGGCCAGACCGAGGAGCTCAGGCCCGACCCTGAGGACGACAGCGAGCCACAGAAGCTCAATTATGCGATAAGTGGTAGCACTGGCCCTCTGAACAGTCCGGCTACAATAGAGGCTGGAGTTAAGGTGGGTAATGGTGGTGGCAGTTTGATTATGTGACGATGGAATAAATCCACACAGGGGACGAGGAGAGCATGAACTAGGTCAGTGGACATAAGTTAAAAAGGAGGAAAAGGACTTCCCTGGTGGTGCAGTGGTTAAGAATCCTGCCAATGCAGGGGAAATGGGTTCGAGCCCTGGTCTGGGAAGATCCCACATGCTGCGGAGCAACTAAGCCCGTGCATCACAACTACTGAGCCTGCGCTCTAGAGCCTGCGAGCCATAACTACTGAAGCCCACGCGCCTAGAGCCCGTGCTCCGCAACAAGAGAAGCCACCGCAGTGAGAAGCCCCCGCACCGCAACAAAGAGTAGCCCCCGCTCACCACAACTAGAGAAAGCCCACGCACAGCAACAAAGACCCAACACAGCCAAAAATAAATAAATAATAATTTTTTTTTAAAAGGAGGAAAAAATCGAGAAATACGTGAGTCAAGTTAGCAGGATTTGGTGGCTGATCAGAAGTGAGGGTTAAGGAAGAGGGTTGACTTGGGGGTGACACCAGATGTTAGAGTGTTACGGGGGACTGTTGTCAGACACACTAGGATGACATGTAACGTGAGGGTCATGTACCCCGTGGGGAGCAGCCCTGGAGCAGACCCCCTCCTGTAGCCCCTTCCCTAAGACCCACCCAGTCTCCATACCTGTAATGGTCTGGGTCTCAGGCTCTTTCTCAGCCCCACTCACCAATGATTGGATCACCATGCTGTGAGGACCACGGCGCTGCCCGTCTTGACCTCTAAAGGGGTGGTCAGCATGTGGGAAGGTCAGAGTATCCCGGGGTGGGATTTAAAGTTAGCAGGTCAATGGGGGCTTCTGTTGAATGCTCCACCCACATTAATTTAGGGTGCAGATGACATTCTTCTTGGTGCAGTATTACACCCATGACTATGACTTGTTATATCACTACAGGAAGAAGAATAGAAGGACAATCTAGAAAACCAAGGGCAGGAAGAAACCAAGAAGAACCCGCAGATGTCATGGATCACAATCAAAATCAAGGCAGCTAAACACTCATCCAAGAGGCGTCTCCTGATCCCATGGGTTCTGGAAAGCTCTGAAGTCACATCACAGGACACCAGGCACCTGCAACCCCATCGTGAAGCCAGCTCTGTAGTATCAATGAGTGAGCTTGACCTGCACGTAGGCAGCAAGTCCAAGGTCACTGGAGGAACGGGGAGGAAAAACCAGAACTCTTGGTCCCATTTTCATGTTGTGTATGTGTTCATTAAAGCATGACCGGCATGGAACTCTCTCCATACCATGTATAATACAAAGAAGAGTAGCTTCATGCTAAGTTCATCCCAACTTCCCAGTTTAGAGATCCCAAGGAAAACCCTAGCACTAATAAAAATAGACACACATGCTCTCTACCCTATGTAACTGGACCTTGTTCCTCAGTCCACGTAGGTCCTTTCCCAGCCTCTGGTTGACTAGCCCATTCTCCTGATCACATCCTTTAATGAATGCCCCCTAAGAACTCTGGACTGGTAACTAGGAATGCTTTTGACCTTAGGTCAGTGCTCTAAACTAGCCCCCCTCCATTGAACCTTCAATTATGAGTTTCTAAAGAACAGAGTCCATGGGGGAATAGTCTTTGGGTAATACCAAAAGAGGACAACCAAGCCCTTGGAACTGTGGAGCTTCAATATTTGAAAAGATTTCACTGGAGTTAATGTCGGGAGAAGGGGGATAAGCTAGGTCCTAGGTAATGGATTATCCCAGTCAAAAAGCTTCAGCTGTACATGACTGATGGGCACTTGAAGAGTTAGTTTCTCTCGGATTGCTATAAATGATACTCTGTATTTGGCCAGCATGAATTTGATGTTTACAGACAGACACACAATGTGCAGATGTGTACATTTTCAAAGAAGTGTCATAAAAACACTGATAAGGGAGCAATACATTCAATGTTTATGGAAGGAAAGAAAGAAGGAAGTCGGGGTGGGGGGAGGGAGAGCATGTAATGATGGACAAGGCCACACCAGTGATCCTCAAACTGGTAGCACAACGTTGAGCAAATCAAAATCACCTGGAGGCCTTGTTAAACCATAGAAGGGGGGACTTCCCTGTGTGCAGTGGTTAAGAATCCGCCTGCCAATGTAGGGGACACAGGTTTGATCCCTGGTCCAGGATGATCCCACATGCCATGGATCAACTAAGCCCGTGCACCACAACTACCAAGCCTGCGCTCTAGAGCTCGCAAGTCACAACTACGGAGGCAGCGTGCCACAACTACTGAAGCCCACGCACCTAGAGTCCATGCTCCACAACAAGAGAAGCCACCACAATGAGAAGCCCATGCACCGCAAGGAAGAGTAGCCCCGCTCTCTGAAACTAGAGAAAGCCCGCGTGTAGCAACGAAGACCCAATGAAGCCAAAAATAAAAAACAAAACAAAACAAAACAAATCAAAACAAAAAAACACAGAAGGCTGGGCCCACCTCCAGAGTTTCTGAGTTAGCAGGTCTGGGGTGGGGCCTGAGAATTTACATTTCTAACAGGTTACAGGTGATGCTGATGATGCTGGTCCGGGGCCACACTTTGAGAACCACGGGGTTTATGCCTCCCACCCTCAACTCTCACTGGAAAAATCAGCCTCAGGGGCTGAGATTTCAGTGCAGATTCAGACTCTTGCCAAAAATCTCAATTCTCAATCAGTTGACTTAGATGTCCAGGTTAAACAAAATCACATAATGAAGATTAATGGAAATTTTAAATCAGAAGACAGTTTTCATTTCTGAAAGGGCAGGAAAATGTTATGAAAAAAATGGACAGGAGTCAGCAGGTCCATATCTAGATTAAAGAACCATTTTCTGTCCTTTCTGTGACCAACCAAGTACCATCACCTTCCATCGTCAACATCCCCCAAGTATATATTTTCTGGGGAAACTAATGTTAAGAGGAATATAAGACCAGAAAAAAATTGTTTTAATCTTATTTATCTTACTTGAATAAAACTGGATTATCATTACTCATTTTGGGGGAGGGAGGTCTATGAGATCAAAAGTTTTTTCATAATACAGTTGACCCTTGAACAACATGGGTTTGAACTGCACAAGTCCACTTACATGTGGATTTTTTTTTTTTTTTTTTGCAGTACGCGGGCCTCTCATTGTTGTGGCCTCTCCTGTTGAGGAGCACAGGCTCTGGACGCGCAGGCTCAGCGGCCATGGCTCACAGGCCCAGCCGCTCCACGGCATGTGGGATCTTCCCGGACCGGGGCACGAACCTGTGTCCCCTGCATCAGCAGGCGGACTCTCAACCACTGTGCCACCAGGGAAGCCCTATGTGGATTTCTTTTAAAAGTAAATTCTACAGTGCTACACAATCCATGGTTGGTTGAATCCGCAGATGAAGAATCAGGGATTCAGAGGAACCACAGATACATAGGAACCAGGGATACAGAAGGCCGACTATAACTTACACGTGGATTTTTTACTGCACAGCGGGTCATTGCTCCCAACTCCAGTGTTGTTCAAGGGTCAGCTGTGATTAAGATGTTATTTACCTTTTTCACTCTCATTCTCTTACAAATGTATGGTGGAGTTTTCCAGAAGCTACATGATATGTGATGATGTCATCGCTCTGGTGTTAACACATAATGAGTTTATTACTGCTGTTTGTAGAAGAATTAATAAATAATATTTTTAAAATTTCCTGGTTTTAGTGTCTAAGTATGATAAGTATCACTAGATGTAACTACATAACAAAAAGTTTTGAGGAGCCTCAATACTTTTAATAATATAAAGAGGTCCTGACAGATGGCTAACAAGCACATCATCATTGGTCATTTCAGAAATGCAAATCAGATATATAGATATAGATATAGATATAGATATGTATAATGGAATATCACTCAGCCATAAAATAATATAAATAATGCCCTTTGCAGCAACATGGATGAACCTAGAGATTATAATACTGAGTGAAGTAAGCCAGATAGAGAAAGACAAATATCATATGATATCTCTTATATGTGGAATCTAAAAAAAAAAATATGATGCAAATGAATTTATTTACAAAACAGAAACAGACTCACAGACATAAAAAACAAACTGATGGTTACCAAAACTGGGGGGGGGAGGAATAAATTAGGAGCTTGGGATTAAAATATACACACTACTATATATAAAATAGGTAACCAACAAGGACCTACTGTATAGAACAGGAAACTATAGTCAATATCTTGTAATAACCTATAATGGAAGAGAATGTAAAAAAAGAATATATATATATATATACATATATAACTGAATCACTTTGCTGTACACCTGAAACTCACACAACACTGTAAATCAACTATATTTCAATAAAAATTTTTAAAAAAAGAAATGCAAATCAAAACCATGGTGAGACACCACTTCATAACCGTTAAGATGACTTTAAGGGAAAAAAAAAAAAAAAGAGGAGATAACAAATGTTGACAAGGATGTGGAGGAATAGGAACCTTCATACATTGCTGGAGGGAATGTAAAATGGTGCAGCCATTGTGGTGGTTGTTCCTCAAAAAGTTAAAGAATTACCAGATGGCCCTGCACTTCCACTCCTGGGCACGTTCCGCAGGAAGGAAGAAAACCCGTGTCCGCACAGAAGCTTGTATACGACTGCTTATAACAGCATCACAGCCAAACAGTCAAGAGATGGAAACAACCCAAAAGGCCTACCAATGGAGGAATGGATAAGCAAACCATGGTCTCTCCACACACTGCAATATGACTCTGCCATAGAAAGGAATCAAGTCCTGATAAAGGCTACAGCATAGGTGGGCCTAAAGAACATTATACCAAGTGAAAGAAGCCAGACACAAAAGGTCACATGTTGTATGATTCCTTTTATGTGAAATGTCCAGAATAGGCAGCTCCAAAGAGACAGAAAGCAAATTAGCAGCTTCCAGGGGCTGGAGTAAGAAGAAAACCCTGAACAAACTGAACACCAGTGACTCTTCTCAGATCCCTCAGTCACAGGGCAAAGCTCTGCCCCCAAAGTGAAGTGACAGACAGGTGGATGCAAAGAATCAACAGCCTCCTGGAGCAGAAGGCCAGGAGCAGACACTGGGGCAGGGAAACCTAAACCCATGACTGCGGGAGGCTCGGTGTGGACAAGTCTGGGAGGTATAAACTCCAGGGGTCCAGTCATAGGAGGCCCTATGTCTCCATGGGTTTTACCTCCCGGGGGTGAACCAGGTCCTCATGGTGACAGTCAGAGAAAACCCCCTCATGCTTGCAGCAGGGGGAGGGGGCAAAGGAACCAATTTTGAAATATACCAGACACTCTGCTCTCCTTAAGGAGGGCTGTCCCTGGGAGAAACTACTTCCCTAACTATCTTGGGTTTTATCTAAGCCTAACGCACCAGAGGGAAGGGAAATGCCCAACTCTGACCTGCTCTACCTTCCACACAGGAGAAGGGAAATATCGACTCCAGACTTCTGGATTCCTATCCAGGCTTTCTATCCCACCTGAGGGGTTGGGGGAGAAGCACACCCCCAGGCTCACTAAGGAGACTTAACCCCTAACTGTAAGACAATTGTAAGATAATTGTAAAACAATCCCTCCCCCACACCTCACCATCCCATCAGTATGGCTCCTGTATGATAACAGGGAAACACGGCCCAAAGACCCACACATCTTAGACATTATTTAAGAAAAAGTCTCTAGGGAAAACGCAGAGAAAACCCAGGGAAAGCCAGGGAGATAAAATCAATGACACCATAGGCAATTTCAGCCTCCACAGGTATAGTAAACGCTAAACACAGCCTAATTCCTAGGCAGACAAACACAAAGCCTCACACCATAAGGCCTACTTACCTCAATTCCTTTTACCTAGTACATCACGTCCAGCTTTCAACAAAAAATTACAAGGCAATTTCATTGCCAAGGGTCTGGGCTCAATCCCTGGTCGGGGAACTAAGATACCGCAAGCCGCACAGCCCCGCCAAAAAAAAAACAAAAGAAAGAAAGAAATTACAAGCCATGCTAAAAGGCATAAACTGCAGTCTGAAGAGACGGAGCCAGAATCAGAACCAAACTCAGACATGGCAGAGATGTCAAACTGGGAATTTAAAACAACTATGGAAAATAAATTTTTCTGACAGAGATTGCTATGACCCCTAAATCCAGTCTTCCTTTGGTCATGAAAGCCCAGGTTTTAGTGGAACACAGCCCTCCCCCAGCTGAGGATTACATTTGCCAGCCTCCCCGGCAGCTAAATGGGCCACGTGACTAAGTTCTGACTCGTGAGACAGGAGTGCGGTAAAGTGAGCAGTTCTAAGGTGCCCTTGAAGAGAACAGGTGTGCCTTGCCCTTCCTCCCCTCTTCCACTGGCTGGCAGGTGGTCTTGGTAGTGGGAGCTAGAACAAGCAGTGGAATTAAAAACTACACACTAAGTTTAACAGGGAAATAAAACCAAAGGAGCCTGGATGTCTGACGTGGAGGGGCCACGCCAGAGCTGTTTACTCTTGCACTGGACATGAGACAGAAATACCCTCACCTAGGGATAGATTGGGAGTTTGGGATTGACATGTACACACACTACTATATGAAAATAGATAACCTACAAGGACCTGCTGCACAGCACAGGGAACTCTGCTCAATATTCTGTAACAACCCAAATGGGAAAAGAATTTGAAAAAGAATAGATATATGTGTATGTATAACTGATTCACTTTGCTATACACCTGAAACTAACACAACACTGTTAATCAACTATACTCCAATATAAAATAAAAAGTTATTTTAAAAAAATAAAATGCAGTTGTGATATTTATAACAGTTATAACTACCAAAAAAAAAAAAGAAATACCCTCGCCTTTAGGCCACTGTGACCTTTGCCCTCATTAGAGCAGCTGTATCAACATCCCATAACAATCATCCACCCTACATGCACCTCCCCCAAATTTGGCTTATACAGTCATATCGGTATCAAAATATTTTCAGTGGAAAATGGGACAAGAATTAGCATAGGACATTTTTTTTAATATTCTCCTTTTATTTTTTTAACATATTTATTGGAGTATAATTGCTTTACAATGGTGTGTTGGTTTCTGTTGTTATCACAAACTGAATCAGCTATACGTATACATAAGCATATGACATTTAAGCAAACTTTCAAGTAAGTACATGTTTTCTGTTCCACAAACGTTATCTAAAAAAATTCTCCCTCCAGGAGGTGAACAAGTATATCAGAGAAAATGACATCAATTTTCTGCACTAATTTGACTACTCCCTTACTCATCTTCAGAGAATGACTGTAGTTAATTTAAGGTGTCCCTGAAGGCTTTCCAAAAATATGGGCTCACATGGGGATGTTCCTAGCAGATGGTGCTTTCCAGCTAGTCAGGAATCAGAAAGAGAGAGCTGCTGAGATTTTCAAAGCCAATCCCTTTGTTATTCCATTCCTCCTCTGAAGGAGTGCCATGCAAAACCCATGACCTGTCCTTCTACAATAAGTTATCCTAGTTATATGATGTTATCCTACTGATACAAGGGTAGGTTAAGAGAATATTCCATCTGGAAAAAAAAAAAAAGGCTAATAACTACCTTCAAGCAGTCAGGCAAGGTGGGTGGCTAGGTGTTTTCCATTAGCAGACTCGGAAGAGAAAATCTGGCTTAAGCTCTTCAGATTACCTTGACAGAATAGACCCTAATAAGAGAAGGTATAAAGTGTTTGAAATCTTCAGTGGAGTAAATGCTATAGAGCAAAGTGATTAATTGTGCAGGTAAATACCATTAATCAGCAAAGAAGTAAAAGATGCAGCAGCAGATATGTGATGACTTCCTGTCCTTCCACGCCCTGTTCCCGACTGTCAGGGGCTGGGTCTTAGCAAATTACACCTCCCAGATGCTCCTGCCCCAGCCATGGGCTAGGTGGCCAGTGGGAAGTCCTAAGAAGAGTTTGGAAGGCAGATGAAAAAAGAGAAGCCATTAACCTTCCTTTCTGCTTTTAGCAGCATCTACATCAGCGAGAGATGGCTGTAGGCTCCAGCAGCCTTTGGCAGCCTTGGTAAAGAGAACAGTGGTTGACTGCCACTATAGGCTCCAAAAATTTTTGCAGTTACAACAGCATTGATTTCTATAGCAGCAATAGTTTCCTCCAGAATCAGCCATAAGTATATTCCCGGATATTCAACATCCCTTATCTTAGGGAAATGCAAATTAACACTACAATGGGATGTCACCTCACACCCATCAGGATGGCTATTACCAAAAAAAACCAGAAAAATGGGACTTCCCTGGTGGTGCAGTGGTTAAGAAACCACCTGCCACTGCAAGGGACATGGGTTCATGGGTTCCCTTGTCTGGGAAGATCCCACATGCCGCAGAGCAACGAAGCCGGTGCGCCACAACTATGGAACCTGTGCTCTAGAACCTGTGAGCCACAACTACCGAGCATGCACGCCACAACTACTGAAGCCCGTGTGCACCCTAGAGCCCATGCTCCACAACAAGAGAAGCCATGGCAATGAGAGGCCCACGCACCGCAACGAAGAGTAGTCCCGGCTCGCCACAACTAGAGAAAGCCCGCGTGCAGCGACAAAGACCCAATGCAGGCAAAAAAAATTTTTAATAAAAAAAAAAAAGAACAAGTGGTGGCAAAAATGTGGAGAAATTGTGCACTGTTGGTGGGAATGTGAAATGGTGCAGCCACTACAGAAAACAGTATGGAGTTTCAAAAAACTAAAAAATAGAACTACATATGATCCAGTAATCCCACTTCTGGGTATATACCCCAAAGAACTGAAAGCAGGGTCTCAAGAAGATATTTGTACACCCGCGTTCATGGCAGCGTTATTCATAATAGCTAAAACATGGAAGCAACAACCTAAGTGTCCATCAACAGATGAATGGATAAATAAGGTGTGGTCTATATACACTATGGAATATTATGCAGCCTTAAAAAATGAAGAAAATTTTGCAATATGCAACAACATGGATGAATCTTGAGGGCACTGTGCTAATGAAATAAGCCAATCACAAAACACAAATACTGTCTGATTCCACTCATATGAGGTACTTAGAGTAGTCAGAATCAGAGACATGAAGTAGAATGGGGGTTGTCAGGGCTGCAGGGAGTAGGGAACGGTGAGTTATTGTTCAACAGGTACAAAATTTCAATTTTGCAAGATGAAAAGAGTTCTGAAGATGGATGGTGGTGATGGTCGCAGAACATTCTGAAGGTACTTAATTCTACGAACTGTACACTTAAAAATGGGTAAAGCGGTGCATTTTGTGTTATATGTTTTTAACCACAATTTTTAAAGAGTATTTACTGCTTGATTCCATTTATTTTATATAAATTTCTGTAAAATGCAAACTAATATACAGTGACGGAAAGCAGATTGTCAGGGGAGAGGCAGGGAGGGCAGAGTGAGGGTTATGAAGGGGCATTTGTGTGACTGTGGTTTTACAGGTGCAGACATGTCAAAACATATCAAACTGTATGCTTCATGTATGTGCAGTTTCAATTAACCCCCCGATAAAACGATTTCTAAAGAATTCGCCTCTGTCTGAAATTCCTGGCAGAGTTCTAGGTTTTTGAGGTGTTGGGGTAGGGGACTGGTCTCTGACTGAAATGTCTTCTGGCCTCACGAGCCAGTAGGTTCAGACCAAGCCAGGCTGTTGGTGATAACCCATAATTCCTTGCTCTTGCTCTACCTGCTAGTGTAGGACTTTAGCCCTGCACACACCCACGGGCACACGCACAACACTCACAGTCTCATACACACACACACACACACACACACACACACACCGTCTCACTCAGACACCTTTGGGATCTGGTTGTCAGGACTGTATTTGCTCTAAAACAAGTTCCACGTGCCCTGGAGTCTCACCAAGTCCTCCGTGAATCCTGTAGCCTCAGCTCACGCCTATAGCTTTTCCTGCCATCAGGTTCTCACTCACGGCCAAGGGGCCAGACCAACGGGACAGTCTCAGACAGACACAAGGATGTCCTCCCTTCCTCGCTATGCTTGTCCCCTGGGCTCACTTCTTCAAAACTGCAAATAGATTCCTGAATCCTGTCCCTATAGGTTCACCAGACACACCCAGAGACATGTGAATTTCAGTGAGCAGGACATCCAGTCCACGTAGATCAAAACGACAGTGCTGAAACCTCTGTTAGGGCCCCTGGATTTTGAGTTTCACATATATTCGTTTTACAAATACGTAGCACCACTCTCTAGGGAAAACCTGCAGACAGACGGCTCCATAGACGGTGTGATAGGGTGATATGTAAAGTATGATGTTTTGGCAGAGCTAGAAATTAAGGCACCAAGCTCTCCTCTGTGCCCCTGCAACCACCTACACTCGTACTCATGAAAACAAAGTCACCAGATGTTAATCTGCTGTTCAAAGAACAGTCCACCAGGCGTGGGACAAAACAGGTGGGGGATTGCAGGACAACCGGGAGAACTGGTTTCCTTCCCTACGCCCACTCTCCCGGGCCCTCCTCCTCGAGGTGAAGGAAGAGAAGGGGTGCAGTCTTGCTCAGCACCTCTACCTTCCCTTGCTCCGCGCTCTGCGGAGAGGGGTAGGTTCTGATACAGGCACCCCATTAAATTGGGACACCCACAAACCTAGGAGCAACCGTAGAGTGTCAGAGACGTTTATTAGCGTGATCCTGGTGATATTTTCATAATATATACATGTATCAAACATCAAGTTGTACATCTTAAGTGTATATAATTTTTATATGTCAAAGATATCTCAATAAAGCTGTTTAAAAAAAAAAAAAGAGCCTAGGGAAGTCTGGCTGTTTTGAGAGTAGGGAGGAACACAAATCCTGCACCCCTAGAAGTGGGAAAAGCCAGAGAGAGCTTCCAGAGGTGGTCTAAGCTCTGAGCTCCCCTCGGGGAGAATGTGGCTTGAACAGAATCCAAATGTCTCCAGGTGCCCATGTGGGGACCAGAAGGGACTGCGGGCAAGGACCGCATACTCTCCAGGACTCAGCGAGGAAGGAGTCTGGGTGCAGGAAGGGAGTTGAGGCCAAGAATGTCAGCGGATCTCCTGCCAGGACTTGATGGCACCCAACGACCTGCAGGATGTCACCCTCAGGACCTGGAATAGGACACCCTCACTTACCACTTGGAGACATCGGGGCAGAAATGGAAGAGAGACGTCCCCACTCCATAGAAGCGGGTAATGGAATCCTGGGATAGAATTTTAAACAAAACTATGAGTTAATAATTGACCTGAGAGCCTACGGAAGTGGACAGAGGGAAAGCATGGAGTGGGCGAGACAGGATGGAATGCACCTGGCAGGTCAGAGGTTTAGAATCAGAAATTATTGTCTCTACTCTAAAATGCTTTTGCCACCCGGGTCCTGTGAGGGCAGCTGTCTGCTCACTCTACCTGGAGGAATCAGATGGCATCTTTGCTCCCCAAAAGTACATCTGTGGGGTTTGTGGGCTTTTCCTTTCCTCTTCTCCCATAGTTCCCTCCCTAGAGATGTCTCAGTCATTTTAAATGGACAAACCATGTGCTGGACCCTTAGAGACAAAAATATTAGAAAATAAATAAACTGCAAGTAGAGTGGGACACACTGTGCCTCTAATGGGTACAAGTGCTCACAAATATTCAGCGCTCCATCATGCAGGAGGTTCCCTCGACCACTCTTTTTTTTGAGGTATGTGGGCCTCTCAGTGCTGTGGCCTCTCCCGCTGCGGAGCACAGGCTCCGGACGCGCAGGCCCAGCGTCCATGGCTCATGGGCCCAGCCACTTGGTGGCACTTGGGATCCTCCCAGACTGGGGCAGGTACCCACGCCCCCTGCATCAGCA
The DNA here is from genome assembly GCF_025265405.1 of Mesoplodon densirostris. Taxonomy (NCBI): domain Eukaryota; kingdom Metazoa; phylum Chordata; class Mammalia; order Artiodactyla; family Ziphiidae; genus Mesoplodon; species Mesoplodon densirostris. The sequence continues at coordinate 159,400,512 of NC_082664.1, read as the reverse complement.
GGCGGACCCCCAACCACTGCACCACCAGGGAAGCCCTCCACCACCCTCTTAAACTCAGGCACGGCTCTATGACTTGCTTTGGCCAATAAATAAGAGAGGAGTTGTGGACTGAAGTTTTAAGAGACAGCTGTGTTATCTGAAGACTATTCAAAAATATGTAATTTGTTGTGTTTTATTTTCTCGTTATTTTATTTTTATACTGGAAAAAAGAGATAAAGGCTATGGCCCAATCTGCTCTCAATGACTCTTAAAACCAAATCTCCCCATGAAGTCATGTAGGATCTGATGCAAGTACAAACCCAAGCATGCTTTCTTTCATAAACTCAGGAGTCCCATAATAACTAGCATGAAATTACCTTAAAATAAGTAAACTTTCACTGGAAAGTATACCTGCAAAACCACATCAGAGCTGTTGGCTTTTGCCTTGTTTCAATTTCTTAAAATTACCCATGAGCTAAAAATTCCTGTTTGAAAACAAGATGTTTAATGTCATCATGAGACTTTTTAAATTTCATTTTTAGAATAAATAATATGGGTCTTCCCTGGTGGTCCAGTAGTCAAGAATTTGCCTTCCAATGCAGGGGACGCAGGTTCCACCCCTGGTCAGGGAACTAAGATCCCACATGTCGCAGGGCAACTAAGCCCGTGCACCACAACTACTGAGCTCGCTCACCTCAACGAGAGAGCCCACGTGCCACAAAATACAGAGCCCACGCGCTCTGCAGCCCACGCACCACAACTAGAGAGGAGCCTGTGCGCCGCAATGACAGATTCTGCATGCCCCAAAGAAGATCCCGCGTGCCGCAGCTAAGACCCGACGCAGCCAATAAATAAATTAATAAATATTTTAAAAGAATAAATAATGTTTCAAAAATATGGAAAAAAGGGTAAAACTAAACGTATACATTGAAGCATCCCCCCTTCATCCCATGTCCCATTTATTCAGTTACCACCTCCATAGGAATGCACATTTATTGCTTTCTCGTGTGCTTTTCCAGGGTGTTATCAAATATGTGTGCTAATACAAGCAAATATAAATATATTCTTATTTTCTCCCTTCTGACATAAAAGGCAGCATACTATACATAGCTTTGCATATTGTTTGGTTATTTGTCTTCTAAACAATATATCTTGGAGATCTTTCCACATTCGTAGAAAGAGAACTAACTTTTTTACAACTGTACTATACTCTCTTGTATGCATGTTACATATTTTATCCAATCACTTTCCTATTGATGGACATTTGGGTTATTTCCAATCTTCGCAACTATTAAGATGTTTCTTAACACATTTTTTATAACATATCTGGAGAAATCATTTTGCAAAAAAAAAAGAAAGAGAGAAAGAAATGACACTAACAATAACTCTAACCCCAAAGAAATCAGTAAGACTTTTAGGTTCATAAATACCTTCTCTTTCAACTCAGAATCTATAAGTTCTTACATTAAAAAAATTACAATGTCTATAAAATATTATAACTTGTAGATATTTTATTCTTAATATTTTAGGTCAAGGACCCTTTTGAAACAAACACTGATGAAAGTTATGGGTCTTTTCTGCAGAAAAGAGCATGCTCAAAAAAACTTTTGCAAAATGTTCCAAGAGGTCATGGGTCACCTACTGTGATTGGTCATAGATCTAAGATTCTAAAATTCGTGAACCAAACTCATTCCAATAAATTAATATTTCTGATTTCTAGCATAGTGGAGGAATCGAAACACTTTGAGTAGTTGTCTGCATAAAAAGATTACTACATATTAGATGTTGCAAAGCGTACGAATGGGCTTTCTTGGGCTTGCATGGTGGTTTGATTTTTTTCCAAAGCAACAGTCACTATTTGCAAACCAGAAGATATCACACATGGACTTATATTTCCAATGTTTCTTCAAAAATTAAAACTCTAGGGGCTTCCCTGGTGGCGCAGTGGTTAGGAATCCGCCTGTCAGTGCAGGGGACACAGGTTTGAGCCCTGGCCTGGGAAGATCCCACATGCCGCGGAGCAACTAAGCCCGTACACCACAACTACTGAGCCTGCGCTCTAGAGCCCGTGCTCCGTAACAAGAGAGGCCGCCTCAGTGAGAAGCCTGCGCACCACAACGAAGAGTTCTTCCCACTCGCCGCAACTAGAGAAAGCCCACGCAGCAACGAAGACCAACGCAGCCAAAAATAAATAAATAAAGCAATGCAAAAAATACATTTAAAAAAAAAAAAAAAAAAAAAAAAACTCTAGTGGCACTGGACACACACTACTCCCGTAGTCTGCAAGAGCTTTCAGCTCACTTCCTCTTATGTCCACCAACCCACCGTCGGGTCCTTAAGGGTATTTGGGTTTGAGATTCCAAGATAAATCATGGGTTTGCATTTTTAAAACCCTAAGGTTCTGTCACTTTCTTCCTTGGATTTACCCTGAGTTATTTATGGATGAACTAAAGAACAAAGGAGAAAGCAGGAGGCTCATGAAAGCTGTTCCTCTTCTTCAAGCCCTCTTCACTGGAGATGAGATAAGGGAGGAGGAGATGAGATAAGGGAGGAAGAAGAGGCCGGGCTGGGGGCAGGAGAGGAGGGGCAGATTTAAGGAAGAACTCCCAGGGTGACAGGCCAAATTGGGCTCTTGGGTGAAGGAGGGTCAGTAGGGGATTCTCATGGTGTAATTGAAAGTGGAACACAAAGCTGATTCAGCTCAGGGAGGTTTGCTTTACAAGTTTATCATCTTAGTTGGCTGTTGTCTTGCTGTAGGAAGTGAGAGCAGAAGTGGGAATATTGGTCCCAGCTGTTGGAACTTCCACCCAGGATGGAGTTTCTATCCTCACCATCTGTTCATGGGGCCTCCCTGTCTATCTTCTTGGTGCTTTGGTGTGATGAGAAAAAAAAAAAAAAAATTGAGAAAAACAACTTTGTCTTCTGAGTTGCTGCTGAGCTATTTTACACTGTGATAACCTTACTCACACCCAGAGTCTGGACATTTAGATAAAGACTTGAATTGAGGATGCCGCCATAAGTTCCCCCTTTGCCCCTTCTCGGGCGGCATACACCCGAGAGAACTGAAAACATATTTTCACACAAAAGCTTGTACATGAATGTTCATAGCAGTATTATTCCTAACAGCTAAAAGTTGGAAACAGCTCAAATATCCATGAACTGGTGAGTGAATAAACAAAATGTGAAATATCTATTTAATGGAATATTATCCAGTCATAAAAAGTAATAAAGTACTGATACACCCTACAACATGGATGAACCTTGAAAAACATTACACTGAGTGAAAGAAACCAGACACAGAAGGACATATCGTCTGATTCCATTCCTGTGAAATATTGAGAATAGTCAAATCCATGGGGAAAGAAAGTAGATTTGACGTTACCAGGGACTAAGAAGGGGGGAAATTGGGAGGAACTCCTAACAGGCCCTGAGTTTCTCTTTGGGGTGATGGAATTATTCTGGAATTCGATAGTGGTGATAGTTATACAATGTCATGAATAAAAACCACTGAATTATACTCTATAAAGTGGTGAATTTACTGTTATAGGAATTATATCTTACTTTAAATAGTTAAGATTCTAAAGAAGGAGGAAGAGGAGAAGGGGTTGGGGAATAATCCATTAGCCTTGATCCATAGCCTCCCCTTCTTGGTGGCCCAGTGTGACATGTTACCCTCCCATCATGAGGGTTCACTGTCTGCCCCCCTCTAGAGGACAGCCGATGGCTGAAGACCCAGCTCCCAGGTACCATCTCTCCTGACCCCACAGCCCTGTCCTCAACTCCAGCTCTGCTCTGAGTGGTGGCTGCTGACCAAGCTCCCCAGCCCTGTAAGGGACCTTCTTATTTGAAGGCCCCAAACAAGCTCCCACCTGAGTCACCCTTGAGGTGTGGACACTGTACCGCAGGGATCCAACTGTTCTGCAGCCAGGTCAGTTCCTTTGGCCTGAGAAAACAGGTCTTGGACTTTGTTCTCAGAAATAAAGATACCATATTGTTATAGGTGGAAGTGTGTCACCCCAAAAAGATATGTTGAAGTCCTAACCCCCACTAACTCAGAATGTCACCTTATTGGAAATAGGGTCTCTAAGAGGTCACCATGTGAAAATGAGGTCATTAGGATTAGGGTGGGTCCTAATCCAATTTGACTGGTGTCCATATAAAAAGGAGAAATTTGGACACAGAGGGAGGACGCGGTGAAGACACAGGGAGAAGCCAGCCACGTAACTGCAGTGACACACCTACACACCCAGGAACACCAAGAATTGCCGGCAAACACCAGAAGCTACAAGAAGCAAGGAAGGATCTTCCCCTGGTGCCGTCCAAGAGAGCATGGCCCTGAAGACACCTGGATCTTGGACTCCTGGCCTCCAGAAGATCAGAGGACCAATTCCTGCTGTCATTAAGCCACCTAGTTCTTGGTACTTTGTTAAGGCAGCCCTAGCAAAATAATACACATACAAAAGCACAGGGCTGTTTGGGTGTGGATGGCAGAGATTCACATGTTTTTAAAAGAAGAAACCATCAGTATTGCTCATAAAAAGGAACAAACGACTGACACACAGCAACTTGAATGGATCTCGAGGGAATTATACTGAGTGAACAAAGCTGACCTCTACAGGTTACAAACTGTATGATTCCATTTACATAACATTATTCAAATGACAAGATTATAGAGATGGAGAAAAGATCAGTGGTTGCTAGGGCTTAGGGAGAAGGTGAGAGTGGAAGGTGGCTGTGACTAAAAGAGTCGTAGTGGGAGGGATGCTTTTGATAACTGTTCCCCGTATTGACAGTGGTGGTCACAGACACCTACATATGTGACGTGTAGTGCCCAGAACTGAATACACACGCTCCACTGAGTGCATGGAAAACGGACTAAATCTGAGTAAGGTCTGGGGGTTGCATCAATGACATTCCCTTCTTGTGCTGTTGTACTGGAGTTATTCAGGATTTTACCACTGGGAGAACAGATGGAGACCCGAGCCCAGAGACGACCCATCCTGCCTAATTTCACTCCCAGAACTGGGGATTTCTGATTCTGCGTCCCGAGCTTTCTCACTGCACACCCGCTTCTCAATAATGTCAGGCTTAACTGGAGATCCCAAGAAAGAAAAAAAGCCACCTGCAAAGCAGCAGGATGGTAGGCTAGCCGAATCGTCTAAGGCACAGAGGTGAATAACTGTCGGTCCTCCCTCCCACGCCCGCTTCAAATAGTTTAAATGTTCTTGGGGAAGAAAGATGCAGCAGGAGTAAGAAAAGTGGCGGTGCCGGGAGCCAGTCAAGATTCGGGCAGGCGGCCTGGGCTTCGCTCCCGGTCTGGGCCTGGGCGCACCGGGCAGGTGACCGGGCCAGCCGCATATCCCCGCTGTCACTCAGCGTCACCGGCCCGGAACAGCGGGACGCGCGGCCACTCGTTCGCCAGCTCCTGGTCTAGGACCTTCGAAGTCGGAGCAACAAGCGGAGACAAGAGAGGCGAGGTGACCGAGTGGAGCCGAAGCCAGGTGTGACGTCCACCGGCCGTGTTTACGGGAACTAGTCTGCTTCCCGAAAGCTTCTCCCGCTCGTCGCGGAGACACACGACGGAATGGACTGCTGGGGTCACCAGGGGCGAGAAGGGCAAAGCCGGGGAGGACCCCGGGCCTCCTCAGGGCACAGTCCAGGTCCCCGTCCCGCGCTGCCGGTGGCGCTGCGGGGACCGGGCGGCGGCGCGGGGGTCATAGGGTCTTTTTCCAGGGGAGGCGGGTGGGGATGCTGAGTCACGGGTCTGTCACCGCTTCTCACCTCTCCAGCCCTCGGGGGCTAAAGCAAAAGCGAAAGCGAATGCGGCTCGCGGGGCGGCCGGTCTCGGAGCTGCGCCCGCCGCCTGCTCCCGGGCAGTGGGCATCTGAGCGCGCGAGCGGCGGGGCGTCGCGGCCGGGGCGAGCCCGGGAGGAGGACGGCGGGGGCGCGGCCAAGGTCGGGCCATGTCGGGGCGGCTCCGGGGCTGCGGGGTCGGCGCTCTACCCGCGCTGCTGCTGCTGCTGCTGCTCGGACCGCCGGCGACGCCGGGTAGGGAGCGCGCGGGGAGCGGGAAGCCGGGCTGGGGGAGGCCCCCATCACAAGGGTGTGCGCCCGCGCGCCGGGGACACATGGAGGGACGCGGGGACCGTCGGCTCAGGGCCCCGCGCCCCGGATCGCCTGGCCTCTCAAGGCAGGGAGCGAGTGGCCGGGCTTTTCATTCTACGTTTTCCCCAATTTCCGAGGCAAAGGTTAGAAGCCGGGGTTTGCAATGCGGGCTCGGAGTTGGGAGTTTTACAGCGATTTCGAGAAACGCATCAGCCCCGTGAGGAAAGCTGTGCGCGCGTTCATCCGCCGGCAGTCCCCCCGGGGGGCGGGGCCGTCCGGGGAAAACGACTGGTCTCTACTCTCCGACCAAAGCAGGTTATATGCGGGGGTGGGGGTAGGACGGGGTACGGACTGCGTGCGTCCCGGAGGAGTGAAAACATGTCGGGCAGGTTGCACACCTGGGGGACCTGGCAACAGCTCCAAATTCTTCAGCATTAGGAAACCGAGAGAGTGCGCGGGGTGGGGGGCGCGCCCCGGAGAACGCGGTCCCAAGCAAACGGGGAAGAACGAAGTTGAGGATGGCTGGGTGTGTTCGGGAAGAACTTTAGGTCGCACAGATGTCATTTCTTAGGGTTAGACTCGAACGAGTGTCCTATAGATTGTAGATGTTCGTCCCGAGAGCTAGACAAGAGGGAGGAGAAAGGAGAGATGGGTCTGGCTTTATCCACGTTGGTGCGCCTTAATCTTGTTACAGTCACGGAGCTCTTTGAGGTCTGATGAAAAGCTACGAACCCTCTCCTCTGAAAAATACATGAATGCACATACTTCCAAAACTTGCATATAATTTTGGGGTTTGGGGCCCCAAAGACCAACCATGGACTCTCCAGGAGATAGTAATCCCATGATCTGTATGTGTGTATGTGTGTGTGTTTAAGGCAACACTCCTAATAACTTACCTCCAGTCGGGCCAGTCTACCCATTACTCCATCAGAGGCTTCCATCCACAGTTGTGGCTGGCTGGCCTGCTGTGAACCCATAGCTCTGAAGGCTTTCCTAAAGTTTAATTTTCCTGAGACTACGTTTGCATTTCCCCCAACTTCTGAGAATCTGAGTTATGCTGGTGACGGAGTCAGTTGGCTAGCCAGTGTCCCACATGACCCCTGGGGAGATGTGGGTGACAGCCAGAGCACTGGGGCAACTCTACTGGACAATATGAAAGTGAAATTCAGCTTAAGTCAGAACCCAGCAAAGATGAGCCATCTGCTTACAAATGCAGAGGACACTGCAGGCAAGTTCTCTAAAGCTCATCAACCAGCATAGCTCTTTGACCCCACAAAGGCATTGCTGCCATCTTTTAGCTCCTGGTGTTTCTTAGTTTTTCTTAAACAGTTCTCTTGGGGGTACAACTGACAGATAATAAACAGTATACATTTAAAGGCATAATTTGACAAGTTTAGAGGTAAATGTATAGTCACGAAACCATCACCATGGTCAAGAGAGTAAACATGACCATCACTATCAAAAGCTTCCTTACATCTTGCATTTATCCTGACCTCCCAGCCCTGTCCCCCAGGCAGCAAAGATCTGCTTTCTGTCACTGTTGATTTGTTGCATTTTCTAGAATTTTATATAAACGGAATCATGCAGTTTGTACTCTTTCTTGTTTGGCTCCTTTCACTCATAGTAATTATTCTGAGAATTCCCCAGCCTTGTAACTTGTATCAACAGCCCATTCTTTTTTATTACTAGCACTGTTCTACTGCATGGATATTGCAGTTTTTTTTTAATCCATTCACTTGTTAGTGGACATTTTGGGGGTTGTCTCCGGTTTTTGACTATTACATATCAAGCTGTTATGAACATTCACATATAGGTTTTTATGTGGACAGAGGTTTTTGTTTCTCTTGGGTAGAGAAAATGGCTAGGAATGGAATGGCTGGATCACGTGACATGTGTATGTTTAATTTTTAAAGAAACGGCCAAATTATTTTCCAAAGTAATTGTACTCATTTACACTCCCACCAGCGGTGGGTGAGAGTTCCACTTCCTCCACATCCTTGTCAGCACTTGGTATGGACAGTCTTTTTTTGTTGTTTAACTTTTAGAATTAATTTTTTTACAGCTTTATTGAGATATATGTAATTGGTATATAATATTGTGTAAGTTTAAGGTGTACGACATGATGATTTGATATATGTGCATATTGTGAAATGACCACTACAATAAGATTAGTTAACACATTCATCATCATCTCACAGTTACCAAAAAAACCCTCTGTGTGTGTGTGTGTGTGTGTGTGTGTGTGTGTGTGTATGGCCAGTCTGTCTTTTTTTTTTTTTTTTTTTTTTGTGGTACACGGGCCTCTCACTGCTGTGGCCTCTCCCGTTGCGGTGCACAGGCTCTGGACGCGCAGGCCTAGCGGCCATGGCTCAAGGGCCTATCCGCTCCGCGGCATGTGGGATCTTCCCGGACCGGGGCACGAACCCATGTCCCCTGCATCGGCAGGCGGATTCTCAACCACTGTGCCACCAGGGAAGCCCCAGTCTGTCTTTTTAATTGTTCCATTCTAATAGATGTGTAGTGGTCTCTCATAGTTTTAATTTGCATTTTCCAAATAATGAATGATGTTGAGCGTCTCCCGTCTCTTCCTGTGCTTATTTTCCATCAATATATCTTCTTTTGGTAAAGTGTCTAGTTAAATATTCTGCCCTTTAAAAAAAAATGAGTTATTGAATTGAGTTGTGAGAGTTCTTTCTATATTCTGGATACAAGTCTTTTATCAGATATATGATTTGCAAATATTTTTTCAGGGTGTGTGGCTTGTCTTTTCATTCTCATAAGCATCTAACAAAGAGCAGAAATTTTTTTATATAAATTTATTTTATTTATTTATTTATTTATTTATTTATTTATTTATTTTTGGGGGGGTTCATGTGTCTTTTTATTTTTAATTTTTATTTTTTTTATTTTACAAATTTAATCAGTTATACATATACATATGTTCCCATATCCCCTCCCTTTTGCGTCTCCCTCCCACCCTCCCTATCCCACCCCTCCAGGCGGTCACAAAGAACCGAGCTGATCTCCCTGTGCTATGCGGCTGCTTCCCACTAGCCATCTACCTTACGTTTGGTAGTGTATATATGTCCATGCCACTCTTTCACTTTGTCACAGCTTACCCTTCCCCCTCCCCATATCCTCAAGTCCATGCTCTAGTAGGTCTGTGTCTTTATTCCTGTCTTACCCCTATGTTCTTGATGACATTTTTTTCTTAAATTCCATATATATGTGTCAGCATACAGTATTTGTCTTTCTCTTTCTGACTTACTTCACTCTGTATGACAGACTCTAGGTCCATCCACCTCATTACAAATAGCTCAATTTCATTTCTTTTTATGGCTGAGTAATATTCCATTGTATATATGTGCCACATCTTCTTTATCCATTCATCCAATGATGGACACTTAGGTTGTTTCCATCTCCGGGCTATTGTAAATAGGGCTGCTATGAACATTTTGGTACATGTCTCTTTTTGAATTATGGTTTTCTCAGGGTATATGCCCAGTAGTGGGATTGCTGGGTCATATGGTAGTTCTATTTGTAGTTTTTTAAGGAACCTCCATACCGTTCTCCATAGTGGCTGTACCAATTCACATTCCCACCAGCAGTGCAAGAGTGTTCCCTTTTTTCCACACCCTCTCCAGCATTTATTGTTTCTAGATTTTTTGATGATGGCCATTCTGACTGGTGTGAGATGATATCTCATTGTAGTTTTGATTTGCATTTCTCTAATGAGTAAAGATGTTGAGCATCCTTTCATGTGTTTGTTGGCTGTCTGTATATCTTCTGTGGAGAAATGTCTATTTAGGTCTTCTGCCCATTTTTGGATTGGGTTGTTTGTTTTTTTGCTAGTGAGCTGCATGAGCTGCTTATAAATTTTGGAGATTAATCCTTTGTCAGTTGCTTCATTTGCAAATATTTTCTCCCATTCTGAGGGTTGTCTTTTCGTCTTGTTTATGGTTTCCTTTGCTGTGCAAAAGCTTTGAAGTTTCATTAGGTCCCATGTGTTTATTTTTGTCTTTATTTCCATTTCTCTAGGAGGTGGGTCAAAAAGGATCTTGCTGTGATTTATGTCATAGAGTGTTCTGCCTATGTTTTCCTCTAGGAGTTTGATAGTGTCTGGCCTTACATTTAGGTCTTTAATCCATTTTGAGCTAATTTTTGTGTATGGTGTTAGGGAGTGATCTAATCTCATACTTTTACATGTCCCTGTCCAGCTTTCCCAGCACCACTTATTGAAGAGGCTGTCCTTTCTCCACTGTACATTCCTGCCTCCTTTATCAAAGATAAGGTGACCATATGTCCGTGGGTTTATCTCTGGGCTTTCTATCCTGTCCCATTGATCTATCTTTCTGTTTTTGTGCCAGTACCATACTGTCTTGATTACTGTAGCTTTGTAGTATAGTCTGAAGTCAGGGAGCCTGATTCCTCCAGCTCCGTTTTTCGTTCTCAAGATTGCTTTGGCTATTCGGGGTCTTTTGTGTTTCCATACAAATTGTGAAATTTTTTGTTCTAGTTCTGTGAAAAATGCCATTGGTAGTTTGATAGGTATTGCATTGAATCTGTAGATTGCTTTGGGTAGTAGAGTCATTTTCACAATGTTGATTCTTCCAATCCAAGAACATGGTACATCTCTCCATCTATTTGTATCATCTTTAATTTCTTTCATCAGTGTCTTATAATTTTCTGCATACAGGTCTTTTGTCTCCTTAGGTAGGTTTATTCCTAGATATTTTATTCTTTTTGTTGCAGTGGTAAATGGGAGTGTTTCCTTGATTTCACTTTCAGATTTTTCATCATTAGTATATAGGAATGCCAGAGATTTCTGTGCATTAATTTTGTATCCTGCAACTTTACCAAATTCATTGATTAGCTCTAGTAGTTTTCTGGTGGCATCTTTAGGATTCTCTATGTATAGTATCATGTCATCTGCAAACAGTGACAGCTTTACTTCTTCTTTTCCCATTTGGATTCCTTTTATTTCCTTTTCTTCTCTGATTGCTGTGGCTAAAACTTCCAAAACTATGTTGAATAAGAGTGGTGAGAGTGGGCAACCTTGTCTTGTTCCTGATCTTAGTGGAAATGGTTTCAGTTTTTCACCATTGAGGACGATGCTGGCTGTGGGTTTGTCATATATGGCCTTTATTATGTTGAGGAAAGTTCCCTCTATGCCTACTTTCTGCAGGGTTTTTATCATAAATGGGTGTTGAATTTTGTCAAAAGCTTTCTCTGCATCTATTGAGATGATCATATGGTTTTTCTCCTTCAGTTTGTTAATATGGTGTATCACATTGATTGATTTGCGTATATTGAAGAATCCTTGCATTCCTGGAATAAACCCCACTTGATCATGGTGTATGATCCTTTTAATGTGCTGTTGGATTCTGTTTGCTAGTATTTTGTTGAGGATTTTTGCATCTATGTTCATCAGTGATATTGGCCTGTAGTTTTCTTTCTTTGTGACATCCTTGTCTGGTTTTGGTATCAAGGTGATGGTGGCCTCATAGAATGAGTTTGGGAGTGTTCCTCCCTCTGCTATATTGTGGAAGAGTTTGAGAAGGATAGGTGTTAGCTCTTCTCTGAATGCTTGATAGAATTCGCCTGTGAAGCCATCTGGTCCTGGGCTTTTGTTGGAAGATTTTTAATCACAGTTTCAATTTCAGTGCTTGTGATTGGTCTGTTCATATTTTCTATTTCTTCCTGATTCAGTCTTGGCAGGTTGTGCATTTCTAAGAATTTGTCCATTTCTTCCAGGTTGTCCATTTTATTGGCATAGAGTTGCTTATAGTAATCTCTCATGATCTTTTGTATTTCTGCAGTGTCAGTTGTTACTTCTCCTTTTTCATTTCTAATTCTATTGATTTGAGTCTTCTCCCTTGTTTTCTTGATGAGTCTGGCTAATGGTTTATCAATTTTGTTTATCTTCTCAAAGAACCAGCTTTTAGTTTTATTGATCTTTGCTATCGTTTCCTTCATTTCTTTTTCATTTATTTCTGATCTGATTTTTATGATTTCTTTCCTTCTGCTAACTTTGGGATGATTTTGTTCTTCTTTCTCTAATTGCTTTAGGTGCAAGGTTAGGTTGTTTATTCGAGATATTTCCTGTTTCTTAAGGTGGGATTGTATTGCCATAAACTTCCCTCTTAGAACTGCTTTTGCTGCATCCCATAGGTTTTGGGTCGTCGTGTCTCCATTGTCATTTGTTTCTAGGTATTTTTTAATTTCCTCTTTGATTTCTTCAGTGATCACTTCGTTATTAAGTAGTGTATTGTTTAGCCTCCATGTGTTTGTATGTTTTACAGCTCTTTTCCTGTAATTGATATCTAGTCTCATAGCATTGTGGTCGGAAAAGATACTTGATACAATTTCAATTTTCTTAAATTTACCAAGGCTTGATTTGTGACCCAAGATATGATCTATCCTGGAGAATGTTCCATGAGCACTTGAGAAAAATGTGTATTCTGTTGTTTTTGGATGGAATGTCCTATAGATATCAATTAAGTCCATCTTGTTTAATGTATCATTTAAAGCTTGTGTTTCCTTATTTATTTTCATTTTGGATGACCTGTCCATTGGTGAAAGTGGGGTGTTAAAGTCCCCTACTATGATTGTGTTACTGTCGATTTCTCCTTTTATGGCTGTTAATATTTCCCTTATGTATTGAGGTGCTCCTATGTTTGGTGCATAAATATTTACAATTGTTATATCTTCTTCTTGGATTGATCCCTTGATCATTATGTAGTGTCCTTCTTTGTCTCTTCTAGTAGTCTTTATTTTAAAGTCTATTTTGTCTGATATGAGAATTGCTACTCCAGCTTTCTTTTGGTTTCCATTTGCATGGAATATCTTTTTCCATCCTCTTACTTTCAGTCTGTATGTGTCTCTAGGTCTGAAGTGGGTCTCTTGTAGACAGCATATATATGGGTCTTGTTTTTGTATCCATTCAGCCAGTCTGTGTCTTTTGGTGGGAGCATTTAGTCCATTTACATTTAAGGTAATTATTGATATGTATGTTCCTATTCCCATTTTCTTAATTGTTTTGGGTTCATTATTGTAGTTCTTTTCCTTCTGTTGTGTTTCTTGCCTAGAGAAGTTCCTTTAGCATTTGTTGTAAAGCTGGTTTGGTGGTGCTGAACTCTCTCAGCTTTTGCTTGTCTGTAAACGTTTTAATTTCTCCATCAAATCTGAATGAGATCCTTGCTGGGTAGAGTAATCTTGGTTGCAGGTTTTTCTCCTTCATCACTTTAAGTATGTCCTGCCACTCCCTTCTGGCTTGTAGAGTTTCTGCTGAGAGATCAGCTGTTATCCTGATGGGGATTCCCTTGTGTGTTATTTGTTGTTTTTGCCTTGCTGCTTTTAATATGATTTCTTTGTGTTTAATTTTTGACAGTTTGATTAATATGTGTCTTGGTGTATTTCTCCTTGGATTTATTCTGTATGGGACTCTCTGTGCCTCCTGGACTTGATTAACTATTTCCTTTCCCATATTAGGGAAGTTTTCAACTATAATCTCTTCAAATATTTTCTCAGTCCCTTTCTTTTTCTCTTCTTCTTCTGGAACCCCTATAATTCGAATGTTGGTGCGTTTAATGTTGTCCCAGAGGTCTCTGAGACTGTCCTCTGTTCTTTTCATTCTTTTTTCTTTATTTTGCTGTGCAGCAGTTATTTCCACTATTTTATCTTCCACCTCACTTATCCGTTCTTCTGCCTCAGTTATTCTGCTATTGATCCCATCTAGAGTATTTTTTATTTCATTTATTGTGTTTTTAATCGATGCTTGATTCGTCTTTAGTTCTTCTAGGTCCTTGTTAACTGTTTCTTGCATTTTGTCTATTCTATTTCCAAGATTTTGGATATCTTTACCATCATTATTCTGAATTCTTTTTCAGATAGACTGCCTATTACCTCTTCATTTGTTAGGTCTGGTGGGTTTTTATCTTGCTCCTTCTCCTGCTGTGTGTTTTTCTGTCTTCTCATTTTGCTTATGTTACTGTGTTTGGGGTCTCCTCTTTGCAGGCTGCAGGTTCATAGTTCCCGTTGTTTTTGGTGTCTGTCCCCAGTGGCTAAGGTTGGTTTAGTGGGTTGTGTAGGCTTCTTGGTGGAGGGGACTACTGCCTGTGTTCTGGTGGATGAGGCTGGATCTTGTCTTTCTGGTGGGCAGGTCCACGTCTGGTGGTGTGTTTTGGGGTGTTTGCGGACTTTTTATGATTTGAGGCAGCCTCTCTGCTAATGGGTGGCGCTGTGTTCCTGTCTTGCTAGTTGTTTGGCATAGGGTGTCCAGCACTGTAGCTTGCTGGTCGTTGAGTGAAGCTGGGTGCTGGTGTTGAGATGGAGATCTCTGGAAGATTTTCGCCGTTTGATATTATGTGGAGCTGGGAGGTCTCTTGTGGACCAGTGTCCTGAAGTTCGCTCTCCCACCTCAGAGGCACAGCACTGACTCCTGGCTCCTCAATTTGGGATGACTTGTTGTCTATTCATGTATTCCACAGATGCAGGGTACATGAAGTTGATTGTGGAGCTTTAATCCGCTGCTTCTGAGGCTGCTGGGAGAGGTTTCCCTTTCTCTTCTTTGTTCTCACAGCTCCTGGGTCTCAACTTTGGATTTGGCCCCGCCTCTGCGTGTAGGTCGCCGGAGGGCGTCTGTTCTTCGCTCAGACAGGACAGGGTTAAAGGAGCAGGCTCTTCGGGGACTCTGGCTCACTCAGGCTGGGCGGGAGGGAGGGGCACGGAGTGCGGGGCGAGCCTGCAGCGGCAGAGGTCGGCGTGACGTTGCACCAGCCCGAGGCGCGCCGTGCGTTCTCCCAGGGAAGCCGCCCCTGGATCCCGGGACCCCGGCAGTGGCTGGCTGCACAGGTCCCGGAAGGGCGGTGTGGACAGTGACCTGCGCTCGCACACAGGCTTCTTGGCGGCGGCAGCAGCAGCCCCAGCGTCCCATGCCCGTCTCTGGGCTCCGCGCTTTCAGCCGCGACTCGCGCCCTTCTCTGGAGCTCCTTTACGCGGCGCTCTTAATCCCCTCTCCTCGCGCACCAGGAAACCAAGAGGGAAGAAAAAGTCTCCTGCCTCTTTGTCAGCTCCAGAGTTTTCCCGGACTCCCTCCCGGCTAGCTGTGGCACATCAGCCCCCTTCAGGCTGAGTTCTCGCCGCCAGCCCCAGTCCTCTCCCTGCGCTCTGACCGAAGCCCGAGCCTCAGCTCCAGCACCGCCCGCCCCGGCGGGGGAGCAGACAAGCCTCCCGGGCTGGTGAGTGCCTCTCGGCACTGCTCCTCTGTGCGGGAATCTCTCTGCTTTGCCCTACCCAGGTATGTGGGGAGTTTCTTGCCTTTGGGAGGTCTGGGGTCTTCTGCCAGCGTTCAGTAGGTGTTCTGTAGGAGTTGTTCCACGTGTAGCTGTATTTCTGGTGTATCTGTGGGGCTATTTTATTTATTTATTTTTGGCTGTGTTGGGTCTTCATTGCTGTGCATGGGTTTTCTCTAGTTGTGGCTCACGGGCTCTACCCTTCCTTGCAGTGCTCGGGCTTCTCACTGCGGTGGCTTCTCGTTGCAGAGCACAGGCTCTAGGCACGTGGGCTTCAGTAGTTGTGGCACGTGGGCTCAGTAGCTGTGGCTCTTGGGCTCTAGAGCACAGACTCAGTAGTTGTGGTACACAGGCTTCATTGCTTCGTGGCACGTGGGATCTTCCCAGTCCAGGGATTGAACCCATGTCCCCTGCATTGGCAGGCGGATTCTTAACCACTGCACCATCAGGGAAGCCCAGAAATTTTTAATTTGGATGAAGTTCAACTTATTAATTGTTTCTTTTATATACTGTGCTTTCAGTGTCATATTTAAGAAATCTTTGCTTAAGTCAAGGTTACAAAGGTTTTCTTCTATGTTTACTTCTAGAAGTTTCATAGCTTAGGTTTTACATTGATGTCTGTGATTCATTTTGAATTAATTTTTCATATAATGTGAAGTATGGCTTGCAGGTTTTGTATTGATTTGGTTTTGGGTTTTATTGCATGTGGATATCCAATCACTCTGGCACCATTTGTTGGAAAGATATCTCTGCTGAATTGCTCTTACACCTATTTTGAGCATCAGCTGTTTATATATGTGTTGGCTGCTGTAGACAAAACATCAGTACATGAAAATCAATTATATTGCTATACATTAGCACTGACCAATTGGATACTGAAATTATCTTAAAAAGCAATATCACTGGCAATAGCTTCAAAAAGTATGAAATACTTTGGGATAAATCTGACAAAAATGAGAAAGACCTGTACACTGAAAACCACAAACCACTGCTGAGAGAAATTAAAGAAGATATAAATAAATGGAGGTATATCATGTTCATGCATTGGACAGATCAATATTGTTAAGCTGTCAATTCTCCCCAAATCAAAATTCCAGCAGGCTTTCTTATAGAAATTGACAAACTGGTTCCAAAATCCACACGGAGATGTAAAAGACTTAGTATAGCCAAAACAACTTAGAAACACAACTGAGTTGGAAGATCAGCACTTCTGATATTGAGAGTTAGAAGGTTACAGTAATCAGGACAGTGTGGTATTGGTGTAAAGATGGACAAAAAGCTAACAGAACAGAGGGTGCCTGATGTTTTTAAGTGAGCTTAGAAGGGAAGTGGATACAGATGATTAGATTTGCTACTTGGCAGTATGATCCTGGTCAGGAATTATACAGGGCAGCTCATTCCTTACAACTAGCTGGGTAAATAATAGTCTCAGATCTGTTCCTGCTAGTTTTCAGCGCTAACAGACACAGCAAGTTGTTGTCATGTTCTTATTCAAAAGGCCTGATTTGGAGAGGAAACCCATCATCTCAGCTAGGAGGTCATTTGCTTCTTAAAGATCCTCGTAACCTGAAAGGCTGCAGATGATTTGCCCAAAGCAGCTGGAAATGACAATGATTTGTTTGAAGATGAATAGCCCTGCTCATCAGTTTGGATTTTGTTGTGCAGGGTGCTAGTGTGCTTGGGGGTGGTTGTAAAACTTATGTCTTTAAACATTTTTTAAACCGTTTTTCAGAATCTGGGAAGTTTTGCTAAAAACATTTTTTTTCCAAATCGTTTTTATCTCATGATTGCTTTGTGCTGCTACTGACAGCAAAAAAAGTGATAAAAACTTAAATGTACAAAATATGGGATTTGTTGAAATCAACCTAAATGTCCAACAGTGGAGGATTGCATAAGTAAAATAGGGTTGCTTTCAAATAGTATGCATCATATGATTCAGTTTTTACTAGAAGATCTAGTAGTTGTCACGGAGTAGAAAAATTATAGGTTATGTCTGTGTGTATGTGTCTGTGTGTGTGTAGTTGTCTGTCTTTTCTTATTTTTCTGTCATAATTTGAATTGCTTTTGTAATGAAAGGAAATAAATAAAACTACAAAAGAAATAATGCAAAAAAGATCTAGAATTTTGGAATTTTTTTCTAATTCATCTTTAATTAATTATAGCCGATCTTGTTTGCCAATGTTTTTGTGGCTTTATAAATTTTTCAAATTGCTCAAAATCAGGTTCTATAAAGTCACTGCATATAACATTTGTGCATTATATACATACATTTATAATCCTTTACAACTTGTTTAAACAATTCCTTATTGTTAGAGCTATTTGTAGGCTTCTGTTACCTCCCAATGGTTGGATATTTAGGTTGTTTCAAAATGTCTGATATTCTAAAAAGCACAGAGTAGGAATAATTGGATGAAAATTAGCTATAAAGAACAAAAAAGGCAAGGGGAAAGCCCTCAAAGTCTTTTTTAAATGGCAGAAATGTTTGAGGATATTCTTTTTCAATCAAATCATCACTTCAACTAACTTGTATTGGGCTAAGTCACTTCTGCCAAATTGATTTTACCGAATAGTATGTAACTAAGTAAATTCATGTATAAAATCCCCTAGTATATACTCTTGGAGTCATATCCATGTTACTCATTACACATGATTGATGTTGTTTGAATGTTTCCACTTGGAAAGACTTACTTTTCTTCTGTGCACAAGGGACCTAATTAAAGGCCCTGGTGGGGGGATATTATTGGAGCTGCATGGTGGAAGGGGTTACTCTTATCAAGAGTGTGAATAACAAACTGTAGTTAAGAGGGTCTGGAGGCAGGAAGCTAAGTTGGAGGCTTTTGCAATAGTTCCAGTAAGTGATGATGAAACCCTGAAGCAAGGCAGTGTCAGTAAGGGAGAGGGGAGGGGGCAGATTTCCTTTCGAGTTCTACAAGTATAGAATGTATTTCCTTCTTTCCCTTTTTTGTTTGCCCTTCAACCTATAGCCACTCAAGTCTTCCAAGCCTTCAAAAGTCATAATTTAAGGACCTGAACTGTGATGAACCCACCTACTACACAAAAGGTAGATTAAGAAGCTCGGTGAATGAGCCTGAGAGAGAAGAGAATTGATGAGTTAAGGGCATGACCTGGCTGTGGTTGGTACTTACACTGAGTGCCAATAGGAAAAAAATGTGTTGGCTTGGCTGGCGTTTCAGCCAGAAAAATAATGAGGAAAAATGGATTACTGCAAACACAGAGAGGCTTTTATGCTTTTGAGACATTAGCGTCACAAAGAGCTTGAGAGCAGAAACCATATCCTATATATCTTTGTATCCTACAGCAGTCAGCATTCTATAGGCATTTAAATGGTAGAATAAGAGAAAGAAAATACTGGAATGGATTCTGACTTTTCTTGAAGAATGGGAGGGGCCTGCTACCCTTGAACTCTGGATGCAAGACTAGGCCAGGGCTACTTACTCATACTAGACTGTGTAAACTGACTTGATAAAAAAGTCTGATTCACAGGTTCTGAAAAGTGAAAGAGGTATGGCCCTACACAACTATTTTGGTGACTTCATTTAAATGATTGTTAGGACTTGTTATGTATATTTTTTGCTACTTAAGAGCTTTGAAAATGCCAGAATCTTACATTTTCTCCCATTTCCATTACTTCATCCATTCCACTCTATAGATTCATAAGCTAGTAACTAACTTGAGAAAACAGTCATCACATACTGGGCTTAGTTAGAGCTGTAAGAGTACCAGAGGAATATATTCCCCACCTTCAGGAGCTTACAATATTGTAAACAAGGTGAGACTTGCTTACACTGAATATCTAGGGAACAATGTTATGAGAGAATATATAGAGAAATTATAATTGAAGTATCAAAAGATGTGTTTAAGGCCTCTGAAATGAAAGGTTATTGATGCAATCAAATGTGTTATCTCCAATGCACTTCTGAAAGAGTCTAGCTTTGTAAAGTTAGTTACTGGCCAGTATGTGGCTGATTGGGTTGGCTGCAGTATACTAATACCCTTGTGGATTCATGTATCAATTATTCATGGATTTATCTATCTTTGAGGACTGTTCACAACAGAAAGTAGACTCCCTTTTTTAGCAAAATGACAGAGTAGGTATTCTGAAAAACTCTCCTGCTGAAAAAAACACCCAGAAATAATAAATAATACAGAGCAAACATCTATTAAAATCCATAGCCAAAAAAATAGGTAATCAACTGTTTAAAGCAAAAATAATAATAATGTATTGTGGTGCTTATAAAACATGTAGAAGCAAAATGTATGACAAAATAGCACAAAGGCTGGGCAGAGAGAAATGAAAGTATATTGTTTAAGGCTCTTATACTATATATGTGAAGTAGTATAATTTCACCTGAGGGTAAGCTGTGATGAGGTAAAGACACATACTATAAACCCGAAAGCAACCACTAAAATAATACAACCAAGAATCATGAAATTTCTATGGGACCATCTCCATAGAAAATCCTATGGAATCTACAAAAATGCTACTAGAATGTGTTTAGCAAAGTTGCAGAGTACACAATTAATTTACAAATATCAGTATACAAAATGCTAGCAACAAACAATTAGAAATTGAAATAAAAATAATGCCATTTGTGTTGAATAAAAATATGAAATACTTAGGAATACATCTGACAAAAGTTATACAAGATTAGTACACTGAAAACTAAAAATAATTTCTGATAAACTACTGAAGACGTAAATAAATCAAGAAAGATACTGTGTTTATGGATATTGAGAAGACTCAATATTACTAAGATGTCAGTTCTTCACCAGCTTGATCTATAAATTTAATGCAATTCCAATCAAACTTTCAGCAGGCTGTTTTTTTCCAGTTAGAAATTGATATACTGAGAAATTGTTATATTGACTCTATAACCCAGTAAAGAACGAAACTCACCTTTGAAAATAATTAACAAAGTTAGAGGATTTACACTACCTGACTTTAAGACTTATTATAAAGCTATAGTCATCAAGACAGCATGGTACTGGTGTCAAGATTAACAAATAGACAAATATATCAATGGAACAGAATATCAAGTCCATAAATAACCCCACATATACTTGGTCCTGTGTCAAGATCCTACAATAAATACCACTGGAGGTCCACTACTGCTGCTGCCAGATGAGAGGAAGGAAGTTTTTTAATGCACAAAACCTGTCAAAGATACAAGGGAGAGGTTGGCTGCCATGAAAGGAAAAAGCAATATAACTGAAAACTCCAACCCTGAGAGCCAAGCACACAGGGCCAGCCTAAGAGTGAGGGTGGACGAAGACCACAGAGAACTTCCCCTGATGCCATCACATCCAGGCAAGCAAGCACCAAGTAAAAAACACAGCAGTCAACTGCTCAAGGTGGGGTGGGCAAGAATGTGGAGAGATAACCCCTGTGGTTTAGATAAATAGAAAAGGACAAAAGATGAGGGTGGAGCAGGAGCACTGAGAAAAATCTTCTGCCACTCTAGCCCCCACCCTAAGCACAAGATAAGACTAGAGGAATTTGAAGCCAGTGGTGTTCTGAAGGTAACCATAGCAACAACAAAATCCAAATCCAATTCAACAGCGCACTAGATGGACTCAATCCTCCCCACATCATCAGTTTAGCAGAAGTGTTCACATTTTCAGGCATAAATACTATTTATCTCAGCTCTACACACATAGTTCAGCATTCAGTCAAAAATTATGAGACACACAAAAAAGCGACACTAGCACAGTCCCACTATGAAGAGACAGAGCAATAAACAAGACTCAGAGTTGACCGAGATATCGGAACTATCAGCCTGGAAGTTAAACTGACCATCATTAATATGTTAAAGGCTCAAGTGAAAAACATGGACAGGATTCACGAGTAAATGGGGAATTTCAGCCGAGAGATGGAAATCATAAGAAAGTATTAAATGGAAATGTTAGAAAATTTTTAAAAAACAAAGTGAAGCAAGGCTTGGACAGGCTTATCAGAACACTTCACACAGCCAAGAAAAGAATCAGTAAACTTGCAGATAGGTCAGTACAAATTACTCTAACAGAAACATAAAGAGAAAAAATGAAAGAAAAAAAAACCCATAGAAGAGTATCCAAGAGCTGTGGTACAATAGAAAGTAGTCTAATATATGTGTAATCAGAATTCCAGAAACAGAAGAGGATGGAGCAGAAGAAATATTTGAAGAGATAATAGTTGAGAATTTCCCCAAATTTATAAAAGATATTCAGTCACATATCCAGGAAACTCAGAGAACACCAAGAAGGATAAATGGCCCCTTGCCAAAAAAACCCCCCCAAAAACCTCATGCTAGACACATCATATTCAAACTGCTGAAAAGTAAAGAGAAAATCATGATAAAAAGGATAAAGATACATTATACACAAGGAACAAAGATAAGAATTACAGTAGACCTCATCAGAAACTATGCAAGCCGTAAGAAAATGGAGTGACATCTTTACAGTGCCAAAACAAAACAAAACTGTCAAGCCAGAATTCTAATAATCAGGAAAAGTATCTTTCAAAAATGAAACCAAGGGCTTCCCTGGTGGCGCAGTGGTTGAGAGTCCGCCTGCCGATGCAAGGGACATGGGTTCGTGCCCCGATCCGGGAAGATCCCACATGCCACAGAGCGGCTGGGCCCGTGAGCCGTGGCCGCTGAGCCTGTGCGTCCGGAGCCTGTGCTCCGCAATGGGAGAGGCCACAACAGTGAGAGGCCCACATACCACAAAAAAAAAAAAAAAAAAGATAATGTGCTATGTCCCAGCAATGCCATTGTTAAGAAAATACCCTAAAGAAACTTTCCCATGTGCATCCCTTGTACCTACACAAGAATATTCATAGCATTATTATTTGTAATAGCAAAAAGACTAGAAACAATCCAAATGTCTAACAACAGTAAAATGGATAAATTGTGGCATAGCCATACAACAGAATAATTTAATACCAGAAGTGGATAAACTACAGCTACATGCATCAACATAAATAAAAAACATAACATTGTGTGATGGAAGCATATGTAGAAGAATATATGTAGTATGATTCAACTTATAAAAAATTCAAAAATATAAGAACTATATATTATATGGAAATATTTATATGGTATAAAACCATAAATAAGAACAAGGGAATAATTATTACAAACATCACTACTGTATGGTGTTCATCTCTTCGAGAGATAAAGGGGGCTACAGCTAGGGAGGGTACTCAGTGGCCCCTAAGTTACTGAGAATATTCTACTTCTTAAGCTGATTGATATGTACATGAGTCTTTTTTTTTTTATTGGAGTAAAATTGCTTTACAATGTTGTGTTAGTTTCTGCTGTACAATGAAATGAATCAGCTATATGTATACTTATATCCCCTCTCTCTTGGACCTCTCTCCCATCCCCCCCCCATCCCACCCATCTAGGTCATCACAGAGCACCGAGCTAAGCTCCCTGTGCTACACAGCAGGTTCCCACTATCTATTTTACACATGGTAGTGTATTTATGTCAAACCTAATCTCCCAATTCGTCCCACTCTCTGCTTCCCCCACTGTGTCCACATGTCTGTTCTCTACATCTTTGTCTCTATTTCTGCCCTACAAATAGGTTCATCTGTACCATTTTTCTAGATTCCACATATATGTTTTAATTTATGATATTTGTTTTTCTCTTTCTGGCTTACTTCACTCTGTATGACAGAATCTAGGTCCATCCACATCTCTACAAATGACCCAATTTTGTTCCTTTTTATGTCTGAGTAATATTCCATTGTATATATGTACCACATCTTCTTAATCCATTCATCTCCTGTTGGACATTTAGGTTGTTTCCATGTCTTAGCTATTGTAAATAGTGCTGCAGTGAACATTGGTGTACACGTGTCCCTTTTTTTTTTTTTTTTTTTTTTTGTGGTACGCGGGCCTCTCACTGTCGTGGCCTCTCCCTGTTGCAGAGCACAGGCACCGGATGCACAGGCTCAGTGGCCATGGCTCACGGGCCCAGCTGCTCCGTGGCATGTGGGATCTTCCCGGACCGGGGCACGAACCTGTGTCCCCTGCATCGGCAGGCGGACTCTCAACCACTGTGCCACCAGGGAAGCCCCATGTGTCCTTTTGAATGATGGTTTTCTCAGGGTATATGCCCAGTAGTGGGATTGCTGGGTCATATGGTAATTCTATTTTTAGTTTTTTAAGGAACCTCCATACTGTTCTCCATGAGTCTTCTTTTCACGGTTATTCCTTAAATTGCACATAAACATTTTATATACTTTTATATATAAACACACAGTAAAAAGTGTTTTAGGAATGTACAGAAGAGGAAGAGGATGCTGAGGAGGAGAGTACTATCCTGCCTCAAATACAACTTCTGGGACTAAATGATTATTGATCTACTCTAATCAATACTTGTCAACAATAAACTGATATAATCAACTGCAAAAAATCAACATTCAAATCCTTACTCAAAAAAAAATCAAAACAGAAATTAAACATCAAATTACAGCCAGCCAAAGAGAAATCAGTGAACTAGAAGACAGATCTGAAGAAGTTACTCAGATGGTGAATAGGAGAGTTTAAAAGATATGAAGGCTAGAGCTAAGGACTGAGTGTTTGTGTCCCCCAAGATTCATGTGCTGAAAGTCTAATCCCAGATGTGATGATATTTGGAGGTGGGGCCTTTGGGAGGTAATTTGGTTTAGATGAGGTCATGAGGGTGGAACCCTGATGGAATTAGTGCCCTGATAATAGGAAAGAGACCAGAGCGTGCTCACTCTCGTGCTCTCTCTCGCTCGCTCGCTCTCTCTCTCTCTCCCCCCACCATGTGAGGACACAGCAAGAAGACAGCAGTCTGTAAACCAGGAGGAGGGCTCTCACCAGAACCTGACCATGCTGGCATCCCATTCTTGGACTTCCAGTTTACAGAACTGTGAGAAATAAACATGTGTTGTCTCCCAGTCTATGGTACTTTGTTATAGCAGCCTTAACTAAGACAGACAGAATGAGAATCACATGATCAGAGTTCCAGAAGAAGAAAATATGAACAAAGTAGAAGAAATGACATTAAAGAAGATAACAGCTGAGTATTTTCCAGAACTGATCAAAGCCACCAAAGACACGAAAGATCAAATTTGGGAAACACAACCAAACAAGATAAACAAAAAAGAAACCCATACCAAGAACCATTGCAATGAATCTGCAGCACACCAAAGACAAAGAGAAGATCTTAAGTATCCAGAAAGAAAGGACAATTACTGTTAAAGAAACAATAAATAGGCACACAGGTGGGCTTTTCAGTAGCAACAGCAACAGTAAAAGCCAGAAAGCTTCAAGTGCTGGGAAGAAAAGCCATCTGCCTAGAATTGTATATCCAGGGTAACATTCAAAACAACAGGGTAAAATGGAGAGGATTCTGGGAAGATGGCAGAGTAGGGAGTATCTGGAATCTATTTCCCCACTTAGACAATAATTGCACTGGCAGAATTTGTCTGATGTAACTATTTGGAACTCTGGAGTCTATTGAAGGCTTGCAAGGTTCAGAGGAAGAACTGGATGGTAAATTGCACTCACCTGTGGTCAACTTCAGCTCTTAGCACAGTAGCAGCTACCCACCCCCAACCATGTGGCAGGAAGCTGTGCAGGTGTTCCTAGAGCAGCTTGCATACAACTTGCTGGAGCCAGGATGGGCAACAAGGACCCTGTCCTAAAAATATCAGGGATCTGTGCTGTGATGGATGATTGCTGCTTCTGATCACAGAGGTGCCACCAAAGGGCTGGGCAACCATTGCTATAGTACCTCCCCCCATTGTTGCAGCCCCTCCCAGACCAGCTGAAGTGACTCCCAGGGGTTTTAAAGGGGTAGCACTCTTCTTTATCCACCCCCACTCCATTTTTCTTTGTTTTCCCTTTTGTGGCCCAGACATGAAAGACTAGGACATTCAAAAACAACTGTATATACAAGGAAAATTAGAAAGTGACTGTGTAATCCAGGGAGAAGTTCAGAAAACACCCAAGAAGACCTTAGGTTTACACCTCAGGCTGACCCTTGGCACAAAGACAGCCCACAATTTTTTTTTAATTACGAAAAAAGTAAACCCTGGAGTAGGAGGGACCACATTATTAGATTCAAATGTCCAGTTTCAACCAAAGGTCACAAGTCATAGAAAGAAACAGGAAAGTAAAACCCATTCAAAAGAAAAAATAA
Source organism: Mesoplodon densirostris (assembly GCF_025265405.1). NCBI lineage: Eukaryota > Metazoa > Chordata > Mammalia > Artiodactyla > Ziphiidae > Mesoplodon > Mesoplodon densirostris. Next base: position 159,374,953 of record NC_082664.1, on the reverse strand, counting down.
ATAACAGAAATTGTCCCTGAAAAAGACCTGATGGGAGATATACTAGACAAACACCTTAAAACAACTGTCTTAAAGATGCTCAAAAAACTAAAGGAAAGGGGCTTCCCTGGTGGCGCAGTGGTTGAGAATCTGCCTGCCAATGACACGGGTTCAATCCCGTGCCTAGAGCCCATGCTCCACAACAAGAGAAGCCACCACAATGAGAAGCCTGCGCACTGCAATGAAGAGTAGCTCCTGTTCACCGCAACTAGAGAAAGCCCGTGATCAGCAACAAAGACCCAATGCAGCCAAAAATAAATAAAATAAATAAATTTATATAAATAAATAAATAAATAACTTTTAAAACTTAAAAAAAAACTAAAGGAAGAAGTGGAGAAAGTCAAAGAAAATGATGTATGAACAAAATGGAAATATCAATATACAGAAAATCTAAAAAAGAACCAAAAAGAAATTCTGAAGCTGAAAAATACAATAACTCAAATGAAAAATTCATTAGATTCAAAGGCAGAGTTGAACAGGCAGAAGAAAGAATTAGCAAACTTGAATACAGGACCACAGAAATTATCAAGTCTGAGAAACAGAAAGAAGAAAGATTGAAGAAAAGTGATCAGAGCCTAAAGGACCTGTGGAAACCATCAGCATATGCATTGTGGGAGTCTCAGAAGAGGAAGTAAGAAAGAAGCAGAGAGAAACACACCAAGACTTATGGGACACAGTGAAAGTGAAAGTGGTGCTATGGGGGAAATTTATAGCTATAAACACTTACATTAAAAAATAAGAAAAAAATAAGAAGGATCTCAACTCAACAACCTAACTTTATACCTCAAGGAACTAGAAAAGAACAAAGTAATCCCAAAGCTGGCAGAAAGAGATAGTAAAGATCAGAGCAGAGATAAGCAAAATAGAGAATAGAAAAATAGAGAAAATCAATGAAATCAAAAGCTGGTTCCTTGAAAAGATCAACAAAATTGACTAATCTTTAGCTAGATGGGCTAAGAAAAAAACAGCAAAGACTCAAATTCTAAAATCAGAAATGAAAGTGGGGACATTACTACCAATTTTACAGAAATACAAAGGATTGTGAGAGTATAATGAACAATTACACACCAACAAATTAGATAACCTATATGAAACTGACAAATTCCTAGAAACACAAAACCTACCAAGACTAAATCATAAAGAAATAGAACATTTGAATAAATCTATAACTAGTAAGGATCAGTAATCAAAAATCTCCTGACAAAGAAAAACCCTGGACCCAATAGCTTCACTAGTGAATTCTATTAAACATTTAAAAAAGACCTAATATTAATCCTTCTCAAACTTTTCCAAAAAGTTAAAAAGGAAGGAACACTTCCTAACTCATTCTGTGAGTCCAGCATTTCCCTTATACCAAAGCCAGACAAAGACAGAATAAGAAAAGAAAACTACAGGGAATTCCCTGGCAGTCCAGTGGTTAGGACTCTGCAATTTCACTGCAGGGCGCCCGGGTTCAATCTCTGGTTGGGAAACGAGGATCCCACAAGTCACGTAGTGCAGCCAAAAAAAAAAGAAAACTACATACAAATATCCCTTATGAACACTGATGTGAAATCCTTAACAAAATACTAGCAAACTGAATTCAGCAGCATGTTAAAAGGATTATAAACCATGACCAAGTGGGATTTATTCGTGGAATGCAAGGATGATTCAACATACGAAACTTGATAAATATAATATACCACACTAACAGAATGAAAGGAAAACACCACATAATCATCTCAATTAATGCAGAAAAAGCATTTGACAAAATTCAATACCCTTTCATAATAAAAACACTCAAAATACTAGGAATAGAAGAAAACTACTTCAATATAATAAAAGCCATATATGAAAACCCACAGTGAACATCGTACTCAATGGTGAAAGACTGAAAGCTTTTCCTCTAAGATCAGAAGCAAGGAAAGGATGCTTACTTTCACCACATCTATTCAACATAGTACTGGAAGTTCTAGCCAGAGCAATTAGGTGAGGAAAAGAAATAAAAGGCATCTACACTGTAAAGGAAGAAGTAAAATTATCTCAGTCTGCAAATGGTATGATCTTATATGTAGAAAACTCTAAAGATTACACACACACACACACAAATATTTGAATAGATCAATTCAGCAAAGGAGCAGAATACAAAGTAAACACAAAAATCAGTTTCATTTCTATATATTAACAATTTGAAAAGGAAATTACAAAAACAATTCCATTTTCAATAGCATCAAAAAGAATAAAAATACTTAGGAATAAGCTTAGTCAAGGAAGTGAGAGAATTATACAATGAAAACTACAAAATATGCTGAAAGAAATTAAAGAAGACATAAATAGATGGATTGGAAGACTCATACTTCCTGACTTCAAAACTTACTACAAAGCTACAGTAATCAAAACAGTGTGGTATTGGCATAAAGACATATGGGCCAATGGAATAGAATAGACAGCCCAGAAATAAACCATTGCATTTATGGCCAAGTGATTTTTGACAAGGGTGCCAAGACCATTCAACTGGAAAAGGACAGTCTTTTCACCAAATAGTGCTGGGAAAACTGGCTATCTATATGCAAAAGAATGAAAGTAGGATCTTACCTAATATAACATACAAAAATTAACTCAAAATGGATCAGTAAGACCTAAAACAATTAAACTCTTAGAAGAAAACATAAGACAAAAGCTTCCTGATGTTAGATTTGGCAATGATTTCTTGCATGTGATACCAAAGGCAAAGGTAACCAAAGAAAAAATAGACAAATTGGACTTTATGAAAATATCAAAATTTTTTGCATTAAAGACCCTATCAAGAAAGTAAAAATCAACCCACAGAATGGGAGAAAATATTTGCAATTCATATATATGATAAGGGATTAATATCCAGAATATGTAGATTCCTAAAACTCAACAACAACAACAAAACAAATAACCTGATTCAAAAATGGGTAAAGGACTTGAATATACATTTCTCCAAAGAAGATATAAAAATGGCCAATGGGCACATGAAAAGATTCTCAACATCACTAATCTTTAGGGAAGTGCAAACCAAAGCTTCAGTGAGATATACCTCATACCCATTAGGATGACTGTTAATAAAAAAAAAAATGTGTTGACAAGGATTTAGAAAATTGGAACCCTTGTGCACTGTTGGTGGGAATGTAAATTAGTACAGTCACTGTTGGAAAATGGTATGGCAGCTCCTAAAAAAATTAAAAAATAGACTTACCATATGATCTAGCAATTCCACTTCTGGTGTATACCCAAATTAATTGAAAGTAGGGTCTTAAAGAGATATCTGTATACCCATGTTCATAGTAGCATTATTCACAATAACTAAATTGTGGAGGCAATCCAAGTGTCCATCAACAGACGAATGGATAATCAAAATGTGGTATACACATACAGTGCAATATTATTTAGCTTTAAAAAGGAAGGAGATTTTGCAATATGCTACAATATGGATTATGCTAAGAACATTATGCTAACTGAGATAAGCCAATCACAAAAAGACAAACACAGCTTTGAGCAAGTTGTCTTTGCAATCCCAAGGAAATGGCCTGGTCTTGTGAATCACCGTGTGTATGGTGTTTGGGGTGAGGTAGGGGTTCTCAGGCTCTCTCTCCCTTCCGAGGCTTCAGAATAACCCATGGCAGAGGTCATCAGTCCCCCAGAGACTCAGCACTTGACTCTGTGATATCACAGGCTCTTCCAGGCCCAGTACAACAATGCTGTCAGCTCCAAAGAGCAGAACTGGCATAAGGAAGGAAAGGGGCAGGTGAGGAAAAACCAGTTAAATACACTCCTGCCAACTAAATCCAGTCTTTGCCTAACCTCCTCCGCTGGGGACCTCACATCTCTTGTATTCTCTAGTTACTAGTCTGTGGCTGGATGGAGGCCATCCAGTCACCAGTGATATAACCTGAGGTGTCCAAAGATCCAAGGTCGATTCAGGCTCCCTCAGAAGGAAGGAACATTTCATAGAGCGAAGTCTAGTATCTTTATGACACTATCCATTCTGGTCCATTGTCAAATGTTTTCAGAGTTGAGTTTTATGGTTATTCCTCTCCACTCACCCCACCCCTCCATCTCTAAGTATTTCCCCAGCTCTGTTAACATACGGCAAAGCCCCCCAGATGCAGATTTAAGATTTTGGTAGCAAAAATTTGAGATTTAATTTAAGATTTTATAGTGTGGTACTGCCAAGGTAAACACACACGCACACACACAATTTTTTTTTTTTTTGCGGTACGCGGGCCTCTCACTGTTGTGGCCTCTCCCGTTGCGGAGCACAGGCTCTGGACACGCAGGCTCAGTGGCCATGGCTCACGGGCCCAGCCGCTCCACGGCATGTGGGATCTTCCCGGACCGGGGCTCGAACCCATGTCCCCGGCATCGGCAGGCAGACTCACAACCACTGCACCACCAGGGAAGCCCCACACAACATTTTTGAGATGGAGGTGGGGGAATTAGATCCAATTAAAAAGTATCAGAACACGGTCCAGAGGTTAAGACTCTGTGCTTCCAATGCAGGGGGTGTGGGTTCAATCCCTGCTTGGGGAACTAAGATCCCACGTGCCGTGTGGTGCCGTCAAAAAATTTAAAAAAATTTTAAAAAAAATTAAAAAAAAAATTTTTAATTAAAATAAAGTATTAGGGTTTCCCTGGTGGCACAGTGGTTGAGAGTCCGCCTGCCGATGCAGGGGACATGGGTTCATGTCCCGGTCTGGGAAGATCCCACATGCCGCGGAGCAGCTGGGCCCGCGAGCCATGGCCGCTGAGCCTGTGCATCCAGAGCCTGTGTTCCGCAATGGAAGAGGCCACAACAGTGAGAGGCCCACGTTCTGCAAAAAAAAAAAAAAAAAAGAATAAAATAAAGTATTAGAACAGAAATTCAGAAAAGCACATCAGAAAGAACCTGTAAAAGAAATCCTCATTGATAGAATCAATACCATGACCTGGAAAAGTATGAACAAAAAGTGTTAATGTGTGTGCTGAAAAGTATTGTAACTTGCTGTGATGCCAAGAGACTCATGCACCTGTAAATACCAGAGAGCATGGTCCCTGGACCAGGAGCATCACCATCACCTGGAGCTTGTTAGAAGGTGAGATGCTCGGGGCTTCCCTGGTGGCACAGTGGTTGAGAATCCGCCTGCCAATGCAGGGGACATGGGTTCGAGCCCTGGCCCAGGAAGATCCTACATGCCGCGGAGCAACTAAGCCCGTGCGCCATGACTACTGAGGCTGTGCTCTAGAGCCCGTGAGCCACAACTACGGAGCCCACATGCCACAACTACTGAAGCCCGCACGCCTAGAGCCCATGCTCTGGAACAAGAGAAGCCACCGCAATGAGAAGCCTGTGCACCTCAACGAGGAGTAGCCCCCGCTCGCGGCAACTAGAGAAAAGCCCACACACAGCCACGCAGACTCAATGCAGCCAAAAATAAATAAAATAAATTTTAAAACATACAGACGAAAAAAAAAAAAAAGAAAGAAAGTCAGGTGCTTGGCCCCTGCCCTGGACCTACTGACTCAGGAGCTCCGGGAAGAGGGCCCAGCACCCTGTGTTTTAACAGGCCCTCCAGGGGGTTCTGGTGACGAAGGCAGTAAGGAGCAGAGTTGATGTAGCAGAGCAAGGCCTCCAATGTGGCCATGATGGAAACTAACGCTACAATCATGACCAACGTAGAAAGAGCGGAAGCACCACTACTGGCCCCAGGAAATGAGGAAGAAACTCTAAAAGGTGTGGAGAGAGGACAGGAAAAGAGGGGAGGTCGGCACCATGAAAACCACAATTAGGGAAATAATTAAAATTTTCCTGACCAAAAGGTAATCTTGGTCTGAGTTCTCAAGGGCTCATAGAGTTTCCTTCAAGAGGAAATCTCAAAGAAAGGGCCCCAAGTGCCACTCATCAGGTGGTTTTTCTTTGGATACTTATTTTTTAACTTATTTATTCCGATACAACCTCAAACTTACCATGAAGTTGAAAAGATAGTACAAAGACCTTTGGAACATCCTTTACCCAGATTCGCCAGCTGTTTACATTTTTCCCCATTTGCTTTACCATTCCCCCTCTCTCTAAATAAATCTACATTTATTATACACGTGCACGTTCTTCTGAAGCATTTAAAACTAAGTTGGCGACACTATGCTTCTTTATGCTTATATGTATCAGTATGTTTCCTAAGAACACATTCTCTTACATACCTTCCTAAAAAACAGCACTCTCACATAATCATAGTACAACTATCAAAATTAGGAAATTTAATCTTGACATAATATTATTATCTAATGCTCAGTCCATCTTCAAATTTTGTCAATTGTCCCATTAATGTCCTTTTTAGCTGTTTTCTTCCTAATTCTGGATCTAATCCAGGACCATGTATCACATTTAGTTGTCACATTTTAGCCTCTTTCAGTCTGGAACATTCCCTCTGCCTTTCTCTTTTTTTTTTTTTGGCTGCGTTGGGTCTTTGTTGCTGCATGCGGGCTTTCTCTAGTTCCTGCGAGCGGGGGCTACTCTTCATTGCAGTGCACAGGCTTCTCATTGCAGTGGATTCTCTTGTTGCAGAGCACGGGCTCTAGGCATGAGGGCCTCAGTAGTTGTGGCACTCGAGCTTAGTTGCTTCACGGCATGTGGGATCTTCCCGTACCAGGGATCGAACCCATGTCCCCTGCATTGGCAGGAGGATTCTTAACCACCATGCCACCACGGAAGTCCCTCTTGATCTTTCTTGATCGTGAATACAGGCCAACTACTTTTCAGAATGTCCCTCAGTTTAGGTTCATCTGGTGTTTCCTCGTGGTTAGATTCCAGTTATGTATTTGGGGGAGAGAGACCACAGATGTGATGCTTGTGTCCTTGTCAGTGAATCGGATCAGGAGGGATATGACAGCTATTTGTCCAAGTGTTGGTGATGTTACTTGTGATTACTTGGTTCAGGTGGTGTTTGTCAGCTTTCTCCAATATAGTTACCATTTTCCCCATTGTAACTAGTAACTAATTGTGGGAAGATTCTTTAGGACTCTATGTACCAGTCAGGATTGTGGTCCTAAGAATCTAAGAAGAGCAGAACCACGTTGTGCAGCTGTGGGAGCCGGTTACCATCTAGGTGAGCTGTTCCTTCTATGTCTGGAGCCAGAGCCTCCAGGCCACGGTCTGAGTGGGAAGATGGTCATAAAGTGGGGGAAGCAAGAGCCACCTGGGAGCCGTGAGGCCAAGCTGGATCCCATGTTGGTCTTTCACCTTCCCTCCGAGACTCCAGCTTCCACGAGGAGCGTGTCCAGCAGAAGCTGGTGCTCCTCATCATGGCAGTAGATACACACCTGGCCCAAAGGTGGGAGAAGCTGCAGCAAAGAGTCACGGGGCTGGAGGAGCTGTTTGGTCACCCAAGGGAACCTGCAGATAAGTGACAGTGCGTGAGCGGCAGCGGCCCCCGTCTCCCAAATGCAAAGGAACGTGGATGCTCCTGCCCTCCTTCCAGGTTGAACATAAAACCTTTGTTTTGTCACAGGCTAACTGGACACCGTGCAGGGAGGGGAATTTAGGGTGTGTGTGTCCAGCTCAGCTAAACTGACGCAGGGCAAATCTGCCACACTATGTAAATACTATGTCCCTCATTTTTGCATCCATTGTCCCTTTTTCTTATTCCATCATCCTGTCTATATTTATTAGTTAGCATTATACTGAAGGCTTTCTCTTCTCCCCTATTTAGTTATTAGTCCTTTATTTATTTATATTAGCACAGATGAGTTTTGTTTTATTTTATTCCTTAATCTGTTAGTATATTTGTTTTGACACTCAGATGGTCCCAGATTGGACAGCAATAGCCAGTTCAACCTGGCCACCAAATCCTTTTGACATGTTGCCATCATTCTCTAAGCCCTTCCCTACTTTCTGGTACCAGATATTCCACGCTCACCTTGTGCCTTCCCTCTCCCGGCCCTGGGCCAGCCTCTTCTCCAAGAAGCTGAGTTTCCTTTTAGCGGAGACCAAGATCTTGGTACTAAATATGTTTTCTGCTTATATGTCATTGCTTCCAGGCACTGTCAGAGGACACAGGTAGCGTGTGCGCACACACTCACGTGTACACACAGAATCACGTATACAAAGATGTGTACACACACACTATGATTACATCCTGACACCTCCAACCCCAATTCTATCCCAGCAACACAGGGTGCATTCCAGTCGTCCCCTCCCCATTTCCATAGTTGTAACTTCTTCCTCCAACAGTGAGGACCCTGGGTTGAGTTTGTCTTACTCACTGATGACTGGTTCCAGTAGAGAATCAGGAAGAAAAGGAGGGATGACAGTGACTTCAGACCTTTGCCCTCAGGTTTAACAGCAGAGATGGGCTTGGGAGGCAAATCTACGGATGCTACAAGAAGTCACTACTCATTCACTCAGGATCTGGCCCAGCATGCTTTGCCTTGTAAAACAGAGGTCCTCAACTGTGTTCACAGCACATTTCCTGATCAGTGTGTAAAATTCACTGTTGCTCAAGTGAATATACCGGCAATGACAATGTTTGGCAGAAGGGGTGTCGAGCAGGGAGGGGTACTACCTGCTATGAATCTAAGGTGAAGCCAAACCACCACAGAGAAGACTGCATATTTACTGAAGGCTGTAAGAACTCTGAATTATTACATACACCATAAACTTAGGTACTTTTATATGCAATAAACTATCCCACCCACATAGCAGCCAGCCCTGAAGGATGACCAAGTGAGTTACACATTAGCATGGATACCCTTATGCTGTGGCAGTGGCTCTTTATAACTTGCTAACACGGTCGCCATTGCCTCAATGTTTTAAATCCCCTTGAGTGGGAGGGCGCAAATGTTTTATTTCAGAGAGTGCCACAGACACTCAAAGTTGAAAGCTGCTGCCCTAAATGGAGGGGAGTATTTTAAGACTTAGAAGATGTAGAACAATTTGCTGGCAAAAATCCCAAATCTGAAAACAACACAGAAAACAGTGAAGACTGAAAAAAGGTGGCCAAGGAAAGATCAATAGATTCAGAACGTCATTTGAGGGACTTCCCTGGTGGCGCAGTGGATAAGACTCCACGCTCCCAATGCAGGGGGCCTGGGTTCGATCCCTGGTCAGGGAACTAGATCCCACGTGTATGCTGCAACTAAGAGTTTGCATGCTGCAACTAAGGAGACCACGTGCTGCAACTAAGAAGCTGGTGAGCCACAACTAAAGGAGCCCTGGAGCTGCAACTATGGAGCCCTCCTGACGCACCTAAGACCTGATGCAACCAAATAAATAAATAAATATTTTTTTAAGAAGAACATCATTTGAAATTAGAATCAGTGGATTAAGCTGAACTTGAGGACTACACAGCGAATAAAAACGTTTGGGAAGGGATTCAGGCGAAAGAGGTACAACTCAAAGACCAGATGGGAGAGAGAGGAAGATGAAGGAAGTAAACCTAAACAGCCAGATTTCTTCTCTTCACTATGAACTTTGTTCATACAAATTAGTAGGAAAAATTTTTTTTAGAAAACTGGTACATTGAAATAACGATTATCTTATGATCTCATTGAAAGGAAAATGAAAATGTTTGAGTCCACTATAGAAGCCCCGTAAGCGAAAAGAGAACGTTGTCACCATCAGGATGGAGTGATAAAGGACGGCAAGCTGTATGTTATAGTTTTAAAAATCTAGTATTAGACGTCAATGGGGCTTTAAAAGAAGAGTCGGGTTGGATTAAGAACAAAAAGCGAACAATCCATTTTCCCTCTTGAGACTAGGGAGACCAAAGTAAAGTGACTGACCCACCGAGCTCAGGTGGGCTCCGGTATGAGGATGCTGACACCTCAGTGACAGAGCCTGAAGCAGGAGGGGAGGGTCTGACAGCTGCCCCAGCAGTGGGCTGGCCTGTCTGCAGGCTGCCGGGCACTTGACCGTGGATGGTTCCAACCACACTCTGAATCTGGAGATGGCTCCTTCTTTTTTTTGGTTTAAGATTTTTTTTTTTTTGATGTGGACCATTTTTAAAGTCTTTACTGAATTTGTTACAATATTGCTTCTGTTTTATGTTTTGGTTTTTTGGCTGCGAGGCACGTGGGATCTTAGCTCCCCGACCAGGGATCGAACCCACACCCCCTGCATTGGAAGGCGAAGTCTTAACCACTGGACCACCAGGGAAGTCCCTGGAGATGGCTCCTTGTGATTTTGATATCTAAAGAGGCCCACCTGGCCAGCAGGATGTGGCATAAGGGGTCCAGGTGGTGGTGACGCTGAGAGTCAGGTGAGTAAGTGTCCTGGTGATTCTGGCAGTCATTCTCTGACATCCAAACCTAGGCCAGCAGCTGGGGAGTGTGGAAATCCAGGGGATGCCCTCTGGAGGAGAAGATGGACAAGACCAGCAGAGGGGCAGTCCCTAGTCCAGAAAGCTAGGGTTCTGGACAGAGGCGGCCCAGTCCACAGGGAGGAGGTGAGAAAGAAGGTGAAAGCTGCTATTTGGGGGGCCCGTGGCTAGTCAAAGCTGACCCCAGATCCTGCCCGACCAGAGGAAGGTTCGGATTTCTAGGAAGCAGGCACAGGTTCTGTTGGGGTAAATCAAACAAGACTGGCTTGCTTATTCGAAGGCTGTAGAAGGAACTCAGCACCACCAGGACACACGGGTGAAGACAGAGACATTTTCCAAGGCAGATGAAGATTCATGTTCTGGAATCCAGCATCCTCAGCACGTCATGCAAAACTGTGGAAGATGGTCACATTTTCCAGACTCTGTCCCCCTCCGGGCGTAGCACAGGCTCTAATCTGGATAGGACACCATCTCATCCGGATAGGTGACTGAGCCCACCTCATCCATTTGGGAGCTGGGCTGTTCCCAGTACGCTCAGGTGGCTAAATCAGCAGACTTTCAGACTAGCACTGTCTGATCCTAGCCTGTTCCCAAACTCAGATATGAGAACAAAGGACTTCACTAGGTGTCATGCTAACAGCACTAGACCAGCTATGGAGCTGATTGCTGATCTATTCAGCATCTATCTACAGAGAGGTGCCTCGGAAATGAAATGAAGGTCCAGGATGGGGCAAACCCCAGGACACTGGTTTTAGCCATCAAGTTTCATACAAAGAAAATCTTAGGGTCTAAATCTTGCTCAAATCTTTCAACTTCCAACTAATTAGAAGGGGGCAGTTATTAAGAAAACTTTAATTGTTTTAGTTCTGGCTCTTACCTTCTTTTGGTAACATTCTTCTGATAAAACGTATCTTATTTTTCACTCCACGTGCACTTTGTCACATGCACAGTCTGCTGGGAGTGACTTGTGTCTTGTCTCCCAAAAGCCTGTCCAGAATCCTCCCAAATGGCCTCACAAGTCTTCTCGGCTTCAATTTTACCCTAAGCTGCCCTAACTTGCCCAGAGAAAGGAGAAAATTCCTAATTCTAGGATCTCCTACATTTTTCACATTCATTTAGCAGCCAAAGCACTGAATACCCACCCTTGGCATGGTTTAGCCCTCTCTTGCCCTGTGGTCAGCCAAGGTTTCTCACTTCCTGTGGCAGGGTATTTTAAAATCCCCTCCCCCACTTTTTTATTATGAAGTATTTCACATATTTAAAACAGTATATAATATATACACGACTAATATTCTTCCAGTCCTCATCGGTGTAGCCTTTCATCTATGGCCAGTGGTTACCCCACGGGGTCCTGGTTAATGCCAACAGCTATTCTGATTGTGGGGCTGAGGGAGGGCTTTCCTGAGGAAGTGATGTTGAACTAAGCTAAGAAGGGTGGCAGGAGATGGCCAGCCAAGAGTAGGCGGGGGAGGTGCATGGTGAGAGGCATGGGGGGACCAGAGGCCAGTGTGGCCAGAGGGAAGAGTAGCTGGAGAGGCAGACAGGGCCGGGTCCAGCAGAGCCTTGATTTTAGTTTTTATTCTAAGAGCAGTGGGCAACCGAGAAAGAGTGAAGTCATCAAACTTGAAGTCATCTGAAGATGATGCCGGCTGCCTTGTGGAAATGGATTAAAGGCTTGTAGGGATAGCAATCCAGAGGCTAAGAGATACTGAGGCTGGAGACTGATGGGAGTGGAGGGCAAGAGAGAGGGGTCTCTATTGATGACCCCTGGTATCTAGCTATGCTGAATGGCTGGTACTTGAGGCAAGATTCTGGACAGCTTCTAGATAGTGGGGGCCCTTCCTCAACATCTTCCACATGCTTGGAATCTGAGGTGTATCCCCAGGGGCCCCTACGATAATCCAGACCCCGACTATAAAGTTATTGACTACCACCCAAGTGTTCCCTCGGAGCAAGCTGAAATCTCTTCACCTCTCCCCTCTCATCTGCACTTCTGCAGGCATCACGTGCCCAGCTCCCACATCTGTGAAACATGCAGACATCTGGGTCAGGAGTTACAACCTCAACTCCAGGGAGCGGTATGTTTGTAACTCTGGCTTCAAGCGTAAAGCCGGGACCTCCAGCCTGACCGAGTGCGTGTTTAACAAGACTCTGAACATCGCCCACTGGACCACTCCCAATCTCAAGTGCATCAGTAAGTGCACTGTCCCTCCACCCCTTTTGCCAAGGCCACGCAGAGAGCAGACTGCAGTGTGGGCAGCAGAATGAGGTGGCCTTGACATCTGGGTTGAGGACTGAGACTAAATAAACCAATGGGCTTCTAAACACACCTCCGGGAGGTGGAAATACATGGGCTTTGGGGTCACACAGTTCTGGGTTCAAGTCCTGGCTCTGCCACTAAACCATCCGTGAGACCTGGGGTGAGGGCCTTAATGTCTTGGATCTCTTTGTTCCTAATCTAGAAAATGGAGCTGATATCAACATTGTGGCTTGTAGGAGGATTAAGAGAAATCTGGTAAATATTAACTATTTTTACCTCAGTGCTTTAAGATCATAGAAGCAAGAATTTGGCTACAGACAAAGGTGTGTGCTCACAGCATGCTTGTTTCCCAGAGAGCATTTCCGATTCCTCCCTGGGAGACAGCCTGCAAGGAAATCACTCCCCGTTCTCCTCCCCGGAGAGCAGTGTGGAGACCCATAGAGCAGAGACCTCCTTAGCCCAGTTATCATGTCTGGGGTCCCGCCAGAGCTCAAGACTGAGTGTGAGGAAAGATCTCCAGAATCCCTTTTTTTTTAACCATCCACAGCTGGATAACCACACCAGAAGTCAAACAATCTTGGAGTGGAAGGCAATAGTGCTATTTTCAGGAATACTCAGCCCCGTACTCTAGAAAAGGAAAGGTTAATCTGTGGTCTTCCAAGAGAATGATGATTTAACAAACATTTATTGCACACGTGGTGCATGTCCAGCCGTGATACTTTCTCACGTAGTATTTGTGAAAATTCGCCACTCCTCTCTGGGAAAAGCAGACAAGCGGGGCTGTTCAACAGCAAACTCACAGCTGGGGGACTCCTTGAAAAGCCAGACTCCCTCTGGCTTTTTGAATGTGTACTGAATCTGTAGCGCTGAGATCGCCCTGTACCCCTTCTCCTCCCCCTGCGTGGCCACCATGCAGGCATCAGAGGCCGGGCAAGGAAGGAGCCTTCTGCTTGTTGCAGAGGAATAGCTGGGCTGGGAACATGGCGCCCACGGCATCCTGGGGCCATTGGAGGGATGAGCTGGGTGAGGACAGGTCTGAACAGTAACTTCAGGGAGAACACAGGTGTCTTCCTCGGTCTAGTCTGGGGACCCACTGGAACCATAGTCCAGGGGCAAAAATAAGGGCTTTCCACTGTAGGGAAAGTGACTGTTTCTTCAAAGTTCCAATGCCTCTGGGTGAATGAATCGAGGATGGCGAACTGAACAGGGCGGGGTGCAGGCGGAAGGGGAGAGGAAAGAAGGGGGTGAGGCCTGGAATCGTAGACTTCTAGAACCCAAAGACTGGAGGAACCTTTAGGTCTCATCTCCAAAGCCCCCACCTTTTACCACTAACAGCTGCCTCCATTATTTTCCCCAACCTCTTGTGCCAAAAACAATCCCTTGAGTAATCATTTATTTTCCCACGCAAAAGCCAGCGTTATAAAGCTGAGTTGATATCGCTGCTATCATCCCAGCCAAAAATAAAACACGTGTGATACTTAACTTACGCAATCTTTTTGAAAGGCTAGAAAAAAATAGTGTGCAGTCTGTTTGCAATAGGAACTGCAGACTGATGCTTGTTTATCTCTTGTGCTTCTGGCCTAGCCTAGGGAGCCAGACGTGTCCACTTTAAATGTATATATTTATTTTTTATTTACATCCAGTTCTGAAGCCACACCAGGTTCCATCCTCAGGGTCATAAACGCCATGTGGTTATCCTCTCTCTAGGAGACCCCTCCCTGAGTCACCAAAGGCCACCCTCTACAGCAGCACCGACAGGGGTGACCCCAGAGCCAGACAGCCCCAACCCTTCTGGGAAAGGTAGGAATGTCACAGACTCTCTCCGGACTCTCATCCCCTGATGCTATCCGGTCCACAGAGAACCCTCAGATTCGTGGACCACTGCCAGGGTCCCACTACAAACACCTCTTATTCACGTCAAGAATGAGGATTGACATTAGTTTCATTTTCCCTTTTAAACCAAAGTAGCTTGATAGCCAGGCTTCACAGGTACATAATTAATAACGGTTTAAAATCCACTCTTAATAGGCCAGATCACACTTTGTGGTAGAAACGTAGCCTCAAGAACAGGGGAGGGTCTGAGGTTCTGAATGCCTTGCACGTCAGCCTTCCCAGGTCTCATGGGCGCTGGCAGAAAACCTGACCCTCCTGGGTCAGAGATGGAGGACTTTCCTACCCAACACCACAGGCAGCAGGACCGGCAGCAGGTTTCATCAAGTCCCTCCTCCCCACATGCCTTAAGCAGGCCTAAACAGATGCCCGTACGGGCAGCCTACGTCACTGGAGGGGAAACCTGAGCAGGAACCTGAGTGTTTCACTGCTGGCATGAACATGTCTGCCCTGTGTTCCAGGGGGAGGCACCGTCTCCACCTTCCAAGGCCATCTAAGCATCCTTGAAAAGATGGTGCCAAGAAAGGGCCGTCAGTGCCCTGCTGGCAAGATGTGCAGAACCGGGAGAGACCCACGCAGAGCCCTCTCTCAATAACCTGTGATTGCTTTAGTCAGACGCTTGCACGAAGCTGCCAGGGTTCTGCATTTCCACCGAGTCTTAGGTAAACTCTACCCCAATTTCCTCAGCACCGTCCTGATGTTAAGAAAATCCGAGCTCTTGGAGGCTGAACATCCTGGGACAATGTGCACTGTATCCTCTAATACCCTCTCTTGACTCCTGGTTTTCTGTGGCCCATTACCCACTGTGAGGCTTTTCCTGGTCCCCGTCTCCTCCTTTCCCTCCAGGCACAGCCATCCCACTGTGGTTGACGGTGCTGCTCGGGCCGCCTCCCTGGAAAGCCGGTTCTTAACCGTGGATGCTTGTTGAAATCTCCTTGGATCTCTGGGTGGTCTGGGGAGCATCTGGGAATTAGGGTTCTAGAAGCTCTCCTGGGGACCCTTACTTAGGTGCGCAAGGCTGAGAACCACTGCTGAAGGGAGGATGGAGAGGCGGGAGCAAGGTTTCCTCCCAGTTACTTAGCCGATCAGAAACAGAAGGAAGGGGCTGGAGTACCCAGAATCCCTTTGGTCCAAGTCACACCTGGTTCGGGTGGCCTCCCCCAGCCTTGCCTTCATGCCCCAAACACTTGGCAGACGCAGCTGCACAGTGAAACCTCAGACATGAGATTGATCTCCCAGGTGGGCGCCATGGCCACGGGTGCCCACCCATGCTCTGCCCAGGTGGCTGGGAGAGCTTGGGGAAGTGGCCCGACTCTATGGCCCAACAGCCCGGGATGTGGGGCTCACAGCCACCCTTGCGCACCCTCTGCTCCAGGGCTGGGCTCCTAAGCACTGTACTGTCACAGTGGAAGACCCATTTTTCACAAAAAGAGAACAGCAGAGTTGTGCCACCACACTTTACACTTTGGGGCAGCTGTTGGCCAGTGAGGGATGGGGAGGTAAAGGACCTAAACACAAGGCAGGTGGCCCACCCTCCCCGAGATGGGGGCCAAGCCAGGACACGTCCCTCAGGGCAAATCTCAGGTTTCCCTGATTTCAAATGTTTTGTGCAAACATGTAAAAAGTAAACTAAAATCAGCATCCCAATGTCTTTTGGCCCGTACAGTTCCACTGTTTATCTGAGCTGGGTCTCCTAGTAAACACTTCTCTAGTGCCTGGTTCTACTCAGATCTTTGGGATGGTTAGTTTATGTGCCCCATGATAAATAACCATAAATCCTCTAGCATCCTCAAAAGCCCCTTGGCCATTCCAGATGGATGAAGATGTTACCCACTCAAGGGGTTTTCCCCCAGAGCTGTGGAGGAGTTTGCTGGGGGCGGGCTGGCCGGGGCAGGCTCACAAGAGCCGGTGTTAGTACACTCTCTTCCAAAGCCGAGAAAAGACACCGTTCTCAATATTTTCATTGTCCATGTCTTGCACTTCCCTGCAGAGCCAGCTTTTACTTCCAAGTCAGACACCACAGTGGCCACAAGGCTGGCTACTGGACCAGGCTCCAGGCTGATGCCATCCAAAGCTCCTTCTGCAGGGACGACAGGGGTAGTCAATAATGAGCCCTCCCAAGTGCCAGCTCAGACAACAGCCAAGGCTCCAGAACACACCACCTCGGCCTCGCAGGACCCGCCCGGTTAGTGCTGGCTTTGCGCGCTGGAGGAGAGGGCAGCTCCCACAGGCCGCTTCTGGGTCGCAGATCCTGAGTGAGCCGATTGCATCACACCATCCAAACCAAAGTCAGGACGACTGAGCAGCCCTCTGCCTCCTGCTCTCTGCCACAGCCTTGGTTCTCTGTGCTCCACCCTGGCTCAGCTCAGCAGGGAGAGAAAGCCCGTCTTCTACATGTGACAAGCCTCCCCATATTAATTCACATGGCAGAGCCTTTGCCAAGAATCAGAATAAGATCTTCCTCCTCCCGACATGGGAGGCCAGAGGAAGCTTTCCTTGATCTGGAATCACAATGTGTGGGATGGGGGAGCGCTCGGTAATCAGCATCTTCTCTAAGAGCATATCTGATTCTTAAGCATGGCCCAGCATCAATCAAATCAATGACCCTGGTTCTGTGCTAAAGTGAGGCTGGTTTTGCTAGCCGTGACTCTCTCAAGGCTTTAAGATGGGAGCCAAATTGTCCAGGATTTCTCTTGCTTAGTGAGAAATTAGTGCCTTTAGGACCATGGCAATAACTGAGCTGCAATCTCTTCTCTGCAGGTGCATATCAGTACAATCCCAGAGCTGTGACCGGTAAGTATTTTCCTTTGTCCTGGTGGTGTTTATGCTCAGGGGATCTCAGTGCCAGGGTGCTGGGTGGACCTGGCTTATGCCTGCTGTCCCAGCATGGTCACCAACAGCTGCCTCTTTCACTCTCAGAAGTGCCTCTGTTTAGGTAAGTTACATGATCCTCCTGTTTATGGAATTCTAGCTTGGCTATTTATCTTTTTTTTTTTTTTTTTTTTTTTTTTTTTGCGGTACGCGGGCGTCTCACTGCTGTGGCCTTTCCCGTTGCGGAGCACAGGCTCCGGACACACAGGCCCAGCGGCCATGGCCCACGGGTCCAGCCACCCCACGGCATGTGGTCTCCTCCCGGACCAGGGCACGAACCCGTGTCCCCTGCATCGGCAGGCGGACTCTCAACCACTGCACCACCAGGGAAGCCCTTGACTATTTATCTTAATGTTGGTAGTTTCTCACTGTCAGGCTACTGGCGTAGGAGACAGAGTTGGTGCATCACATTACGCTGCCATATTCATTTAGTGCACCAGGAGTAAAGGGTTTATCTTTCAGACTGTATTATACCTCTCATCTTTCATAGCTGAAATACATTTGCTGCAGTTTATATGCTCAGCCTTTAACAGGAGCTACCCCTATATTATGTCATTCATCTATTCAAACAATATAAATTGAGTTCCTATCCTGTGCCAGATATGGTCCTAAGCTGCAACGAAATGCAGATTTCTCATTAAAAAGCAAATGGCACTTTACATGTCCTTCAGCTTATGGAAGGTTAACGGTTTAATTTGATCAATTAAGTATTTATTGATTACCCACTCTGAACCCAGCAGAGTGCTCAGTACCGGAAGAAACGGAAAAGAAACCACTGCCCAGGAATAAGGAATTGACATTCTCACTTCAAAACTACCTTCAGCAGATGCAGGCACAAGGCACATCAAATACACTACCCCGCGGCTGAACTAGTTTGCAGGGACCGCCGAGAAATGACGATTCCCTGCATGTTCACAGAGGACACATTTAAAATTGAAGTAGTTGACTTACAACATCACATTAGCTTCAGGTGTACAGCATAGTGATTCAGTAATTTTGCAGATTATACTCTATTTACGTTATTATAAGATAATGGTTATAATTCCCTGTGCTGTGCAGTATATCCTTATTGTTTATCTATCTTACGTATAATGTTTTGTATCTGTTAATCCCTTACCCCTAATTTGCCCCTCCCTCTTCCCTCTCTCTTTTGGTAACCACAAGTTTGTTTTCTCTGTGAGGCTGTTCCTGTTTTACAAATACATTCATTTGTATTATTTTTTTAGATTCCACATATGTGATATCATACAGTATTTTCTCTTTCTCTGTCTGACTTATTTCACTAAGCATAATATTCTCTAGGCCCATCCACACTGCTGCAAATGGTAGAATTTCATTTTGTTTTTTTATGGCTGAGCAATATTCCATTGTATATATATGTACCACCTCTTTATCCATTCATTTGTGGATGGACACTTGGGTTGCTTCCATGTCTTGGCTTGGAAAATAGTGCTGCTATGAATTTTGGGCTGCACGTATATTTTCAAATTAGTATTTTCATTTTTTCCAGACATATAGGCAGGAGTGGGATTGCTGGATCATATGGTAGTTCTGTTTTTAGTTTTTTGAGGAACCGCCAGACTGTTTTCCATAGTGGCTGCACCAATTTACGTTCCCACCAATAGTGTAGGAGGGTTCCCTTTTCCCTGCACCCTCTCCAGCACTTGCTATTTGTAGACTTGTTGATGACGGCGTGAGGTGATACCTCATTGTGGGTACAGAGGACCCTTTCATCACCCACACTGAACAGTGGCCACTGGCCACCTCGGCCGCCTTCCCCACTGTAGACCCAACATCACTGTAGGTTGAAGTCAAGGTGGGGGCTCCTGGCCCTTCTGGGCTCCTGTGCAATCATCCACCTTTTCTCCCCTCTTTCCTCTGTCTTGCCAAATCTCTTTTCCTTTTTCTCCAATCCATGCGCCCCCTAGGAAACACAAAAGGGTGGAGAACGTGGCAGTTGATATATTAATCCATTGTTTTGTTGATTCTGGTTTCTTTACTAAATTTGCCTGGAAATAACTGAGGAAGAGGCCAAGGGTCTGAGTTCAAATGGCTGAATTCAAATTGCTGTGTTATATCATTGGCTCAGGGGCGCTCTTCTCACTTGAGTTTGAGTCTGCAGTTTTTATTCTCAATAAGAAGAAACAGAAAGCAGCATTGTGAAAGTGGAACTATAGTTAACATCAGCTTGCCTTTTCCAATAAATCTCTCCATGAACAGTAAATGCATGCCAACCTGATTAGTCAACATGAAGGAATAGTTTAACAGAGTCACATAAAAAAATGTCTTTTAGTCATAATGATGATTAATGTTAAGTCTAAAAACTCAAAACAACTTCCACTAATTTCCCATGTTTTCCATTACTTTTTTTGGAACAACTTTTCTATGCTTATTTTTATTTACTTAGGTGCAACTAGTTATGTTTCTGTAACTTTAGTGTCTCTTTTGATTACAATATCATTGCAAAAATATCAGAAAAAAACTTTTTAAAAAAGAAAATAAGGTTATCTACAATCCTAAAGTGTTACCTAATACTTTGGTATATAGTTTTCAAGACTTTTCTGTGCGTATGGATACACACATGGCTTACTGGAAATTTTTTTTTGTTTTTATGTCAACCAGTTTTTTTTTCTTTCTTTTTTTTTTGCGGTATGCGGGCCTCTCACTGTTGTGGCCTCTCCCGTTGCGGAGCACAGGCTCCGGATGCGCAGGCTCAGCGGCCATGGCTCACGGGCCCAGCCGCTCCGCAGCATATGGGATCCTCCCGGACCGGGGCATGAACCCACGTCCCCTGCATCGGCAGGCGGACTCTCAACCACTGCGCCACCAGGGAAGCCCCAACCAGCTTTTTTTACTTAAGACATTGTAGACATCTTTCCACATTAACAAATGTAGATTTCATAGTTTTAAAAAGCTGAATAATATTCCATTGTGTGGGTATGCCACATTTTATTTAACTAATTTTCTACTGATAAGAGATTTAGATTAGCATTTTAAAAATTATTTTAAACAATACTTTAGTGAATACTGTATATGTATTTCCTATTTCCTTAGAATAAATTTCTAGTAGTGGACTTAGAGAGTCAAAGGAAACGGTCTTCTCCAAAGCTTCTGTTACACGTGCTAAGTGCCCTTGAGAAAAACTTCACCCATTTCCTCTTCTACCCTGCAGAGAATCTGGGTATTTCCCCTCATCCTTATATTTAGATGTTTTTCAGGAAAGTTCTATTTTTAAGGCCATGTCATGGGTGATTCATCCTTGTACACACGGCTGTGTGCTGTCCGTATAGGTGCAGGTCTGAAAAGCTCAACAGTTCAGGAGATGAATGTGCCTCCTGGTCCACAGTGAGATTCCTGGGTCCCCAGATGTTCGGGGCTGTCATCTTACACACAGGGCACATAGGCGATTTTTTTGCAGGGAGATTTCACAATAGTAAGGCAAACTGGCCAAATCTGCTTGGCGCTTATGGTTGATACAAATGTTTTAAAGATAGTTCTGTTCAGCTTGCCCTCAGGCTCAGTCCTCTCGCTTCCACGTGAAGATCCCACCCTCCCTAACAATCTCAAGCCATCGTGCCTGGGGCCCTCCACCCTCAAGTCCCCCTCCCAATGCTGGTCCTTTCACCCCCGACGAAACATGTGTTCCCCTTTTCCTAAGCTGTTACCTTATTCTCTTCTAATCTGTAACACCTGCCTCATGACACCCTTCTTAACACCACCGTAAATAGCTGCAAATAAAAAAACATAGTAAAGATGAAATTGGAAGAAAAATGGCACTGCCTGCTATTGTTTCTAAATCAGGATTCTGTGAAGGTGGAGAAAAGGGGGACGTTGTGGTGGGGACAACCGAGGAGGATTCCTGCCCTATTTCCCCACCTTCAGGTTTAGCAGCAGCTTCCTCTCCTCCTGGGGTGCTGGTGCCCTCACCCTGATGCTCACGCCCAGCTTCTGATCGTTGAGGCCCTTCTGATCGTGAGGCCCGGCCTCACTCCCGTCCCTGCCCAGTCACCCATGCCACGTTGATCGGGAAGGATGAGGATGCAGATAATGCGAATGGGGATGGTTTGAACTGGCAGTGTTGGTGGGAAAGGAGTGTCCTTTGTGCCCAGACGTAGAATAGGCTGAACAGCTGGACCTCAGGGAACTGTTAGTAATGGTAAGCTGGCTAGGAAGGCATCTGGATCTCGCTGCAGGAATGTAAAGAATTTTCAGTCTCAGAAACAAATCTGCTGCCGGGCCTTCGAGCTCAATGCCAACTCAATTCTGCTCTCTTTCCAGCGGCCATCTCCACGTCAGTGGTCGTGCTCTGTGGAGTGTGCGTGGCATGTCTTCTGGTACTTTACGTACGTTACATACGGTCAAGGTGAGTAGACAGAAGACTCGCACTGCACAAGATGCTGCCTCCCCCCAGAAAAGGGCTGCATCTGGATGACCCCGGGCCTGCCCTGTCCAAGGAAGACCCCCTTTCCTGGCTGTAGACGCAGGCACTTCCATGCATCCTGTGTTCGCCAAAAGGAGTGTCGGGGCTGAGCGGTCACTGAGTCGGGTCTGTGCCCTTCACTTTCCAAAGCAGCCCGCAGGCCACTAGTCAGAACCGGGCAACCAGAAGCCAACAGATGACACGGGGCCAATTCACCAAAAGCCAATTCAGAAGGAAAGAAGGTTCCAAATAACCAATCTGACGGATCTGCAATTCTGATGATATAGTCACGAATGTATTCTTCTTGAATGTACTCGTTAAATACAGATATGCTTCCCCATAAATATGCTCATTCATGTTGGCCTTGGAATTTCTAATACTTGAAATTCTATATTTCAGCAGTAGTGGCAAGACTGTTTCTGCCACTTGCTGAAATTTCAGTTTTTATTATTTTTCTAATCTTTACGCATTTTCACTATTCCTTCGTAAAAGCCTCAAGTGGCATATTAGCCTTGACTTTGTACTTCCATCAGTTAGTAGCCAGTATTTTAGAATTCCATAGTGATATGGCTGTTCCAGACATATCAGGTGTGTTGAAACTGAACTTTTAGTCACTAGTTAATAAAATATTTTTTTCTAAATATTATATCAATACAAAGATTATATCACCCTTCGAGCCTAACTTTGACAAAATGAACATTCCATGAAATGCTACTGTAAAGCCAAAATGAAAAACAGCCATCAAAAAATTCACACAAATCTTCAAAAGCTGTTAATACCATCCCAAGCAAAAGAAATGCCACAAACCTCATAGTTTAGAAATCAACCAAATAAGGTTGATATTTTACCTAAAAATTCATCAAAAAATCCCCCCAAATGCTAAAATATTAGCAAAATAGAAATGACTTTTAAAAGGATTTTAAGAATACCATTACAACTAAATAATTTCCACATAAAATGTTGTATTTGGAATTACATTCTTAGGAGATTATAATGAATATATATATTTTTAATTTCCTTCCATTACTTTATTTATTTTAGTCTTTGGGTGCACCCCACAGCATGTGGGATCTTAGCTCCCCGACCAGGGATCAAACCCATGCCTCCTGCATTGGAAGGCAGAGTCTTAACCACTGGACCACTGGGGAAGTCCCAATAATGAATATATTCATTGACTATATTAGAAAAGAATATATACACAATCTTTTTTAAGAATACATTAAAATATATTTTTAAAAAGGATTTGTAAATTTGATATATATGGCCAATAAATATGCTCATAAAAGGAAAACATCAATATTCACTGATTATTTTATGGAAAATCATAAATATATCTATAAGAAGAATTGGTAAACCTGATAAGTGTGACTACTTGGGCATTTGGTGAGTCAATTCTTGCCATAAACTGATAATTTGCAAATAGGTTATTAGGTAGATTTGTCATTCAACAAGTTGGCTTTTAGAAAATTGTTTTTGGTAAATTGGCCTAGAGTCCTAATTTACAGTTTAGCCTTCACTCCAAGGAGCTCAAAGTGCTTACTCTAAAATGTCCTAAAAGTTGCTTATCCTCAGGAGGTAGACTGTATAATCCACAGACCCACATACTCAGGGCCTAAAACACATGTCCAACGAGACAGGGAACTGTGGAATTAAGATGCTCTGCATCCCCTACTCTTGGCTTCTTAAGGACTGATTAATATTTGTTTTTTTTCTGTTTTTTTTTTAAATTAACTAATCTATTTCTTTATATTTGGCTGCGTTGGGTCTTCATTACTGTGCGCGGGCTTTCTCTAGTTGAGGTGAGCAGGGGCTACTCTTTGTTGCAGTGCACGGGGTTCTCATTACGGTGGCTTCTCTTGTTGCGAAGCACGGGCTCTAGGCGTGCGGGTTTCAGCAGTTGCGGTGCGCGGGCTTCAGTAATTGTGACTCATGGGCTCTAGAGTGCAGGCTCAGTAGTGTGGTGCACAGGCCTAGTTGCTCCGCGGCATGTGGGAGCTTCCTGGACCAGTGCTCGAACCCGTGTCCCCTGCATTGGCAGGCAGATTCTTAACCACTGCGCCACCAGGCAAGTCCAATATTTGTTTATTTATTTAACACTTACTAAGCAAATGTCAGGAGCTGTTTTAAAAGCTTTGTAACCATTACACCATTTTTATTAAGATTGTCACACCTGGCTTAGCCAGGATCCTGGTGACTCACTCCTTCCACGGTGCCTGGCATTTGAACCACCACCTTTAGCAGAGGGAGAATTGGCAAGGTGCGGGAGGCCACTCCAACAGCATTGGTAAACCTTGGTGGACAAAGGGCTTAAAATACCAAAATAAGATTTAAATACCACCTGTGAGTGGAGGCAATCTAGGTGTTCTCCATCAGAGTGCCCAAATGAACTACCTTTTGACCTAATCTCTCCTCTTTTCAAAACCTGTGAATTACCTGCTTTACAGGCAAGCTTACCAGATACCCAGTGTTGAAATGGAAGGCATGGAGGTCGTGCCAATGACTGGGGGAACCGACGCCAGAGGGGAGGGCACAGAAAATGAACCACAGGACCTAGGAGGCTCCAGGGGACGCCGAGGACAGCAAAGGCCACAGTGAAGGCCCAGCTCTGCTCCAGCCAAAGAGGACCTAGAGAAGCCCTGGGGCGGTGGCCTCGGGGAAAAGCCCGCCAGGGTGAGAAAACATCCTGGTACCATTTTGCCGACTGCCCAGCTCAGGTACCGCCCGTATGAGTGGGTTCTCCGGGTTCAGGACGGACACTCGCTCCCTGCCCTGGGGCACAAGGCCCAGTCCCCAATGTCCCAGCGGTCGACACTTTCCCAGGAGAGAGTGAAGGCCTCAGGTCTTCCTATCAGAGCTTTTATTTCATCATGACATTTATTCAGGACAGCTTAGCCACTCGACTCACCCGGACCTGCAGTTTACAAAGAAAAGAAATACGCTCGAGGCTCCAAGTGAATTTCGAGGCTCCTCCTGGCTTGGGAGATGTTTACAAGGATGACACCAGCATTTCAGCTCCTAAAACCTCTCTCTCAGCTACGTGCTCTGTACACACTGAAAGGGAGCAGAGAGGTTGTGCCCAATGGATGCTCTTGATTTAAAGGTTCAGAAGGAAAACTGAACTTGGTGACATTTTCTATAGATGTGCATTTATATTTATATCCTTGTCTTTTATAGCTACATATTATAAGATGTGTATTTTGAAATTGTGTCTTGTATAAACAAAATAAAATGTCTATTTTTTCAATACAAAAAAAAATGCACTGAAAGAATCACGAGAAATGTACCACAAATAAAAAAAGGAGATCAGGAATGCAGAGTCCCAAATGGTTGAGTTCAGCTTTTCTTTCTCAAAGGAGAAAAAAAAGTCTTGTCTGAATCCGAGTCAGATCACAGTTTTGGAGAATTTTTAATAGCATTTCCATGTCAGAAGCAACGGGTGGCAGGTTGTGGCCCAGGCATGCCTGGTGCACACACTGTCTCTTTCCCTACAGGTTTCTTTTCTTTCATGCTTTGATGCTTATAATTTTTGTTTATAAAATCATGGGCCTGGTCCTACCTCCTCATTTTACAGATGGGAAAACTGAGGCCTAAAGAAGTGACTTGCCCAAGGCCACGTGGCTCAATTAATGCCAGAGTCTGAACAAAGTCAGGATGGGGGCAGGTGCAGGGGTAGGGCTATAAACCAGGTGTCAGCTGCCCCATCACACAGCACAAGCATACGGGAGGTGGGGCACAGGCACAGCAACAAATTCACAAGCTGCCGCGGCTCTCAAAGTACCATTTCGTATAAACTTCTTCATGTCATGAATTTAGATGGCTTCATCAAAAGTAAAGGAAGGGGGACTTCCCTGGTAGCGCAGTGGTTTAGAATCTGCCTCCCAGTGCAGGGGACACGGGTTCGAGCCCTGGTCCAGAAAGATCCCACACACCGCAGTGCAACTAAGCCTGTGAGCCACAACTATTGAGCCTGCGCTCTAGAGCTCGTGAGCCACAACTACTGAAGCCTGTGCGCCTAGAGCCCGTGCTCCGCAACGAGAAGCCACCTCAATGAGAAGCCTGTGCACCGCAACGAAGAGTAGCCCCCGCTCGCCACAACTAGAGAAAGCCTGCGCACAGCAACGAAGACCCAACGCAGCCATAAATAAATAAATAAATAATTTTTTTTAAGTGAAGGAAGGAAGGGGAGGAATTTTAAATGGCTGCTTTGGGGATTTCAGAGCCACACCATTCTCACTATCTGCAAATATCTGTTTCAACAAGTAGGAAAACTCATTGCTAACACATGAGCTGGGCCATTCTATTCACTATTGGCCTTAAGTACTAGATTATCCTGAACCTGCCTGATTACCTAAACTTTCTGCTTCTCTCTTCAACTGCTTGCCCCTAAGTTTCTAGAGTTTACCATTAACTGGATCCAGTTTGTTCTTACAAGAATCTTTAAGTGTATGACCCTTGTTATTTTTAAAACTAATTTGACAGGAAAAGAAAAAGGGCAGATGTTCAGTGGAGCCAGGAATCTGAAAGGTTTCTATGGGATGGAAGAGGGCTGAGTCACAGGGGTACTTCAAGGATTTATGGTTCAAAATCACCATCATCTTTGGAAGAATGACATGATGACCTCGGAGGGGCAGTGGGGTGCTGTTTTGAAGATGCAGAATCACCTGGTTCAGGTCCAGCACAGAAGTCTGTGATCTACCAGGCACCAACCAAGTTCAAGCTGGGTAAATCATACGACAAAAATTAGATCTAGACATAGAAGCAGGGCTGGGTGGAGCTGAGTCTAAAAGGACCAAGGGGGGTTGGGTGAGGACAGATCAATCAATCAATCAATCGGGACCTTTTTTCCTTTCTTCCTTTTTTTTTTTAAGTCTAAAGGGGTAAAATGAATTCTCTTATCAGGTGGTATAGTCTTCTAGGGAAATGTTTAAGTAACCTCTACAATGCCAGAACATATCATGGCCTCAGAATTTATCCATCAAGCAGTGATGAACATCTTGAAAAGTAAGAACTGTGCTTTCATCTTTGAATTCTCAGAGACTGATGCAGTGCCCTGAAGGTCATTAACAGATGCTAGATCAATACATTAAAAGATTCCTAATCACAGTAAGGCCAAATTTTCTGAGACAGGGTAGCAGTTTCTCAGGCAAAGCTACAAAGGAAGTGATCTGGGGGGCACTCAGCCACTTGTCTTTTTGCACCCATCTCCCTAGCCTTCTTTGACAGCTCCAAGCACTGCTTCAAGTTCTACATCTGGCCCCCATTTTTACACACAAATAGTGACTGATGCCCAGAGGGCTTGGCCTGGGAGGACACAAGGTGACCTGGAAGTGAGGAATAGACATGGAAACCATAACAACGTACACTGGAAGGGCAGATAAACGGTATGCGGGGGTCTCGGGTGCACCTCTTATGTGGCATCAGGACCCCCTTCCTACTCCCTCCCACCTGCCCCCACCTGTAGGCTGCCTGCGAGAATTCTCCAAAAAACTACCACTTCCCCTCTCCTACCCGGAAGCCCCAATCCAGCCAACCTGGGAGGGTCCTGCAGACAGACCTGGTGTGAGGCTACCTCCTCCAGTTACCTGTCACCGCATCACAGGCCACCCCAACAGCAGCTCCGCACCACCACTGTTACTGTCTCTGGGGGCTGACTGGGCTCAGCCAGGCAGTTCTGCTCTGTGTCATCAACTCGGCTGCATTCAGTTAGTGGCTGGGCTGAGCTGGAAGGTCTAAGAAGGCCTCACTCACTGCCTGGGTCCCCAGTGCTCCCCTGCGTAAACTCTCCACGTGGCTAGCCTGGGCTTCCTCACAGCATGGCAGCCTCGGGACAGCCAGACTGCTTACAGGTGGCTGAAAGAAGAAACCGCCAGGCCCCTCAAAGGTAGGAGCTGGCACATTTGATGGGCACATCTGTTGCATTTGATTGGTCAAAGCAAGTCGCCAGGCCACCCAGCCCCAAGGGGAGGGGGGATGACAAAAAAGGAGGAAAGGAATCAAGGGAAACCATCTTTGGAGATTATACCAGAGTACTTCCCAGGGGCACCAGAGAAGTGGCTTTTATCTTTCAATCCTTGGCACTCCATAAATCCAGGAAATGTTGGACAAATGAGTGAAGAGAATGATCGGGGGTCAGTATCTGCCGGGCACTGAGAAAAGTCGATCTTTTTATTTTTATTTTAGTGGACAAGGTACATAGGACCCAAAGGGATTTGCAAGTTCTACAGCTGTTAGGTCTTTAGCCCAGATGATGTCGCCAGCTGGCTACAAACCTACATAATTCACATTTTTCCCTCCTCTCTCATTTCCTGTGCTCCACCACATTTGTCATGAAAAAAACTGATTGCCTATCAACTTTTTTTTATCTTAACTTAATTTTCCTTGATCAATAAATAAGACTTTGACTTTCATCTTTTTAAACCCTCCTCTAGACATTAGGAAGTAGGAGAACAGGGACCAAAAAGGCACATTTAAGGGTTTCTCCGTGTTTCTAATTGCCCAATCCACTTTCTTCAATTCTGGCCTCAGAATTTTGAGAACGTAGCTGAGAATCTTGAGTTTGCTTGTTTTCCCATAAGACTCTTGAGTTTGCTTGTTTTCCCATAAGACTGTGCTCCTTCAAGGCAAGAGCAGCCTGATTCAGATCAGAGCATCCCCAACACCTCACACTGTGGGAACCTATGAGGAATTCAACGTGTGACTATTTTCACAGAATTTATAAATATATGGCGCTACACTTATGAGGGAATTGTGTGTTCTCCCCTAAGGGCCTGTCTAAAAATCCACCCATTCTACTTTCGTGGTCTTGAGCTATCTGGGATGTAATACTCCCTCTTCTCCAATTTGGGGACCCACCACTGTGTGGGACACCCTCCCTCCCACAATGCAGAAAGGCCAATATCCCCTCCACCAACTCCCACCAGGTGTGGGCAGCAGAGCCACATGAGGCCCATCAGATGCCTTCACCTGGTGAGAAGCGTTGACTATGGGATGAAGGAACACAACAGAACTGATGGAGCAGCGCCCAGCAAGGCTTCAGGGGCATCCAACGTTGTCAGGCTGCCTGTTTCCTAGCTCTCCAGACTGCTGTGGTTCCTACCTGTTTCCCAAGCCTAATCCTCCAACTTCCTGTGATTCTACGAGCCCCCAACACTCTTCCAATACATCTTCTCTTTCCTTGTTACAGATTCAGTTTTCATTACTTGTCACTGAGAAGGTCCCACCAGTATGGAATTTGGTACTAGTAACAGGTATTGCAAATTACAGAGAAGTAGGGAAAGAAGGAATAGCTTCGAATGGTTATCTGCCTTAGAGAGGGCAGAAAACAGCGTAAGCTCGACTAGCAGCCTGAGATGGGACTCCAGCAGCCCAGGGCAGGCAGTGAACTAGTTCCCCAGGAGTGGCCTGGAACGGCAGGCCCACTGAAGGCCCAGCTCCGGGAGGCTGCAACACAGCTGGCCTAAAATATTGTGGGTGGAAAAATCCAAGGCCATAGCCGGGTGGCTACTATTCATGGCATTGAATAATTTAGATAAGAGAACACGAGTTCAAATCCCTAAAATCTCTATTCAAGTTTCAAGCCACAGTCTAAAACCTAGAGATTCTGTAACCACTGAATTGCATGCCTTCGAGATGCAAGGCCAAGAGGAAACCCAACTTAAGAGCTCAAGTCCTCACAGTGTTGAATCATGTTAGCTGAATTTACAGCCACGGCAGGTTTAAGAGACCTGAGGGCTAGAAGAGCAATGATTGGATGAGGACGAGGCCCCAGGATTGGAATTAAGAAATGGGGTGGGGGGTGGAGGGGAGATAAATTGGGAGATGGGGATTGACATATACACAATACTATATATAAAATAGATAACTAATAAGGACCTACTGAATAGCACAGGGAACTCTCCTCAATACTCTGTAATGACCTATATGGGAAAAGAACCTAAAAATGAGTGGATATATGTATATGTATAAAGATTTACTATGCTGTACACCTGAAACTAACACAACATTGTAGATCAACTATACCCCAATTAAAAAAGATATTGGGGAAATTTGGAGGCTCACAAGCCTCCCAACTCTACCCCCGGGGACCCTCCCTCATCCTCAGCAGCAGCCCATTTTACCTGGTAACGCTGCTCCTCGCTTGCTTCAAGGCAGCATTGCTATTTCCTTGGTTGAGGAGTCACCTTGCAAGAGGAAGCCTGTGGCCCTGTTCTACCCCCGGTGGGCACAGGAAGAGAGCTTCACTGATTATGCCAGCCAGACCCTCAGGATCACATAGCAGCCTGTTCGACTAAATCACAGCCCTCACAAGGGCCATCCAGGGCCTTGCTCCAGGCTGCCTCCTCCACCTTTCCCCCCACCGCTTCCGTGTCCCCACAGGCCAAGCACGACGTCCACGGTCAACCCATCTGCCAGTCCTTGGCCATCCTCTCTACATCCAATCTACTTTTCAAGAGCCAGCTCGATATCTACCTGCTCCAGGGAGCCTTCATTAGCTACTCAAATGTGTGAAATCGTCCGCCTCTGAGCCCCTGTAACCTTTATTAGGTGTCCTATAAATGCGGAGTTTGCTGAATAGTACCTCAAACAGTGGCAGGAGCACAGGACTCGGACCACCTGGGTGCCAAGCTCTCACTCTACCCTTCGCTGGCCCTGTCACCTTGGGAGAGTCACTTAAGCTATAAGGACCGACATTCCATCTTTAAAGTGGGGATAACAACACCTGCATTGTCCTTTTCACAAAGGTGAGGATCGATGCGGTGTTTGAAAGTGCTTTCTAAACTGCTTCTCTCTCTCTCTCTCTAGACACTAGAGATGCTAAGTGAAGACCAGGATCTTACAGCCTGATCAAAAAAAGGGGAGACATAGCAAAACAAAGTGAAGCAAAAACTTCACACCACACATTAGCAGATATAAACGCCACATGGGGCGTGAACACAGTAACATTATCACGTTAAGCTCAGGAGGGGAAGAAATCACTAAAAGGCCTGGATACGTGAGGAGTATTTTAGATGTAATGGGACTTGAGTTGAAGTGTGGTTGTGATTTAAATAAATAGAAATAGGCAGGGAGGGTTCTAAATAGGGGGAATGATACAGGCAAAGACAGAGGGAAGCAAGTGACAAGTTCAGAAGAGAAGGAGGCAGTTGGAATGACAGACCACTTGTGGGGCTCACGTGACAGACGAGGCGGAAGGCAGACTGTGGAGCTCCGTGCTTCTCTTACAACCCCAGGGGTGGCCTGTGACATGAGCTCGTTCTGGGAGGACTGCTTGATGACTATTATAAACAAACAGAAATGAAAGCAGCCTTAAAGAGCGATGGTCTTGCAGGGACTGAGTGCAATCAGCAGAATCTCAGGGTCTTGCAAGTCCCAGCTGCTACCCAAGGGCCCCCTTCTGATGGACGCCATCACCATGAACTTGGATGGTTATCTGTCCAGGGCTGTTTCCTCACTTCTCTGGGCAGAGAGCCAAAAGACTAATTACAAAACAAGCGTGTAATCTTCAGAAACCCCTTTGAGATGAATGTGATCCAGAGGATGCCTGAGCTTCTCTAATTCCAAGTTGTCCAGGGCCACCTGGGCTGCATGTGGCTGCGGTGTCTCTGGTCTGTTCCCAGAAGCCTTAAAGCCTTAGCCTGGGGGCTTCCCAGGGGGAGAGCTTAGAAAGAATTCTAGTTGCTACCCCAAGTCCTAATTACAGCAGCTACACTTTAACTGGCAGTAAAATTTGGTTTGAAGAATGCCATGGCTGAGAACATCGGAAAGCCTTTGATGCTTTGTTTTTGACAAATGTGGGCGTTTTGAAGAGTTCTAGTTCCAACCGTTGACATGGTGGTGCTGGAAATACCACGGGTTTGGAGATCACACTTGTTTTAACCCGAGCACTATTCTATGTGCTACTGATCAATCATTCTAAAGGCTGCTTCATCATCCGCTCCTCCAGGTTTGTTGGGAGAACTAAATAAAATAATGTGCAGTCCCGAGTATGTCTACCATGCTAATAAATGCTGCAGTCGTTTCCTGGGCGAGATCGATGTGTACACTGGACAATCAGGCCCTGGCAGTTGCCTGCCCCTCTCCTCCCTTTTCAAACGAGTTCCCACTTTTGGGGTATTAATTCTCTTCCACACCATCATGTGTATCAAGGAAGCAGACCTCATTCCAGACTATAGGAAAGCAAATCCTGATTATTTTAAGCTACCCTGCTGCTAGCGGCTGGGTTAGGAATGGGCAAGTGACCCGGTTCTGACCACTGAGACGTGAGGGGAAGCTCCTGGGGAAGGGTTCCTTGCTCCCAAGAGACACAGAGGACAGGCTTTCTTCTCACTGCTCATCTGGACACACTGCCCAACAAGATACAGGCAGCCTGCCGCGGGGAAGCCAGCCTGGCCGCAAAGCTGACACTAGAGATGGCAGGGAGGCCAGAAACGGCCCGCCCTCCTCTGCGAAACCATCACATTTCCTGTTCAATGCCCTTTAGTGCTTCTGTCTGGGGAACTCACGGCCCCAAGTGTCCTGATACAGAATTTGGTAACACAAAGTGGGGACGGTGTAAGTCACCCTGAGATGTGAAACAGGCTGAGCCGAGGGGGAGGACAGGACAGTGAGGTCCCTCCACCTCAGGCCAGCAAGCCAGTGGCCCTTCCTCGTGCAGCTCCGAACCACTCATTAGAATGTTACCTTTTCTGCCATGGGCTCCAGATCAAGAAAACGTAATACTAGGAAAATGATTACATAAAAAAAATCCAGCACCATTGAGTTGGACATTTAAAAAAGGAAAAAAACAATCCAGGATGTTGAGTCCTGTCGGCTACTTCTTGAGGCCCTGGGTAGGTTCTTTAAAGGATGACCTTGGGTGAAGGCAGAGCAGATAATAGGCTTTGCAAAGAGGACCCATCTGTTTGCAGCCCCAGTTAGACTGATGGTCTGACTGCAGCGAGAAACCCCTGCAAGGTTTTAAGCAGGGCGGTGACATAATTTAGTCTTCACTTTAAGACTACGTGTCCTGGGACTTCCCTGGGGTCCAGTGGTTAGGACTCCACACTCACTGCCAAGGGGCCGGGTTCCATCCCTGGTCGGGGAACTAAGATCCCACAAGCCAGACAGCACAGCCAACAACACAACGACAAAAACAACATAAAGACATGTCCTTCCACGTAGAGAAGGGAAGGGAGGGGCCAGAGGAGACGTGCAGAGCAGCTGAGGATGCTGGCACAGGCCAGGTGGGACGAGACAGAGACCCGGTCCAAGGGTCAGAGGAGGGAGAGAAACGGGTGGACTTGAGATAGTTCAGAGGAAATGTCAGAAGAACTTGCAGTGGTGCCATTTACTGAGGGGGGGAGGGCGACGGGGGGACCCGGCTGGGGTGGGGTCTACTCCACATTCCTGAAGGCCCAGAGGCTCAGGGTGACTAGGAAGGACTGATGGAAACGACGAGGCTTGAGGGAAAGCATTAACCACAGCAGTCTGACTGGAGAGGTGCCTGAGTCCTGTGTTAGCCCAGGTGGTCGGCGCAAGGGCAGGCCTGCCGCCACCGCAGGAGCAGGTTGGGCCTGCGACACATGACCATCTCCCACACGGGACCTTGTACTTCCGTCCACGTTAGTGTTTAGCAAACTGTTTTAGTAAATCTAACCCCTTGTCTTCTCCATCACCTGAAAGCTCGGTGCTGATCTCAGTGGGGTGGGTGCTTCCACCTGTCGACACCTGCTCCAGACATTCCACACTCCCTCTGCAAAACCTTACCTGTGACTTCACTAAAAATAAAATAACCGGCTGGGAGCCACCTGAACTTCCGCCTAATCGCTTACCTGTGCACTGATCTGGTTTCCTTTATGTTTCAGGTCCCAACCCATCAACGACCTGTGTCTTCCCTAGCTCATCTTTGCTGTTATTTTCCACTCCAGATTTCCTGGTCCCCTTCCTGACACCTCACCTCTTCCAGCCTCGCTTCCTGAGACTCGGCCATGTGGACGGTGTCCGTTTCGTTTCTCCACCTCCCACTCATGTTCTCGAAGTTTATCACCCGGCACAGAGATGAAGTCAGGAGTTACATACGGTCTCCTACCAGAAAGCACCTCACCTCCCTTCCCAAAAGGAAAGCATTTCAAAACCTTGTAGCTGATTGTTTGGGTGTGTATCTCTGGATCTGCAAGTAATAAGCTCCCAGTGACTTGTGTTTTTAGGTTTCAGGCACCGTAACCGACTTCCTACTGTGGAAGAGGAAGATGGAGCCTCCTCTTCTCACCACCATTACACACCTCCCTGCCGACGGGCACGTGTGGACACTATTAACACTATGAAGATTATGTGCAGCTGAGCTGGGTGGTAAACCATGGTCACTTTCTCTCCCCTGTACAACACATGCCCCCTTCAACTATTAAAGGCTTAATAATCGCCTTGTTTCCCCACCCCATTTGCTTGGTTTTCTATGTGTTCCTCACTAACTCCAGGGCACACAAGAGCCCTTTACTAAATATCCTGCCCAGGTGTCCCCACCCTCCTGGGTCGAGCTCCATGTTTCCTGGGGAAGGTCCTCCTCATTCTTGATTGGCCCTTGACTTTGCTGTAATTCAATCCTCCTGTAGCTTCCTGAGGAAGGCGGCATAGTGAATGACATTTTTACGTGTGAAAGTGCCTTTGTTCTATTTGTCCTTTGGCTGGGTTTGGGGTTCTAGGTTGGAAATCACTTCCCCTGGGTTTTGAAGGTGCAGCTCCACAGGGCAGGGATTGCATAATCTGAAGACTTTTTATTCCTGGACTTTTGTACGTAGATGAATGACATTCTTCTTTCTGGTAGCCTATAGGATCTTTGTCTCTACTATTCCTGAAACTCCACCACTATGGACTCTCCACCACTATGGACTTGCCAGAGGTTCATCTTCATACATTTTACCAGTATTTCAACCTGGAAACCCATATTCAGTTCTGGGTAATTTTTCATGATTAAAAATACATTTTTCCAGCCTGATTTCTCTTCCTGAAACCCCTTTGCTGTCCCGAGGCTGAAGCTCTTAAGGTGGTTCTGACTACTGTTCTTTTTTAATTGGTACAATTTTTTTTTTTTTTTTTTTTTTGCGGTACGCAGGCCTCTCACTGTTGTGGCCTCTCCCGCTGCGGAGCACAGGCTCCGGACGCGCAGGCCTAGCGGCCATGGCTCACGGGCCTAGCCGCTCCGCGGCATGTGGTATCTTCCCGGACCGGGGCTCGAACCAGTGTCCCCTGCATTGGCAGGCAGACTCTCAACCACTGTGCCACCAGGGAAGCCCCAATTCTTTTTTTTTTTTAAATTAATTTATTTATTTTTGGCTGCATTGGGTCTTCATTGCTGCGCGCAGGGGCTCCTCTTCATTACGGTGTGCGGGCTTCAACAGTTCTGGCATGCGGGCTCAGTAGTTTTGGCTCGCGGGCTCTAGAGCACAGGCTCAGTCATTGTGGTGCACAGGCTTAGCTGCTCTGTGGCATGTGGGATCTTCCCGGAGCAGGGCTCAAACCAGTGTTCCCTGCATTGGCAGGTGGATTCTTAACCACTGCGCCACCAGGGAAATCCCTCCTTTTCTCAGTCTTTGTTTTTGCTCAACTTCCTCGGTATTTTTTCAACTTAATTCTTTCAACAACTCTACTGGTTTTTTATTTTATACTTCCAATTTTGTCTCCAAATACACACACACACACACACACACACACACACACACACACACACACACACACACTTGGTCCTGCTGCTTCATGGATGCACTATCTTCTCTTATTCTCTGAATATATTTAAGAAATTTAGATGTTTTCTTTTCCCTGCACAGACCATTTCTTTCAAGTTGATTCTTTTCTGTTTGTTTTGATATCCAACCTTCATCTTGGAAGCTCTTTTCAAATAGCTGGCAATCCACATCTGGTTGGTTTGCTGCTCCTATTTAATAAGAGTTGAGCACTAAAATCCTGTTTGAAACTGAGCACTTAGGTGGGGTCTGAAGATGGTGGGTGCTCTGGTTGGCCAGTCACCTAAGGAAACTCTACGTCACTGTCGGTGTTTCTGCTGAAGCTGGTTATACTCCCTAGAGAAGGAGCTGTCTATTTCCCACGTAAAGCGTGTGCACATGTGTGCATGTGTGCATATGTGTATCAAACTAGAATGTTGACTCCTAACCCCCCAAAGTGATGGTCTTAGGAGGTGGGAATTCTGTGAGGTCATAAGGGTCGAGCCCCCATGATGGGATTAGTGTCCTTATAAAAGGGACCCCAGAGAGCTCTCACCCCTTCCTCCACATGAGGACACAGTGAGAAGACCACGTCTATGAACCAGGAAGCAGGTCCTCAGCAGACAAAACACACACCAGCGCCTTGATCTCACACTCCCGGCCTCCAGACCTGTGAGGAGTCAGTGTCTGTGGTTTACAAGTCTTCCACTGCAGCAGCACGAGCTCACTAAGGCCAACGGCCTTGCATTCACTATGGCCCCTGCCTTCAGCTGTGCCTGGTCTCTTACATGAGATGCTCCTCGATTTCATCCTCCCCAGAGATTAAACCTCTGAATTCTGCCAGGGCTGAGGATGAGACGCTGCCCAGTTATACAGAACAGGAAGAACCTGAGGATTTAACTGGCTTTTAAACAAACTCTCTGCCACTGTTCCCAGCTCCACCTTTACCCCTACTTCCACTGGTTCCCGGCGCCATCGAGTCCCACCTCTTTTCAGAGTTCTTGGGCTCGGGGTTCAGTTTTCTCGGGTGAGCTGTCAGTTATCACTCACTTATCTGCCTTCCAACTTCCAGAATCTTGTGGTTGTCACCTCCTCCATGTTGTCTCTGTCCTAACAGGTTTGTGCCTTAAAAAAAGAATCCTAGGGGCTTCCCTGGTGGCGCAGTGGTTGAGAGTCCGCCTGCTGATGCAGGGGACATGGGTTCGTGCCCCGGTCCGGGAAGATCCCACATGCCGCGGAGCGGCTGGGCCCGTGAGCCATGGCCGCTGAGCCTGCATGTCCGGAGCCTGTGCTCCGCAACGGGAGAGGCCACAACGGTGGGAGGCCCGCGTACCGCAAAAAAAAAAAAAAAGAATCCTATTTGTCATCACTGGAGTATGGTTTCAGGAAGCCACCGAAGTACATACGTATGTTGGGTCCATCCAGTTACCCGAAGGACCCCACCCACATTTTAGCCCCCAGAGTCTGGCTCGTGGCCTCACTGAAACTGACCACACTACCACCGTCACCTCTGGCGCTGTACCTTCATTCCCCTCGGTCTGGACAGTGCTGGATGCTGAAGCCCACTCCTGCTTAAACCCCTTCCTCTCCTGAATTCAGCGGCAGCTCTATCTTTTGGAACTAGCTGTCACTTCCTTCACAGAATCCTCTTCCTTTTTCCTCCCAAGCCTGGTTGTCCTCTGCTCTTTTCTCTCTGGACCCTATGTTGGGGTGAGCTCAGAGACCCCTACACTGATCTACCTCACCCACCACTTACACATGACAGCTCTAAGCCCTCTGCTTCCAGCCCGAACGGGTCTGCTGATGTACACACCTGTTTCCCCCAATAGCCTCCAGGACACATCTACCTGGGTTTCTCATAAGCACCCAAACTCAACATGTCAAAACCAAACCCATCACTGTTTTAATACAAACCTACCACATCCTATGTTTTCTATTCCAATGATGGGTACCCTCACCCATCCTGAAAACAGGCCAGAAGACCGGGGGTCCCATCGGGATTCCTATCACCAACTTGCCACTCCCACTGAAGCACAAAGTCCCACTGATTCTACCTTTTAATCCTGAGAGCAGAAGTTCTCAGAATTCAGTGTGTATCAGAATCACTGTAGGGCTGGTTAAATGCCAGCTGCTGGGCCTGTCTCATGGGTTCTGATCCAGTAGATGTGGGTGAAGAACAGAATATGCATTTCTATCAAGTTCCCAAGGGATGCTGACGCTGCTCACCTGGGGCCACACTCTGAGGACCACTCACCTAGATCCATCCCTTCCTCACCAGACCCATTTTGCCTGTCTTGGTCCAGCCCAGCAGCTGTCATTTCTTGCAGAGATCACAAGTCCGAGCCTCTTAATTGATCTGACCTTCTTAAAACATCCTCCAATCTACAACTGGAATGTTCTTCCTGAAAACAAAATCTTATGTCTTAAAATCTCTCATTGACTCATAATCTTTGAGGATACCACCCAAACTCCTTCGTGTCCAGGGGCCCTTTGTTACCTGGCCCTAGCTAGCGGGCTCCTACTATATACATTCTCCAGCCACACACATCTTGTTTCCCCAAGCCTTTCCTACAGTGGCGTACCTTTAGTGAATGCAATTTCAGGTGCTGATGTTCTGTGACATTTTAAAATTTCTCTATGCCAACATTTCAGGTTGGTCAAATACTCTCACCTAGTTTTTAAAAAATCTAAAATCTGAAATACGTTTTGAGATTATGTGAAAGGAAAAACTAATGCATAGTCTACAATGCACTATGATATTTTAACACTTCTATTCCAAGAATAATTTTTATTTTATTTCAAATACCTTCTAAACAAATGGATTATGACATAACAGAATTTGTTTTTATATGAGTAACTCTGCATCAGAACCTCTATATACATGATAAAGTCAAAGACAGAGACAAATCAGAAATCCTAACTTTGAAACAAAAAAACTAGAACTTGCTATCAGTACACTGCACATTCTTAAACAACTGAAAAAAGAACTCCTCTAAGTTATCAAATAAGAGGGATTATTTTAAAATTAATGAACCAAAGAAAAATATTTGGAACTAGCTTATAATTATTTTTTTCTCCCAATTTACGTGGTGTAAAAACAAAACAAACTTCTACAGAAAACTGTGCACAAAAATACATTAACAACTAAATGAAATCATGGAAGCCCCATAGTTTAAAGACTATACCTTATAAAAGATCTAAAGATTTTCATTTTCATGTAGTGTTTAGTTTACATTTTTGAATAATGCTTTTACTCTCTCCATCTAATCACTTATAGTAAAGTGATAATGGATATTTAACACTTATAGATAAGGGTATGGGATTAAGAGATGCAAACTACTATGTATAAAATAGATAAGCAACAAAGATATATTGTACAGCACAGGGAAATATAACCATTTTTAAAAACTTTAAATGGAGTATATCTATAAAAATATTAAATCACTATGTTGTACACCTGAAACTAATATAATATTGTAAATCAACTACACTTCAATAAAAATTTTTTAATAAAAATAAATAGAATATAATTAACTTTATAAGTATATTTAACAAAATCGTAAGTTTTATATAGGAATTTCTATCTTAAATTGATTACTGATAAGAAACTAAAATAAATAACATTTCTATTTTTACTGTGTATTTAAAAATTGTTTTTCTATTTGAAACACACCAACCATTTGATTTTACTGATTTTTTAGAAATTCTTAACACTTAAAAAAAATAAAGTACCAGCATCAATTCCTGGATCCTATTATTTTTTAAATAAGTACCAAAATACTAGTGCTGACATTTTGCCCTGGTAGTGCCATGACCACCAACACCTTCATGTTGTTCCTTCTTTCTAGAATATTCTTTTCTTTAATAGCTAACGACTCACCCCGTTATTAAAAACAGCTCCAGCACCACCCGCTTTGGTGGTCCTCCAACCTCACCTCTGAGAGAGACACCCCTCCCGCCCCAGAGCAGCAGTGCAGCCCCCTCTCCGGATGCCCCCTGCCCCACACCCGAGCGGCCCGCCTCCAAACAACCCACACCCATCACACCTCTTACTGTCACCTCTCTGAGTCAGGACCACGGCTGACTGCAGACGCCCGCGACCAGGGCCCTGCCCCGCATCAGGTGCTCTGAGAAGGCCTAGAGAATTCATGACTTCTCCCCAATAAATAAGTTGCTTCCTCTCTGGTTGGTAAAAGCAGATTTCCAGAAAACATGTTCATGGCCCCTCTTGCCACCCACCCCCACAAACCCCTCTTCTGAACGACTCTGAGCACTGTGACCTCCAAATCCAAACCATTTCCTTTCATGTGCTGTTTTGCTCTGAGTTAACCAAAAGCACCAAATGAGGCGAGGCCAGGCCAGGAATGCCGGCGGAGCAGATGAAAGCACCCCATCCCACCTCTGTCTTCAGGGCCCGTTCTGTGAATTCTTTGCCATATGCAGACGTGTCCCTCACCCTTTCCAAGCACCCCAGCCCGATCCAACAGCACCCTTGCTTTACTCACCAGCCTGCTTGCTAAACTCCACTAGAGGCCTGACGTGGGAGAGGTTAGGGGCGGCCGCAACAATGAGGCTAGGAGTCTGCTCTCCACTCCGCTGACTGGGCTCAGACACTAGCTGGTGACCTCTCTGGGCAATGCCCTCACCTGCCATCTGCATCCCTGAAGTGCTGCATGGCAAAAATGTAAAAAACCAGATCCATGTACGGCTAAGTGACGTGGGTTTTTCCACTGGTCTCTGTAAGAACAGCTTTATTACGACATCCACCCAGCAACCCCAGGCAGTGAACTAGGTACCAGCTGCCCATCTCCACCTGCTCCTGTCTCCCCCACAACATGGCTGGCCTACTCCACCTCCCTCTCAGGTATTTCTGGTCTTCCGTTCTACCTGTGGGAACACAAGGTGTCTAGCTAGTGTCACTTTGTACTTGTCTTGTTATATGTCATGTTGCCTCCCTGTTCAGGCTGTGAACCCCGTGATGACAAAGGCGCATCCTGTGTCTTATCCATGTGTGATTCCCCACAGCATGAAAAATCTCATTTTTGATGCATTAGTTGTCACCCTGGACAATAAGCCTCCTACTCTGCTTGGTGTGCACTGTGAACAGTTACAGAGCTTTGAAAAGAGTAAGAGGAGAAAAGGAGAAAGTCCAGAGAAACAGCAGGGCTGAAGGCAGGGGCCGTCACACAGTGGAACGCCAGTGCTACAATGCCTGTTTAATCGAAACCTTGTAATAAAAGTTTAAATACATAATTTTTCTTTTTTTTTCTTTCTTTTTTTTTTTTTTATCAAAAGACCATCCCCTGCATCCCCGGCCTGCTGGGGTGGAGGAGGGGCAGTGGGGTCTGGCTACCTCCAGGGGTGGAGACACGGCAAGTCCAGCTCCAGTCGGCTTCATCTTCATCAGAAGATGCTCTGTGAGTGAGTCCGGTCTCAGGGAGGGAGCCCCCCATGCCGCCGTCCACGGAGGCAGGAGTCTGCCCAGCATCCCGGCCGGAGGAGAGAGTTCCCTGCACCTCAGAAGACGAGGAAGAGCAGGGCCTCGTGCCGGGGCAGCACGATGTTCTCCACGGTGCGGTCCATGGCGCGCACTTGCTCGGGGGAGGCAGTCAGGAAGGCCAGCGGCCCAATGCGCTGCTCCGCGCATGAGTGGCACAGGTACCCACCCTTGTTTTCCTTCCTGTTGCTCTGCAGCGCGGGATGAGAAAAAGGGAGCGGAGGGGGGAACAATTGAAGGGCAAGCGTTTCCCACCAAGAAGCGTGAACCAACCACCACCAGCATTGCCATCATGACTGATGCTTTCAGACCCGCCCGTGTGGCCCTGAGGCCGTACCTCCCCCAGCACAAGCGCCCAGGGTGGACTCTGCTCTATCAAATCCCCCAGAACGTATCAAGGCAAGGGATGAAGAGCCAAGAAAAACCTAACTGGGCCCCCAGGTAAACAGTCCTCACCTGAGTGTCCACACAAGCCCATCTCCCAGACTGTGGTCACCCAGCCTGGCCCCACTGTGTCCAGCGTCTGTGACACTGACGCCCACCGGACACCTCCGGGCCTTCCTCGTGGAAGGATTGGATGAGCTTCCCGTTCACCTCCCTCACCCACAACCCAGATGGGCACACAGACGACTGAACTAAAAATCCTATGGAGAGCAGAGGTCGCGGCCGAGACACGTACATAGGTGATGGGCAGCTTCCGCATGGTGAGCACGGTGTCCATGGGGATGGCGTTGCTGCACTGCCCCACGCAGCAGCGGACCACGCCTGTCTTCAAAACATTACTTGTCAGCTCTGCCTGCAAGAAGTACTCCTGGGAAGGAAAGAGTGAGGACGAGAGTCACCTTAATGCCTCTGCCACTTCCTACTTGGACACCCCAACGGCTGAGGGCTGTCAACACTCTGTAGACCTTGCACAAGTCCTGGAATGAGAAGAGCACTGACCCCTGCATCTTCCCTCCGTTTCTCTACCTTCTTCCTGCCTATAGCACCGTCTCCAAGAGAACACTCACAGCTGGACCCAGTCTAGCTGGATTCTTGCTAAAACGGCCAGTTTAAAAAAGAAAGGTTGAATGGACAAATGTGAAACTTTTGTCTATAATGATAGTTCAGGACTATTTCTGGATTTTACCTTAGGCTGACCTGTCCCTGAATCATTAAGGA
The DNA here is from genome assembly GCF_025265405.1 of Mesoplodon densirostris. Classification (NCBI taxonomy): domain Eukaryota; kingdom Metazoa; phylum Chordata; class Mammalia; order Artiodactyla; family Ziphiidae; genus Mesoplodon; species Mesoplodon densirostris. The sequence goes on along the minus strand of NC_082664.1, from coordinate 159,332,826 downwards.
TGACTTGTATATTCTCTTTACAGCCCAGATGGCTTAAAAGACCTGCCCACATCAGTCCTGCCCATTACCATCTCGCAAGCCTTTGGCTGTCCTAGGGGGCAAACACTCAACCTCTCTAAGCCCCAGTTTCTCCATCTGTAAAATGCACAGAAGCCAGCACCCACTTCACCCGGCTGTTGTGAGGAAGACACACAACACCGGGAGCTAAGTGCTCAGCGGCTGCACACGATGGGCACCCAGATCAAACGCCAGATGGGAAATGCAGTGAGAGCAGGGACCGGGGTCTGGTCTGCTGCTGCCCTACAGGAGGCTAACAAGCTTCTGGCAATACCAGTAAGACTGCAAATACTTGCTGACAAAATAATTATGATTTCATGTTGTTTTGGATTACAACTGGCTATTTATCCAATTTTTGCAAAATCCGTGTCCAAGGTTCTGATTTATGTGGTTTTTCTCTCTTTCAGGATCTGGCTACCTGCTTTAGGAAAGAACAGAAAATAAATAAACACTAGTGTTCCCAATCTAACTGTGGGAAATCCTTTCTAAAATAAAATTAGAGATTTTCTTGGAGTCCCCTTTGCCCATCTATCATCACATTCCCTCCCTAGGGGAAAGCAGCCTCATGAATCTGGCATGCATCCTTTCCAATCCATTCTAAACTGGCTTTACACTTAACATATATTTCTAAGAACATAAGGTGTCATCTTATAGGTATTTATTTACATAAGTGTTATACTGTTGGTTTGCTTCTCATCTAGTACATTTCTTTTAAGTGCTATACAGGATTCAATCATCTCACTCTCCCACATTTTATTAAGACAGTCCCTTTGTGTGGAGACTGATGTTACCAAATTATTTCCAACAATGCAGCAATGAACATCCTTGTACATGACTTCCCGCCCACACATGCAAGAGGTCCTCTAGGGCTTTCTACCTTTTCTGACCCCAATCCACGCCAAGAAACCCACTCAGCATTACAATTCTACATACACACATATGCATGTATGAAAGACTGAAACCAGTTTCACAAAATAGTATGTAACCTCACATGCTGTGGACTGATTCCTCCTTTAGACTTTACTCCACTTCCCTTTTTTTTTTTTTAAAGATCATCATAACCCACTAACTAGGTTCCTAAATCGTTAATAAACTGCAATGTACAGTTGGAAAAACACTGCTGCAGAGCAGCGGTTTTCAAACATTTTGGTCTCGGGACTCCTTTACACTAATAAACATTAAAGGCTCCAAAGAAGCATTGCTTCCATTAGTTATAGCTACTAATGTTTACCTGATTAGAAATTGAAACTTTTGTTTTTTGGTTGTGCCGGGTCTTAGTTGCAGCTCATGGGCTCCTTAGTTGACACATGCGAACTCTTAGTTGCGGCACGCGTGTGAGATCTAGTTCCCTGACCAGGGATCGAACCCAGGCCCCCTGCATTGGGAGCCTGGAGTCTTAACCACTGCACCACCAGGGAAGTCCCAAACGTTTTTAAATGTTTATTAATTCATTTAAAACATAATAAACCTATCATATGTTAACCTGTATATTTTTATGAAAAACAACTGTATTAAAAAAAAAAAACCTTAACAAGGGACTTCCCCAGCAGTCCAGTGGTTAACACTCTGCCTTCCAATGCAGGGGGCGCAGGTTCAATCCCTGGTTGGGGAACTAAGATCCCACATGCCGTGCAGTGTGGCCAAAAAAGAAAAAAGAAAAAAAACAAAGGGTACCATGAAAACAAACCAGCTCAATCAACGTAAATAAACAGACTGGACAGCTAATATGTCAATTAGGCGTTGTGTTCTACTGCCTGTAAGACTTAAATAATGGCTCAAATAATTGCAGGGTTTTTATTAAAAAAAAAAAAAAACTTTAATGAGAAGAGTAGCATTGCTATACACTTTTGCAAATCTCTTTCATGTCTGGCTTAAAAGAAGGCAACCGGGCTCCCATCTCTGCCTCTGGGTTCAATCTGTGGTGACGACATGCCATGTGGCCTCTGGAAAACTCCACTGTACACTTGTGAGAGCACTGAGGGAAAAGGGCAAGTAACTACCCAGTATTATGAGAAGAGCACGGAGTACATGTACAGTGTGTATTGTGAAAGGTTCCCAGAAGGTTCCCCTGACCACACTTTGAGAACCAGTGCCCACCCCCCACCATCCTGGCCAGAATCTGAAAGGACAGACTTCTTCATTCTCACCCATCAGACAATTTTAGGTTGCATTTCCCTGACCATCAAGGAGGTTGCATAAATATATATTTTTTAACAGATTCCCCGACCCTTGGGGCTTCCTTTGCCCATTTACCCACTAGGCTACCTGTATCTCAGGAATGTGCGGTTCTTTATGACTGTGTGGGTCCTCTTTTCCACAATCACATAAGCTCAAGGAGGGCAGAGTTATGCTTGGCTCATGCCCAGGACCTCAGCACTGTGCCCAGTACAGTGCTGAGTACAGCTGCGCTCAGTAAGCACATGCAGGACAGATGGGGGAAGTGTTCCCTCCACTACATGACGGGTCTTTTAACTTCATGCAAAGCCGCGGCCGGCACGGTGAAGGGCACAGGCCCTGCAGACTCACCTCAGTTCACAGCCCAGTCTACCCCCTTTGGGGTAGTGCACCTTTGGGCAGGTGACTCTACTTGGTGCCTCAGTTTTCTTATCAGTAAAACTGGCAAAACAACAACTGCATCACAAAAGATGTTTTTTTAAAGGGTTAACTATATGTTAGCTATTATTACTTTATCACACTGAAGCTTTACATCTCGATGCAGTCAGATTTACCTGTTTTATGATTTACTGTTGTATGTCCTGCTTATTATTAATCTCCTCCTAAATGCCAGGCCTCCCTTGGCCCCTGCCCCTGGAGGTCAAAGTCTCAAAGACAAGTAGCCGTCTTTGAGGACCCCGACACTTCTCCCAATCGACTGTAATGCAGTTATCTCATCAGCTCATCACAACCCTTCTCCAACCGCCTCCTCTGAGGTGCGGTGATCACCGTTTTGCCAGTATTACAGACTAGGAAACAGAGGTACAGAGCGATGAGTAACTTGCCAAGGTCTCAGAGCGCCCACGTGGAGGACCCTGTCTGACCCGGATCTGTAGAATCACCCCCGCAAAGCCTCACAACAGGAGGGGATGCTGCTGTCCCTCATCCCACAAACGTGCACTGAGTGCTGACTCTATGCAGGCCCTGTTCTAAGGAGAGGCCCGTGAGCCTGGAGCTCAGAATCCAAGATGCTGAGGCTGAGAAGCGTCTCTGAGCAACCAGCATAACTCCACGTCATTTAATAATTCAATAATGTAATGATCCCCTCGCTTCCTCAAAACTTAAAGAAACAAAAGGTGTTTACCTAGATTTTCTAAGGGGGTCAGAGAAAAAGGAGTCTGCCTGCCCTACTCTTGGTTACAGGGGAGACCAGGATGGCTCGTCACCTTACAGGTGATAAGGTAGCAGGAAACAAGGGCTCCCTTTTGTTCTAAATCCTCACCAGGCACGACTTGCTTTCACCTTCTCCAGTGACTACCCTCCTCTCCCCCTCCAGAGCCTCCAAGATCCACCATGAGCTGAGGGTAGACTTAGCCACTTCTGAAACAGGATGTCCCCAAATTGATTCATATTGCAGCTGCGATAAAGAAAAAGCAGAAGTCCTCATGCAAGGTCCTTCACACTTAGAAACATCTAGTCATGCAAATGGGCAATATTTCCGAGGCTTCCTCAGAGGCCCCCTGTGGGCCAACAGATGTTTCCCAGCCCAGCCTCAGTAAGAGGGAAGTATTTCTATAGAGTCTGTGTTCTTTTTTCCATGGAGAAAATTCATTTTCCCCATAAAATATATGCAGTGACCAACTGATAAGCTTCCAGTTAGTTTTAAAAAGCCTATTAGACTCTAATACATAACTTGTGGGACTCTAAGGTATAAAATCCATGTGATGAATTTAGCAATACCTAGAAAAATGACATATCCATTTACCCTTGACCCAGAAATTTAGACTATAGAAATGTATCCCCAAGAAGCACTGACAAAGACAGAACGTGACTTGTGCATAAGATTATGCATTGTGGCATTAGTTTTAAAACCAGAAGACTGGAAAGAACCCAATACCCATCAGTGAGGAGCTACATAAATCATGATAAATGGACACAGTGAATACTACTCAGCTGTAGAAAGAGCTTTAGAAACTGATAAAGAGCCAGCATCAAACAATCTAGAAACAATAAATGCTGGAGAGGGTGTGGAGAAAAGGGAAGCCTGCTGCACTGCTGGGGGGAGTGTGAATTGATACAGCCACTACGGAGAACAGTATGGAGGTTCCTTAAAAAACTAAAAACAGAACTACCATAGGACCCAGCAATCCTAGTACTGGGTATATAACCCTGAGAAAACCATAATTCAAAAAGATAACATGTACTACAATGTTCACTGCAGCACTATTTACAATAGCCAGGACATGGAAACAACCTAAATGTCCATCGACAGACGAATGGATAAAGAAGATGTGGCACGTATATACAATGGAATATTACTCAGCCATAAAAAAGGAACGAAAATGGGTTATTTGTAGTGGGGTGGATGGACCCAGAGTCTGTCATACAGAGTGAAGTAAGTCAGAAAGAGAAAGATAAATACCATATGCTAACACATATATATGGAATCTAGAAAAATGGTACTGATTAACCTAGTGGTAGGGCAGGAATAAAGATGCAGACGTTGAGAACAGATTGAGGACACAGCGGGGAAGGGGAGGCTGGGACACAGTGAGCGAGTAGCACTGACATACATACACGACCAAATGTAAAATCGATGGCTGGTGCAAAGCTGCTGCACAGCTCATGGAGATCAGCTCAGTGCTTTGGGATGACCTAGAGGGGTGGGATAGGGAGGGTGGGAGGGAGACGCAAGAGGGAGGGGATATGGGGATATGTGTGTGCATATAGCTGATTCACTTTGTTATACAGCAGAAACTAACACACCATTGTGAATCAATTATACTCCAGTAAAGATGTATTAAAAAAAAAAGGAACTGATAAAGAGTGATTTCCATGTCTATTTCTCGGTGACAAAGTGAGGTACAGAATATTACAGAATGCTACTTTCTGTGAAAAAGGAGAATAGAAGAATACATATATACATATTTGTCAATATTTGCAAAAAGAAATACTGAAGGATAAATCAAAAACTAATTTTTAAAAACTAGCTATCGGGACTTCCCTGGTTGGCACAGTGGTTAAGAATCTGCCTGCCAATGCAGGGGACACAGCTTCGATCCCTGGTCTGGAAAGATCCCACATGCCGCAGGGCAACGAAGCCCGTGTGCCACAACTACTGAGCCTGCGCCCTAGGGCCCGCGTGCCGCAACTACTGAAGCCCACGTGCTCTAGGGCCCACATGCCACCACTACTGAGTCCGCATGCTGCAACCACTGAAGCCTGCGTGCCTAGAGCCCTTGCTCCACAACAAGAGAAGCCACCACGATGAGAAGCCTGCGCACCACAACGAATAGCAGCCCCCGCTCGCCACAACTAGAGAAAGCCCGTGCACAGCAATGAAGACCCAACGCAGCCAAAAATTAAAAAATAAATAAAAACTAGCTATCAACAATGGAGGGAGAGAAAGTCTGCAGGAGACAGGGAGGGAATGAGACTTCTCGGGGATACACCTGTTACAAAGTTTTCACTTTGAAAATGTAAGTTTTATACATTCAAAAAAGATAATCAAACAGGAAAGCAATTCTTTTAAGAAGTGTAGACAAAGAAACATACCTGCCTGCAATTAAGCTGGTGATCAAACCACACAAAGAGGAAAAGACTCATCTCAGGCACCTTCAGAACATGCTGTTCTGACTGCACATCCTCAGTGGAATGTGGGGAAACAGAGCTGGTAGGAAATCTTAAATTCCATACAGTATTCTGCCAACAGTAATACTGGTATTACTTTAAAACTTTTATACACAGAATAGTGTAAATAAGTAATTAATAAATACTGTTCGGAACCAAGATTTTCAGTGTAAGAGAAAAGATTCAAGCGTTTAAAAGAAGTAAACATCCTTAAAGGTTAAATCTGATTGGGCTGGAGAACCACAAGTGATGAGGTTTTTAAATGTAATTGGCCACCGGCTCCGACAGTGCGGACACAGAGCAGCCTCACGAAATGGGAGCAGAAGGACAGCAGGTGAAGAAAAGGTTTTCACTGTCCGTGGTGCACACTCGGCAAAAAACTCTGAAGAAAAGGGAGAAAGTGCTCGTGGTCACAGCTGGGGTGCTGGCTACTCCCGGGAGTGGGGGTGGGGTGGGGGTGCTGGCTGTGAGGCCACCAGGAAGGCAGTGGGGACAGCTGGCAGACCCTCTCTCCTGACCTGGGTGGACGCCCACCTCACCCCTGGTTGCACCCGCCCATGTGTTTTATACATTTGTGTCACGTTTAACAACAAGAAGTTTAAATTAAAAATTGCGATTGGAATTATCAGTATGATAATAATCAGAACTGTTGATTTTTCTTTTCAAAAATACGGATTTTCTAGCTCGGTCTACTAAAAAGGTGAACAGTCTGAGCATCACTAAGAGGGAGAGGATCTGAAATCGCTGCCTCCTGATGGGATGCAACACAAATCAAAGCCCCCTGCCCACCCCCCAATGGAGGATTCTGGCCAGAACAGTTAGACCCAAATCCAGTCATGTCCCTGCAGTGACTTCCAGTGATGGGGAGCCCAGGGCGGGGGACAGCAGAACAAACCCAGAATGGGAGATGTTCTGGGGGACAACAAACTCGGTTTCCACAAAAAGACAGGAGCGTCAGAAAGGACGCAGGAGGTCCTAGGCTGCTCTAAATTAAAAAGCTTAAAAGACCTTATAACCAAACATGCGTTTGGGTCCTAATTTGAACAAATCAACTGTAAAAAGACATTTCTGAGATAATCATAAAAGTATGACTGCAGAATGGGTAGTAGAGCCCATAAGGAACCACCATAAATTTTATAAGATATAAAATGAGACCGTGGTTACTAGAGAAAGGTCCATGGTGTTTTAGAGACGTGGACTCCAAATATACACAAGGGTGATTTGTACACGGAAATTCGATATACCATTTTCTCAACTTTAAAACGTCTCAAAATTTTCCTTATGTAGCCCATGTTGTGAAATATCACTGCTCTACAAGACCTCCATTAAAAGTCATGGATGTGGGCTTCCCTGGTGGCGCGGTGGTTGAGAGTTCGCCTGCCGATGCAGGGGACACGGGTTCGTGCCCCGGTCCGGGAAGATCCCATATGCCGCAGAGCGGCTGGGCCGGTGAGCCATGGCTGCTGAGCCTGCGCGTCCGGAGCCTGTGTTCCGCAGTGGGAGGGGCCGTGACAGTGGGAGGCCCTCATACCGCAAACAAAAAAAGTCACGGATGTGACAATCTGCTTTTGTTACAAATCTAACCACTACCATAACACAGGTTCTACAAGAAAACCATACTACAGGTTCTAAAAAAAAATTACTTATGATCAAAGTTTATGCAAAAACTCACACAGTAGGTACAGATTATTTGTACATAAAAATTACTCTCCTACTTCACTCCCTAGGTACTGGTTTTAGAGGTTAAAAAAAGCCATGCTTATCTCTACACTAGGAGTCAGCAAACTGCAACCAGGGGCCAAATCCAGACCAGTGTCTGCTGCTGTCAACAAAGTTTTATTGGGACGTGGCCCACCGTTTGTGAACAGATGGCCCACGGCTCTCTTTGCTGTGGTGGCAGAGTTGAGAAGATGCAGCAGAAACCACAGGCCTGCAAAGCCTCAGATATTTACCATCTGGCCCTTGACAGAAAGAGATGGCAGCACTCTGCTCTAAGTCCTCTCTGGAAACCCCACTGGGTGACCCAGGTGCCACCAAGGGTGCAGCCAAAGAAAAAGGCTTACAGTTCTAAGCGCTGACACATTAGCTGTTACACACAGCGAGGCCCAGGCGAAGCAAAGCTGCTGGGGAAGCATGCAGCTGACTTCAAATTCCAGAAATATTCTTATGGCCAAACAGGCCTGTCTTAGAGAGGCACGGAAGACAAATGCCAGAGAGGGTTCAGAGAAAAGTGCGATAAAAATGCAAGGTCATCAGTCTCACGCAAGAAGCTTTTGCTGCCACGACAGGTCATACAGAGTATTCATCTGCAATTTCTCCCTTTTAAGCGCTGACACACTCTTCCTCAAGAATGTGAAGAGAAATGCTATTTGCTAACTTGTTTACCATCTACCTCTCGTCCTAGAACTCAGGCTCTGTGAGGGGAGGAATTTCTCCTGCCCACTATCACACCCCCAGGGCCTAGACATGCACTTGGAACACATCAGACACTCAACAGATATTCAATTATGAGCATCAGGGTTCTGTGTTACCAACTCTGAGACTGTGAACGCCACTTACTAGAAAAGACCACTGCCCCCCATCTCCTCCAGCCCAGGCCCCAAGCCGTGAGCAGCAAAGCTGAGATTCCGCGGCTCCCTGTGTTCTCACCTCTGAGAGAACACGCACTGAGGCACTTGGACTAAATCCTCCTACTGTACGAAACCTCACACGTTTGGGAGACGGCTAAGGAAAAAAGAGTATTTATAGGGACTTCCCTGGCAATCCGGTGGTTAAGACTTCCAATGCAGGGTTCAATCCCTGGTCAGGGAACTAAGATCCTGCAAGCCATGCAGCACAGCCAAAAGAAGAAAAAAAAAAAAAAAGAATATTTACAGTCTCTTTTACGTGTACGTTTCAGGCTTAAGAATCTTTGGTTCAGGGAAAGAAAGACGAAGTAGTAACCATTAGCTCAAATTTCTGTTCTAGTTTCAACCCAACAGGGTTGAAAAAACTGAACAGCTTATCCTCCAGACCTCGAAAGGCAGAAAAGACGTGGAAATGAGGGGGTGGGGGAGGGGGCTGGTCTGTGAGGGGTAAAGAGGGAGGGCTGACACTTTCCTGCTTCTCACCAGTGACAAGGACAGGTGCCTGAACACGCGCTCTCCCTGGCAGGACACATTCTGTCCAAGTCTGGAGTCCACCAGTCCAAAAGAGACCAGGGAGCAGGAGGAGGGCTTGCAGACCCAGAGGACATTCCTGCTGTTCTTCCCGAAGAGTGCTGAGTGTTAACCGAGCAGGGAGAACTCACCAAAGACGTGAGCGCAGTTAGTGTTTTAAAAAGAACTTCTAAAACTGACTCAGGAAAGAACGTAGAAAAGAACACAGGTTTTCGTTTCTGTGGTTAGCAAGGACCCTCCCCCACTGGCAATCGGCCTCCAAGCACCCAAGAAAGAGAAGCCCCTCTCTTCTGATGCAGACCCCCAACCAAAAGCCTCGAAGGCCCCGGGCTGGCTGATCTCTTATTCAAACCCGGTAAAATCCGGACGTTGTTAAATTAACTCGTGCTGTCCTCTTACCCCAGCCAAAGTCAAGATGTTCTCCAGTGACTTGGTCATGATGAGACGCTTCCTGGCGCGAGTTACTGCTACATACAGTAAATTCCACTCGTCCTCAGAAAACGATTCTGAAGAAAGCAAAGGGAAAAAAAATATCAACACAGAAGACTGCTTACAGAAATTTATATTCTTATCTAAAAGTTTACTATTCGGGTCTTCCCCAGTGGTGCAGTGGTTAAGAATCTGCCTGCCAATGCAGGGGACACGGGTCCGATCCCTAGTCCCGGAAGATCCCACATGCCGTGGAGCAACTAAGCCCATGCGCCACACCTACTGAGCCTGAGCTCAAGAGCCCGCAAGCCACAATTACTGAACCCATGCGCCACAACTACTCAAGTCTGTGCATCCTAGAGCCTGCGCCTCAACTACTGAAGCCCGCGTGCTCTAGGGCCCACATGCCGCAACTACTGAGCCCACGTGCTGCAACTACTGAAGCCCACGTGCCCTAGAGCCTGTGCCGCAACTACTGAGCCCACGTGCTGCAACTACTGAAGCCTGTGCGCCTAGAGCCCGTGCTCTGCAAGAAGAGAAGCCACTGCAATGAGAAGCCCGTGCACCACAACAAAGAGCAGCCCCTGCTCACCGCAACTAGAGAAAGCCCTCGTACAGCAATAAAGACCCAACACAGCCAAAAGAAGTTTACTACTCCCCATCGCCCCAAAAATCCCTCAGGATTTGCTGGCTTTATAAGCAAAATTTTCCTACAAACACCAACTCTGAAAACAAACAAAACTCTAACAGACTAGGGGGCACAGAATACCCAAATTTTGACTCCATGACTAACAGAGAGCTTCTGTTTGTCTGTTTGTGGGAAAACTTCAAATGGTTTTATTATAAGACAAAACCAAAACAGCACTGATGCTTAGATGCTTAGAGTTTAACAGGTAGCCTTGAGTATAAACTGATACAAAAGCAGACAAATGATAGAGTGCTTACACTAATCCCTTGTATGATTTTCGGGCCTCTTTAATAAAAAGGAGAATTAATTAAAGAAAAAACACCTTGGTGAGCAGGTAAACTGTTTTAGAGCTTCTGTCTGATGGGGAAAATCCCACAGCTGAAGAACTGGTGCAGGTTAAACAGGACGCAGTAAACACAGCTGCCCTCCGAGCAGCCCTGAGAGAGGTGGACCCTGGAGGCTCAGTTTTTCTAAACACACAGTCTAAGAACAACAAATTAAGGAGCAGGAGGATTTTCTTGTTCTAGAAGGATCCTTCCAAGGAGCCACACCATGCAAGAAAAAGCAAGGCAGCCCTGCAGTGAGGCGCCAGCGGTCTCCTTACCAACTCTGAAGTGGGGCAGCTGAGCGAGGTTGTGCCTGGCACAAGGCACTTTCACGAAATCATCCAGGACATGCACAGTGTCAAACTCCAGGCCTTTGGCCTTGTGCACAGTGCCCAAGATGTACTCTGGAACAGAAACACAGCGGACGGGCAGATGAGGGGGTGACGGGGAAAGAAAAGAAAGAGGAGAAAAGCTTACACTTCCCACCACTCCCAAAACGCTAATTACATTTTCTTGCCTGGGTGCGGCTCTGCAGAAAAAGGGGGAAAGGAAACCTCAGTCAGAAAAAAAAAGGGAGAGACAAAAAGAAGACGAGGGGAAAGTAGAAATTCATTGCAGGTACTGCGAACACGGCCGAGTCCCAGTCCACAGCTCACGGCGGCTGCCCACCGCCTGCTTCCTACGCACAAGGGGACAGAGGCCCAGAGGCCCAGAAGAGGCTGGGGGTTTGCCGAGGGACAGCCGGTAGCAGAGATGGGACTCGGGAGCCCCTTCTACGGGTTGGAAGTAGAACAGAAATAAAGGGGCCACAGGAGAACAGCAGCCTTGTTCCGCTGACACAGCCACCCCTGGTCACCCATGATGTCCACGCTGGCAAGAGGCACCGGAGGCCGGCTGCCCCCGCCCCCAGGGGGAAGTGAAGAGCCCGTGTCCCTCACCTGCAAAGTCCAAGTCCTCTATGTGGCATCTCTCTATCCTTTCCACCAGCTCTGGAATCCGGATGTTGTACTTCTCCACGACTGCAATCTTGGCTTCCAGCTCCTTGTCCTCGGCCGCAGTCACATACCGCTTGAAGCCGCTGAAGCCCTCTTTGTACACCCACCTTCTGATGAACCTGTCTTTAATGACGAGGTTTCCTAGAGGGAACACGCGTAGGGGTCAAAGTGACACAGGCTGCACCGACGTGCACTCCTAACTGACCACATGATAAACGAATGGTCTCAGAGCTGGAGACCCCAGGTCCAGGCTCGACGGCATCACTAACCTGCCGCGGGCGCCTGGGCAAGTCAGCACAGTGACCTGTGCCATAGCCCCTCCAGCTCCAAACTCAGGGTCAAGAGCCCTGCCTTTGACATCCTTGTCTGCTTCTCAGGGATTCGAAATTGCGCAGTAATGAAAAAACGAAAGCGCTACAGAAATGTTAGAAAGGATCACATGGGGCCCATGCAGAAGTCTCGGTGTGCGAGGTCGCCCGGGCAGACAGAAAGATGGTGGGGAAGACGGCCTAGGGGCCAGCGTGACTCCTGAGAAAAGGGTCTGGAAAGAGCCATCGATGCCTCTGAAAACAGGAGGTCTCCGGCATCCCACTGCTAATGAGAAGAAGCCACACCGGCTCCTCCAGAGCAAATGGGAACTGACTCAGAACCTGCCCGCCTGCCTCCACCCCGCCACTATGTGCCTGCGTCCACCCCACACAGCAAGGAGGACACTCACGTCTCTTCCGTTCTTCCTCCGGCTGAAGAAGCGTCCAAATATCAATGATTCTGTCCAATCCAAATGATTTAATCCCCTGAAAAAGTTGTTCGGTGGGATTTTTTGGTGTTTTGTTGTTTTTAATTTTTTGTCTTATTTTTGTTACTGTTGTTAACAGGACAAAGTAAAGCAAACGTAGAGGTGGGATTTTGAAATGAGACACTTTTTTTTTTGGAAACAGATCTCAAATTGCACCCAAAGCATAAAGACAGCGAGTGGGAACCTTCATCACGCACAAAAGCAGAGGCTACAACGCGGCCTGCAAACTCAGGATGACCCAGTGCTAAGCTCTGGTTGCTCCCTCAGACTTCTCCTACGTTTAAAAAAAAGGCAAGGGCTTCCCTGGTGGTGCAGTGGTTGAGAGTCCGCCTGCTGATGCAGGGGACACGGGTTTGTGCCGCGGTCCGGAAAGATCCCACATGCCGCGGAGAGGCTGGGCCCGTGAGCCATGGCCGCTGACCCTGCGTGTCCGGAGCCTGTGCCCCGCAACAGGAGAGGCCACAGCAGTGAGAGGCCCGCGTACCGCACACACACAAAAAAAAAAAAATTAAAAAAAGGCAAGAACTAGCTGCATGTTGCTCTCATGTCAAAGAAGGCAATTTAAATCATCTACCTTCCAGGAATATAAAACAGCTGCAGCAAAGAAGACAGATGAGACCTGAATACCAAGTGTGGAGCACAAACACTCGCTGCTGTTTCTTCTGAAGAAAGAACTAGACTGTCTACAGGTACTGGATCTGTTAAAAGGTCAGCTCCTGGAGGAGAGGGCCTGACCCTCCCAGTTCAGCCCACCTCTACTGGGAGGCGTGTACTGAGTGCTGACTGGAGCCCAGGACAAAGGCTCCACACTCCAAGGGTTTAGATCATTTGGGGAAGGGACACATAAAACATTAACATCAAACTGAGACCAAAGTAAGACAGTACAGATTATAACGTAACCAGAAGTGATCAAGCAGGATGACACATGTGGGAGTGAGAGAGGGGAGAGAACAAGTTCACATCCTGTCCGGCATGGAAGATGCTCCAACAGTACCATTTCCTTACAATAACAAAGATGGTTAAACTATGCTACATCCACTGAGAAAGTATTGTAAAGTCACTCAAATAGCAGCATGGGAGAAAATAGGCTCGTGGGTGGAGTAAAAAAACACATACTCTTTTATGTATACTCTAAATGCAATTGTGTAAAAATACACAACCGTAAGGCCAAAGACATAAATAATTAGCAAAAATGAGAATTTTTACATAAAACACTGAGATTAAGGGTGATTTTTTTACTTTTAATTTCCAAAACTTCTGTAACTTGGTTACATCATCTTTATAAATTAAAAAAAGGAGCATCAGAAATTTTTTGATTTTGATTCACTTACTGTATGTACTGAGGGCCTACACATAGTAGGCCCTGGAAAATATTTTTTTCATAGATGAATGGGTGAATGTCTCTCAGACATAAAACTCTGCTTCCAAGAGTTAAAAACACCGTACACATGTCACTCAACCCTCCTAGCTTCCCTGTGCAACAGGCAGTGGTGCCGCTGTGCCAGAGACAGAGGGGCTGCCACAAGCCACACACAGTTAGTGAAGAAGCAGAGCTAGAACCAGTGTACACTCTGCATCCGGTGCCCCGGGCACCTCCCAGCTGTGCCCTCACCTCGCTTGTCTTACACGATTGATCATCACACCCCAGGACACTCACAGGCAGCCGGCAGCCCCGCGTGCACACAGGTGAGAAGGGCAATCTTTTTTTTTTTTTTTTTTTAAATAACGGAGGAAAAGGTCCACAGTCCTTGCTGGGCCAGACTTTACAGGACTCACTGGACCAGAATGGCCAGGGGGAAGGACTTCACAGCGCAGGCTCGGGAAACAGTCACAAACCCAAATGCCTGTGTGCAGAGTAAGCCTGGATATGTGGGCCATTTTCATCGGCTCTGTGTGTCGGCAATGTTTCCGGGCGAGAGCAGAGAACAGAAACGCACTCCTACCCCTATCAGGTGGATCCGGGCAGGTACTTCTCCTTCCGTCACCCGGACGGCCTCATCAAACACGTTGGCGTTGGTCCGGGACAGCAGGGCCACCTGCCCCTTCGTGTCACCTCGAATGCCACCTTTTGGGAGAGAGCACAAACTCTAGGGCAAATCCAGATAAAGAGGGAAGGTAATCTGTGTAACAAATACAAGTAACTGAAAGCCTTACTCTGATGGTTGCCTCCAACCAAAGTCTTTTTTCTTACTCGCTTGCAGACATCCAAGATCGTAGCTCCCACATAGGCAATTTCCACACCAAACCTAAAACTCTGTGGGAGAACAACACAACGGAAGGAGTTAACACCCCCTGAAGAACGTGAGCGCATTGCTACCACCGCCAAGGCCTGGCCTCACCAAACCCCACTGAGCATCTCTGACTCACCCGACCTGGAATGGGTACTTGGAAATTCCCTACTCTAAACCGACTTACACAGAACAGGAGCTTGGCAAGCAAAGAATCACCATTCTAAGTTTTCAGAATAGCATTTTCTATCTTGAAACCTGAGAGTTACCTGCTTTTCTTTATCTCTTGCCCCCAAATCCAAACCTTGACAATCTTCCACCATGTTTTCTACAGTCGTTTTCTTACCACTGCTCCCAACGCAGCTCAGAGACCCCTACCTCATGCCTCCCCGACTTGGCCTCTTTCCCTCTGCCAGTTGAATCTTTCCCTCACATGTTCATCAAGCCTGTGCCTCGCCACAAAAAGGAAGAGCACTCCACGAAGAAAAGGTGACGTGTGGACTTTCAGGGCTCCCGCAGCCTGGACAGCCTTAGCCCCTTCGTTCCCCGAGACCAGCAGCAAACTTTTCTTTTAAGCAAATCTACCATTCTTTCCAAATGCCTCTAACAAAGAAGCGTATATTATACAGAAAATTAAGGGAGGAAGGGGGCCTCCCCCTGCCCCGAGGCTCCCTCAACATCGATTCAAACCCTACATAACTGGCCACGGGACTAATCACCATTTCCTGAGCGTTCCCTGCCCTCCCCCTACCGTGCTGCATGGCAGTAACTTCTTACCCTTCAAAACGAGGCCCAACACACTAATCCCTTGACCACTGTAACTGGAAAGACACCATTCTTGCCCAAACTCGTGGTATTTATTGCCTTTTTCCATTCACTTATAACTTAAGGTAATGAAGTATTATGTAATTTGGTGAATATCAATAACACAGCCTAAGGAAAGCAAGACTTTCAACAAACAGTACTTTGTTGCTATAGAACTATTCTAAGTGAGCCATAACTCAAATTATAAAGATCCACGAGTCCATACTGACACAAATAAATAAATGAATAAATAAATGGAAGAGAAGACACAAAATCTCCTTTGCAGAAGAATTCTAAATAATCTATGTAGACACTCCAACTCTTGTTCCCGAGTGAGCGCTGAGGGCAGTGACTTCCTTCCAAGGCACACAGTGTGGAGGGGTGGCGGGGGGAGTCACTTCACGGTGAAGGGACCTGCCAAGCACCACTTCAGCCAGGGGACCAAGACAACATCATCAGTTATAAATCATGTTGACGGGGGACTTCCCTGGTGGCGCAGTGGGTAAGACTACGCGCTCCCAATGCAGGGGGCCCAGGTTCGATCCCTGGTTGGGGAACTAGATCCCATATGCATGCCCCAACTGAGAGTTCACATGCCACAACTAAGGAGCCCACCTGCCGCAACTAAGACCCAGTGCAACCAAATAAATAAATAAATATTTTAAATAAATAAATAAATAAACAAACCACGTTGACAGTATGGGCCCCCAATACCTTGTAAAGAAAATAGCAATTTTTCTTCCAAGGCCTTCCTCCCCAAACATCAGTGCAACCACCAGACAAACACCAACAGAGGGGTATCCGACAGAACACCTAACCAGTCCTCTTCAAGGTCCAAAAACAAGACAAGTATGAGAAACCACAGAGCACAGCCAACAGGAGCCTAAGAAGACTTGACAACTGAATGCAGATAGGGTCACCTGAATAAGATCCTGGAATAGAAAAAGGACATTTGGTAAAAAACCAAGGAAATCTGAATAAACTATGGACGTTAGTTTATAATAATGTATCCACGGTAGTTCATTAACTGTAGCAAATGTACCACACGAATGTAAGACGTGAATAATAAAGGAAACTGAATGTAGGATGTGTAAGAACTTTCTATACTATCTTCTCAACTCTTCTATAAATCTGAAACCAAAAAATGTCTATTAAAAAAAATTCCTCTGGGTTGACGCCACCCTAAGTCACTACAGCAAACAAGGGGAACTCCAGGAAATAAGGTCACTGAGTGGGCTACAGGGCCTCCTAGAAAAGAACAGAACACAGTTCAGATGATGCTGGCACTTTTGCTGGCAGTCTCACATCCTCTTACTAGAAGTGAGTTTCTTAAAAGCAGTGGTTTTCACACCTTTTAGTCTCAGGACTCCTCATACTTTAAAAACTTAGTGAGCACCCAAAGACGCTTATCATTTACGTGAGTTGTACCTACCTACAATTACCACATTAGCAACTTTAGTGCATTTCAATATAACAATAACCCCATTACATGATAACATACAGAACATATTTTTAAAACGGTATTTTCCGGGGCTTCCCTGGTGGCGCAGTGGTTGAGAGTCCGCCTGCCGATGCAGGGGACAGGGGTTCGTGCCCCGGTCCGGGAAGACCCCACATGCCGCAGAGCAGCTGGGCCCATGAGCCATGGCCGCTGAGCCTGCGCGTCCAGAGCCTGTGCTCCACAACGGGAGAGGCCGCAACAGTGGGAGGCCCGCGTATCACAAAAAAAAAAAAAAAAAAAAGAATCCACCTGTCAATGCAGGGGACACGGGTTCGAGCCCTGGTCCGGGATGATCCACATGCCACGGAGCAACTAAGCCCATGCACCACAACTACTGAGCTTGCACTCCAGAGCCTGCGAGCCACAACTGCTGAGCTCACGGCAGTGCCCTAGAGCCCACACGCCGCAACTACTGAGCCCTCATGCTGCAACTACTGAAGCCCGCATGCCTAGAGCCCGTGCTCCTCAACGAGAAGCCACCTCAATGAGAAGCCAGCACACTGCAACAAAGAGTAGCCCCCACTCAACGCAACTAGAGAAAGCCCGCGCGCAGCAACAAGACCTGCCCGACGCAGCCAAAAAATTAAAAAAAATTTTTTTAATGTTATTTTCCAAAACAGAAGTTAGAGAGAACAGTGGCACTGTTTTTACATTTTTGCAAATGTTTTTACTGCCCAGCTTAAGAGAAGAGAGCCGAATCTCAGAGCTCTGTCTGCATCCAGCCTGGTGTGACAGCCTCACAAAGATGAGTGCTGAAAAGGGGAGGAACATGTAACAGCTTTTCCAGACAATCAAGGCCCCAGGAGTTGCCATGCTCATGCTGGAAACAAGGTTTCCAAAATCTGGATTTCACTTGAAAGCAAGAATTTTATCTTCGGCAATACACACGTCAGCTGTTTTCCTTGAAGTCACAGCTCATAGCATGCATTTTTGAGAAAATGCCAAATCCCCAAGTCTGAATAACCAGAGTTGGTCCATCAGCTGCTCGTTCAAGCACAAACGAAAGAAGCAGCGGTGGAGCTCACAACACAATCACAGAAGTGCTCCTGGTCAGACAGCAGCACACTGCGGGGGCAGAAGGACTTCCTCCGACTTCCCATTTCATCACACGGACTGTGAGAGAGACGGACTCAGGGGTCTACAGTAATGAAATTGATCATTTTTCCTGTGCCATCAAGGACGTTCTTAGTAGGGACTTCCCTGGTGGTCCAGTGGGTAAGACTCTGCATCCCCAATGCAGGGGGCCCAGGTTCGATCCCTGGTCAGGGAACTAGATCCCATATGCATGCCACAACTAAGAGTTTGCATGCTGCAACCAGAAGATCCTGTGTGCCGCAATGAATAAATAAATAAAAATAAATATTTTTAAAAAACAGTATTCTTAAAAAAAAGATGTTCTTAGTGAACTGCCTGCTTTCTTTTTTGACTCAGTGCCTTGCAGTGAAGAATGAGGCAACTGCTAGGATCGGCTGGTGCCGAAGCCGAGATTCTCAGCCACAGTCTCACCACTGACTTTGCATCATCAGTGCAAATGTCAACAGAGTGCAAGAGGCAGGTAACTATTATGAAAACAGTTTTGAGTTTGCAGACCCCCTGAGAACCACGGAGAGCCACTGCTTAGAGGCACGGATTTGCTACACACAGTGAGCCTCATGAAAAGCCTCACACGGGGCCTGGCACGTAGTCAACACTGGAGAACCAGGGCGGGGAGCCAAAGGGCTTGCGTGTATATACGCGTCTGGGGACTGGGAAGCAAAGACAGCGCTTACCTGTGTGAGATAGAAGACGTGCGTGTGAGGGACTGTGAACAGAGCGTTGACTGCACCTCGGAAGGTATAGATCTGTTGGTGTGGGTCCCCCACGAAGATTTTCCCACATGGCTGAGACAGAACTATGTTCATGATCGCTGCGACCAAGAAGATGGAAAGTAAGGGCTCTGAAGCGACACCAACCCACGGAGCAAAAAGAAACCAAACTTAAGACAGAAAAGGATGAAAATGCTTGCACACTGGACAACAGAGTTATCTTTCCCTCCAGCACAGGTGCACTCAGTCCAAAGAAATGATTTTATAACAAACAAAAGAAACAGCTTCTAACCCTACGAATGCAGATTATTTTTACTCCTGAATAAATTACTGAGTATAAGAAACCACACAGGCAAATATAAAATGAGGCAAGTTATCTTCTCTGATATTATAATTTAAGGCCCCAAAATGACCTACCAAGTCACACTATTTTCTATCAGCCACTGGAAAAATACACAACACAAATTGTTCAATCTAAATTGACTACCTTTTCCCCCTCCACATGAGTCTCAAGCCAATCATCCGGTGACCTAGGCTCAGGCAATATTTTAAGAATAACGCAAGCAAAACATTTAGAGAAAATTAAGTCTCCTTTGGGTAAGGGGTGGGGGTGGAGAGACAAGTGCTGAAATCCACAGTCAGACAGCAAAGCGTTTCTGAACGACTAAGCGTCACGCGCTCCTCCTCATGACAGACAAGAATCATCGACTTATGCACACACGTGTCCTCGTACACATTCACAACACTGTTGCTATGTGTCTGGGACTACTGGTGTCCTGAATGGTTTATCACCTGGGGTACAGTCCTGGGCCTCGTCCACAAAGATGGCGTCAAAAGAGGCCAGCAGAGGCTTGCTGAGCTGCCAGAGTTTCAAGTAGCCTACAAGAAGGGGCAGAAGAGTCAGAACTCGGAATGAGGCGGGTCCACGGTGGGGCTCAGGACTGGGCACGTGCCTACCGTCGTGTGTCATATGGTAAGCCTCCTCCTTGCACTCGCCCAGCTTCCGCATGTTGTCCCAAAGTCGGCTCGCTTCGAGGACACCGTTCTAGAAAGCAAGTGACACGGTGATGTGAAGGTCATGACCCTGAAATCAGGAGTTCATGTCCACGGGCAGGGGTCAAAGCAAAGGCCCAAGCTCACGGTGAACGGCAGGCCCCCCCTGACCTCCCCGGCTCCACGAGGGCCTCGTGTCAACGTCAGGCGCCCAGATGGGCAAAAGCCAGGCGCTGGACCACACTCAGAGGTAGAGCATCGCTCAGGAGGCACAGCATCTGATGAACCAAGAAAGGCTGGATGACTCCTCTAGATTTATGACCGACAGTTAATTCCTAAAAAGTGTGGTCAATGACTGAAAAGACTTGATAAAAATTAGAAAAGAGAATCACATCTTTAGACCCTGGACCAGCAGACCCCACGACGAGCTCTTATAAACCCTGGGCAGGAGCCCCATCTGTGAAATGGAGGACCAGGCTGAGGACTGAGCAAGATGAGCGCTCTTCACAGAAAACCCTGTACACTTCGCAGCCAGCACGACCGGCCTAGGGCCTCCCCTCCACCTCCTGCCAGCAGCTCTGAAGACATCAAAGACCAGCACAAGCTGGCACCGTGTCGAGCCCTTGTTCCTCCCGAGCCCTAACTCCAAAGGGACTGAGACACTCACCAGCTTCTCACTCTGCTCGACCATGACTCTCTGTCCCTGGCTGTTCTTACACCAGATGGGCACGTGGTCGATCGTCAGCTCGTCGTCAGCCGAGGCAAAGAAGTTTTCCAGAGTCTTACATACTAGCTTGGCCCTTATGAAGCCACCCTTCCCTTCGGCGAGGACAGAGTTGACCATGAAGGGGGTTAACTTGAAGAGATTCAACTTCTTCTTCAACTGGTACCTGCAACGCACGTCCCAAAGGCACAGGGTTGGCTTTTGTGGCAACTCGCGATTTAGTGTCTCCCCCAGGCCTGCCCCCTTCTCTCCGATGACACCACCAGGTCACTGGAAGTGGCACATACAGGTGACAAAAATAAGCCAGAGGAGCTGAGTGAGGTCCTCGTAGGATTGGAAAGGGCTCCATTATGCTTTCCAGAATTCACATCTAATAACCCAGGAGACGAAGTGGCTCACAGCACATACCACTGTTCCAAGGTGTGGACCAGACTCCAGGAGGCCCCGGGGGGGGAACCTCGAAGTTCCCTGAAGCTTTCTCGTCCAAGGGGACACGGCTCAGAAGCCCTGGGTGCCTGGAACAAGTGCCCCTCAGTCCCGACTTCTCCCCTCCAGCTTCTGAGGAAAGCCTGAATGGGTCAACCAGACGGGTGATGCCCTGAACTTTAGGCAAGTCACTCTGACCTTCTGTGCCTCAGTTCCAGAGACATGAGAATGCCTGCCTCAGTGAGAGAGTGTTAAGCTTCCCTCAGTAGCAATATATCTCTATGGGGTGAAGTAAAAATTACTCAATCTATGGCCATATTCCCTGCCTGTAAGTGAAGATAAAGCACTAAGTTTTCTCCGAGTCCCTGTGGCGTTCTGATTGCAACGTGAGAGCAGTAACTGGATGTAATGGCAACAGTGGCCCCACAATGCTCACTTGCGCCCGATGTGTCCGTAGGCCATGGAGTGGAAGGTCTTGCAGATGACATTGCTGGGGAAGACGAGCTCGGCCTGCTTGGCAATGCTCTTGTTGAAGGTCACGTACAGAAACCTGCTCTCAGACCACTTCTCAGCATACTTGACCAGGGTGGAGGTCTTCCCAGTGCCTGAGGAAGCCAAGAGCAAGGGAGGTGACCCTCTGACCAGGAATAACGGTTCCCACAGACGCTATAATCGGGTCCCACCCATGCCTATCTCCCCGCTTGTCTGGGACCACACAGTGGCAAGTTCTCCAGTACTGATGAACACTAACAACGGTGCTGTGAAGGGAGCAGCAGACTCAAGACAGAGCCACCTGGGTTGGGGTTGCAGACCCTGCAGCTCTAGAGGGGCCACTTCAGTCTGCTCCTCAGCCTGTGTGGGTAACACTGACCTCTTAGGGTGTACAGGATAATTACCCAGGTACCCAGCAGAGGAACTCATAAACGGTAGCTATGCTAGCCTAGGCACCATTCATGCTTCGACAGCAAGAGCATGAAAATGAGATTCAAGGATCCTTCCAGCCCGTTCTGAACTATCCTATCTGCCCCTCCTCCCCACCTTTCATTCAGTTACTCAGTTAGTCAACTGTCACCCACCGAACAAGTATTTCCTGAGCACCTACTGCACATCCAGCCCTACACTAGGCACTGGGAGCATGTCACAAACACAAAGCAAGGTTCCTGCATTACAATCTAGTTGGGAATAAAACACCAACACAGTTGGAAAAATTGGAACAACAAAAAAAAAGAGAATAATGATAACACAGCAGAGTGAAAAAGAATATGGATCTGGAAACAAAAAAGAAAATCTCGCCTATAAAAGAAGAAAAATAGCACCTCCTTTCCTACCTACCAGGGCTGTTTGAAGATCAACAGATCAATGACATAGTGTGGAGGTGTTTACAGAAAGTGTGTGCTGGCTATTCTTCCCATGTAATCAGACACCAAACAGTTAATACAGATTAGTCACAGTGAGAGTTCAGAATCACAGAGGTCTCAAAGGGCTGAGGAAGCCTCCACCGAGAAGACACAGAAGTGACGGGGGTCAACATCGGATGGCAGAGAGATAGAGGAAGTAGGGGGCGGGGAGGGGAAAAGGCACGTTTCTGGAGAGAAATAGATCCAGCTTTGAATTCTCCCTCCACCACGTATTTGCTCATTTAATCTGGACCACATCATTTTAATTTCCCTGAGCTTTAAAACCTCATACATAAAATGAACCAGAAATTCCCTGGCCATCCACACTTCCACCGCAGGGGGCATGGGTTCAATCCCTGGGGAATTAGGATCCTGCATTGCCATGCAGTGCAGCCAAAAAATAAATAAATAAACCAACCTCACAGAATGTTAGGATTAGCATAGGGCAGACATTTAATAAAGTGGCTGTTGTTTTTAGTAGGATATTTAGGCAGAAAAGAGGTGGGAAGGCATTCCAGGTAGAGGAAATAGCATGAGCAAAGGTTCAAAGAGCAACCAAGTACTCTAAGAGCCAGGAAGCACAATTAGCTGACTGAGGAATGTATGTTAGAACCAAAAGGTAGGAGGCCCTTCTAGACTTCACCCTACAGAAATCAAGGAGCTCCTGACACTGTCTGAACAGGGGATTCACATGACCTACCGCCCCATAAGCAATCAGTGTCTGAGCAGATATGATGATACATAATAGGCTGGATCAATCCCAGTAGCATCTACCCCACAAACAAACTCCTATGGACCATTTGTTCACCAGGAAGTCCAGTGTGGATGCCCCGCCGGAGTGGTAAGAAAAAGCAATTATTCCTTGGCAACTG
This sequence comes from Mesoplodon densirostris, assembly GCF_025265405.1. Lineage (NCBI taxonomy): Eukaryota > Metazoa > Chordata > Mammalia > Artiodactyla > Ziphiidae > Mesoplodon > Mesoplodon densirostris. The sequence continues at coordinate 159,309,843 of NC_082664.1, read as the reverse complement.
CTTTTTAGATGATTTAACTGCAGCAGTTCAATAATAGATTAAGGTAAAGATATTCTGGCAGGTGGCGGGTAAGGTGGTAAGAGGCATTCCAGGAATGGCAGCCCCCTTACCTGCAAATGCCATAATTTTTACCACCTGAAGAGGTTCCATCTTATGGCTTAGGATCAGCTGTTGTTCATGTGTCAGCTGGATGGTTGTTTTCTTGCTATAATCATTACAGAAGAGAAATTAGGAAAAGAATAAGGAATTGAAAAGATCAGGTGACAGACTGTCAAAAATGAAACAGGAAACCAAATGGGATGAATAAAATTTAACCAGAAAAAAGGGGAGGCCGCCCCCCCTTAGGGTGATTAAATTGTTCTAAAACTAGGTTATGATGTTAGTTGCACACTCAGTAAATCTACTAAAAATTACTGAATTATACAATTAAAATGGGTGAATTTTATGTAATGTAAATTATAACTCAATAAAGTGGTTAAAACAAAACACCTTTTCCTCTTCAAGTACAAGAGTCAGGAATCAAAGACGTCCACACACACACACCCTTACAGACATACCCTGGCCAGACTGATGGTTCCTCTTTGACTTCTGTGGCCTGAGCACAGGAATTCTCCTGAAGATACAGGCAATAGAAAATGTTGTAGTGAATCCTAACAGGAAAAAAGCAGATTAGAGATTTTCAAATTCAGTCACAATCTGTATCTTATTTTTCCTCAGATGTTTTTTAGACTCCTAACCATTGCTAAAAATAAAATATGTACCACCATTTTATGAAAAAAAGGGAAGAAAAGGGTTTAAATATACCTAGAGCTGAGCTATATTTACCTGCACTGTTGGAGGTAAATATTTGGAGAGCACGGTTCTGGGAGAGATGCCTGGCTGCGGTGGGCAGAGGCAAAGGAGATAGACCAGGATGTGCTCTTTGGGGAACAAAATGTAGCCACGTATGAACACAGAAGGCTCCGTCCACTCCAGGCTCAACAGCCCTGAAGGTAGACACTATCTCGGGGATGGTGTACGACCCCACAGTACCTCATGTTCACAGAGCCCGCTTGCCTGCATCACTGCACTCAAACCTCAGGGAGAACCTGGCGGAGCAGTGGGTAGTGGGGCTCGCCCAGCGGTAACGCGGGGAAGGGGCAGGGTGGGGGCCAGTTACCGGTTGCTGATGTTGATCCCTTTCTCCCGCATGGCGTAGAGCAGCACGGCAATGCAGTACAGGGTCTCGGTGATGTCTGGCATGGTCACTGTGGAGCTGGGCCGCCGGAGGCAGAAGAGCAGCTGCTGGATGTCATTGACGCTGCTGGACAGGAGGACGATGGCCGCCACCAAAGCCCACACGTTGACACCCTGAGGAGGGAGGTGGACAGGACAGGAGACGAGACCCAAAACACAACCAGTAAGAATCACATGGGACAGCTGGTGAAGAAAGCCAGGTTTGGGGTTCGAGTACCTTCCTCAGACTGTCTAAACGGAGCGCAAACTTCCCGAATGACATTTGGGAAACACCAGGCATGTCTCCTTTTACCCTGGATTCCTTCTTTCTCATCATTTTTGGGTTTGAGTTCTTAAGTTTTCTTTGATTAAATAACATTTATAAAGTACTTAATGCAAGACCCCGTGCAGACGTGATCCTCCCGCCTCCTCACCAGCCCACCCCACCCCCGGCAGGTCAGGTCCAGACACTCAAGTCAAACAAGCTCACTATTAAATGGGTGCCCATCTGGGAGGCACAAAAATTGGGGGATACAAAAGAAGACAGCAGTCTTTAGGGGGAAATCAAGACTGACAATTCAACAGCATTAAGATGTTAATTTACTATTTACTTTATATTATTATTATTTAATACTTATTAAATATTAAGTTAACTGAATATTAAATTATTGAAAATTTATTATTATGGACACAGTATGCTCCATTTATTAATGTCTAAGAAAATGTTCACTAACATGGAAATATCAATAACAGACATACAGGGACTTCCCTGGTGGCTCAGTGGTCAAGACTCCACGCTCCCAATGCAGGGGGCCTGGGCTCGATCCCTGATCAAGGAACTAGATCCCACATGCAGGCCGCAACTAAGAGTTTGAAAGCCACAACTAAGGAGCCGGCAAGCCGCAACTAAGGAGCCCGCCTGCCGCAACTAAGACCCAGCACAACCAAATAAAAAAAATAATAATAATGGACATATAGTATATAACTATCATTCTTAACTTTACTGCAAAGCCTCCCTGTTAAAAATGCATCCACAAAAGCAAAGTTCCACACACCTTTCACTACAACCATACTGGGAAACAAATCTCACTCCAGTGACAATCACTTCACTAAGAGGGACAGAGAAATGCACATGGCTGGACTTCCAACCCTCGACTGGCTGCAGAATGAGGCTGAGGTTGCATGTGGCTTCCAAAACAAAATTTAAGAAGAATCGCTATCCAGATGAGAAGCCACAAGACAAAGGAAACTGGAGACTATTTCCAGCTTCTCATTAACTCACTGTGTGTCAGTACAAAATCCTTCTTTTCTCTGGTTCTTTCAAATAACCCAAGGTGTCAACAATACAATGGGCTGCCTGGTAAAGAAATCCTTACTAATCAAAGTGTGTAGAGGCTAGATGACCATCCTCTGTTGGAACTGCTCAACAGAATGGGAAATCGGATGAAATACTTTTTTAAATTCCTTCCAAATTAAAGAATCTGTAACAATGTAGCCTTTTATTTCTCTGTGGGACCAATGACAAGATTAAGGCTTCAAAGCAAAGGCTGAAGGAAGATTTTGAAAATAAATCTAAAATAACCTTCAACCAAACTTGATCACCAATACACTTTCTTCCAAAGAGAAAAGGTGTCGCCTCCCCAACCCTCCCCTCCCTGCAGCCTCTTCACGTACGGCAGGGGCAGCGTAGAGATCGGGGAGGTGTTGGCGCACGCAGGCCTCTGCCTCGGGGAGGAGGAGGTGATCCCTCAGACTCCACAACGCCCGTCCAGGGTCCACACTCGGGGAGCACTTAGTGGTGGCTGTGTAGCTGTAAGACATTCACAGCAGCGTCCATGGGAAAGGTGATCCAGTAAGTGCTGATTTCTGGGAAAGGACTTTGGAAACCGACTTCCTCCCAGGAAACGGGGACTCACCGGATGAGGTTCAGCACACACAGGTCTGACTCCTTCTCTACGCCATAGCTCGAGAGGATGCCGTCCACTTTGCTGACAGCTTGCTCTTCATTCATCAGGTATCGGTGATACAGCTTTTTCCAAGGAATGAACTAGACAGTTTAAAAAATCCAAAACAACATGCAGGCAATGGCTATTAGAGAACTGATCAGGCCACAAACATATGGATAACTGTTTGAAAAACAATCACAGTCTACAATTCAAAAGCTGGGCAAATAGGGTAGAAACATTACACAAATTTTCGTTGGAAAGTAGGAGAAGGGGGGGCTCTTGGTTTTGGTTCCAACATTTACTTCTTACAGAATCTGGGAAGAGCTAGTGCTTCAATTTCCCTATCTGAAATAGTGTCCTGCCCCTGCTGGGACACTAATGGCTCAGAGCTTCAGCAAGGATTAAATAACATGAGAGTTGTGGCTGTACTAAGATTAGACAAAACAGACTTTAAGTCAAAAGTTATTAGAAGAGGGACTTCCCTGGTGGTCCAGTGGTGAAGAATCCGCCTTCCAATGCAGGGGACACAGGTTCGATCCCTGGCCGGGGAACTAAGATCCCACATGCCGCAGGGCAACTGAGCCCACATGCCACAACTACTGAGCTCACGCACCTCAACTAGAGCCTGCATGCTGCAAACTACAGAGCCCACGCCACAACGAGAGAAGAGAAAACTTGCACGCCACAACTAGAGAAGAGAAAACCTGCACACCACAACTAGAGAGAAGCCCGCGCGCCACAACAAAGAGCCCGCACGCCACAGCAAGCACTGCAATGAAGATCTCGCGTGCCTCAATGAAGACCCGACGCAGCTGAACAAATAACTTAAAAAAATTATTAGAAGACACAAAGAATATTACTTGATGATAAAAGGGTCAATTCACCAAGAAAATATAACAGTTATAAATATGCACGTACCAAATATCAGAGCTCCTAAATCTAGGAAGGAAACACTGACAGAATTGGAGAGAAAAACAGACAGCAACATAATAACAGGAGACTTCTATACTCTACTTTCAAGAATGGATAGAACAAACAATATTGGACCAAAAAGGCATATACTAAACACTCCATCCAGCAACAGTAGAATATACGATCTTCTCAAGTATACATAGAACATTCTCCAGGAAAGATCATGTACAAGAACACAAAACAAGTAAGTCTCAACATATTTTAAAAGACTGAAAATTATAGCAAGTATGTTTTTCAATCACTACAGAACTAGAAATCAGTAGCAGAAAGAAAACTGGAAAACCCACAAATATGTAGAAATTAAACAACACACTTAAAACAACCAATGGGTCAAAAAGGAAATCACAAAGGAATTAGAAAATACCTTGAGACAAATGAAAACAAAAACACAGCATACCAAAACAAATGGAATGAAGTGCAAGCAGGGCTAAAAGTTAAGTTGATAGTTATAAAAACTTACATTAAAGAAGAAGAAAGATCTGGATTTCCCTGGTGGTGCAGTGGTTAAGAATCCGCCTGCCAATGCAGGGGACATAGGTTTGAGCCCTGGTCCAGGAAGATCCCACAGGCCACGGAGCAACTAAGCCCATGTGTCACAACTACTTAGCCTGTGCTCTAGAGCCTGCAAGCCACAACTACTGAGCCCACGTGCCTAGAGCCCACGCTCTGCAACAAAAGAAGCCACCGCAATGAGAAGCCCGCACACCACAACGAAGAGTAGTCCCCACTCACCACAACTAGAGAAAGCCCACGTGCAGCAATGAAGACCCAACACAGCCAAAAATAAAATAATTTTTAAAAAATATTTTTTAAAAATGAAGAAAGATCACAAATCAACAACCTAACTTTACACCTAAAGGAACTATAAAAAGAACAAACTAAACCCAAAGCTAGCAGGAGGGAGGAAATAATAAAGACTAAAGAGCAGAGATAAATGAAATAGAGAATAGAAAAATAGGAAAAAAAACCCAATAAGGGCTTCCCTGGTGGCGCAGTGGTTGAGAGTCCGCCTGCCGATGCAGGAGACACAGGTTCGTGCCCCGGTCCAGGAAGATCCCACATGCCATGGAATGGCTAGGCCCGTGAGCCATGGCCGCTGAGCCTGCGCGTCCGGAGCCTGTGCTCCGCAACGGGAGAGGCCACAACAGTGAGAGGCCTGTGTACCGCGCAAAAAAAAAAAAAAAAAAAAACAACCCAATAAAACTAAGAGTTGTTTTTTTTCTTTTTTTCTTTTTTTTTTTTTTTTACAAGGTCAACAAAATCTACAACCCTTAGATATATTTTGGAAAAAAGAGAAGATTCAAATAACTGAAATCAGAAATGAGAGGGGAACATTACAACATGTCACAGAAATAAGAAGACTTATAAGAATACTATGACCAACTGCAGATCAACCAACTGGATATACTAGAAGAAATGGATAAATTCCTAGGAACACACAACCTACAAAGACTGAATGATGAAGAAACAGAAAATCTGAACAGACCAATAATGAGTAAAGAGACTGAATCGGTAATCAAAAGCCTCCCCAAAAGTTAGAGTCCAGGACCAGACTGCTTCACTGAAAAATTCTACTGAACATTTAAAGAAGAATTAACATCAATCCCCCTCAAACTCTTCAAAAAAACTGAAGAGGAGGGAGCACTTCCAGACTTATTCTGAGGCCAGCATAACCTTATACCAAAGCCAGACAAAGACACTACAAGAAATAAAAAGAAAATGAGAGCTGTGACAAGGTCACTGAAAATAACCAAGTCATTGCTGGTGATGATAAAAACATCAAGAGGGGGCTTCCCTGGTGGCGCAGTTGTTGAGAGTCTGCCTGCCGATACAGGGGACATGGGTTCGTGCCCCAGTTTGGGAAGATCCCACATGCCACGGAGCGGCTGGGCCCGTGAGCCATGGCTGCTGAGCCTGCGCGTCCGGAGCCTGTGCTCCGCAACGGGAGAGGCCACAACAGTGAGAGGCCCTCGTAATGCAAAAACAAAACAAAACAAACAAACAAACAAACAAACAAAACATCAAGAGGTAAGGATAAGCTGGGATATCTTCCCAAAATCTTCTCGAGCAGAATGGAGGGAAACCTCATCTATCCCCAGTTCACATCAGAGAGATCTCAATTATATGGGTAGAAATACTGAACCAAAACAGAGTTCACAAATAAAAACAGAAAGATATTTCTTAGAAAGTAGGAGACAAGACCCCAGGCAAAGAATGGAGCAAGAGCTATACGAAATTTCCTCCAAAATCTTTTGGGCTTAGAAGAGAAAGGTACTAAGCTTTGAAATATCCACCGTACCCTCCATCTCCAAGGTTTTAAACTTCAATGCATTTGAAGAATAAGTTAAACTCTCTACCTCTGGTTTATTCCCAATGTCTGGTCTAAGGGACATACAAGCTAAGCAGAACATTCTCCCAGCCCTCAGGCTTACTGGAGACCTGAACCTGAGAAGTATGACACAACAAAGGGAAGGGCAGGGCGCAGGATAACGGTATCAGGAAATCCTTTCTGAAATTACAGGCTGCCCCCCGTGTCATCTTCAAAAGGTACTCTTGTGACTAAATGCAACACTCATTTACTAATCACCTACTGTATGCAGAACATCGTGAGACAGTGCCGAATGCAAAAACAAACAGGACAGCCAGCCCTCTAGCAATGCGCTAATAATTTAAAGGGAGGAAGAAGGCTCTCTAAGACCATAACAGAACATGATAAGCTTGAACAGAGGTATAAATCACTATAGTAGCACAAGGAAGAGAGTGAGAGAGTGATTTCAATGGGATGGAATGGGAAAGCGTTAGTCTAAGAGTGCAGCCTTGAAGAGGAAAGACAGCAACAGAGCTATGAGGGGCCCTTTTGGTTGGCTGGGGGAAGTGGGGTGCAGATTAGACCAACATAAGCAAAGTACTGTGCAGTCCACAGTTGGGAAGCAGAACATCATTGGTTGTGGACAGAATACAGGGATGGACTGGGCTGAAGTCAGCAATGAGCCTGGAATAATAAGGTGGGATACACAAAGGTCCCAGTTGCCTCTAGGAGATTGGGATTTGATTCTGGAGGCAAATGGACACCAACATTTCTGAAGAAACGCCATTGTCAGTAGTACGCATTAAGTGAAGCAAATCCACGGACTTTTAGAGAAAACATGACAGAACGAAAAGCTCTTTCCGTACCAGTGGATCACTGATTATCTCCCTCCAAAAGTGGCACACCAAGCTCAGATTCCAGTAGAGGTCTTCCATGGGGAGGAAAGCAAAGATGTGCCTCAGGACCTCGCTGGGCAGGCTGCAGATGTGGCTCTGGGGTTCCTGGCAGGGCGAGGTCCCAAGAAGCCCATAGTAAGAGTCAGGAACAGGATCAGGACCAATGTCCTCCACCTCCTGGCTGGATTCTCCAGGCTGCGCAGAGAACCACAACACACCATCCTCTGCTTCCTGCCTGCCTTCCCTGGGCCGTGTGCACGACAGGGACAGATGATGCCGTGGGGTCTTCCTAGAAACCCCATCCCACTGACTGGTCCCTGTGGCTTGATTCCTCTCGTCCTCGAAGGACCGAGACCGCTTCCCTGACGAGCGTGGCTGTGCTGCTCCATCACCTCCCTGAGGCAGGGTGCAGTGGCCTTCTGCAGCAAAAATCATCTCGTCCTCCGAGTCCTTAGAGCTGTCCTGGCCCACAGAATTGCTTTTGGCCATGTCATTGGTGCACCGCTGCTGGCCAGCAAGGAAGAATTCAGGGTTGTATCCCGGGCATCCTCGACCTGAACAGAGAACCCAAACAAGGTGAACGAGAAATGAATAATGACTGATGACCCTTTGTTGACCCAAATAAGACAAACTAATTTTCAATTATCTATTTTAATAGAGGAAAGAGACAAGGATGTATTTTATTGGTCAACTGATTATATAAATAGCTTAATCCAAAAAATATTTATATTGGGCTCTATCATACAGTCAGATACACGTTTGCAAAGAGACAGAGACCAGTCTTTGGATGGTGTGAGGACCACATTACACTTTGCAATATATACAAACTGAATACCTGAATGGACAGGAGTACATGACTGCTCACATTCACACCTCCTGGTGTGAATTCACCTCTCCTGGCTTGTTCTTACCATTAAAAAAAAAATCTAAATTTGCATAAGTAGAAAGGAAAATGCTTTAGATTATCAGGATACAGTAAAACCCACTCTTCTCATTTGACAGTTAAAACCCTTTCAATTGATTTTTATTTCCTCCTGTGAAACTGACACATTATTTAAAATATAAAAATCAGAATTTTCTTCCTATTATTAGTGGTATCTAATCTACTCTATACACTCATTCAATAGGTATTTACTAAGCACCTATGATTTGGAAACAAATATAAACTGTATGTAAATCATATAAAAGAACAGTATATATAGTCCCTGACCTCACAGACTTTTCAGGCACTCAAGAGGAATCCAACTGGTGATTTCACACATCACCACAGCATTTTTAAATTCCTATAAATTACTATAAAATGCCAATGAAGTATTTAAACACTTTATCAATATACAACAAAATATATGGTACCTTCCTGAAATGGCTGTAGCCAGAATTCTCACTTTAAAAATTAAGAGTGGATCAACTATACTTCAATAAAATTTTTTTAAAAAGTAAATAATAAAATAAATTAAAAGTTTTAAAAATTAAAAGTAAAAAAAGAGTGGAATGAAACTACGTTTAGCTTTTAACAGGATATAAAACTTACTACTTTTTTCTATGTTAGAAAAAAATTATAACTGCTTCTGGGGCAATGTGATAGAAACCCAAGTTTTGAAGTCAATAGGCCAGGGTTAAATTCTGATGTTTCCTAATTGTGGAGTTAATTACACCAATATTTATGAAGAGCTACCACCTGCTCAGTTCTAGGACTCCACACTGAAACACACATGCTGACAAGTCTTTATCGGTAAAGAACTCACAACACAGAGGAGAAGTTGACTTATACACACAAAACAGACAAAATATCAAACACTATATAACCACCGAGTTTAAAACTGCCTCATACAATTGGTTACAGTGGTTCCAAAAAGTGGTAAACAGAGACTACAATCACATCACAAGAATTGAAGATGACTAGTGAGATCCGAGTTGGATTCTGAAATGAGATATATCACAAGGAAATAAGACAATCTGGATTATACAAACAGGTATTAATGAAAGTGGGAATTCACTTGGCACTAGACGGGTCCTAAGGAAAACAAGCTGCCAGAAGTAGAGCCTGCATGTAATAACGTCAGGGGATTGAGCCTGAGTCCCTAATAGTAACAGGGAACATACCACACTGGAGGTTCTTGAGAGTGGCACTGACATGACAGAAAATGGTATTCAGGAACATTATTTGATATTCAAGCTATATGGAAAAAATAAAGTCTGAAGGCAAGGAGAGGGTTATTGCAGCAGCCCAGGTACGAGGTGACAGAGGGCACAATCTACCGTAAAAGCACTGAGTGAGGGGACATTTGGGAGAAAAAGAGTGATACGGTGGACCTAGTGATGGACTGGACAAAGAGGACTGCTGAAGAGTCAGGAAATCACGACGGTTCCAGAATGGAATCGTGGTGATGCTGGGACGTGTTCCCTACCACGTTATAGTTAAGCCAGCTAGTGGAATTCATTCAGCCGTGCTTTTCTGGGGTTTTTACCAACCACTATGATAGGATGGAATTTTCACAGAAAACTCACAAATAGTGAAAAAGTGTCAAACTATTGCAACAGAACCACAAGATCACAGTAGCAGTATTTACAAATACCAGGAGATATTCAAAGGCCAAACACACTACAGATTCTGAAACACAAGGTATTTTGGGGGAAGACATACCTCTAGTCCCTCTTTTGGTTCTGGGTCTAGGATAGAGACCGTGGTTCGGGTCTCTGTTTGTCCATCTTTGACCGAAGGGCTGGGTCACGGCCAAGTGACTGCGAGCCAGATGTTGGCAGTCGATGGCTGTAAGATGCTTCCGCGTAAACCGTCTCACTGTTTTGTATCAACAGGCAGAAGAAATGGGGCACTTGTTAGTTATCACCAATTCTACAAGCTAGCCAGCAAATTAACCTTAATTTTCAGGAATACAGTGGCTGTGGGCCACCCCAGCCAGCCCTTTCCCTCTTCCCCATATTCCCATCAACTTTCAGTCATTTTATAGTTTCTTTGCATCTCTTCCTTAGGATTTGAGAATCCTAAAATAAGATCCTAAAATAACCTTCTTTTCCACCTATCATACTTTGTAGAAGCCCTGATCATGAAATGCTCATTCAAAAAGAATTTGCCACTAATGGATAAATGGAGATCTGGCAACTTTTCCTTGACTTTAGCTAGACCATTGATACTATCATAATAACCATAAATATTTTAAGAGTTGGCTATAGCTTTTCAAAAAATACTCATGCATCGTCCCCTGTATACACCAGCTTCCCCAAGTATGAGAAGCAGAAGGCACTAAGTGGACAGTCACAGTAGATTTCCCACCCCTGCTGTACATCTCTCCCCATGCACCCCACCCCACCCCGTGCACCCCTCTCGGCCCCGAGAGCATCTCAACATCGGGCACTGATGTAAGAGGACAGGAGCAAGGCCCCCAAGTAGAAGAGAATCAAGCCCACTTTTCAGCATCTTCAGAGGAGGAAATTTCATATTCTCCCTCAGCAAAACAGTACAGCAGTGACTGTGCCTAGAATTCTGTCTCGAGAGTATTGAAATATTTTTGTTTATATTAGTCATTTTTCTGCCAGGTATTTTTTCAATCCTATTTCTGCATTTTATCGCATGTAAAATCTAACTACCTCCTTATGGCATTAAATAGAACGGTTACACTACTGTAAAACAGAATAGTTACACTTAAAAAAAAAGAGAGGACAACAAATACAAGAGAATTAAAGTGACCCTTTAGGGACTTCCCTGGTGGCGCAGTGGTTAAGAATCACCTGCCAATGCAGGGGAGATGGTTTTGATCCCTGGTCCGGGAAGATCCCACATGCCGCGGAACACCTAAGCCCACGCGCTACTGACCCTGCATTCCAGAGCCCGCGAGCCACAACTACTGAGCCCGTGTGCCACAACTACTGAGGCTGTGCTCTGGAGCCCATGAGGCACAACTACTGAAGCCCACGTGCCTGGAGCCCACGCTCCACAAGAGAAGCCACCGCAATGAGAAGCCCGCACACCACAACAAAGAGTGGCCCCCACTCGCCGCAACTAAAAGCCCGCATGCAGCAACGAAGACCCAACGCAGCCAAAAATAAATAAATAAATTTATAAAAATAAAAATGCTCAGCCGGATAAAAGCAGTGTCACATAGCGAGGGGACAGTGGACTTAAAAGGAAAAAAACTGAGTGTGAGCCCTCAGCTGGCTACATAGTGGCCGGAGGACCCCTGTTCACTTAGCTTCTCTAAGACTCAGGGGCATTACAATGATTAAATGAGAAAACACACTCCAAAAGACTTGTTAAACTATAAAACCCTACACAAATATACACATCTGCTTATTGTGTTAAACAAAGCTTAGATGTGACTGATTTGCATAAAACATTGAAATAACTTTCAAATTATAAAGATGTCACTTAATGGCAAGACATGAAGTATACCAGCAGTCCAATTACAGCCTATTCTATATTACTGAAAATACCTTTTAAAAAGCCAAGGGACTTCCCTTGGTGGCGCAGTGGTTGGGAGTCCGCCTGCCGGTGCGGGGGACACAGGTTCGAGCCCTGGTCCGGGAAGATCCCACATGCCGCGGAGCAACTAAGCCCGTGCGCCACAACTGTTGAGCCCGCGCGCCTAGAGCCTATGCTCCGCAGTGGGAGAGGCCACCGCAATGAGAAGCCCGTGCAACACAACAAAGAGTAGCCCCTGCTCGCCGCAACTAGGGAAAGCCGGCGGGCAGCGGCAAAGACCCAATGCAGCAAAAAAAAAAAAAAAAAAAAAAAGCCAAGTCATATATCTTAATTACTTATTATGAACTGAAAACATCCCCTCCACTATAATGGTTTTATAATTATTTTGTTGTTGAACATATTCCTCATACTTACAGAGGTAGAAGAAATGAATGTGCAGTTTTTCTATGTTAAAACAATAAATTTGAAATTTTTCCATATTAAAAAAAAAGCTTGAAGTCTGATTATTCTTTTTAAAAATAAGACACGAAGGTTTACCTCTTCTGATCAAAATCCTTCATAGTACAAAGCCAACAACCTAATTGCTGTTTTGTCTGAATGGGGACCTCTGGGCTGACTGGCAGAAGAGATAAGGAAGCTACAATGGGCCTTGCAGAACAGAGCTGGCCCTTGGGATCCGTGAGTTCCGCACCTGCGAGTTCCACCAACCGCAGATGAAAAACACCAACATGACCTGTGGTGGGCTGAATCCGCGGATGTGGTATCCACAGGTCCCTGTGCACAGGGTGGACTCTAAGGGGCCTGAGCCCTCTCGGATTTTGGTGCCATAGGGGGTCCTGGATCGAATTCCCTGCAGAAACCCTGGAACGACTATACTGCGAATCCTGGCCCCTAATTCAGGTGCTCCAAACACACTTGGGTCAACTACAGGAGCAGCTGAAGAATTCCAGCCAATAAACCCACTAACCCTGTAGATCCCAGATATGAGACTGATCTCTGCTTTCTCTTCAAACATTCCCAACTGTTTTAAAGCTGGCAAATACAGTGTCCAGAATTAAAACTGGAGACAGTCTAGAAAAATTATCAACAGAGAATATCTTATTTAAAGAAGGTTCCATAGATAAAATCACAAATGAATAAGATTAACAATATCAAACCCTCAAATACATATGACCCAGGACCTTGGTGCTGGCACAGACCTGCAGGAAGTGTTCTGCTTCCAGAGTCCTGGTACAGCCCAGAGCGGTCCTGCACGAAGCCATCACAGAGCAAAGGCTAGCAGCTGGGGGCAGAGGTGCCCACACTGGGCCATCTGGCCTCTGGGTACCAGCACAGCCGCCTACACTGTCCATCTGGAATGGTCCCCGCAGCCCTGACTGCTCACCTGGGAGGCAGAGCTATAGCACTTTTACGTTCTTACTTTTCTGACTTCAGTGAGAGGTCAGAAACCGAGACTTTTCTTTCTGCCTCTCAGGTCTCTGAGAGATGAAGCGCTGTGACTCACTGCACGGGGAGCTGGGGCCCCCGCACCTGTCTCTGGAGTTAACAAGGCACTTAAGTCAAAGGCCATGTGATGCACTCGGATCCGGAGCCAGGAGACTTCCTCCCTAACAGCCTTGGTTCCCTTCTTATCACAACGAGGACGCTGACAAGCTGCCATGCGGAGTTCACACCACGGTCATGTGGTTTGAACCAGACAAGACAGATGAAAGTACCTAGCGACACCCATGCAGAGGCTCACAAAGCCCAGTGGCTCAAAATTACACATGGACCACACCGTGCTGAGTCTCCTAAAAGATGCCTACATTTTAACAGCGCCAATGTTCTTGTGAAGTTATTTAAAATTACTACAGTAAAATTCTAACCACCTTCTATTCTTGTTAATATACTTCTAAACCAGCAGCTCAAATATAACATTATCAAAATAAAGATGCTCAAATGCTACTTCTTGCTTCCCTGAGTCCCCAAACTTCATGTTGCTCCTCCGTCCTCTGAGCAGCAGGTGCCCTTTGCATCGCTCTCCAAGGGCACTTATTATTAGAAGCTGCTCGCGTTTCTTCAAGAAGCAAACTTAAAGTGGTCGGTGAGGAACGTGCACCGTTAAAGAGATGGAGGGAGATGACAACCAAACTACGTGAGGCCCCAGAGGGCCAGCGGAATCATCTCGAGGCCACAGTGGGTATCTGTACCCTTGGAGACGCTACCACGGTAACTAACAGAAATGTGTCACATCCCTCAGATGTAACGATAGAAAAACACTGAGAAAGTATGAAAACCATTTGTCACACAGAATTTTGCTCATTCCCACGCTGCTTTTTCTGTGATGGTCCTCTCACGGAGAGACGCCTCACCGGACCGCAGGTGCAGGTCCCAGCCTTGCATCTCACTCTGAAGTTGCAATCACCTGGAGTGCGGCCCTCTGCCAATCACCGATCTCTTCACCTTGAGGATGATCTGTCCCGCCCGCCCCCGCCCCCAGTCAGGCACACTGCTGGAGATTAGACTCTCCTCAGCCCCCCTGGAACGATCATCACTAAACCTGTATGAGACCACCAGCCCTGAAAAGACAGGGAACATGTCTCATCAGCTTCTTCCTCAAAGCACTTAGCACGACATTGTGCAAATAACAGTTACTCCAACGCTTACTGAATAAGTACGTGCTATGACTCAATTCTGTTGTAATCCGCCTAGCTTCATTTTGTCATCTTCTTGATTGCAAGACAACTTAAAAAACAAGTCACACAAAGCAGAATGGAGTGCTCCTGGTTTCGTGGTGAAGACTGTCGGGCCCCTTCCTCCTTGGCACATGGCTGGTCCACGCTTCCCCATCGTGCTGGTAGCTGGAGGCTCCACAGAATGTGCGTAGAAGGATGTGCGCCTCTTCCAGGCCTGGCCCATAAAAGCCTCTCCTGCTCCTTCCTCTGTCCTCTGCTCCCATCCAGAGAAGGGAAAGGTGACCCCAGAGAATCTTAGAGGCCACACATTCGAAAAGGAAGACCCTCCAGCAGCCTGGGTCCTCGGATAACTGCTTTAAAGAGCACCGCTCCTCCCGCACAATGCTCACACACACACACACACACACACACACACACAAACTGCAACCACCCGAGGCTGTTATGGGATCTGGATTGTGAGGTCATTACACGTTTGGATCTGTTTGTTACTGCGGTCACACCTACCCTAACCATTCTAGGTTCATTTGAAATTGACACCAAGTCACTTCCCTTCTTCCCCTACCTTTGTTAATCATAATTTATACCAAAAGGCCTGCAGGACTTCCCTGGTGGCACAGTGGTTAAGAATCCGCCTGCCAGTGCAGGGGACACGGGTCTGATCCCTGGTCCGGGAAGATCCCAAATGCCACAGAGCAACTAAGCCTGTGTGCCACAACTACTGAGCCTGCACTCTAGAGCCCGCAAGCCACAACTACTGAGCCCACATGCCACAACTACTGAAGCCTGTGCGCCTAGAGCCCGTGCTCCACAACAAAAGAAGCCACCGCAAGGAGAAGCCCACACACCACAATGAAGAGTAGCCCCCGCTTGCCACAACTAGAGAAAAGCCTGTGCGCAGCAACGAAGACCCAACACAGCCAAAAATAAATTAAATTAAAACAAACAAACAAACAAAAGGCCTCCAAAATTTACAGGTTACAGACCTAAATGGACAAGCTGAAGATAATAAGTGCCTACAATTCCTGGAAGGAAAGATTATTAAAAAACCACTTAAAAAAAAAAAATCAGGGGGCCTCCCTGGTGGCGCAGTGGTTGAGAGTCCGCCTGCCGATGCAGGGGATACGGGTTCGTGCCCCGGTCTGGGAGGATCCCATATGCCGCGGAGTGGCTGGGCCCGTGAGCCATGGCCGCTGGGCCTGCGCATCCAGAGCCTGTGCTCCGCAACGGGAGAGGCCACAACAGTGAGAGGCCCACATACCGCAAAAAGAAAAAAAAAAAAAAAAAAAAAAAAAAAAAAAAAAAATCAGGGCCTCCCTGGTGGCGCAAGTGGTTGAGAGTCCGCCTGCCGATGCAGGGGATACGGGTTCGTGCCCCGGTCTGGGAGGATCCCATATGCCGCGGAGCGGCTGGACCCGTGAGCCATGGCCGCTGAGCCTGCGCGTCCGGAGCCTGCGCGTCCGGAGCCTGTGCTCCGCAACGGGGGAGGCCACAACAGTGAGAGGCCCGCATACCGCAAAAAAAAAAAAAAAAAAAAAAAAAAAAAAAAAAAATCAAGATAACTCACCAGCACAGGTGCCTGACTGGAGAAACAGCTCGTAGCAAGAACCCAGCTGGGGGCTTCCCCGGCGGCGCAGTGGTTGAGAGTCCGCCTGCTGATGCAGGGGACATGGGTTCATGCCCTGGTCCGGGAAGATCCCACATGCCGCGGAGCGGCTGGGCCCGTGAGCCATGGCCGCTGGGCCTGTGCGTCCGGAGCCTGTGCTCCGCGGCGGGAGAGGCCACAGCAGTGAGAGGCCCGCATAATGCAAAAAAAAAAAAACAAAAAAAACAAAAAAAAGAACCCAGCTGGGTGGTTTTGCTAATCTAGAGAAACCCAACCTCATCCTGTTAGCTCCCCACAAGCCTCCCGCCCTTCTCCGAGGGGCTCCGTGCAGATCAAGCAGACGCCCCCTTCTTTCTGGTGAGACAGCAGAGGTGCCCACGGCTGGCCCATCGTTACCAGAAGCAGGTACTTCACAGGCCAAACTGCACCGAGAGAACTAAGAGCCCAATCTGAGCAACATGAACGGTGTTGGTCCCCAACTCCAGTGCGACAGAAAGTATTTATTCAGCCCAGGCAGCACTCTGTAGTAATAAAACCACCCTGTATGTCTCTGAGAGACCTGCAACAATTACCTGTACAACTATATTTAATATAAGTCATTTACATACAAATTACTATTACTATAGTATGTTTTTTTTAATTTATTTATTTAACTAATTTATTTATTTATTTGGCTGCATTGGGTCTTCATTGCTGCTCGCGGGCTTTCTCTAGTTGCAGCGAGCGGGGGCTACTCTTCGTTGCAGCACGCGGGCTTCTCATCACGGTGGTTTCTCTTGTTGTGGAGCATGAGTTCTAGGCCTGCGGGCTTCAGCAGTTGTGGCTCGTAGGCTTCAGCAGTTGTGGCTCTAGAGCGCAGGCTCAGCAGTTGTGGCGCACGGGCTTAGCTGCTCTGCGGCATATGGGATTTTCCCAGAGCAGGGCTCGAACCTGTGTTCCCTGAATTGGCAGGCGGATCCTTAACCACTGCACCACCAGGAAAGTTCCTATAGTATGTTTTATTAACGTCTTCTTAATCGTTGTTTAAGTGTGTATTAACATGTCTTCTGCCCCTAGGCTGAAAGCTTTATAGTCTGGTGAGAGGAGCAAGGCACTCGGCCCCAGCACCCAACACTCACTGCTCCGTAAATATTAATGAAATGAATGCATTAAAAGAACAAATGCACAACTACGGCACTTCCCTCTAAAGAAGATGAGGTTGTCTTATTTGGCTTTGAAATCCTACACTATGTTATAGGTCCAACGTGCTTCACAGCTTTTGGAAGTTCTTTCACGTACTCTCATCTGATCCTTGCACAATCCGGCAATTGTGCCAAGATGACACTGGGGCTCAGGTGATGGAACTTAGGTCTTCTGACTCCTCAAGCCCAGAGTTCTTTCTACGGAAGGTAATATTCTCTCTTCCACATCCAGAAATATTCAAAGCAGCTTCTAAAAACCTCAGCTTTAATTTCTCTGTCCCTTTTTAGAAATCACTGTGGAACACCATAACCAAAGATAGCAAGTATTTAGAAAGTGGCAAGCATAAGGAAAATATCACAAAATACTGTACACTCAAAATGGAAAAACTTCCAAATATTTTGTCCCCATTAGCTCTATAAGAAGCAAACGCAGAAAGGAAACACAACACGCAAGTCCTCACTCTCAGTGCAGAGCTGGGTCCCCGCCAGCACTACATCCCGCTTCCCTACAAACCCAAAGGTCCAGGCTCGCAGGCCCAACCTCACTTAGGTCCCCTCACACCCACAAACACCTGCTCCGCCCTTGGAACAGCACTCACTTATTACAGCAAACAAGGATGGCGACAGCTTTTCTACGTGTTTCTCACAAGGAAAAGAAAGAACAGGAAAAGAATGGAAATACAAGAAAATAACCACTACTTACAGACTAGAATTTATAGATTTGAAAGGCTTTTTTCTACTGTCAATTCAACCCACAACCACTTTTAAGTATCTATGATTTCCCAGATTCATTATAAACACCATGAGGGCTTCCTCTCTTGGCATCTCTGGGGTCAAATGCTCTTTGAGACACTGAGGATTCAAAAACAAATGATGTCGCCTGTCCATAAGGCAGCTCTCAAAACACACACAGGGCTTCCCTGGTGGCGCAGTGGTTGAGAGTCCGCCTGCCGATGCAGGGGATGCGGGTTCGTGCCCCGGTCCAGGAGGATCCCACATGCCGCGGAGCGGCTAGGCCCGTGAGCCATGGCCGCTGAGCCTGCGCATCTGGAGCCTGTGCTCCGCAACGGGAGAGGCCACAACAGTGAGAGGCCCGTGTACCACAAAAAAAACACACACACACAAATTACTATACATAATGCACTATAAGTGTTACACAAATGCACTTATGAAATGAAGAAAAGTGACCAGTTAGGAAGGACGAAAAAGACTTTATGAAGAGTTCAGCCTTGCAAGATGAGTAGGATCGGGGAAGGCAAAAGAAACAATGTGTGCAGAAACAGAGAAATAGCACAGCAGTGGTGTGCCGGGAAGCCGGGTTTCATCAGAACAAGAGGCTCATGGATTGTGGAAAAGGATGGAAAAGAATTTGGAAACACAGAGGATAAATGTCCTTAAATATAATGCCAAGGAATTTGTACTTTATCATGTAGGCAATTCAGCGGATCATCTCGCTTTTCTAAGCAGGGTCAATGACCAACCAAATTTACACATTAGAATGGTAACTCTGGAGGCAGGCAGAGGATGAGTAAACATGCAGACTGTCAAGAAAACAAGGCAGAAAGTCACTTTACCAACCAAGGCAAGAGGTGGTCAAGGCCTAAGGGCAGCAGCAGCAAAAATAGAGAGAAGGGGAAAGTGAAGCCTAACAAGTTTTTTTGGACTGGTGAGACTGGAAGAGAAAAAACAACACAGGTAACTGACATTTCTAGCCAGAGTTCAATGATCACATCATTAACCACATTAAAGAGTAAAGGAGAAATCGTGTTTTCGTTTTAATCACTTCTTCCGGGAATGAAAGCTTTCAGTTTTGAAAATGGCTGTTTGTTCTGTTTTAAAATTATCTGTAGCATGCCAGGTTAAGCTCCAGGAGGTACTCTGAGATATGAGACTTGTCCTCAAAACGTCTGTGAGTGACAACTGGAGACATAAGATTCAAGACGCTTTGGTGAGATGCTCTAAGAGCAGATGATTCCACTGACAGATGGGCAAAGACAGAATTCACATCGATCTTCAAATAAAATCAGCCTAGGAAGGATAGAGGGGAGTGACAAGCAGAGAAAGATGATGACAACAAATCTGAAATTAGCGTTCTAAGTCCAACACCAAGTTTGGTGTTCACACACTCAAAGGTCACAAAACATGTGAAATGATCACGACACCGGAACCACGAAACACAACAAAAGATAAAGGAAAGAGGACAGCCAAGCAGCAAATCACAATGCCAATGAAGGCCACATGTGAAATGAGTCACTACAGAGCACACCACGAATTCCAAACACCTGCACAAAAAGGAATGAGCAGACCAACTGGGAAACCTTAAGACCCCAGTGTAGCTCCATCCATTAGCTTACTGTCAAGATATGTCCCCTCTACACCAAACTTTTGCTCCAGAGAACCACAGGGGCTGTGGACAGGTTAACATACATTGTCATCTAGTTATCTAAAGGGGGATGCAGACCAAAATAAGTTCCTAAAGAAGACAGGAGGGGCAGAACTGCATGTGGGAAACCAGTTAAATAACCAATCATCTGAATTTAAAATATTGTCCTATAGTGCAAACGTTTTGTTTTTAAAAGCAAGGAAGCTGGAGGCCTAAGGCAAGAGAAGGTGGAGTCACTGGCAATGAGGATGTGGAGGGGGATTAACAACAAAAAGTGTGAAACTACCAGATACCTCAACTTCCACTTGCACCAACACCAACAGCTGCGCTAAGACCCGTGCTTGGCATGTCCTAAAACTTGATGCACTTCAAAGCACTTTTACACCTTCCTTTTTTTTTGGAAGTGGCAAGATACAAGGGGACAATAACTTTGGCAAAGCTGATATTGGACCTGGTTCTATCTCTGATGATTATCCATATTACACTCAGTTAACCAAATTCAATCCGCTCACAAGTAAAATGAGCTTGTTTTCGTACTAGAGGTCTTTTTTCGTTTTATCTCCCTTAATTTATTTGAGCAGAGTGCCAAGCACTAGCAGACTCTCAACCAGGGGCTACCATCCTTCCTTCCAGAGGTCTTTATTACCTGTACTCCCGTGGGAAAATCGCTAACTTCTTTAGGCCTCAATTTCCCCACCTGTCATGATGCCTTCCTTTCAGGGTTGTTTGCGGATGAGATAATGTAAAGTGCTTTGTAAACCAGAGTACAATACAAGATGTAAAGCATAATTGTCTCCAGGCCTGGCAAATAGCAGCTGCTCCCATTTTATCTCTAAAGGAACTGAAAACACCAGGAGGGTTAAATGACGAGCATCCAGGAAAATCGGGTAAAGAACTCAACACCTACCCTCACGTCTCCCGTCACCCCACACAGCTTGCTCAGACCTCAAGTACCCTCCACCCGCTCAAGGCCCTCCCACATCACCTTAATTTTCAGGTTAGGGGGAGGGCGACTACAAACGAAAGAGGCAAAAGGATACCATAAAATGACTCGCCCAAGGTCAAAACAGCAGAGCAGAAGGAAAGGAAACGCTGGCTGCCCCCAGCGGAGGCCACGTCTCCGCGACTCCCACACCGCCGAGCAGCGCCGCGCCCCCGCGTCCCAGGGCGCCTCGGCCTCCCGCGCGCGCGCCCCGCCGCGCCCCTCACCGCCGGCCCGCGCCCCTCTGCGCCCGCGCCCGGCCCCCAGTCCCCCGCGGACCCCTGAGGCGGGACCCGCTGAGGAACCCAAAGGTTCAGCGTCCACACGGCTGGGCCCACCCGCGCCCCCTTACACGCCGTCGGCCTCACGCACTATGGCGCTCCACACCGGGGGGTCCCACCGCCGCCGCCGGGCCAGAGCCACCCGGCCACCCAGTCCCAGCATCCCCCGGGCAGCGTAAGCCCGAGAAGGCCGCAGACTTCCTCCACCAGCTCCGCCCCCGCCGCAGCCCAGGGAAGAGCCCGCCTCCGGCGCTGACGGAATGCGTCCCTGGCCAATTGGAACGCGCGTGAGGAGGGGGCGAGCTTACGGACTTCTCTGGCGGCCATTCGAAACGCGCACTCGGAGAAGGGGTGGCTACCTCTAGCGGGCCCCGCCCCGTCCTGCTTCCGCTAGGGCGGAAGAGGCGAGCAGAAACTTTCCCAGAGTTCCTCCGAGCTCGGGGACCCACTGAGGGGCCGCGGCAGTCGGGGTGGGGCGGGGCTGAGGCTGTGGGCGGGACAGGCTGCTGAGGGCGGGGCTGTGGGCGGGGACGAGCGGGCCCCACCCCGTCCCCGCGGGTCCGCTTTGCGTGTGACCGGGACCCGCAGCAGCGGTCCCGCGGTTCACCTAATGTTTCGCCCCAAAGTGAAACCAGTGCGGGCGGCAGCCTCCGAGCGTGCGTTCGCGGCGGCCAGCGGGGCGCGTGGTCAGCCGGAGACCTGAGCGCCCGCCCGGGGCGGAGCCGGCAGGGCGAGGCCGGGGGCGTCCGGGGGAAGGGTCAGGGAGGGGCCTTGGGGGGGCGGGGGCGGGGGCGGGCCGGGAGCGGAGCCAGGGGCCATGGCAGCGCCCGCGGACCCAAGGCGGCTGTTCCGGCTGGTGCAGGAAGGCCGGCTGTGTGCCCTGCGGGAGGAGCTGCGGACGGCGGGGCGCGCCGGCTGCGCGGGGTCGGCCAGGGACACCCTCCTGCATTGCGCCGCGCGCCACGGCCGCCGGGAAATCCTGGCCTATCTGGTCGAGGCCTGGGACCTGGACATCGAGGCCGCCAACCGAGACTACAAGCGGCCTCTGCACGAGGCTGCCTCCATGGGCCACCGGGACTGCGTGCGGTATCTGCTGGGCCGAGGGGCCGCGGTCGACTGCCTGAAGAAGGCCGACTGGTAGGTGGCGGAACTTGCGGAGAGACCCTCACCATTCCCCGCAGAATCGTAGATTCCCGCTCCTTGGTCGGCCTCCACGCCATAGCCCCTCAGCCTTCCCCTATTGAGCAGAACATTGTTGCTCCCCTTGTGGGGTTAACTGCTCCGATCTTCTGTTCCAGGCTGCCTCCCATGATAGAGCAGAGAACAGTAAAGTACATGATCAGGTAGAATATAAGCAAACTACAAATTGTCTATATGTCCTACGTATAGCATGAGCCCGAGGGCGGGATGTTCTTCTAGGAAGATCTAGCTAAATGATTACTTCACCAGTGACATTGTTTTAACTTTATGCTTTGAAATAAGTATCTATAGGTTCTCAGAAATTTGCAAAGACGTGGGAGAAGTCCCATGCGCCTTTCCCCCATCTTCCCCCAAAGTTAACATCTTAACAGCCACGGTAAGGTAACAAGAACCGCAATTGCTACAATCAGTATGCTTACTCGGATTTCACCAGTTATACGTACACGTGTGTGGGGGGGTGCTCTGTGTGATTTTATCACGTGTAGCCTTGCATGACCACCTCCACAGTCAACGATGCTCACCTGTAACCGTCACACAAAGTAATTGCATTGTGTTAGATCCACATCGTTTTCAGTACTATGTCCACCTCCTTAGAGGTTATGAACATCTGAAGATTCATAACATAATGAAGTTCCTGAATGAATCCACAAGGGATTCCTGATCTGATATAAATAAGGAACACATCAGACAGCCAGATAGCTAAACAAAGTTCATCTTGCCCACTGGCATGGGGGGGCGGGGTGCATAGACCTGGTGACTTTTTGAGGTTTGCACTTTGGCTGTGACTAAGCACAAAACTGATTTTTTTATGCTTATCCAGTTCTATGGGTAAGGAAACAGTCTTCCCAAACAACCGTTAAAAGGGCACGTTTCATTTGATTGTGTGCTTAGGAAGTGCAGTTACAGTGAGACATTTTTGCCTGTTCTCACCTTGCTGGCTTTGTCAAGTCCCTTCCCTGGATTCATTCCCTCTGTGAAGCACTTCTTGAAGATTCCAGCCTTCATTTATCTGGGTGTCTCCCTTCTCATTCACTATCATTACTACATTACCAAAAATAAAAAATCAAAATAGTGTTGGTAATTAAGTAATATCAAAGCAGTCTCAGAGGACAGATCCTGGCTGAGACCCATGTAGTTATGTTGAGCTTCAGCTGGGCCAGCCCCTGACAGGAGGTAAACGAGACCTGCCCCGGCTTCCGAGAGTCATAGCAGATGAGAAGGCAGAAGCACAGAATCACTGATGTGGGAGAAGAGTAGCTGATAGTGATGTAGTTCACTGTCCCATAGTTGACACACATCATCAGTTCAGAACCTTATTGTAATCACGCCGTTTCATTTGCTCCACCAATGTAGGCTCCTTACGGCAAGGCAGTTTGTCATATGCTCTTTTTTAACTCCTTTTCAGAACAGTTTAATTATCGGTTACTGATTGAGGTGAATGGGATAAGTCCAGCAGAGTACCTCTCATGCAAATATTCAGCACAAACTGTGATTTTGACTAGTTCTGTTCCAATTCAGTGCCATACTAAAAACTAGTTCAGAAACAACTTTGCCTCCTCAGTATTCCCCACCTGTAGGGGCACCCACGTCACAATCATTTTCCCCTTGTTAATTCTCCCAGGGCCCCCACGACAGGCAGGGAAGTCGCCAGCCAAAGCTGTGTTCCTGCTTCCCAGACTCCCGAGTCCTCTAGGTCTTCCGTCTCTGCCAAGGGTGTGCATTTTTCTGAAGCCCTGGTCAAGTGCTTCTAATGCCTCAGCTGCCCTTCCGTCTGACAGCTTGTCCCGATTGACCTTAGGACCCCTCTGATGATGGCTTGCACAAGGAGGAATCTTGAGGTGGTCCAGGACCTCGTGGAGCACGGCGCCAATCCACTCCTGAAGAACAAAGATGGCTGGAACAGTTTCCACATTGCCAGCCGTGAAGGCGACCCTCTGATCCTCCAATACCTGCTCGCTGTTTGCCCAGCTGCCTGGAAGACAGAGAGCAAGATCGGGAGAACCCCGCTGCACACGGCAGGTATGGCCTGGAGCTGTGTGGGATGCCACCCACCAGGGAGCGAGGGGTTGGGGAAATGGCAAGGAATACGAGCAGCTTTGGGGTATTTGGGCAAACACTTAGTTTCTAAAACCAGTGTCACCCGGCCCTTAACATGCTCTTCTTTCTTGTTTTAGGTGACTTTTCGCATATATTTGTCTTCTCCTCCCCAGTTAGTTAAATGGTAGGCTGGTTCTGTTCCTTACTAAGTCTTTGACCTTGGGCAAGGTTGTCTCTTGAGCAGGTTTCCTCAGCCACAAAATAATGATAACGATGATGCCTGTATCACAAGGTCGTAGGATTAAGGCACATGCAAGGCCCTCTGTGCAGTGTTATTATTATTAAAAGCAAAAGGAAAGGGGACTATTTCCTTGTATCTTCAGTAATACCTACTATGGTGCTGTCCATTTAAATAAATACAGGTGCTTCTAATTAAATACCAGGGCTCAATGGATGTGACTTATCTGGTGACAATGTTGAATATAAATCTGGACTACCATTTTCATTGTTTGGAGTAATTATCCTTAACTCTGAACTGTTTATTTGTAGATGATCTTAGTTGAAAGCAAAAGCGCCACAGTATAAGACAAAAGGGGCATTAAGTAGACCAAGAGTCCAGATCAAGACATTTAGAACATAATCTTTAGCCCTTTGGGTAGCACATTCAATTAGAATACAGGGCTTTTAGGTTTCTCTGAAATCAATACCTGTGACATGATGTCATTGAGGAGATAGGCACACAGTTATTCTGGCCACAGTTAGGGACCAAAGAATCCTTTATAAAATTTTGCACATGAGTGGAAAAACTTCTCTGCTCATGAATTGTTTGACGAACTACCCTGCTCTTGTGGAGAAACAGTCAGTGCCCAGTCATTCACACAAAATAGTGGAGAATAGATAGTCAAAATCTTTTTTTTTTGGCCATGCTGTGTGGCTTGTGGGATCTCAGTTCCCCGACCAGGGATTGAACCCGGGTTAGAGCAGAGAAAGCTCACAATCCTAACCACTAGGCCACCAGGGAACTCCCTCGAAATCTTTATTATAGAGGATAGTTATTTCTAGCAGGAGAATTAAATTCCTGGTTATTTTGTCATGGATTACTCTTAAAATGTTTTACATTTCTTGGGCAAAAACTGACTGGTCCTAGGGATTTGTAGCACGAAAGTGAGGAGGCAGGTTAAGATTGAATGTTTGCCATCAAAGTCTCATAAAGACAAGATAATCAAGTGTGAGCGTTGTACCTGTTAAGTGAAAACATCACCCTTTACCACTCATCCAGCTAAATGTGTCTTTTTCTGGGGCTGTGGCAGTGTACCTAACTTAATACTCTTTCCTGGAAGTTACAGCTAGAGGGATGGGGCACAGAGAGGTGCCAGGAGGGAAGAAGCATTTTATTTTTGTGCTAAAAAGCTCTCATTCTCAACTCTCTCCACCCAGCAATGCATGGCTGTTCAGAAGCAGTAGAGGTGCTTCTTCAGAGGTAAGAACAAAACAGCAGATTAAGGAAAGTATTTGCTAATTGACAGTTAATATCAGTGCTGCATAATATCAGAGCTCAGACAAAATGTTCATAAAGAATCTAAGGTACCAAACAGACATGAACAAAGGACTTAAGCAGATAAAGAAGGTGAAACAAAAATAGCTAACAAACCTGGGGAAACATTAGTCTTTTTTTTTTTTTTTTTTTGGTACGCAGGCCTCTCACTGTTGCGGCCTCTCCCGTTGCAGAGCACAGGCTCCGGAGGCGTAGGCCCAGCTGCCATGGCTCACGGGCCCAGCCGCTCCACGGCATGTGGGATCTTCCTGGATCGGGTCACAAACCCGTGTCCCCTGCATCGGCAGGTGGACTCTCAACCACTGCACCACCAGGGAAGCCCAACATTAGCCTTTTACGTGTTCATTCAACAGACATTCATATACTTGCTCAGCACTCACAGTACCAGGCGCAGGGGCTACCACAGCAACAAGATAATGTGGTTTCCCCCCCAACCCATGGAACTCACAGACGGGCAGGGAAGACAGACGCTGCCCACGTCGTGTGAGTCTGATGAGCGTTACAGGGAATTGCGAGGTCCCCACAGCAGCATGGGACATGGACTAGGGGTGAGGGATCTCGGCCCCAGTGACACGCTATGACCTGGAGGAGGCTGAAAATGGGGGCAGGGTAGAGGGGGCATTCCAGGCAGGGGTGACAGTACCGTGAATGCTCAGGGCCGGGGACAAACACAGTGCACGGAAGAAACCAAAAGAAGATAGGCACATGCTGTGTCCCAAGAATGATGGGGAGGCTGCAGAGGAAGGGCGATTCAGGTTCGGTGGGACGCTGGGCGCCACCTGAGGATTCCAGATCTTGTGCTAAGCGTATAAGATACCACTGAATAATAAGAGATTTGCATTTTTCAAAGACACCCCGGTTGCAAAACAGAATGGATTGGAGGGGGAGCAAGCGTGGGTGCTGTGAATGCAGTCCGGCGGCTGTTGCAGTTGAACAGGAGAGATGGTGGTGGCTGGACCACGATGCTGACTATAGGGTGAAGAGAAAGGTCTGGAGACACTTGAGAGGTAGAATCACCAGATCTCGGTGAATAAAGGGACAAAGGGAATGAGGGAGAAGGACGAGTCTAGGATGACGGCCAGGTGTCTTGCCTAAGCAGCTGGTGCTGTGCTGGTGCCACCTGCCGAGGTAGATGACACCTGGGGAGGAGGGGCAGGCTTGGGGAGAAGCTGGCAGTGTCACTTTTCGGGCATGTTGAGTCACATGTACCTGTGAGACACCCAGGCAGAGACATCCAGTGGGCAGTTAGACACAGATTTTAGCCCAGAGGAGAGGTGTGGGCTGAGATATAGGAGTGGGCCTCATCAACATAGAAGTGACGATTGAATCCGGAGGATGGAGGTGGTTACCTAGGAGACGATGAGTGAAGAGGAGGTGGCCTAATGTAGTGCCCCGAAAGCATCACTGTGTAGGGCTTGCCTCCTACGCGTTGGGACTGTATACCTGCAGTCATAACTACTTCCTTCATTCAACAGATGTTTTCTAAGCACCTCCTGTGTGTGTTAAGCACTGGGTGATAAGCAGTTAACACAGTTCTTTCCCTAACAGCCTGCAGGCTAGTGTGGAAGCCAAGTATAGACACACAATCACAGAAATGTCATAAAATTTCAAATGGTGATGATGCTACAAAGGGAAAGTCCACAGTGCTGTGCGGAAGCAGGGGGTCGTCCTGTAGATCTGGGGGAGAAGATGGGCCTCTGAGGTCCTCCTGAAGCTGAGATTTGAAGGATGCCTTGGAGTTGGCCAGGTGAAGAATGGCACTAGGATATTCCAAGCAGAGGGGACCAGCAAGTGCAAAGGCAGCAGAGCCTGACACCCAGGGGAGCAGAAGGAGGTGGGACAGGCAGGACCTTCGAAGGTAGGAACAGAAGAAGATGGGACAGGTGAGAGGTAGGGCCGGGAGGAAGGGGAGACAGGTGTGACCACGAAGAAGGTAGGAACGGAAGAAGGGAGGACTGGGGAGAAGGGAAAACGGTAGGAATGGAAGGAGGTAGGACCATGAAGCAATAGGAACGGAAGAAGGAGGACAGATAGGCTGCAGGACCGAGAAGAAGGTGGGACTGGACAGAAGGGGGGTCGCCTTAAGCACAGGGAGGAGGGGCCGGAGGATCCCGGAGAAGTGAGTGGATGCCACATAGTCCTGACCATGGGAGGTCATGCTGAGGTTTTAGGCTTTGTCCTTTGTGGTTGGGAAGTAGTTAAAGGTTTTAACCAGGAGAGGCTGTACCCAAATTACGTGGTGAAAAGATTACTCTGTTAGTGGTGAGAACAGAATGGCTGGGCCAGAACCAAAGAGAGAAAAACAGGTAGGAGGCTGTTGCCTGTTGACTTGGTCTTTTTTTTTTTCTTTTTTCTTTTTCCCGGCTGCACTGGGTCTTGGTTGCTGCACATGGGCTTTTCTCTAGTTGCAGTAAGCAGGGGCTATTCTTAGTTGTGGTGCGTGGGCTTTTTTTTTTTTTTTTTAACATCTTTATTGGAGTATAATTGCTTTACAATGGTGTGTTAGTTTATGCTTTATAACAAAGTGAATCAGCTATACATAGACATATATCCCTCTTGCGTGGGCTTCTCATTGCGGTGGCTTCTCTTGTTGTGGAGCATGGGCTCTAGGCGCACGGGCTTCAGTAGTTGTGGTACATGAGCTTAGTTGCTCCGTGGCAGGTGGGATGTTCCCGGACCAGGGCTCGAACCCATGTCCCCTGCCTTGGCAGGTGGATTCTTAACCACTGCGCCACCAGGGGAGTCCCTGTTGACTTGGTCTTAAGGGGTGAAGACAAAGATGGAGACAAGGATATAGTTTTGTTTAATATTTTGGATGTAGAATTGAGAGGTTTTGGTAATAGATTGGCTATGAGGGATGAGGGATGACTTCAAGGCTCTGCATGAGAAGCTGGAGAGATCACGGTCCCTAAAATGTGACAAGAAGCTTAGAGGAGGAGCAGGTTTGCTGGGGAAACCAACCTGCTCTCGAAGAGCTTGGTACAGATACTGAGGTAGGGAAGGAGGGCAAGCGCTCCAGGTTCTCACGGATCATCTGTAAGGCAGGTGGTCAAGAGTCAGCACCGTTGGGTTTGAAGCGGTGACTGTTCCCAGCTGTTACTTTGTGTTTGGGCTCTAGGTGCCAGTATGAACCAGACTGCAGAGACAAGTGTGGCCTCACACCCTTCATGGACGCTATTCAGTGTGGACACATCGACGTAGCCAGGCTGCTCCTCGAAAAACACAAGGTATAGAAGTGGTTTGGTTTTATCCCTTGAGTTCTTCCTACAAGTTTTAGATCATGGGATAAACAGGAAGCATTGTTGTTCAGATCATGGGTTCAAACCTCAGCTCTGCCACATCCCCCCCTCTGAGGTCCCCTTTACCTCTTTAAGCATCAGTGTTTCCATTTGTAAAACAGGGTTACTATAAGGATTAAATAACATAATGTACATAAAGCAGTTAGCAAAATAAGTATTCAATAAATAGTAGTTGTTGGGCTTCCCTGGTGGCGCAGTGGTTGAGAGTCTGCCTGCCGATGCAGGGGACACGGGTTCGTGCCCCGGTCCGGGAAGATTCCACATGCCGTGGAGCGGCTGGGCCTGTGAGCCATGGCCGCTGAGCCTGCGCGTCCGGAGCCTGTGCTCCGCGACGGGAGAGGCCACAACAGTGAGAGGCCCACGCACAGCAAAATAAATAAATAAATAAATAAGTAAATAAGTAAATAAATAAATAAATAGTAGTTGTTTCATAATAATAATAACAGCAGACTCTCCCCAGTAACTCTGTTTGTTTGGCACTTTAGCCTACAGCGTTGAATCTTAACCATTTTTTTGGTTAGAGCATCCTTTGAGAATCTGACAAAAGCTTTGTATGTATCATGTGCCCAGGAAAATGTATGTAGACCACAGAGTTTTGCCAAAATGTCAGAAGTCCATGGACCCAGGTATCTCTACTCCTTACTTTTGTTCATGTCTCTCCCAACCCCTAGGCTTGCGTTTCTGCTGAGGACTCCCTGGGGGCCCAGGCCATCCACCGGGCAGCAGTCACTGGGCAGAATGAGGCCGTCCACTTCCTGGTCTCTGAGCTTGGCATCAGCGTAGATGTGAGAGCGGCCTCCACCCACCTCACAGCACTTCACTACGCAGCTAAGGTTTGTTTCTTTCCAGAACAGTGTTCCTGCTTCCTGAGGCTTGCCTAACTCTGTTGATGAGTAACCCTGTAGTCGTGGTTCTTTTGCTCGATCTCTATAGAAAAAAGAAATTGGCCATGACATACTCTTAAAATGGTCACGATTCTAAAGCCCTGTGGCCCTTTATTTTTTAGTTATTTTTTTATTTTTTTGTGGTACGCAGGCCTCACTGTTGTGGCCTCTCCCATTGCAGAGCACAGGCTCTGGACGCGCAGGCTCAGCGGCCATGGCTCACGGGCCCAGCCGCTCCGCGGCATGTGGGATCTTCCCAGACCGGGGCAAGAAACCGTGCCCCCTGCATCGGCAGGCGGACTCTCAACCACAGCACCACCAGGGAAGCCCCTGTGGCCCTTTAAATAGAAACTTGCCTTTATTTGTTTCTGGGTAAAAACTGAGAAGAGCCCTTTACTCCATGTAATGCCTGGGCTCTGTGTTCCCTCCTGCCCTTTTTTGTTTTCAAGAATAATGTTATTTGAAGCCGTAAAAGTCCGTCGTATGAAATTCCTAGTTGCTTATCCTTTTACTGGATTTCAGAAGATTTCTTTAAGTAAGAAAAGGGAATTGCATTTACTGGGCTCTCTGATGTATGAAGTATTGAAGACACAGAAAAGTTTTCGCTAGAAAAGTAGTCACTATCTTTAATATTATTGGCCGCCTGCCTTTACTTGTTTTCCTAGCAACAGGAATAAACATTTTTCTGGTGAACTGAACTCTCCTGCCTGTGTTCCCCCTTTGAGAACGTGGGTATACAGTTGAGGGTGGGCTAAGAGCATCGTCTGTGGCCAAAGGGATAAAAGCGAGTGGGAATATTGAACCTGCAGCCTTGGTTTCAGTCTCAGCAGGTACTGACAGGCTAACTGGCTGGACAAAGGTATATCGATTGCTTTACAAAGGACAATGCCAGCTATGATAAGAATCCCATCCAGGGGAGGTTACACTCTTTTCCAGTTTATTTCTCCCCTAAAGATTTAGCAAAGAATGTGCTTTGCTTGGGAGATTTAGAATTGTGTTTTCTGAGTAAATCACAAGATTTATACTCCTTACACTGAGGGAAACCCAACCATAGTGGTCAGTGATTTGGCTACAAAATTGATCGTCTGTATTCTAATAACTAAACGTCACCTACATCTTTAATGATTTATGCTGAAGTTCGAGAGTAATGTGACGAGCCTTCCTTTGGATATGAAAATTCAGTTTCAGCAGTCGAGTATTTTAGAAAAAGCACCTAATGTGCATTAGAGTTTGTGTTTAAGGCTTGCTTTTGTCGTCATTACAGTGGTAACAAGTTTATTTCAACTCTCAGGAAGGACACGTAAGCACAATCCAGACACTCTTATCCTTGGGTGCCGACATCAACGCCAAGGACGAAAGAAATCGATCAGGTACGACCTCATTTTACACGTGCTTTGAAAATTATTAGTAAACTGAATGTAAACAATGCAAACAATGGACTTTTATGTTAAAAATCATTACTTTTAATATTATTCCTCTAGTAGTTCAGCAACGTTTCCTTAAAAAAGCACCTCCTCCATTTGCAAAGCTATAGAACTACTGCTGTTACCATGGTAACAATGATGACTACTACTTACTGCTGCTGGTATTACTGTTGTTGTTTTGATTATTTTAAACCACACAACGTATGTGACATCAAAGCACTTTCTATCTTAATCCATGATCACACCAGCTCCCCAGGTGTTACATAGATTCTTCATAGGTCTTCTCTCTACGGAATGTATTTTAAAACCTTAATCACGGGCTTCCCTGGTGGCGCAGTGGTTGAGAGTCCGCCTGCCGATGCAGGGGACACGGGTTCGTGCCCCGGTCCGGGAAGATCCCACATGCCGCAGAGCACCTGGGCCCGTGAGCCATGGCTGCTGAGCCTGCGCGTCCGGAGCCTGTGCTCCGCAACGGGAGAGGCCACAGCAGTGAGAGGCCCGCGTACCGCAAAAAAAAAAAAAAAAACCTTAATCACTATAATTTTTTAGGTTTCGGGCTCAGAAAGATATTTTCAGAGCTAATTCCTTAGACTTGGACTTTAGAATAAACCTTCTCAGTAGCACTCTGTGCACCAGTGTCCATCTTGCAAGGGTTAAGTAGGACCTTGTGATGCTTCACAACTCACTCCAGGGCTGCAGAGGAAGGTCACTAAGTCCCAGGACACAAACTTTCTCCTAACGACAGGGGAGCAGGACCCAGGATCATGGCTCACAGCACATCAGAAACCCTCAGCGCCAATTTCCAACCAGAATGGGAAGATGTGTCAGCAGTTTTTCTTTCTGTTACATCATTCTTACTCATGGTGATATTTTTACTTACACAGAGAATTCACAAAACTTTGAAAATGTCTTCTGTACTATTTAAAGTCTCCTATTTCTCATTAACTTACTTTGTTTTGGACAAGTCTCTCAAATTCTCTCCAATTGGTTTTGTTACTTTTAAAACCATCTGTGACCAAGTCAGGTTAAAAGGAAAAATGTTTTGATCCAGAATAGGCAAAGTCATAGGGAAGAATATGGAACTATGAAATCTGTGCAATTGAAAGTCAGTGCTTTTATCAGGGGCATCCTGCTCCCCAGTCAGTACTGCTGTAGGTGATGCACTGAGCTGGGTGCCTCTGTCCCCACCCAGCCCTGCATCTGGCCTGCTCTGGGCAGCACGCGGCCTGCGTCAAGTTCCTCCTGTGCTCTGGGCTTGGGGACTCTCTGGACATGACGGGCGCCCTGGCTCAGCAGCTCACACGGAGTCCGGACGTCCTTCAGTGCTTCAACCACAGCACAACAGCTGAGGGCGTTTCCAGAGGAAAACAGTGAACCCACAGTAATCCACGTCCTGCTGCTTGAATCCGTTTGCAGATGCAGTGAAATGGGCCAGTTGCCAGTGTTTTCTGCCCTCCCTCTCCTGCACTCCCCGCTTTGGTGGTGGATTCCCCGGGGATGAGGCAGCTGTCTTCCTGGCTGTATGACTGCACGTCGCACGATTGGAATCTTTCCATAATCTCTGATTCACTTTTTCTGCCCTTCCAGTGGAGTCAGATGATGTTGATGAAGTCGGTGTCTGGAATCCTTAGAGAAGCATGAAAATACAGTGTACATACTGTTATGTATGGGTGTGAAATGTTTTATAATAAAGAGTGTGTGGTGAGGCCATGATAATAATATTTAGAATATAGCAAGTTCCTATCACGTTGAGCGGTAAAACATAATTGGCCTGTATACTTTCTTCTTTCATGGGCTTTTCATTGGCATTGCAATGGTTTAACTTTTGGCTTCAAAGCCTGGAAGGAAATGCTGGGATCTGTTTACATAGACATTTACAAGGAATGGAAACGTTTCTATAGTCTAAGCACTGCTACTGGAGCTATAATGTTTTAATCTTGAGGTTATTATTTTTTTAATGACAAGTTCTGTATTGGCTCCCTTTGGATAATAAAGGCATCTCAAAACGCATTGAAGATATTTACAAAGCTTTTCCACGACCTCATTTGAAAAATGGGGTTTGTCCCACAGGTCACATTTCCTGTCCCACCTGCCACCTGCCCACGGAAGTTTGTGGCTGTCGAGAAGTGAAACACTCGACATTGTAACTTAGAAAAATTTTGTAGCAACTTAAACAGGTTGAAGAAAGGGTAAGTCCTCAGGCATTTGGATTCTTTTCCTGTTTCTTTTCCTTTTCTTTTTTTCTTTATATGCAAATAATAATTATTAGTCCAAGTCAATCTGTTAAAAAAGCATTTGCATCGATCACAAGCAAGACTCAGTCCCCTCGTTCAGTGTCATCTGGTAAGAACTCGTCACACGCCCTCACCCCCGTTCTCAGCATTGTGCCAGGCTGGGCAAATAGCAGGAATGTCCAGTTCTCTGTTATTCCCAGGTGGTACTGGCTGATTTTTATCCCTAACAACCAGATAAATGTTCTGGTAGAAACACGACTGGGACCTCTGAATCACACACTGTCTCCATCTGCACCTCCTCCAGCTGCTGTTACCGTTTCCTGTTGCTCCAGAGATGTCTTCGTGTCCCTGCCTTTGGGTCTGAGGATGGCCTGTTACATGTATCCCTACTTGCAGGTGGGACAGAAAGACCGGTCTAGGGCTGCGCTTCTCCCCTCAACACACACATGAAGCAGCTTTTTCTTTGCAGTGACTACACACAGGTGTGTTCCCACCCGAGCTGTGCCTCTGCCTTACACACTCGCCGTGATGATGGTCTGTCAGGTTATGCTTGGTTCTCCAGTACACGGCTCTCCATTGAAAACGCCCCTGTAGCGTGGACAGGGCTGCTGGATGCTGCTGCCAAAGCTACTCGAGAGCCAGAGAGGGCAGTAATGATAGTAACATTCATGTGGCAAAGATAGTGGTGATGATCTAATTACAACCTATTACCGCAGTAGTAATATATTGAGAATGCTAATGACAGTGGTGGTGATCATTAGTAGTATTCCCTCACCTCCTAATTATAGATACTTTTCTCACTTCCTTTGGGTCTTAAAAGTGGGGCCCTTCCCTGGCCACCAGATCTAGAATTTCGTTCCCTCCTTCAACATTTTATATCTTCTTCCCTTAGTTCATGTTTTCTCCGTAGCATTTACCACTGTGGAATATACCAGCTGTCTTGAGTTATTAATTTTCTCTGTTGTCTGTCTCCCCCACGAGAATGTAAGCTCCTTGGCCAGGGTTTTTGTGTCTCTTGCTCACTATATCTACAGGACCCGGAACAATGCCTGGCACATGGTAAGGTTGTAGATCATGAGATAGCCAGCGAGTAAACGATAACTTCTGTTTCTTGAGCACTTACTGTGTCCTGGATGCTGTGCCGAGTGCCTTTCCTGGCCAGTCTTGTTCCATCCCTGGCTCTTACGAGGGGCAGCCCCTCCTGATTATCCTCCATCTCAAGCATCCTTTCTCATCCCGACCTCCTTAGAGAAGAGCCTGTGCTTGGTTCCCGGTTCATGGGCACTGCCGGCCCCTGCCGCCCGGCTTCCTCACTGCTGCTCTTAGGTCACCGGGACCCAATTGCCAAATCAAGTAACGTGCCTTTAGCCCTCATGTTACTGATCCTTTCAGTTCAATTATCAGTCACTCCCACCTTCCAGAAGCTCGTTTCTTGTCACCTCCGACAACAGGCTTCTGGGTTTTCCTTTCTGACCTTCCTTTTCCGTCTCTTTCGCGAGCGCCTCTGTCAGGGCCTGTCCCATGCATGCTTCTGTCCCCGCTCAGCACTGTCCCTGTACCGAGTGTGCCTCCACCCATCTCATCCACTCTCATCTCACTGCCCCCTGACCGTTGAGTCCCTCCAGCCCTGACCCTCTGCTGCCAGCTGCACATTTTTGCATGGACGTCCCAAGGCTGCCCCACACTCAACTCGCTCAAAACCTAGCCTCCCCCTAAAATAAAATTTTTTTTAAAAATTGTAAATCAACTATACCCTAATATAAAATAAAAAATTGTAAAAAAAAAACAAGAAAAAACCCTAGCCTCCCCCAAACTGTGTACCTTCATTCTGCACCTGCTGCCTGAGCTGTGACACCACCCTTCATTCCGCCTCCCCGGGTGCCTGCCTTCTCCAGAAGGCCCGGCCAGTCTGGTCGGCTCCATCCTTTCGGTGAGTCCCTGGTTCGGGCCTCGGCCTCACATCCAGACCGCTGCTGCAACAGCCCCCCAAGTTCTCCTCCTGCGCCCCCTCAGATGCATTCCCCGCGCAGCCGTCAGGGCTCTGGTGTGACCAAGGGCACTGACCGCCGATGCTGGCCGCCACCTTCACCAGGGTTCCCAGCGCCTCGTCCACGACCCAAGTCCAGAGACCGTGGCTGGTCCTTCGGAGAGCACAGCTGATCCACGTGAGAGGCCAGAGCAGAAGCCGGAAGGGATACAAAGAATTGCTGTCATTTGAAAATAGCTGGGACCCAACACACATTACCAGAAAAAGTTATACAAGAACGTACTTACGAGACAAAAGTAGAAAGGGGATTGCAACATGGAAAAGAAAGCACAAAACTCACCCCCAGAAAATGAGAGCTCTGCTATTGGGGGGGGGAGCAGCACTTTATCCAGCCTGCCGTTCCTAGATCGGCCAGCAGGTGGCGGCACAGAGCAATGTCCCTTTTATTCACCCAGGCTTTTTTAAAATATATATAGAGCCCATTGTAAAATATAAAAAAGTAAAGGAGAAAACAAAACCGATCATTCCGCTGCCCTGAAATGACCACCCTTACTTCTTCCTAGTCTTTGTAAATGTACAAAGTTGAGATGATGCTGTATGTGCGGTTTACCCCAACTTTACATCTCAAGCACATCCTAATACTCTTCAGAATTCTGTGACCTTTTACTTTAATGGCTGTCTAATGCCCCATCGTATGACTGTCCACACTTATTCCTTTATGTTGTCATTTTGGGGTTCTTTTGTCTCGTTAAGATGAGATGTAGATGGGATAACCAGTGAAGCTTTGTCAAATTCGACTGAAAGGGCTTCCCTGGTGGCGCAGTGGTTGAGAGTCCGCCTGCCGATGCAGGGGACACAGGTTCGTGCCCCGGTCCGGGAAGATCCCACATGTCGCGGAGCGGCTGGGCCCGTGAGCCATGGCCGCTGAGCCTGCGCGTCCGGAGCCTGTGCTCCGCAACGGGAGAGGCCAGAGCAGTGAGAGAGTGGAGGCCCATGTACCGCAAAAAAAAAAAAAAAAAAAAAAATTCGACTGAAAAAGCAGGGTTAGGGAGCGGGTCCTGCGGGAGGTGGGGGAGGGGGACCGGAAGCCCGTGGAGGCCAAGCTCCAGGGGCATAGGAGAGCGGAGGGAGGGTAAGGAGACAGCTTCAGGTGGACCCACACCAACACCTCAACTGACATCAGTATTTAGAGGGAATGGGGTTGGTGGAACACGTGTGTTACATTTTCTACCATCACGAATAACAATGTGAACTTACATTTGACGGTCTGTAGACTTGTTAAAATTGCTTTCATAAGCCGACAAGGGTGTGGAGGGTTCAAGACCCAATTTGAAAGAGGGATGTGATGTTTATCGAGAAAAACGAGGTAGAAGTGGGGCCTGGCCTCTGACCTGAGCCGTGACAGTAGGATTTGCTTGGCCTGCATGAGGAAGGCCTATGGGAAAGCATTTGTAACATCCCCCAGAAAGGTGATTGACTTTGTAACATGGACAGGCCAAGGCCTTCCTGAGAAGAGCGCTGGGGAATATTTACACTCATCAGCCACTCAAGTGCTGCCACGGGGCCTTTTTTGGCCCGAGAACGTCAGCCTCAGCGTGGATGCAGGCATTTCAGCCAGCCTCGTGGTGTGAGCTAAACCTCTTTTTCCTTCTTGCCCGTCTCTGGAAGACTCAGAGCATACTTAAGGGTGGGTGGCATCCCAGGGGGCACATGAAACAAGATGAAAAACACCGCAGAGTGGTGATTACCTCTTGTTCAGGGTTCATTGCTCCAGGCGTTCCTCGCCCGGTTACCAGGATGGCCTGAGGACCAGCGGTGCTGCTGGCAGGATCAGGGCGCCTCTCCAGGCTCTGCAGTTAGCAGAATCCAACTCACATCCAGAAGTGTGGCTGGAAGGGAGCCCAGGAAACGTGGTTTATAATCTTCCTGGTTCTGCAGCGTAGGAAATCCCATAAAGAGGAGGTGGCATTTGAGTCCACACACCCACCATACTCGGTGTTGCTGGACTACCTTAGCAAATCTACCACCTGGGAGCAGCACAGCCCCAGGGGCTAGTCACTAATGCCTGTAAAATAATCCCCCTAAAGGAGAATCATTTCAGTGTTCTTTGGACTTCAAAAGTAGCCAAAGGGGCCTCCCTGGTGGCGCAGTGGTTAAGAGTCCGCCTGCCGATGCAGGGGATACGGGTTCGTGCCCCGGTCTGGGAGGATCCCATATGCCGCGGAGCGGCTGGGCCCGTGAGCCATGGCCGCTGGGCCTGTGCATCCGGAGCCTGTGCTCCGCAACGGGAGAGGCCACAACAGTGAGAGGCCCACATACCGCAAAAAGAAAAAAAAAAAAAAAAAAAAAAAGTAGCCAAAGAATTCAAGTGACAGCTTATGGCAGAAACTCTTTTTCAGTTATTGAAATCAGGTCATAACTAAGAGCATTCAGAATACCACACACACAGTTTAGGTGGCCTTAGTATAACTGGTGGGAGTGGGACAGCAGTGACTGCAAAATGAAAGTAATTAGCCTGCACGTGCTCTGTTAGGGGAGACTAAGGGGAAACAGGTGTTCCGCCTAGAAAAACATTCCAGTGGGTTTCCTATGAAGTCAATGTGTCCTGAGTTTAACTTTGAAACAAATTTAAAAATTGAAATTAATTAATTCATTAAATAAAATCTACCACCTGGGTAAGTGCCTGATTCCCACACACCATCACCAGAGCTGTGCTACCACATTCTTAATTTCTACTAACTTGATATACCATCTCACTGTTGTAATCCTGCATTTCTTTAATTATGGATCAGATTGAAGATCTTTAGATTGATTTACTGGCCATTTACATTTTTTCAGTTTTTGTCAGCATTAGTTAGCTATGACCTAGTCAACAACAAACTACCTCAAAATTCAGTGGCTTAGAAAACAACTGTTGATTTCTCCAGAGGCTTCGGGTCCTCCGGTGGTTTGCTGATCCTACCTGAGCCAGGGGGGTGGCGTCCTGTCGCTTGAGCCAGCCGTGAAGGATGGAGTCGGCTCTGCTTTGTGTGGGTCCCTTCCTCAGTCAGGCTGGCCTGGGCTTGCTCTCCTGACAGTGGCAGGGATTGGACGGAGGAAAAAGAGACTCCAGGGCCCTTCTGTCTCTGCCCTGTGTGTGCAGACACTCCCATCCCATCAGCCAAAGCAAGTCCTCCTGCCAAGCAGAGCATGCGCCAGAGGGCACCACCCAGAGCCTGGATACTAGGAGGCCATTGATTGAGACCACTGGTGAAATCAACGTCTTGCATTATATTTGACTGTTTTGTTTGTCTTGATTTGTAAGAGCCTTTTTTATATTGAGTGAATTAGCTCTACACAAAATTCACGTGGTAACTACAATTTTTGGTGTGCATTTATAAGTGAAGAAAAAACAGACTACAGCATTGCAGAGATAATTTCCTACATATCTCCTTTTTTAGAAAACCTCTTTTGAATAGATATGGTCGTACATAGAGGCTAACTAAAGTGCTTGGAGTGGAAAGACACCGCCTGGATGCAGTGGAGTATGTCTGTTTGGATTAGTCTCTGATAACTTCAGAGCACCTCTCAGGTTCTGGAGCATTCACCTGTGCCAGACTACAGCATGCATGGACTTTACTTTTCCCCATTTTGCTGAAAATCCACAATCAACTAAGGTTCAGATGAACATAAAAGACCTAGGAACAAAGTCCAGCTTGCAGGTTACCCTGTCCCTTGGTCCACAGCTCTGGTCTCGCTCTCTCCCCATTGTTCCAGCTGACGTGGGCTTAGCTAGCTCAATTTAATCATTTAACATTAGACTGAAACAAAAATCACTTAGTAAGAAAGGTCCACAAGTTGGGTTTCCCTGGTGGCGCAGTGGTTGGGAGTCTGCCTGCCGATGCAGGGGACATGGGTTCGTGCCCCGGTCTGGGAGGATCCCACATGCCGTGGAGCATCTGGGCCCGTGAGCCATGGCCGCTGGGCCTGTGCGTCCGGAGCCTGTGCTCTCCAACGGGAGAGGCCACGGCGGTGAGAGGCCCGCATACCGCCAAAAAAAAAAAAAAAAAAAGAAAGGTCCTCAAGTAAAGAAAAACACATACTCCAAAAGCAAAGAAGAATGGACCTCCATTAGTGTGGATCCCATATTTTCTCAAAAACACCTTCCTGACCTTATACACATGCATGTGGGGAGGGAAGATCAATAAAACATTTACACACATAACTTTTCCTTCTCAGAGTTTCCATCCACTCTCTTCACACCTCCTTTGTTGCCTTCATTAGTTACAATATAAATTCTCCCATAGCAAATACCCAAAATAACAGAGGCATAAGCACAAGTGTATTTCTCTCCCAGGTAAAAGCCTGGGCAAAGCCAACCTAGGGTAGGTTAGGACAGTTGAGGATAGACCGACCCCTGGTGTCAGTGGTCCAGGCCCTAAGACTGCTCACCAGCCTGTAAAGGGAGTTGCACCCCCGTTTTAGGAAGGCAGGTGTAGGGACTTTCCTGGTGGTGCAGTGCTTAAGAATCCACCCACCAATGCAAGGGACACGGGTTCGAGCCCTGGTCCGGGAAGATCCCAAATGCCGCGGAGCAACTAAGCCCGTGCGCCTAGAGCCCGTGCTCTGCAACAAGAGAAGCCACCGCAATGAGAAGCCCGCGCACCGCAACGAAGAGTGGCCCCCGCTCACCGCAACTAGAGAAAGCCTGCGTGCAGCAACAAAGACCCAACGCAGCCAAAAATAAATAAATAAAAATAAATAAATGTTTTTAAAAACCTTTAAATTTTTTTAAAAATTTTTTTAAAAATTAAAAACGAAGGCAGGTGTATCATTTCCATTCCCGTCCCGCTGGCCACAGCTTAGCCATGATAGCTGGCAGAGAATCAAAGTTGGGGGCCAGATGGGGTCTCTGCCACCTGCCATTTTCAGAGCTGCCTTGATGAGGGCTGTTTGTGTGCAGTCACCTGTCCCCCCACCCTGCACGCACACACACACTCACTCCCTAACCCCAGTTTTTCAAGTCCCGAGGAGCAGAGCCCAGCCCACTCGTTCACAGATGCGTGACGGACAGACACAAGAGGCCACCTGTGCAGACGGTGTCGGGGGAGAGGCAGGCTCTGTCCCGCGTGGAGCACGCACGGGTCCTTGCGCCAGTTACTTCCCCTCTCTGCGCTCGGTTTCCTGGTGGAAGGTGTGGCAGTGGCACTGCCTTCCGTGTTCATCGTGAGGATTCAGTGGGGTCGTGCTTGAGGTGACCAGCACATGGTAAGCACATGCATGTCAGCTGCGGGCATCTTCCCCGGTAACAGCAGCAGGATAAAGAGTCAGGGCTGATGCCCTATGGAGGCATCATTTGTAGTTTGTGTCCCGAATTTTCTTCTTCCTTCCCTGGGGACATCTCCCCACTTGGCCCTCAGGTGCCTCCATTTTCTTTTTTTTAATCATTCTTTTTTTTAATTAATTAATTTACTTATTTGGTTGCGCCAGGTCTTAGTTGCGGCAAGCGCGCTCCTCAGTTACGACTCACCAGCTCCTTAGTTGCAGCTCACGAGCTCCTTAGTTGTGGCTTGGCAGCTCCTTAGTTGTGGCTTGCGGGCTCCTTAGTTGCAGCATGCGAACTCTTAGTTGCAGCATGCGTGTAAGATCTAGTTCCCTGACCAGGGAGCGTACCCAGGCCCCCTGCACTGGGAGCGTGGAGTCTTAACCACTGCACCACCAGGGAAGTCCCCCTCCATTTTCTTTACTGAAAAGAAAATTTCATCTCAAAATCTTTATCCATGGGCTTCCCTGGTGGCGCAGTGGTTGAAAGTCCGCCTGCCAATGCAGGGGACGCGGGTTCGTGCCCCCATCCGGGAGGATCCCACGTGCTGCAGAGCGGCTGGGCCCGTGAGCCATGGCCACTGAGCCTGCGCGTCCGGAGCTTGTGCTCTGCAACAGGAGAGGCCACAGCAGCGAGAGGCCTGCGTACCGAAAAAAAAAAAAAAAAATCTTTATCCATGCTAAGATGTTAATAAATGAATGAAAAACTCAAATTTTATCAGTCCCTGAGTAATCTGCATTTTACCAGGGATCAAATTATTAAACTGAACGAATGAAGCTCTCAAGCTGAAATGCATGCACCATTCAAAATGTAAAGAGGGATTTAAAAAATGTGTTCCATCTGGGCCTTTCCTCCTATCTTCCTACTTGAGACATTTTCCATCCCTTTCATGACTATGTCTTGTTAACATTGTCTCCTTTCAGCATCTCAGGTGGGCCCACTTTTCTCCAGGTCCCCTGCTACCCACTCAAGTTCCAACCAGGATCCTCTTGTTCCAGTTACTAT
The DNA here is from genome assembly GCF_025265405.1 of Mesoplodon densirostris. Lineage (NCBI taxonomy): Eukaryota > Metazoa > Chordata > Mammalia > Artiodactyla > Ziphiidae > Mesoplodon > Mesoplodon densirostris. The sequence goes on along the minus strand of NC_082664.1, from coordinate 159,268,036 downwards.
GGCTGCGCGACATCTTACCCCAGAGTCTAACGGTTCGAAGCAACGTTTCCCGCGCTCATGGATGCTGTGGGTCAGGGATTCAGACCAGGCACAGCGGGTGCCTCGTCTGGCATCCATGTGGCTGGTTGGCGGCCACAGGTCTTCGCAGGGGCTTCCACCGGAGGCCTCTCCCTATGGGCTGGTGTGAGCTTCTTCACAGAGTGAGACTGGGGTCCCAGGGGTAAGCATGCAGGGAGGGGAGGGCAGGGCGGGCAGAATCCACACTGCCTTTCCCCACCTGCCTGGGAAAGTCACGCAGCATCACCTCCCCACCTGCCATCTGTCAAGGCCGGCTGGGAAAATCTCACCCAGGAGCCAAGGGAGACAGCCTCCACTTCTTGGGGGGAGTGGACAAGCTCCAGAACCGGTGGGACAGCAAGTGAGCCCCTTTCCACGTTGCCTCCCCCATGTCTCTCTCACCTGAATTCCTATAATGGCCTCTGACTGGTCTTGCTTCTTCCACTTTGGTGCTTCACTTTGTGTAATTCTCACAAGCAGCCCAAAAAGCTTATAACAGATTATATCGTGGCCCCACTACCCACCGCCAACTCACCATCTTCATTTGGGGTGGGGCTCAGTCCCACGCCACCCACTGCATAGAAAACCCCTCTCTGGGTCCCACTTCCATGTCGAAGGCCTGCCTTCAGTTCCCCAAACTGACCAGATTTTCTTACCCCTCAGTGTCTTCTGGAAATTTCTCTTGACTTGTCATGTGGGTTCCTCCTGTTCATCCTGGCCCCTGAGCACCACCCCCCAGAGAAGCCTTGCAGGACCCCAGCCTCAGAGCAGCCCTTCTGCAGCACTTTGTCCCATCCCTTCACGCAGCTGTTCATAACTGCCCGGATAATGCGGTGCTTTCCTACGAAACAAAACCCCACAAGATCAGCATCCACATCTGCTTTGCGGTTGGCATAGTGTGGAATGAATGAATTCCACAGTGAGGAGCTGTGGGAAAAGGACCAGCCTCCGCCCTCACGAGTCTGATGTCTGAGAGAGGAGCAAGGCTTGTTCTGTGACTACGTGACAGGCACAGTGTGCTAGGGACCGAGAGAGGAGACAGCTTCGTGGAAGACGTGTTATCTGGGCTGGGGCTTGAAGGATGGATATAATTTTGATTTGTGGGCTTTCTGAGCGGAGTCCACAACAACGATATGATATCGTGAGGTTGGGGCTGCCAGAGAAGATGCAGTTACATCTGAATTTCAGGTAAACCACAGGTACTGTTTAGTATAAATATGTCCCAGATATTTCACAGGATATAATTACACTAACAAAGTATTTGTGGTTTATCTGAAATTTAGGTTTAAGTGGGTGTCCCGGGTTTTCACTTGCCGGGTCTGGTGACCCTATGTGAGACTCCAGTTCACGGAGCATCCTTGCCTCTGCTGGGCAGTTTCTGCTGAGCAGTGGCCCCTTTGTTTCCCGTCTCACAAACCGGGGACAGAGACAGTGTGAAAAGTCATGTGACTCCTCTGTGGGCATCTCAGCCCCTCAAGATGCCATGTTCAGGTGCCCCCAAGCTCACCCATGCCGAGTCAGAGCAGGTGTGTAGGATGAACGCCAGGAACCAGGCTTGGGCGGCAGAGAACTCTCCCTGCCTTTCACTGTCTGGGAGACTGCACCAAGTGACTCAAGGTTCTCATCTGCACAAAGGCCACAACACCCACCTGGCAGAATCGCCAGAGTACAACGCCTGGCACATTGAAGGGGCTGAGTGAAGAGTTGGCACTGTGGCATTGTTATTTTGTTTGTAACCTGTCGTTAAAAGCATCTCCATGGCTTACTGTGTGGTGTCGGTTTCCCCGATAGCAATGGGGAACAGTATGGTCAAAATTTTTCAGATCTTAGAGTTTTAAGTCTAAGAACCCATCCAGGGACTTCCCTGGCAGTCCAGTGGTTAAGACTTCGCCTTCCAGTGCAGGGGGTGTGGGTTCGATCCCTGGTCAGGGAGCTAAGATCCCACATGCCTCGCAGCCAGAAAACCAAAACATAAAAAAAAGAAGCAATATTGTAACAAATTCAATAAAGACATTAAAAATGGTCCACATCAAAAAAAAAAAAAAAAAGCACCCATCCAGTCCAGTGGAGGCTCAGCAAAGTTCAATAACTTGTCTGCCCTACAGCCAAGTGTCTGAAAACCCAGCTGGCGCCCTGCCCTCTTAGTCACAGGTGTGACGCTCCCTGAATGCCCAGTCACCCAGGCAATTCTGCATGAAGGCATCAGGCTACATCGCTACCTCTTTCCAGTAGTTGGGAGATCTTCTCTCTTTTAAATATCAGTGAGGAACCTCCCTGGTGGAGCAGTGGTTAAGAATCTGCCTGCCAACGCAGGGGACACGGGTTCAATCCCTAGTCCGGGAAGATCCCACATGCCATGGAGCAACAAAGCCCACGTGCCACAACTACTGAAGACTGCGTACTTAGAGCCCATGCTCTGCAAAAAGAAAAGCCACCACAATGAGAAGCCCGCACACTGCAACGGAGAGTAGCCCCTGCTCACCGCAACTAGAGAAAGCCCGCGCGCAGCAACGAAGACCCAAAGCACCCAAAAAATAAATAAATATCAGTGAGAATTGTGCCGAAGCAGGAATTTCAGTTTCCCACTCCACTTGCCTCAACATAATCCAGAAATTGTCTTTTCTCACTGGCTTCAGCACCGAGCTTGTGAGCTTGACTTCTTGGTGGGGTGAATTTCCTGCCCCCCCACACACACACGTCTTATCATTTTTTTCAGCACGTAGGACACCCCCCCATGATAATAACCAAACACTTGTTACTATTCAGGCGTCCGAAATAGTAAGTGGATGGAAAGTGGGTTGCTAATGACAGCAGGCAAACAGCCCGACCACATTTCCCCTGCTTTGCCTTTTGGTTTTCACCTCAGTTTCGTTTTGCCAAGTCAAAGGAGCTCACAGGAGAGGCCGAGCTGCCAGGCCCGACAGCAGGGCCTGAGATCGTGTATCTGGGGCTCTTCTATAGTCAGCATCTGCATTGCTTGGGTTAACTGATCTTCACCATATTTTTCCAAATGTCAGGGAAGAATGGGACCAGGGAGAGAGGAGCAACTGATTGTGACATGAGTTTCTCAGACGTCCCAGCTTTGTGACCCATTGCAACAGCTCCGCTGGTTTACCGTGGGGACCTTGCCCACCTGCCAGTGTCCAAAAATGGAACAGGGGTCCCCAGACCTCAGGGATAAACAATAATCTTCCCTTTGCTCTTAATCCAAAGATGGGGTGGTGCACTCTGTAGGCAAGTCACGTCCTTCAAAACGATTAACCCATGAGGAAGTGGGGGGAAGGGGCAGGGACAGGGAAGGACCAAAAAAAAAAAAAAAACCCACAAATCATCTCGAACCAGTTCTTTACAAGTGGTTTTCAAGCAACTAACAAGATTCTATTCTCTAGATATTTTCACGGGGCAAATCACAAGACAGATCGTCTCCCTGGCAGATTGGCGAGTAAATACATCCAAGGCTATGTTATAAACGAAATACCCAGTTCTACAGGAAGGCTCGAAAAACACCTCGGAGTAAAATAAGAGGAAGTTATGAGGAGGTTGTGATTTAGAGTGCGTTCAGAGCAAAGATTTGAGAGGGTGCTCCCTGAGAAAGAAGCCATCATCACCTTCTGTTTGCTCCGTCTCCCAGGAGGGAAGAAGAGGTTTCCTGAAGGAAGTAGCACCTTTGGGTCAACCCACGTGGGAGACGAGGTGTCAGGAGCCACTGACCCAACTCCCAGGCTCAGAATTGCAAGATTCCTGGACCAACCAAAGACTCACAGTTGACTCTTCTTTAAAAAAAAAAAAAGAGAGAGAGAGAGATCTCACGTGATGACTGTTGATAAGACCAGTTCCTCTAGTTTATCCCCTCTGAGGTGGTCACCATCCTTCCTGACGGCCAAGTCCAGCTAGACAGCACACACAGCTTCCCCTCAGATAAACAGGAAAGAGAGAGGAGAGGGAGAAGGCAGGTTATGGAAGGAAATTATTATTTACACAGATGAAAATAGCTGGGTGATTCCACATTTTCACTGAGGGAGGAAGGAGTTGCCATTTGATAGAACAGCTGCTCTTGCCATCAGAGAGCCTGGTGACTTGTGAAAAGCTAAATACAGTGCTGGTTTAGAATTGGGTCTGTGCCAGCCTCAGTGTGAGCACGAGTTTTAAGAATTAGATTTTTTTTTGAATTAGATTTTTTTAAATGCAATTACCAAAGACAGAAAAGGTGTAGTTAAAATGGGTGATTTATTCAACAAGGACCTACTGTATAGCACAGGGAACTCTAAATATTATGTAATTACCGATATGGGAAAAGAATCTGAAAAAGAATGGATATATGTATATGTATAACTGAATCACTTAGCTGTACACCTGAAACCAACACAACATTGTAAATTAACTATACTCCAATATAAAATAAAAACTAAATTTTAAAAAAGATTAAAAAAATAAAATGGGAGATTTAAATTTTTTTATTGCTAACTATACAAAATTAATACATGATCAAGTGCAGGAAAACATAAAAGGGCAGAAAAGCCTTAGGATTTTAAATGTTTATTAAAAGTGTAAGCATGCAAATAACACAAACAATATAGAACTATGAACACAGAAAGTGAAAGTTCCCTGTTATCCTTTCCAGAACCAACCGGAGGTAACAGCTTAGTGAGCAGTTTTCCAGATTTTTATCTATATGTATGTAATCAAATACATACATTTGCAGGGGAGGGTACTACAAAAACTATGATCATAATTTAATACTTTCTTTGGGGGGTTCACTTTCTTTTTTTCTCATAACTATATCTTGGGCATCCTTCCATGCTAGTACTTTATAGGCACACCTTATACTTCTCAACTGCTACATAGGGCTCTGTTGAGTGGGTATAATTGCAGGTGCACATTGTAACCCAAATTTTATCTAATAGCATTATAGTCAAACCAAAAGGCAATTTTTTTTTTTTTTTTTTTTTTTTTGCGGTACGCGGGCCTTCCACCGCTGTGGCCTCTCCCGCTACGGAGCACAGGTTCTGGACGCGCAGGCTCAGTGGCCATGGCTCAGGGGCCCAGCCGCTCCGCGGCAGGTGGAACCCTCCCGGGCACGAACCCGCGTCCCTTGCATCGGCAGGCGGACTCTCAACCACTGCGCCACCAGGGAAGCCCCACCAAAAGGCAATTTTAGGGGATTCAATGTAATCGTACTCTCATTACACAAATACAGTGTTTCTACTTTTTCATAGTTTCTTCCTGCCCTCGTCCATCTGCACACACATTCTCATCACTCGTTCATTTAACCGCGAGCCTCTCACGGAACCCCTGATCTGAGGGCTGCTAGGTGCTGCCAGGTCCTAGGGACGGGGCATGGCTGGTTTTGTGAGGGAACTGACAAAACAAGCAAACGTATCAAGCCAAAGTGTCATTTTTAAGACCCTCCAGTTGCTCTGTAATTTAAAGTTAAATGTAAACAGGCCTTTTGTACAAATGTTACATACCTTCCTGAAAAAGCAAAAGACTCTCATTTCTGTCAGATGCTTTTATCAAAGGCAGAACTCCCTTTCCCTGTTCTGGGTCTGTTTAGTCACAGTGCGTGGGAATCCCGGGGATGGGGTGGGAGGGCAGTGCTAGGGTTTGGTGTCTGTTCGTGACAGCGTTTAGCAAGCTGGTAACTTTACCTCACTGTTCTCTCAGTTCCTCTGGGGCCTGACAGGAAGCGGACTGTTTTTTCCTGCAGATCCTCTGGGCCACTGCTACGCTACAAGAAGTGTCAAGCGTAGAAGCTGCAGACACATCACCTATTCAAACATAAAGATAGACTCGGGGACTTGGATTATTATGAGAACAGAGATGCTAAACTCCTAGTAGGTAATAGGTATTTTATTCTTTTGTGAGAAAATATGTCATATTAAGAAATTAAATTGTTTATTTAGCAAACTCAACACTAGATATTTAATACTATTAGTATTTATCAAAATGCTTATGAGGCATTTAAAAATATTGTATATCAGACTTGCTAAAGATTGAAATTCAAGTAATTAAGTTTATTATGAGTAAAGAGGAGTTGTGGAAAGGGGCACAGTGCCTTCTGGAAACTTTCTTTTAAAAACAGCTTTATATAATTCACACGGCATACAACTTACCCATTTAAAGTGTGGTTTTTAGTGTATTCGCAGATACTTACAGCTCTCACCGATTTTAGGACATCTTGAGTTGATTTTAGAACATCCTCATTGCTCAAAAAGAAACTCCATGCCTTTTAGCCATCATGCCCCTCCTCCCCACTCCCACCACCAGCCCCTGCAACTGCTAATTTACATTCTACCTCTATGGATTTGCCATTTCTGGACATTTCATATCAGTGGAATCATACATCAAGTGGTCTTTTGTGGCTGCTTCTTTCATTGGCTCAATGTCCCCAAGGTTCGTCCAGGTTGGAGCATGTATCAGCATTTCATTCCTTTTTATGACCAAATAATATTCCATTGTGTAGATAAACCACACTTTGTTTATCCGTTCATCAGCTGATGGGCATTTGGGTTGTTTTTACCTTTTGGCCATTATGATTAATGCTGCTATGAACATTCTTTCATAAGTGTGTGTGGACATGTGTCTTTGTTTCTCTTGGATGTATACCTAAGAGTGCTGGGTCCTATGACAGCTCTGTGTGTAAGTAGGTCCAGTGTATAAGTTCACTTGTTTGAGGAGCTGTCAGACTGTGTGACAAAGTGGCTGCTCCATTTCGAATTCCCCCCAGCAGTGTGTGAGGGTTCCGATTTCGCCACATCCTCAGTAGCACCTGTTATTGTCTGTCTTTTCAACTCTGGCCATCCTGTCAGATGTGAAGTGGTTTTGATTTGCATTTCCCTGATGACTAATGACATTAAACATTTTCATGTGCTTGTTGGCCATGTGGACATCTTAGTTGGAGAAATATCTGTTCAAGTCCTTTGCCCATGTTTTCATTGGCTTGTCTTTTTTTTCAGTTGAAGAGTAACTGAGGTGTACAATGTAGTGATTTGATGTTTTTATACATAAAATGATCATAAGTTGGCCTGTCTTTTATAATGAAATGTAAATAAACCTTCTGGAAACTTTTATTTCTTCCTCTCTTTCTCCTTTTTCCCACTAAAAGAGCACTGGACAAGATGATTACTTAAATGCAGTCCCTGAGCACAGGATGTCAAGGTCTAGTGGAGGGGATAACACAAAAGGGGTGGGAGGGCTTCCCTGGTGCCACAGTGGTTGAGAGTCCGCCTGCCGATGCAGGGGACACGGGTTCGTGCCCCGGTCCGGGAAGATCCCACATGCCGCGGAGCGGCTGGGCCCGTGAGCCATGGCCGCTGAGCCTGCGCGTCTGGAGCCTGTGCTCCGCAACGGGAGAGGCCACAACAGTGAGAGGCCCGCATACCGCAAAAAAAAAAAAAAAAAAAAGTGTGGGGGGCTGGGGGCTTCCTAGGAGACGGAGCACTTGAAGTGAGTTGAGAAGAGCATCCCAGCTTGCCTGTGGCCTTAGGTGAGTCTTACTCTTGATTCTGTTTCCAGCATATATTTAAATTAAGAGGATGGTAAAGAAAGTGCCTCAGTGCAGCTGTGCTCACTCAGAGTCACCTGTTTGTCAATTTAAAAAGCAAATACTGCTATTGAGCCTTTTGTGAAATAAAGCTGTTAAATAGCAGCTTCTGGTATATGTAGAATAGGCTGTCACATAATTGGGGGATTATAGAAAGACCTCCTCCTCATATAAAATATATGTCCAAATACCTCCCATCTCTCTGCAAATACACTGCTGCTACCACAAAAATCTCATTTTTACTCTGTTGAGACATTATGTCATTTGGGAGGGATAATTTCTCCAATCACTGGTTTACTAGTAGAGGTCAGTTTATTAACATTAAATTTAGAGCTTGAATCCTATCCTGCCACTAACCAGCTGTTTACCTTGGCCAAATCCCAATCTCTCTGAGTCTGTTTCCTTATCAGGACAGTGGACTTAGCAATACAGTACCTGCTTTCTGTGCTAATGATCAAGGGTTAAATGAACTGGCTAATGTTAAGTACTAGCTAGTTGCTGTCCAAAGCAGAACCTCAAAGCAGTGGTTTGAATTTGTTTCAGAGACCTTGAAAGAACGGAACAATGGAACTGACGGGTGGAAGGGAATTCTGGAGAAGAGAAGGAGGGGTCTAATGGGTGTCAGAAAGAGGCCTTAAATGGGGAGGAAATGCCCAAAATAAGGGGAAATAGAGGGGGCATGCTAATGCCTTACCTTTTCCCAAGCTGACTGCAGCGTGAAACCTTCAGGGAACATGCATCCATTAACTCCAGAGCCACACCTGCCAACAGGTTCTGTCTGATTCCATCGTCTGATTCCAGGAAGTGGTCCCTAGTCTCCCAAGTCCCCACCCTCCACAGCACACAGCCCAGACCTGAGTAGACTCCATTGCCCGGGGCCCCTCAGACATGAAATGAGGTGCTCTGTGCAATGGAAAGAAACCTTCCTGCCTTGCAGGGTGGCAATTCACCCCCAGAGGAAAATGTACTTTGTAGCTGCTTCATCCACACAAGGGCCGCTTTGTCCTGCCCAGGATGCTGTGCAGCCACAGCAATGGGGCAGGGGACGCACAGTCCTTGGAGAACAGCCCTTCCTCCCGTCTCTGAACAAACAAGCTCTAAACAAGCTCCAGCAAGCACAGCCGGGCTCAGGGCTGACCCTGCAGTGAAGGCCCATCTCCCTGGTGAGAAGCACCAGCCTCCTTGTAAATCAGAAGAAAACGGAACCGTGGGTCCCTGCACACAGCTGTGCTTGCCTCCGTTACTCAAAGCATCTCCCCAGAGGAAGTCTGTGCCCAGAACGGCTCTCCTGACCCCACCATGCACTTAATCACCCCTCCTTCTCTGGCCTGACTTCTCATATGCTTTGTATAACTTACGTTCAACTTCATGGGCAGTTTTGTTTTTCATTGAGTGAAATTCGCATCACATAAAATTAAGCATTTTAAAGTGAGTGATTCAATGGCATTTAGTACAATCATAATATTGTGTAACCACCACCTCTATCTAGTTCCAAAACATGTTCATCACCCCAGAATAAGCCCCAGTAAGCAGGGGCTTACTCCTCCATCCACCCCCCTCCCCGCCCCCTGAAACCACCAGTCTGTTCCTTGTTTCTGTGGATTTGCTTGTGCTGGATATTTCATACAAATGGAATCATACAACACCTTTGTGACCCTGACCTTTTGTGTAGCACTGTTTTCACTTAGCACAAAGTTTCACTGCATGGATCAGTGCTTCATTCCTTTTTATGGATGAAGCTTCCATGGCGTGTATAGACCACAACTTGTTTTACATTCATCCACTGATGGACGTCTGGGTTTCCTTTTGGCTCTTGTGAATTGTACTGGTGTGAACACTGGTGTGCAAATATATGTTTGAGTGCTTGCTTACAGTTATTTTGGGTGTATACCTAGGAGCAGAGTTGCTGGGTCAGAGGGTAATTCTGTTTAACTTTTTGAGGAACCGCCAAGCTGTTTTCCACAGTGGCTGCACCATTTTACATTCCTACCAGCAGTGTATGAGGGCCCCTGTTTCTCCACACATCCTTTGTCTTACTTTTCAACGCAGAAACCACCCTAATGGGTGTGGACTGGTATCTCATGATTTAGATTTGCATCGCCCTCATGACTAGTGATGCTGGGCATCTTTTCATGGGCTTGTTGGCCATGGGTATATCTCCTTTGGAGGAATGTCTATTCGAGCTCTTTGCTTTTTTTTTTTTTTTTTTTTTTCGGTACGCAGGCCTCTCACTGTCGTGGCCTCTCCCGTTGCAGAGCACAGGCTTTGGACGCGCAGGCTCAGCGGCCATGGCTCACAGGCCCAGCCGCTCTGCGGCATGTGGGATCTTCCCGGACCAGGGCACAAACTCACGTCCCCTGAATCGGCAGACAGACTCTCAACCACTGCGCCACCAGGGAAACCCTGCTCTTTTTTTTTTTTTGCGGTACGTGGGCCTCACTGTTGTGGCTTCTCCCGTTGCGGAGCACAGGCTCCGGACGCGCAGGCTCAGCGGCCATGGCTCACGGGCCCAGCCACTCCGCGGCATGTGGGATCTTCCCGGACCGGGGCACGAACCCGTGTCCCCTGCATCGGCAGGCGGACTCTCAACCACTGCGCCACCAGGGAAACCCTGATCTTTTTTTTTTTTTTTTAACTGAGTCTTCTTTTTGTTTTTCAGTGGAAAGCATTGTTTACACATCCTGGAGGCATTCGTGTCCCTTTATCGTTGCTCTTAACACATTCCAATTTCTTACTGGTTTGCCTCCTCTGCCAGGTGGAGAGCACCTGAAGAACAGGGCCTGTGCCTTCAGAAAAAGCCCTCTAGTCCCTGGACCTGGAACAGCGCTAATTACTGTGTGCTAACAGGTGGTGCAATGAATAAATACCAGTTGTTAGGTGGTCCTATGATAAAACGTGGTTCATCCTTAGCATTCATTCTATTCTCTTCTTCAGAGTCTTGGCACTTTGGGCTGTGCTGCTTAGTGCAGGATGGAAGGGCAACTCGACACAGAGAATAGTGGTTAAAAGCCATAGTGGGCCTGGTTTTGCCTGATCAGCATCCCTTCCCTCTCTTTCGGCAACAGAAGCCCTTCCTCCTGTGGGGAGCTGATTCCATGAAGTTCAGGTGGGGCTGCTGCCTAACCAAGGGCAGTCTCAGGCCAGGCCTGGGTAATTGGAGGACCTCACCCCCGCCCCCCAGTTGCCTAATGGGTTTAGTGATGGGCATGTGACCAAAGCTATGTCCCCACAGTCCTCTCCAGGCCACCACAGCAGAAGCTCTTTACTGGGGTGACTGGCCTGGACATGATCTGTGTGGCCATGAAGTCTGCCACTCGGGAGAGCCTGTCCTATATCTGAAGAGAAGGATGGATCCCCAGTGACATAGCCTCTGGATTAGCCACGCTTAAAGCTTACACTTACACTTCTAAATTAGGGGACCCAAATATCCTCTTTTTTGTCGAAGATAGTTTGACTTGGATTTCTATAATTTGCCACAGAAAGCCAAAAGAGCCCAGATTTGGGTGTCAGAGAGACCTGTGTTCAAATCCTAGCTCTGCCATTTACTGGGGGTGTGACCTTGGGCAAAACCTTTAACCTCTCAAGGCTCCTGTTTCTTCATCTGTAAAATGGGGATGACAGGGAAACCCCATTGTGAGGCTGTGGAGGGTGCAGAGCCTGTGTAGGGAACCTGAATGTGGGCACCCAGCTTCTCCTGCTGTCTGCCTGACACCTGCCCTTGTGTGTAACTCACATCCCATTTCCCCCTACTTGTTCAGTGTCTGTCCCTCATACCAGACTCGACTCCAGGAGGGCAGGGCCTGCGATGTTTACCACTGTGGTGTCCTCATTACAGTACCAGGCACCGCCAGTCACTCAGTATTGGTTGGACGATTGACTTTTCCACTAATCGACTGAGTTTCTTCAGCAAATCGCTTACTCCCACTGAAGTCAAAGGCTCTAGTGGCCCCATCTACCCATGGCGGGGGGCATGCATCTCACTAAATACCTGGTAGAATCCTAGAGGATCTAAAATCCAGTTGGTCTGTGTGATGGTTAACATTATGTGTCCACCTGACAGGGCTGAGGGTACCCAGGTTGCTGGTAACATTTCCAGGTGTGGCTGGAAGGGTGTTTCTGGAAAAGATGAGCATTTGAATCAGTGAACTGAGGAAAGAAGATCACCCTCCCCAACACAGATGCCCGAACAGAACTAGAAGTTGGAGGAGGGGATCTGCTCTCTCTGCTGGACGCAGGGTTGGACACTGGTCTTCTCCTGCCCTTGGACTGGGACTTACACATTGGTGCCCTGGTCTTCAGGCCTCTGGACTCCACCTGGAACTTACACCGTCAGCCCTATCGTTCGCAGGCTGAGTAAAGATCACCCTCATCAATATGGGGGGCATAATTCAATCCACAGGAGGGTTAAATTTGCCCTCTGCTCCAGGTGACCTGGGATGTCCATCTCCTCCCAGCCTCACACATCATTGCTCCTGGCTCTCAGACCTTCAAACTCGGACTGAACTACACCCCCGGCTCCCCTGGGCCTCCAGCTTGCAGACAGCAGATTAGGGGACTTCTCAGCCTCCATAAGGCATGAGCTAGTCCCTGTAATAAGTCTCCTCTTGTGTATATCTCTATATATATCCTGTTGCTTCTGTTCTCTGGAGAGCCCTGACTAACACAGTCTGTTTCCTCCCTGCATCTTGTTCCATGGCAACTTGCAAGCTACCTGTCCTGGAATACACGTGTTTCTCCCAAATCCCTTCTGAAAAAAAGTGATTCATCTCCTATTAGGTTTGTATAATTCCTGTTATCTCCCTTTCCTGGGAAACTCTTGTGGTCACCCGTACTCGCTCCCCAAAGTGCCCCCTGCTTTCACAGAGAATCCTTTGCCCTTCTTGGGCCGCGTGTCCATCCACGCTTCACCCACAGGCCAAGCACAGGGGCCAGTGCTCGGGGCAGGTGTGAGGGAGGCCTCAGGTGTGGAGACCTCAGATGAGAGCCCAGCCTACCCTGCAGGCCACAAGACCCCTGATTCTCTCACTTATTTGGTCCTCACCAGGGCCTGCCCCCAGCATACAGTCAGGTCCCCCCAGCTTCCAGATTGCTTGGAAAATGCACTCCCAGCAGAAGCCTGAAATTCTTTCCTTGAAAGTTAGTCCCTTTGGTAGAAGGCGTTGATCCCTATCAGGATGTAAATGCTCAGGAGAGGTTTCACCTGGGCCACTCACTTGCTAAATGAAAAAAGGATGAGATGGACAGCAGGGCAGTGGATAGGGGCAGGGCCTGTTTGGGCCCTTTTCCTTTCAGCTGATGTCGTCAGCACAAAAACCAGAGACAGTACACACAAGAAGTCTGCCCTGGCTCCACATGCCCCAGGTGTACTGTCCCAGCCCCAGGACCTCAGGGTCCCCGTCTCTGAGGCCCTGCTTCCTGACCTCTGCACTTTCCTGGTGAGGTCCAGCCCCTGTGCACCTGCATTCACATCGCTTCCCAGCTGAGGACCGAATGGACCCACAGCACCTCAGGGTCTTGATTCCAAAGCGGCCAGAGGGGGATGTGCCTGGTTTAGGTCAGGGGCCATCCTGGTCCAATCAGTTCTCGGAGGGAACAGAGGCAGTGGGGGGAGGGGGCCATGCAGGATCCTGAGGGTCTCTCTAACTGCAGAGCGCATGCAGTTCTGACCTGGCCTTTGGCTTGCGGGGGTTGGGGAGGGGTGTGAAAGAGAGCTGGGCATCTCTATTTTGTTAGGTTTGGGGTTTTTATTTAATTTGCTTTGATTCTCTTAATGTTACATTTTCCTTACTAACCTCAAGGGCTGTTGTACTTATAGGTTAGCACTGTTTTGAATGTCTGGAATGAGTTGAAAAGTACATCTAAGTGGGGATTAATGACACCCTTGCTAAGCAGTCCATGCCATTCCTCTTCGTTTAAACTACAAGGATCTAGTGTCGGTTCATCCACCACATTTGTTATGCCCAGTCGAGGGCCTGTGAGGAGTCCAGTTCAGAAAGCATGATGCCCACCTCAGGAGACTTAAACCCTGTGAAGAAACAAACGTTAACAGGAGCATGCAGCAAGGGGGTATCCCGGACCTCCAAGGTCACAGCCCAGCATGCTGCCCCCGGCTTCCCCTGGGCCAGACGGGGGGCGTTCCCCAGCAGAGACTAAGTGATGGGGACAGGGTGCCCATGGTGTCCGGGCGTCATGGTTTGTCCACTCAGTAGCACTCTCCTGCCTCTTATATGGCCCCCCTCTGAACAGTTAAACTGGGCACAGCTGGCGTTGCTTCTTCATGAGTCTGGAGCCGCCTGCCCCAGTCAAGGCCAATCAGCGCCTTTTCCCAGCATCTGCCGTGGGGACAATGTACGGTCAGGCCACTCAAGATGGCTGTTCTCTTGCTCTCCGTGCATCCCCTGCTGGACTAGCCCCTGCTTCACCTACACCCCACTCATCCGACTGACCTTCCTACATACTTGCCACGTCCCAGGTGATGATTGTTCTTGTCAAGGGGTGGTGAGGGGCGTGCCCTCTGCTAGTATCCCTGGTAACCAAGGAGCCAACCTGACATAATTCCCCCTATAACTGGCAAGTCACACCACACCCTACCAGCGAGGCATGCTGCCATGTCCTGCCCACTGTGCTGGGGTGTCGCTCTAGGACCCTGCTTCTGACATGTAAGCTCCCCCGTCCATTAAACCATTGATGTCTCGTTCACTGACTCTGGGCTCTTTCTTCGGTCTTAAAGCTGGGCAAGTGCAGGGCTTGCAGGCCTGTGGGGTGCAGCCCAACAAGAAGAGACAGGAAAAGTCTGGCTTCTCTCTGGTGTGAGCGGCCAGTGTGAGGCCAGCGTGGAGCAGGTCTCTGGTCAAACCCCCAATCCAGCCCCTGGTACATGGGTCCCGGGCTGCTGCGCTGCTGCTCCACGAATGGTTTGGTTACAGGAGCCAGTAGCTTCCCTGCTCAGGCTGGGATGGAGATGGGGTTTGGCGGGCGGGTGGCCCATTAGGGAGTGTCTTGGTGTCAACACCTGTGGATGGAGGACAGGATTGGGTGGACAGAGGAGCCTCACTGCTACACAGGCTACAGGACAGCCTGGACTGGCCCCCGGGGGCTCTGGACAGCGAGTCTTCCTTCCAAATCTACGGCGAGACCATGTGCCCCTCAAGGATGTGTCCCTGGACGTGGACTTGGCTTTCTGCAAGGTGTCTCTCCTGTGCTGATGCAGCCCCTCGCTGCCATGGCACTCCTGGCATTTGAGGTGGAGAGTTATTCATGACGGGGGATCTAGGTGATACCACGTAACATCCACACGGCTCCCCTTTTCCTAAGCTATTTTGAATAGTGTTTGTCACCAAAGAGTCCTGACCTTTTGAAGGGAACATTGTTCCTTCTGGTTGGAAACAGTCATGAAGTTTCATGCCAGCACTCGTGGAAAAGCATTAGGTGGCCACGAGGAAAGAAACACTTTGAAAGGAAAGGAGAGAAAAAACCAAGTTGTGGAAAAGGGCAGATACTGGCTCCGTGGCCTGAGCTGATGTATGCACAGCCGGAGCCCGCACGAGGGCATTCTTGATGCCTTTGACATAAAAGGAGGCTGGAAAGGCCTGTGTTGTAAGTGGTACCCGTAACCTCTTGATCTAAGGGGCCAGAAACTGTAACAAATAGTGTTTTTTTCCCTTAATGTCTTCCCCTTCCCATCTCCCCGCGTCTCCATGCTATTCATTCGAGAAGCAGTCCCTGATGCTGTCGGCAGCCTCCCTCCCTGTCCTGCTCAGGTGGGTCTCCTGGTCAGAGTCCCTGCACCTGTCCTCCAGGCCCCCCATCCCCTGCATCTTCTCCGTGGCCCCGATGTCTCCTTGCTCATCACTGCAAGTGTCATCCTCCCACTCAGCTCTCCTTGGCAGACTTCTCGATTTTGTCACCTCGGTGAAATAAGCTACCATGCACATATAAACATGGGTTTATGCTTGCATATGTACAGAATGTTTCTGGAAGGACACATAAGAAACAGTGGGGAGTGGAGGTCTGGGGTGGAAGGAACACATGCTGCTTTCCACTGTACACTCAAGTTTTATTTGACTATTTTTAAATTATGTGTGTTATCTTGAAATCAAAAATTAATAAAAATATATACCACTGGCTTTTTAAGGGTGAATTGCAGTGTTAGTGTTCTGACACCGTAGAAACATTAGGCTCTAAGGTCGTGAGAACTTGCCCAAGAATTCCTCCTGCCCACCAGCTGAGCTGCAGGTCAAGGCGTTTCACGTATGACAAGAAGTGTGTGATGGTCTTTGTGCAACACAGGATCCCCAGGTGCCTCCCACAGGACAAGTGCCTGTGACCCTAATATGCAAATAAAGCTGTTTGATGAGTATGCTAATCTTCAGAGCTGTTTTCCAGGAGGCACTTGGATGAGCAGCAGGAAGGGTGACCACGCAGCGAGGCATGCTCTCCATCCACATCCCAGGCCCTTTTACTCTGCACCTTGAAGTGAGCAAAGCCCCCAGAGAGAGACAGAGCCCCTAGAAACCCACCACCTGATAGTGCTAAGAAGACAGAGACATAGACATAGACAGAGAGATAGACAGAGACAGAGACAGAGAGACACAGAGAGAGAGACACAGAGAGAGACACAGAGAGAGACACACAGTGATAGAGAGACAGAGACAGGAGGGGGGACGGGGACCTACTGCACGTTCCAGGGGGTGGAAACAAACACTTCATTACATCACACCAACAATACACACAGGAAGAGTTGACCTCATGTCAGTGGCTTGGAAAGTGTCAAAGGTGCCATGGGAAGAAAGGCCCAAGAAAGGGGGAGAAATAAGGCAATAAAAGAGAGAGAGAGAGAGAAACAGGGAAGAGGGAGAAGAAAAGAAAGCAGGGGCAAGAGATGCAGAGCTGACCAGAGGGTGTGTTTTCATTTCACAACCTGCGGTGACCAGGGGCTGCTGACCAGCTTCTGAACCCCCAGCCCTCGCTCCTGCTTACAAGAGAGTGTTACTTAAAACAGTGAAAGAAATGCTGTTGAGAGATGCACTAGGCATCAAGGATACATTAAGCCCATGCATTTTTTTTTTTTTTTTTTTTTGCGGAACGTGGGCCTCTCACTGTTATGGCCTCTCCCGCTGCGGAGCAAAGGCTCCGGACGCGCAGGCTCAGCAGCCATGGCTCACGGGCCTAGCCGCTCCGTGGCATGTGGGATCCTCCCGGACCGGGGCACGAACCCGTGTCCCCTGCATCGGCAGGTGGACTCTCAACCACTGCGCCACCAGGGAAGCCCCCATGCATATTTTTTTAAGTTTGCATTTTGGGTGTTCTCCTTCTGTGCTGACCAGTAGGGTAATCAGTGAAGCACAGCCAGTGGGGCAGGGCCTGCTGGCTCAAGCCCCCTGGAAAGCAGAGAGGAAGCACACGGACAGCTCTGAGTGTGAATCGAAGCTCGTAGGTCAGAGGGCTGAAAGGTGAAGAGATTCCCTGGGTCAAAAGTAAAATCTTCACAGCATAAAGCAAGGCTTTCATAAAACACACCATGATAGTGTATGGGGAGGGGCCGGGGGGAAATAAATTAGGAGTTTGGGATTAGCAGATACACACTACTATATATAAAATAGATAAACAAGGACCTACTGTTATAGCACAGGGAACTATATTCAATGTCTTGAAATAACTTATAATGGAAAAGAATCTAAAAAAGAAGATATATATATGTGTGCGTGTATAACTGAATCACTTAGCTGTACACCTGAAGCTAACGCATTGTAAGTTAACTATACTTCAAAAAAAAAAAGTGTTAACACATATACACAATGCTGATGGGATTCTACCAGCAGGGAAATGTAACTTAATTAACTGACAGATGGTGGTTAGAGGTACAAGCTACTGAGACTTTCTTAGGCATGGGTTTCCTCATCCATAAAATGGGGAGATTGAGTGGGGTCTCCAAAATCCTTTTCCGTCTATTCTAGAATCCTGCGGCTCTACACTGTTTGAAGAGAAGTATGGGGAGGCAAACCGGGACCTGCAGCGTCAGAGACCTGAAAGCCTTATGATGGAACAAAAACAAGATAAACATGACGATAAGCTCACCTGAATGTGAATGAAATGGCAAGAATAAAATGTCTACAGCTCAGGTCCACAGACTGATACATCAGCACAGACCCCCCTGACCCTGTTTGGAAGTTGTTTTTATTGCCACGGAAGAGGAAAGGTCCAGATGTTTTTAGATGTTCACCCGAGTAGCCAGTAAACCGCTGCGGCTGTAAACACCAGAGGAACCAGCGAGCCTGCTGCAGGCCCACCACTGCCGGGATGCAGGGCCGCTGGTCACCTGGAACCAGCGGTGCTGGGGGGGGGGAAGGGGAGGGGCCCAGGCCATGTCTCCCACCCCCCATGTCATTGCCAGGGAGATAGTCACTCTCCCTGCATCACAGTTTTCTCACCTGACGAGGGCCATTTGGATTCCTTTTATTTTCTCAAGTGAAAATGCTATATTTTATTTTCTTAAAATGAGAATCTATCCCAAAGCATTTTAAAACTATTTATTATGATTATTATTTTGTTCCTACACTTTAGTTTTTAGAGCGGTTTCAGGTTCACAGCAAAACTGAGTGCAGAGATTTCCCATGTACCTCCTGCTTCCCCCACTATGAGCACCGGGCCGGGCGAATCCCATTTGTTCAACTGTGGAGTGTTTTTTCTCTGTGTGTCTAGTGCGTCAGAATCAGGACCTTGCTGACTCAACCGCCTGCCTTTGTTGGGGCGGGGGGAGAAGGAGGGATCCAGGAACCCACTGCTCCTTTTCCGTACCTCCAGCCAGTTCTGTTTTCACCCCTGTGCACGGCCTGGCCTTTGAGGTTCCACCTAACTTCTGGTTTTCTGGGGTCTTCTAGCTTGAATGCATTTGCTTCTTAACGCCTTACCTCTGTGCAGGATCTGACGTTTTGGCTTCCTCTGGTCTGTTAAGTCAGTTAGACTTGACCATCTGCTTCCGATCTTTCAAAAATTCCATCAGCTTCTCTCAACCACTGATCTCTTTTTCTATTCTCTTTGAACTCACGGGTTTACATCCTTTTTTATTCCCTTATTGCCATTTTAGCAGACTTTGAGGAAGGAGTCAGATTAAAGGCATGTGTTCGGTCTGCGAAACAGCATCTCATGTTCCTTCTTTTATTTTATTATTGTGCCCCCCACCCCGCCTCCGCTCCCCTGTAACAGAGAAGAACAAACCTGACTCCATATTGGATCTGTTCCTTTAGCTCTAACTTTTGGGCTCTGTTGCCTGTGCTTAGTCATGCTGGCTCTGCACCTTTTGTAAAAGAATGTTGCCTATAGCCTGAAATTTATGGGGTAGCTCATTCTCAAGGCTTTGACCTTTAAAGGTATAACACTTTTCTTTTCATGTAGAGATAAAAAGTTGTAGAACAGAGAATAACAGTTGTCTTGGTGGAGGTTTATAGGAACAATGTGACCAGACCTACATGGACAGCTGCAAGAACAAAGGATTCTGGCACCAAGAGGTTTGCAGCAACCAGTCACCTCCCCTCCCCTTTTAGCATTAAAGAAGTCCAAACGAATTCTAACTCGGGTAAGATGGCTCTTTGGGACACAAGTCCACCATCTTCTCTGTCAGCTGGATTTCCAAATAAAGTCGCTATTCCTTGCCCCAAAACCTCGTCTCTCTGTTTATGGGCTTGAGTGGCAAGCAGTACGAGCTTGGACACAATGACATTCCATACGTGCACCTGCTCTCTAATGAGTGCCATTGCAATTCAACTTAACATAAGTATTTAAACATAAGTATATTTTGAACAATGTATAAGATGCATGTGATTTACAGTTTTACAATAATGGCATTGTGCTGGGAATCCCAATCTGTTTTCAGCCTCCCTCACTTGGCTACATTGTAGATTAATCCTTCTGATTGCTGCAGGAAGGTTACCTCCAACTCTTTGCTTCTACATGTTGGTATCCGATGAACATTTTAACACATCTTCTGACACACCAGAAAACTGATTTTTGATACATACCCAGGAGTAGGGAGATGGGATATAGGGTGTACGCATGTTAAATTTATTAAATACTGCCGATTTCTCTCCTAAATGGCTATGGCAGTGAGAACTCCTTAGAGCCCTTACATCCTCATTGTGGCTCTCCCGAAAGAGGGTATAAAAGGCAACACTTCATCTTATATGACCCTGGAACTCTCTCCAGGAAAAGCATCTTGAGCTCACTGGGAGATGCTGATGTCGATTATAAGGGACTGGAGGAGCAGCACACTGTTTGGGGAGGTGGGAAGAGATTAGTAGCTGTAAGCCTAGCTCGTTTTCTTTTTCTTTTTTTTTTTGGCTGCGTTGGGTCTTTGTTGCTGCGCGCGGGCTTTCTCTAGTTGCAGCGAGTGGGGGCTACTCTTCGTTGCGGTGCGTGGGCTTCTCATTGCGGTGGCTTCTCGTTGCGGAGCACGGGCTCTAGGCGTGTGGGATTAAGTAGTTGTAGCATGCAGACTCAGTAGTTGTGGCTTGTGGGCTGTAGAGTGCAGGCTCAGTTGTGGCACACGGGCTTAGTTGCTCTGTGGCATGTGGGATATTCCCGGACCAGGGCTCGAACGCATGTCCCCTGCATTGGCAGGCGGATTCTTAACCACTGTGCCACCAGGGAAGCCCCAAGCCTAGCTCGTTTTTAATCTAACAGAGTGATTCTATATAGCCATCACTGCATAGTGGATCCTTATTTGCCAGCTAACCCAATAATTAATTTTTCTGTTATCGGAGAAAAGACAAGATGTTCTTCCTAACACTTTATTATCTTTTTTTTCTGGTAGGAGTCAAGACTGACCTTGGAATTTTTTCCCAGCGCCATGGGCATCTGAGAGTCAGTGGTCAAACTGTGACTATTCCAGTAAAACACTTCTTGCGTCTGTTCACCAATTGCTGGCAAGAAGACCAAGTCCAGCGTTCCTATCTGACAGGCAGACAGGCCCACAGTGGTATAAAGAAGAGAATTAATTTTAAAACGTTAACATTAAAAATAGTAATTAGATATCAAAGGTTAAATGGCTTTGAAAATGAAAGCAATGCTAATCCAAAGTAGGACTGTACTATTATAACCATTAAATTAGTCTGGAATTAAAATATAACCTCTGTGTAGACAGGACCTAATCTAAGCTCAGTAAGGCCTAGCACAGCACCTGCCACAGAGGAGACACAGTAGATAATTATTGAAGAAATAAATGAAAACAATTAGATATTTTTATTTCAAAGGCCTTCTAGTGGAAGGTTGGGGGTTAAACATTAAAGGTATATAGATATCATAAATATATCTCTGAGAAAAATTTCCCCTAAACCACATACAAATATAGTACAGAGTCAGGCTAGAACACCTCACTAGGGTTAGGGAAATGTAATGGACACCTCCTAGAATATCTGTCCATCCCTCTTTTCTGGGAATGGAACACCCCTCCCACAGGGGTGGACTCCTGGCAGCCATATTTCTGCCATGTGACCCTATGCCCTGGCTATAGTTAATTGGGTCAAATTGGACACAGACTTGAGCTGGGCCAATCCAATTCTCTCTTCTGGAAATTTGATGCTGAATTATGAAAAACTAGATAGTCTGGTTTAGAGGTTCTCACCCGCATTGATTTTTGCCACCCCCCCAACCCCCGGGGGACACTGACAATATCTGGAGACATTTTGATTGTCACAGCTGGGATGGGGGTTGGGGGATGCTGGCATCCAGTGGGTAGAGGCCAGGGATGCTGCTAAACACACTGCAATGCACAGGATTGTCCCCACCACAAATTACCTGCCTAAGTGTCGGCAGTGTGTGGCTGAGAAATCTTGCTCCAGGTGAGCCCCTGAACAGGCATTGGGTAACTCAGGTGAGTGGGGCTGCCCACCGCCATCTCCCTTCTTCTTCCAAGGGAAGCAGAGTGGACCCACAGGGAGAGGCCAGCGGAGAAGCCGGACAGAGGGCCGCTGAGCTCTGAGACAACCTTCCAGTTCCTGATTCCTGTTCCTTCCAGAACCCTGACTATATTTTTGCCCCTTTATCCTTATAATATATTCTCCTTTTATTCTAACGATAACTTGACATGGTTTTTGTTATCTGAAACCAAAGTAACTTAAGTTAATACAAGAAACATTCAAGTGAATGGGGTTTTTTTTGTTTTTTTTTTTTGCGGTACGCAGGCCTCTCACTGCTGTGGCCTCTCCCGTTGCAGAGCACAGGCTCCGGACGCGCAGGCTCAGCGGCCATGGCTCACGGGCTCAGCCGCTCCGCGGCATGTGGGATCTTCCCAGACCAGGGCACGAACCCATGTCCCCTGCATAGGCAGGCAGACTCTCAACCACTGTGCCACCAGGGAAGCCCTGAATGGTTTTTTAAAAAATAAATTTATTTATTTATTTATTTAGGGCTGCGTTGGGTCTTCGTTGCTGCACGTGGGCTTTCTCTAGTTGTGGTGAGCGGGGGCTACTCTTCATTGCAGTGCACGGGCCTCTCATCACGGTGGTTTCTCTTGTTGTGGAGCACGGGCTCTAGGCGCATGGGCTTCAGTAGTTGTGGCTCGCGGGCTCTAGAGCGCAGGCTCAGTAGTTGTGGCGCACGGGCTTAGTTGCTCCGCGGCATGTGGGATCTTCCCGGACCAGGGCTCGAACCCGTGTCCCCTGCATTGCCAGGCGGATTCTTAACCACTGCACCACCAGGGAAGTCCCCAAGTGAATGGTTTTAAAATGACCTAAGCAACATTAAGGCTTGGGCAGCTTAGAGGTCTGTCTAGTCTTTCAGGATGGAACAAATATGTGAAATGAAATAGTTAATTGTCATTACTTCTTCATCCCACGAGGTCTCTACACTTAGGTGCTAGAGTGAGCTGAATCTTCCTGAAGGGCAAAGGGGTCTAGAACATGCCTGCCCTGTGCCTGTGATTCTTCTGGGAATCAGGACACCTGGCTTACCTGTCCTGCCACCACACCTGAGCCCCACCCAGTTCCACCAACTCCCAGTCCATATACAAAGCATCTCTGCAGAGCTGCTAATAATTACACTTGCTAATGATTTCTATTTTGCATATTATTTTGTATTTCCATGTACATCATCAGTCTTGGTACTGATTTTATTTCTCTATATACAAGATTTCAATAAAAGTGATGGAGGCTAAGACACTGAAATGGTCTTTGATACTCAGTTTCTTCCTGGCAGTTACATTTTTCTCTACATTTTAGGAATACTGTGAGTTCATTCTGTTATCCATACATACAGTTTCTTAAACATTTAGGAGTCATTGACCCCTTTGGGAATCTGATGGTGGATCCTCTCTCTGGAAAAATTCACATAAGCACTATATTTTGCATACAAATCTGAGGGCTCACAGACCATTGAGAGGCCATTATAATTATCCTCCAGATTCTGAGCCTTGCATTAAATATTTATTTACTGCCTACTATGATTTAGGTGGTAAGGAACAAAAGGATGAAAAGGGAGCGTTCTACCCTTGAGAGGAATACAACTTAGTAAGACTACAGAGCAGTAAACACTCAGGTGACAAGTGTCAAGAGAGGGTTGGTAGAACCGTGTAGCCCAGAATAGAGGAGTTTAATCCCGACTGGGCATTAAGAAAGGATTCCTGGAACAGGTGACATCTGCACTGAGAATTCTAACAAGCAGGAGAAAGCAAGGTCAAGTAGAAGGAGAAGGAAAGAACATTTCAGATAGAGGGAAAAGTATGTTCAGAAGGGAAAGAGGGGACTTCCCTGGCAGTCCAGCGGTTAAGACTCCACGCTTCCACTGCAGGGGATGCGGGTTCAATCCCTGGTTGGGGAATTAGGATCCCGCATGCCGCATGGCACGGTGCCGCCAAACAAACAAAAAACAGAAGGGAAAGAGCCTGGTGAGTTCACGGAACGCAAAAGCATTTAGCTCTCTGATCAGCTGTCTGTTGGCTCCCGGCTCCATGCCTGCTTTTCTCTATGTTGCAGGAGGCTGAGTCAGCAGAGTACACCAACCAGATCCCTCTGCCAACTCGCTTCTGGAGCTTCTGGGGAGGTGCTGCCGAGGGGAAGCGCTGGTAGGAGACTGGAGGCAGGAGGCAGGGAGGAGCCATGTTCTCTGCCCTTGTAGCATCTGGGGGAGGGGGCAGCAGCAGCAGCAGCGAGTGGGGGGGCACTCCTGGGCTCCTGGAGCAGTGGTGGCAAAGTAGCCCTGCAGTGGTAGTACCGGCAGCGGGTCAGCCTGAGCAGCCCAGCAATCATGAGCATTGGGTAACACACTCCCCTTCTGCTCCAGCCTAGTACCCAGGCACTTCCTCACTTCTGGGTCACCTTTTTTGCCCCTCCAGCCCTTACAAGTTTTGAAACCAATTCCATATATTTTGCTGCCTCTGTTTAAAATACCTAGAGCGGCTCTGATTTTGTGACTGGAAACTAACGAATACAGCAATGGATTAGAAAATACGGTGGAGGAGGGCTGGGGTGAGGATTTGTTTGACTAGGTAATTGAGGCAGATCATTCAGGCTCCTCTTAGGAAATGACCAGGTGTTTGAACTTTAGGCTAAGAGCAATGGAGACCCATGAAAGACTTTAAAGTCATGGTCAACTCAGTCACTTTCTATGAAGATCATTTGGGCTATAATATAGAGACCACTAAACAGAAGGAAGCTTTTGCAATGATCTAGGAGAGAATTTGATGGTGGCCGGTACTAGGGTAGTGGCCGTGAGGATGAAGAGAAGGGACTGGAAGGCTTTTTATGAAGTGGAATGGCCAGAACATAATGGGGCATTGTGGCCAATTAAAGGCGGCTACAGATTCATTGGCACTGTTTCCACTGATAGCTGGGTTCTATAGCTCCTCCTTTTGAACTTGGGTGTGCTCTGTAACTGCTTTGACAAAAGAATATGGCACAAGGGACACTGTGGCAGGTTCTGGGCCTTAAGAGGCCTGCAGCTTCTATTTTTGATTTCTTGCTTCTTGGAATTTCTACTATTGGAACACAACTGCCATACTTTGAGAAGTATACGCCAAATGGAGAAGTCACACATATATAGCTGCTCTTGTTGACAGCCCCAGCTAAGCTCCCAGCCAACAGTGGCAACAACTGTCAGCCATGTGGGTGCCATCTTGGACGTCCAGATCACTAGAGCCTTCAGATGACCCCAGCCCCAGCCCCAGGCCCAAGCAATTCCCATGCGTCTGAGCCCATTCAACCCACAGAACCATAAGAGGTAATAGTACACTGTTGTTTTAAGCCACTACGTTTGTTGGTTTGTTTGTTTTAAAGCCACTAAGTTTTAGGGTGGTTTGTTACACAGCAAAAGAAAACAGGAATATATGTGGAAGGAGAGAAAGAAGACAGAATCAGGACGATACCTAGAATTCTGGTTTGGGCCCAGGGTGGAGCCAGTCACTGCTGAGATGGAGACCACGGACAGATGAAGAGTTTGGGGGTTGGGATGGGGGAGTAAATGACCTATCATAAACTAGAAAATATATATTTTTGGAAATTCATTAAAATTTTTTCTAGATCCTATCATATTTTATCTTCAGCATTAGCCATCCTGATTTTAAAAAGATTTATGTTTTGCCAATTCCTACCTTTAAGAGCCTCTAAAATATGAACTTTAGTATCCTCTGCTATAAGAAAAGCTGTGCTTTTCAAAAGTACCAAGAGGAGCTGGTACCTATTTCATCACATTTAGTCCTTGTAGATCTAGGGATCAACTTCCAGGTCTCTTATTCATTCATCAGATATTTACTCATCACCTGCCAGGGACTCAGCAGGACTCAGAGAGTTTACATTCTGATCCACAGGCAGACAAAAAACAAGCAAATGATCACCAATTTATTTAAAAAAAAGGAATGAAAGAAGTAAGCAGGGGGCTGATGGAGAATAAAAGTTGAGGGGAACCCACTTTAGATAAAGTGGTCAGGTTTTAAGCTGAAACTTAAGGAAGTGGAGAGAACTAGCTGTGAGAAGAGGTGCAGGAGGGGAAGTGAGGGTGGGTAGCCACAGGACTGCCAAGAGTGCAAGGCCCTTGATTGGTTAAAAGCTCCACCAGATTCTAGGAACTGAAAGACTAGTGTGTTTGGAGTGTAGTGAGCCAGAAGTATGGCAAGATGGAGCGGGAGAGGGAGAAAAGGCAGATTAAACAATACTTTTTAGGCCCTATTCAAGAATTTGCATTTTACTCTAAGTGCAAAACACAGGCAGAAGCATGAACATGCTCTGATTCAAGTTTTAAGAAGATAATGGTCAGAACACCCAGGAGGGGGAATACTGGTTGAGAAACTGTTGTGGTTTTGGACAGAGAAAGACAGCCTGGACTAAGGTTCACTCTAATTTTCTTTTCCTTGGACTCTTGTCTCTTCCTTTGTGAAGTGCAGGCAGAGAAACAGATCAGCAAACAATTATTTCCTAGTGCCAAGTATAAATAAGACTGTCTCTTAACTCCTCTTGCTTTGTGCAAAGATTTGAAACATTTTCAAGGTTGATGGTGTTTTCTACTCCTCTCCACCAACCTACTTCCCCCAACCTAAGGTTTCACACTCTATCAGGAACTGCCATCTGTGGCCTTTGATACACTGAACCAATTAGTGGCTTTTAAGCCACTGCACCATAAACAGTATTTGTTGTCTGCCAAATTCCTTGGCAACTGGAATAGGTGGGGTGGAATCTGGATGGGCTCAATCTGTTGAAGATTAGTTCTTTTTTTTTTTTTTTTTTCTTCTGCAGGGCCATAGGACTTATCTGCCAACAAAACTAAACTTGAGTGTAAGGGATCAGACGGAGGAGCCTTATTAACCTTAAATTCTGTTCTCTTATCCAATACCTTTAAGTTTTTCAGTAATTCCATGTGGGTATTGATGAACTATCCTTCACTTAAGACATGGCAACGTAATTCAGCTGATATGCTTAAAAGCTTCTTCAACATTCAGAGGCTGATGGCAATATGTGAAAAAAGTTCTAGTTAAAAAAAAAAGAGTCAATATTTTCGGTCAGTTTAAAAACATAGGTAACATTATAAAAGCAGCCCCAGAGAGATCCCTTGTCCCTTCCGCCATATAAGGACACAGTGAAAAGACAGGGTGAACCAGGCAACTGGTCCTCACCAGACACAACTTGACCCTGTACTTCCTAGACTCCAGAACTGTAAGAAATAAATTCCTGTTGTAAACATGTTAGATACACATGACACCTGACTACTTAGAGGGTAACAGCAGGACTTTCTTAAGGCATCACCTGTTTAGCCAAAGAAAAGTCAGTTACACTGTTACACAATCTGTTCAGTAGTCTAGTAACTTTGCACTTGATTTTTGTCTACTTGTAAAAATTCATTTGGTCACTAATGTATACAAATCCAATTAAGATTGAATGTAGGGGCTTCCCTGGTGGCCCAGTGGTTGGGACTTCACCTTCTAACTAGGGGTGCAATCCCTGGTGGGGGAGCTAAGATCCCGCATGCCTCCTGGCTAAAAACCCAAAACATAAAACAGAAGCAATATTGTAACAAAGTCAATAAAGACTGTAAAAATGGTCCACATCAAAAACATCTTAAAAAAAAAAGATTGTAAATTTAAGCAGCTTTCTTCTCCCTCCCCCCATCCCCCCCAAAAAAGTCCATCGTCCAATATAATACACCTTCTTAACCTCTAGTTAGGGGTGAAGAAACATTGTAAAAAATTGTTACATTCTTTCCTGAATCAGAGTGATTTAAACATAAAGGAAGGCAGATCCGTCTACCAAGGTTTACTTTATGCTATTATGCTATTCATAATAACACTTATCCATGTTTCAGAGTAAATGTTTGAGAGTAAATGTTTGAGAGTAAATCTTGAAGGAAATACCAACTCTTGTCTGCTGAGTATGCAGACCTGTCACAGGCTGAAAACACAGGTTGTCAAGGCCTTTAGGAAAATGACTTTTCTAGAAGGCCTGTATAGGGTCTACTCTCTGGTTGAGAACACAAGCCACTGCTTACACCTCACCCAGAGCTGGAGATGCCAAATACAATCCTAAAAAAAAGGTGTGTGTGTGTTTGGAGGGCTGGGCGGTCACGGGTAGAGGGAATGGAAGGCAAACAGGGACTCTTTTCTGCTACACTCATGGCGTAAACCGATGCACATACTGGTCAGCTATTTTTACAGCTCGTTTAAGTTATAGCCCTCAGTAGGCGCAGGCCTGCTTCCAATCAAATCTGGCCTTCCCCTTTATGCGAAGGGTTACTTTTTAAAAGGAAGGTTTTTTGTTCGTTTTTCGTTTTTTAAAATTCTTCTAAATTTCCTAAGGCTGCACAAGGGGCAATACATACAGCAAGGACGACATAGGGAGGGAAGTAAGAGAAAACGGTGACTTCTGAATTCCTTAAAATATGTTGGGTCCTTTTTCCTTCAGGAAAGGGAGGCAGGATAGAAAGAAAAGCAAGAGAAGTTGCAAAAGACCAGCCTAGGCGCGCCGTAGGGGCGCAGGGGGCTGAGCCGCAGCCAGGGTCAGGCCACATGGTGTCAGCTCCGGGTCTGCGGGGCCCGGGGCGGCCGCCCGCTGTCCTGGCACAAAGTCCAAGGGCGGCAGCAAGGCTCCCGCTGGGCGGCGGGAGTAACGAACTGGACAGCTGAGCCCCGGCCGCAAGCACGCTCCCGCCCCTGCCTTCGGGGGCCAGCGCGCGACCGCCTCCGCCCCCAACCACGGTGGCAGCGCGCCGCGTGGAGAGCCGGAATTCACAAGGGGCACGGCCCGCCCTTTTCTCGCGAGAGGTAGGAAAAGAAGAAGGTTGGGCGGGCGACGGGGATCTAGCCAATGAGCGAGCGGGAAGGGCGTGATCGACGGCCTCCTCTAAGCCCCTTCCGGGCTGTAGAGGCCCCGGTCGCCGCCCGCTTCTCCTTCTCTCCCTCCTTGCCCTCCCTTCCCTCACCGCCCCGCTCTTCTCTTTCCGTCTGAGGTGGCGGCTGGCTCCCTCCTCGCCAGCTCCGTTTTCCCTCTGCTCCCGCTTCCCTTTTACCTTGTGCCCGGGCCCGGCCTGAGCGCTTCCTCCGCCTCCTCAGGGTGGCCGCCTAGCTCCTGACCCCTAGAGTACTGCGCCTTTTCTTTTCTCTGGGCTTCCGTCCGCGCCCGGCCCCGCCATGAATGAGGAGTACGACGTGATCGTGCTGGGCACCGGCCTGACGGTGAGGCCTGGCGGGGAGGGGCGGGGGTCCCGGGGCCGGGGTCCAGGATCGGGAGGGGGGCGGCCGCACTCTCTGCCCAGCCCCCTTTTCCCCATCCCCGCGGGCCGCGCCGCGCCTCGAGTCCGAGGGTCTCCTCCGAGGGTCTCCGGGTGGGGCCGGTTTCCGCCGCCGTCTCGGGCTGCGCTCTGGAGCGGAGGCGGGTCAGGCCTGCAGCGGGGCCTGCGGGCCGGGCGGCGCATCTGGACAGGGAGGAGACACCGGGGAATGGAAAGCCCGGTCCGGCAGGTGCCTGGGCGGGTCGTGACGGCCGAGTAAGAGTAGGTGGGAAACGAGAGTCCCCTCTGCTGCAGCAGAGGCCGGAAAAGCCCGGATTGGTGTATTGATGCGTCTCCCTTACGAGTTGATGGCCTCTCGCTATTGGAAACAGAAAAGCAGCCGGCGGAGTGGGGGAGGGTGGAGGCCAATCACAGTGGCATTTCCTACTTAGACTTCAGCCTCTACTGCTAGTCAGTGTCGGTGACGAGTCACTGGATAATCACTGTTTGGTAGGTAATTAAGTTCAATGAGCTTATATTTTTGGAGAAAATTATATTTCTTATCCTCCTCCCCCACTCCAGGTGAGAAGCATTATCCTTTCCTTTTAACCACCCTCCCATCCCACTTGAGCAACTGTAGAATTGGAAATGAGTTTTCTCAAAATTTGTCTAGTCCTTTCTCACCTGGCCTTTGCCATCTTTTCCTTTTGTGTGGTCTGTCCTTACCTACATTGTCTCTTCTGGAGGCTTTCCCCTGAAAAAGAGGTTGGTGATGGGGTGCTAGAGGCCAGGTTCTCTATTACCGCATGGTGTGCGTAATACCATGGTAAATTTATTTTCCTGGCTGTCTGCTTAGAGAACTTTAGATAATATTCTGAAAATAATACAGGCAGATGTTTTACTTCTTTTTGTGCTTTTAAAAGAAAATGAAGACTATTCATCTTGCAAAAGAATTCCATTTGAAGAGAGGACCGTTTCCGTTATCAAAAGTTTTTTGGAAATTTGAAATTCTGACATTGGACTGCTTTGTTTTAAAAGATGAATACTGATTTTGATCTTGTGTATCCCATATAAACTGATCTCAAAGTCCGGAGTCATTTAATGTAAACCACTACAAATTTGTTGAAATACATTGTAATCTCTCAAGATTGAATTAACATTTTTTTCAGCTAACACTCCAAAGTAACTATTTTAGATTTCTCTGGACAAGAAAAAACTGTCAAACTTGCATTTGGCCAGTTTTTTAGGAAAAGATTGTTGGGGACTAGAATGGCACTTTTCTGGCATGTCATTTTTCTAGTTATGGTGATTTATGGTGATTGTTGGATAATACTCATTTCTGAATGCTTCATTATGTTTCAACAGTCCAGAAAAAGAAATGGGACTGGCTAGGAAATAGTACCGAATAGTTGAGATTGCTTACCTAGAAAGCTATTTAGTCATTTTGAATGTGAGGTATTGGGTTGAATTTCTTTTTTAATGGTGAGTTGGAAGGCTGTTGGATGCCTAAATGAATAGCCTACCCACTGCAGGGTGGTTTTTTTCATTTTCTAAGTGCTTAATTGGGATTCTGAGCTGAGCTTATTAGTTTGTGGTGGATTTTGCCCACTGGAATGGGCACTGTTGTTGCCAGCATATTGTAAGAGCTAGTTAGTTCCACTGTTTTTCTACGGTTATTGCTGGTCTTTCAGATTTACTCTTGATTAGGGCAGTTAAACACGGACAAATAAGTGCAAATCCTTTCTCATGCAGGTTTCTATATACCTAGTTCAGAAGTATCACTTTGTCTCAAAGAGGGCACAGTCTTATAGCATAACAACCAAGTTAAGATAATGCACCTTATTTAAATTTTCATTTGGATCAATTGTGACCTTTTTGGTGAATGATAGATGCATACTTAACTAGCAATCAGGTCAATTTCTGCTGTCATTTATTATTTTATTTATTTTTGGCTGCATTGGGTCTTCGTTGCTGCACGCCGGCTTTCTCTAGTTGTGGCGGGGCGGGGCTCCTCTTCCTTGCGGTGTGCGGGCTTCTCATTGCGGTGGCTTCTCGTTGCGGCGCACGGGCTTCAGTAGTTGTGGCATGTGGGCTTCAGTAGATGTGGCTCGCGGGCTCTAGAGCGCAGGCCCAGTAGTTGTGGCGCACGGGCTTAGTTGTTCCGCGGCATGTGGGATCTTCCCGGACCAGGGCTCGAACCCGTGTCCTCTGTGTTGGCAGTTGGATTCTTAACCACTGCGCTACCAGGGAAGTCCCGGGATGATTTTGATAGTGATAAAATCTTATACCCTCATTTTTAGTGAGACAGGGACTTTGATTACTTAAATGAAGAGATCAGCAAAGTTTAAAAAACCTCAAATTATAATTAATTTTGAGTAATTGGTGTGAACATACCATTTACTTTTCTTAATTTTTTTTTTTTTTTTTTTTTTTTTTTTTTGCGGTACATGGGCCTCTCACTGTTGTGGCCTCTCCCGTTGCGGAGCACAGGGTCTGGACGCGCAGGCTCAGCGGCCATGGCTCACGGGCCTAGCCGCTCTGCGGCATGTGGGATCTTCCTGGACCGGGGCACGAACCCGTGTCCCCTGCATCGGCAGGCGGACTCTGAACCACTGCGCCACCAGGGAAGCCCTACTTTTCTTAATTTTTAATTTATAAATATTTAGTGCCTGAGATTTAAGAACCTAAAAACAGGTGTGTGCTATCAGTTGTGGGTACCAAATACTGCATGATGCCTGTGTGTCAGTGCATTTTTTAGTGCGATTGTTACTTTTAATATAAAGTGTAAGGAAGTGTTGGGGTTTCTCTGTGTTGCCTAATGTTGTCACTGTTTTGTATCGATTGTTACATCTAAAATAAGGTCATAATAGTGCACAAATATTGATAGTAACTTTGATAAAGAAGGCATAAAACAGTTTAGTATAAACTAGAGCAAAATCTTCATTCTATCTAGGAGAAATGAAATATTTCATATAATTGAGTTCTTTAAGGAATTGAGGGCTATCCCTTTAAACAACCATAACTTTTAGATAAAAACCTTTCAAATGATATCACAACTTCTTTAACAAACTAAGGAACATAGTTAATGTACTTGGTAACAAAGATTTCACATCAGGAGGATTAATTACTGTTATGCTATAACATAATGAAGCCATTGAGACCTAGGGAGCTTTGTAGGAACTTTGGCCTCCTTATTAAGTCCTCTTAGACTGCTTAGCTTTGGGAGTTAGTTCTACCGTCTACTTTTCATTTTTTCCTCTTTGCTTACTTTGGTTAGGCTGGTGACTGTCGACAGCCTCTGACCACTTAATTTGCTGTTTCTGATTGACTTTGGGCTTGGCAATAAATTCATGAGTCTTCTTAGAAATAGTAATAAATAATAAAATAAGGGTAACTAGCTCCACAGCTGCTTGTGCTTCCCAGCAGTATTTTGTTTTGTTTTGTGCTACATGGTAATTTTCGTAAGGAGTTTTGAATCGAAAAGGACACTTTAGTGATATCTAACCAGATCATTCTCAGCAGTATTTGTTTAAAACATTGTTTTACATCCCAGCCATACTTTTCCTCCTTTGTCTTTATTAAAATTTTGTGACTTCAGAGAGGAGTTTTTGTACCTGATTTAAAAATCTTGAATTGCCTTTTATATTTACTCCTTGAAAATCCTTGCCATTGCTGTTAGAGTTCTGTGGACAAACAACTTTCTGTCCACTGCAGTAGTGATCATATGACCAATGTGTTCAAATGTCTTATTTTTGGAAGGTATAAATACTATGTAGGCAGTTTGTATTTTAAATCAGCCTTAAGCATACTGGTCCAGTAGAATAGAAGTAAAATCAGACATATTATTTCAGCATTTCGAGGTAGTAGTGAGACATTTGGTTGGAAAGACCGCTAGGTAAACGTTTGGCTCGCATACATGATACCCTGCAGTTACCTTTATGTCCTCTCTCACAGTACTTGATTAAAGACTTACTGGAGTAATGGCCTACTCAATTTCAGTTACCTGTGACTGTTGTGCTCGATTATGGGCAATAAAAAGGCAAACACACCTGTCTGTGAGTAGCTTCTTCTCATGTGGGGGTAACTATAATACGAGTTAATATGAGAAAGTACTAAGTGCCATAAGGGAATTCACACATGTGGGAATTCAGGCAGGGGAATCAGAAAAACCTGCATAAAGAAGGAGTTATTGAAGTTGGCTTTTAAAAATAATTGATAAGCAGGGTAGGGGGAAGGGGGTATTAGATGAAGGTAATCAAAAGGAACAAATTTAAGCCATAAGATAAATAAGTACTAGGGATGTAATGTACAACATGATAAAGATAATTAACACTGCTGTATGTTATGAATGAAAGTTAAGAGCGTAAATCACAAGGAAAAATGTATTTTTTTTCCATTTCTTTAATGTTGTATCTATATGAGATGATGGATGTTAACTAAACCTGTGGTAATCATTTCATGTATGTAAATCAAATCATTATACTGTACACCTTAAGTCTTTACAGTGCTGTATGTCAATTATTTCTCAATAAAACTGAAAATTTTAAAAAATATTGGTAAGTTTTGAATATGAGGAGGAATGATTTTCTAGGCAGAGAGAGCAGTGTAAGTCAGTAGTAAGAAAAGGATATATATTTAAGGGATAGGGAGTTTATTTTGTGTGAAACAGAGGTATGAAGAGGTGTAATGGAAACAGTGTTGGAAAGAAGGTATATCACCAAGGATGCTGAAGGCAGTAGGTTAAGAAGTTTGAATTTTATCTTCTAGGCCAACGAGAGAGGGTTTTGAGCAGGAATGATCTAATTAGAGCCAAATTTCAAGAAAAGTTATCTTTGACAGCTTTTAATGAGATGCATTAGAGGGACAGAGACATTTAAAGAAACACTTAATTCTGCTGAAAACTAACATCCATTTTTATTGTGTTATTGCTGTAAGACATACTACTGAGATTAAATGATTTAAAAGTTTTCTAGTTAATACATTTTCTAGATAAGTAGAAAGACACTTTTCTTTAAGATGAGTTACTAGGTACCTTGTTTTCCTGATCACATTTTTGTGTGCATTTACTTTCTGTTTCTTTCTTTCTTTTTTTTTTTTTAATCACTCCAGAACTTTAAAATGCAGGAGGATTTAGAGTGTTAATAGTGTTTAGTTTGGTCACTTGGAAGTTACATCAGAATTTTTTTTTTTTTTTTACATCAGAATATTAACGTACTCTGGTTCTATTCTCTTCCAAGCCTGAGTTGCCCTCTAAGTAGGAAGGGTGGGGGTGGGCATTAACTTTTCCAGGATACTGGGATACTGTTCAGTACCAGTGGCCTTCGCAATTGTGTTTAGGTTCGTCACAGTTCATATATGGGAACACCATACAGGCTGCTTCACTATGTAAGAGGTACTTCGCCTAGTGTGTTTAGGTGCTGTCCGTTTGAGTTAGTTACTCTGATTATTGCAAACCTAGCGCTAGGTGTAGGTGCTGAAGGGAAGTGAGCCTCAGTATCACTGACTTGGTCCTTCCTGACCATCACCACACCCACACATCTGCACAGACTAGAATTTTGCTGCAGCTGAACTTCAAACATTTAGTTTAATCTGGTTACCTCTTTATGTAGGCCAACATGAAGAGCCAGTTGGGTGGCAGATGCCGTTATCTTAACTTGGATTCGGGGCCTGAGCTCAGTTTGGATGAAAGACCCACCTGAGATTGCCAGGCATCCTGTGTGCATCATTAATGCATGCATGCATACATTTGTTCACTTATTCATGCTGAGCACCTAATATGCTCTAAGCCCTAAAAATAAAAAATAAATAAGGCATAATAGCAAACAAAACACCAAAAAAACTTGGATCCTGAAGATGGTTTTACAGCTTTAGTTATTTTGGTTGTGAGTCTGTATATCCTTATCCTGTTCAGGTCAGTTGTTGGTGAGCTTGCAGTTAAGTGTGGAGCACTCTCATCTGTTAGTTTTAAAACTAATGTGTTGGTTAATATTCATTCATATATGTTTCCTGGTAAAAGTTATCAGTATTCTTGACATAGATGATGGATGGTGCAGGTTGTCTAGTGTGAATAAAGGAAATTCACGTAGAGTATTTTCTCTGACTTTGATGTGCTTTGCTTTTTATTCTGTATTCACCAGATAGTAGTAGATTTTAATTTTGAGTTGTTAATTTGGGAAGATACTAAAATTTTGGGATCATTAATATACACCCTATACTCAGATGTGATTGGTTTTATCAGTGAATTAATAACTTCATCCCATGTTGTAAAGTAAAATTTAAAGTATTACATTTGTGCTTCTATGTATTCTCTTGGCATTGTAAAAGCAATCTTTTATAGATGGGTTTAGAAGAATCAGTGAACCTGCAAATTATTAATTAGCTTTTAATATATTTGCTCCAAGTGATGCCTTTAAAGGTAGTTAGTATCGCTCTTTGGACTGCTGAATCTTTATATTCCTGGGTCCTTTATTAGGCCTCAGCCTTCAGTGCTTGCTTTGGAGCCATGGTCCAGTGAGTGGGTCATGCTTATTTGCAGTGGAGTATGAAAAGTTATATATAGAAGCTGTGCAACACTCAAAGTTGCTTGCTGCGATTTTGCTTCCAAAAGTTGAACCGTGAAGTCTACTTTTGTCGACTGGAAATGTGACTATTTGGTTTTCCTTTGTTTATGTCATAATCTGTTTTTGAGATTGTAAATATTATTCTACTTTCATATAATATATTGAATCATAGGTTAGTGCTTCTTTAGATTTTTTTTTAAAGCAAGTGATTTGCTTTTGATAATATTGGAGTTAATTTTTACAGTTAAAATACTTTCAGTTCTGTTTATCAAGACCTCATTAAGAAAGTTAAAAGTCAAGCTGTGAAATGGATGAAGATATTTGCAATATATATATATAACCAATAAAGCACTTTTAAATATCTAGAATATATAAGGAATTTTTATATAGCAGTAAAAAAAAAGAAAGCCCACTTTAAAATGGGCAAATAATATGAATAGGCATTTATCAAAAGAAGATACTACAATTATCAGTAAACTGTAAAAAAGTGCTCAGCCTCATTATTTGTCAGGAAATGTAAATTAAACCACATCCTAACTAGAATGACTAAAATTAAAAGGCCAGAACACAAAATGTTGGGCAAGGATTTGAAACAACAGGAACTTTCATATACTGCTGACACAGCATATGAAATTGGTACAACCATTTTGGAAAGCTGTTTGGCAGTATCTGTACCCTCCTTGATATCTATCCAACAAGTGCATACATAAAAGACACATTGAGAATGTTTATAGAGCATTATTTGTAACAGCCCCAAACTGGAAACGATCCCAATGTTCACCTGTAATAGAATGGATAAATAAGTTGTGGAATATCTGTGCGGAGTATTCATTCAAAAGACTCCTATGGCTTTGTTACCTGCAGTGTGGTCCATGGATCAACTGCTTCTGCAACACCTGAGAACTTACTAGAGATGCAGACGGTTACACCCCTCACCCCAGATACACTGAATCAAAATCTACAGTTCCCCAGGTGTTTAATAAAGTTTGAGCAGCACTGCTTTACTAGTGGTTCTTGAAACTGGTCCTGGACCAGCAGTATTCTCACCTGGGAACTGGTGAGAAATGCAGATTCTCAGGCTCCACCGCAGACCTGCTGACTCAGAAGCTCTGAGGGTGGGGCCCTGCGTTCTGTTTTAGCAAGCTGTCCCGGTGATGTGTATGCAAAGTAAAGTTTCAGAATCTGCTTAGAATTTACATTTCTAACAAGTTCACAGGTGATATCAAATCAGGAGCTCTCTTTGAGATCCACTGTTGGTAGGGCTAGGCAAACCTGTAAAAGTCCACAGGTTTTTCAGGTCACTTGGTCTTTGTCACAGCTACAGTTCCACTGTGGTACAGTGAGAACAGCCAATATGTAAATGAATGGGCATGGGTGTTTACTGGTAAAACTTTATTTACAAATATAGCCTGCAGGCTGGATTTGGCTCCTGTACTTTAGAGACCCCTGAGTATAGCAGTAAGAGTAAGAAAATTTCTATTGCAAACAAAACATGGATGAATCTTGTAAACATATATTGACTAAAAGGTGTATACAAGAAGTGTATACTACAAGATTCCACTTATTCAGAGTTCAAAAACAGGTAGAACAAATCTTTGCTCTTAAAAGTCATGAGTGTGGCTGTGGGCTGAGGAGTGGTTGTGGCTGGAGGTGGCCTGGAGTGCTCATAATGTTTTTTGATCTAAATAAGAAATGATGCACCCTCTTGGAGTAAAATTTGAACCTGACAGTAACTAATTTAAAATATTTTTAAAATACTAAAATGAATAGCACATTAGTGAGGAGAATTTGAGATATGTATGAATTTTTGAAAATAAAGATTTCAGAGTCAGGCTTCTAGGGGGATGAACTTGTTCTCTGTTGTCTGGAGTCTTGGATAAATTTGAGAAGCACTAGGATTTATAAAGTTACAGAGAATTTCCTTTGTCATTAAAAAAAATAAAGCTCTTATCACCTAAACTCTGGTATAAGGGTTTTGGGTGAATGAATATCCCATCTCTGTGTTTCTTCTCATTAATCCATTAATTGGATTGACTTTCTTGACTGCTCCCCCACCCCATCTTGATTTGGTATGTCTTAGTATATTCACGCTTTGTTTACCTTTTTACTGAGAGTGATGGTTTATAATCCTCTGTTGATTGTCAGTTGATTAATGGTTATCCTGGATGCTTCATTTAGGGCTCTAGTTCTCAAACTCTTGGTCTCAGGATCTATTTACACTCTTAAAAATTGAGGTCCCTGAAGAGCTTTTGCTTGTAAGAGTATCTGTCAGTATTTATCCTATTAGAAATAATGCTGAGAAATTAAAAATGGTTTTTATTCACTTAAAGGTAACGGTCATAAACTCATTACATGTTAAAGTGAATAACAATTTTTTGAAGTATAACTGTGTTTTCCAAAACAAAAAAATTTCTGAGAAGAGTATGATTGTTTTACATTTTCTGCACATCTCTTTAATATCTAGTTTAAAAGATAGCCGATTGGTGTTCAGTCTTTCATAATTTTTGTCATAGCTGAAGTATATGAAGAAAATCAGGCTTTAGACAGATGTGTAGTTGGAAAAAGGAGGAGTATTTTAATAGCCTTTCAGATTGTTGTGGGTATCCTTTTATAATTTACACCTAAACACAAGTGGCAGGGTATTTTTAAAGATTAATTGCAATATGAAATTTGAAACCACATCAGTGAACATTTCTTATTCCGTTACATTAAAGTCCATTAATCTAGCTTGCACTTTGAATTTCTCTTTTAACCTCCTGTATGATTTTGTAACATCATTCATTGGTCACTTGGGAAAGTACTGTTTTACTTAGTAATGCAGGTCTTCTGAATTGTTGACACATTTTCTTATGCCATATCAAAAGCTCATATTTGTTAAAATCACTGATGTTGTCTGAAAAGTCCTTTAAGTATTGGGGATCTGATGTACCCATGGTGGTGGATATAAGTTTTCCAAAATTCAAATTTTCATTCAAAAATTTTTTTCAATACACTGTATTTATTTTTAATATTTGGCTGTGTTGGGTCTTCATTGCTGCACGTGGGCTTTCTCCAGTTGTGGCGAGCAGGGGCTACTGTTGCTGCACCGGCTTCTCATTGCGGTGGCTTCTCTTGTTGCAGAGCACGGGTTCTAGATGTGTGGGCTTCAGTAGTAGTGGCACACGGGCTCAGTAGTTGTGGCACATGGGCTTAGTTGCTCCGTGGCATGTGGGATCTTCCCAGACCAGGGATCGAACCTGTGTCCTCTGTATTGGCAGGTGTATTCTTAACCACTGTGCCACCAGGGAAGTAAGTCCCTCATTCAAAATTTTGACTTTTCATTTTTGGCAACAAATACTGTTGGTTATTTTCCTTGACATTCATTTTTGAGAAAATGTCTGCCAAAATCCTACATCTGAGTAATCATAGTTTGTCAGTTATTTTTCCAATTAAAAATGATGATCCATAGGGCTTCCCTGGTGGCGCAGTGGTTAAGAATCCGCCTGCCAATGCAGGGGACACGGGTTCGAGCCCTGGTCCGGGAAGATCCCACATGCCGCGGAGCAACTAAGCCCGTGAGCCACAACTACTGAGCCCCCGTGCCACAACTACTTAAGCCCGCATGCCTAGAGCCTGTGCTCCGCAACAAGAGAAGCCACCACAATGAGAGGCCCGTGCACAGTGACAAAGACCCAATGCAGCCAAAAATAAATAAATAAAAATAAATATATTAAAAAAAATGATGATCCATGAAAAAAGTAGCTAGTTCAGCTTACAAATCAGTCGCACAAAAGGCTTTCCTTGAGCCAGAATTGCTTTATGTGAACTTCCTGTTTTGCTACACAGGATATTTAAAAGATGGGTGTTCAAGGGTGTTGTTAACAGAGGTGATTTTTAATGCTTCATCAAGGATAGTCTTAAGTGAAACTGGCCTTGTTTTTTTAAACCATGAGTGAGTGCCTTGTGGTGAAGAATATAATGACTAGTGCAGTTAGAGCCACCGCCCTAATTTGTTTCATCCACCATTGATCTTGTGCTGTCAGTGCAAGTATAAGACAGTGGGAAAAAATGAATAATGTCTTAGTGTTATTATGAAAATAGTTTAAACCTTGGGACTCAGAGGGGCCACAGAACACACTTTGAACCCTGGTTGTTTTAGGGCTTTGTCTTTAAAAATTACATCAAATATTGCATATACATAAGTATTAATTACTAAAAGAATGTTTAATGACAGGTTTGTAAAAATTATCTGTTTGAAACATGCAGTAGCATTTTCCTTCCTTTGAAGATACTTATGCTTTCCCTTTAGGAATGTATCCTGTCAGGTATAATGTCAGTGAATGGAAAGAAAGTTCTTCAC
The DNA here is from genome assembly GCF_025265405.1 of Mesoplodon densirostris. Lineage (NCBI taxonomy): Eukaryota > Metazoa > Chordata > Mammalia > Artiodactyla > Ziphiidae > Mesoplodon > Mesoplodon densirostris. Next base: position 159,228,357 of record NC_082664.1, on the reverse strand, counting down.
ATGGATAGAAACCCATATTATGGAGGAGAGAGTGCATCTATAACACCGCTGGAAGATGTAAGTATTAAAATAAATTAATGTCCCTTTTGTACTTTGAGTCTTTTACTTGTGAATCTCTACTTTTTTATAGATGGTTTTAATTTTATTTTATTAAATAGATTATCTGTAACATCATAATTTTCAGGAGCTCCTAGTCTGGGGCTTGTAGATATTTAAATTGTGACCTTTGTTGCCATCTGGAGCAGTTACCTGTTCTCTCTCGAAGTTAGTAGAGTGTAGACTTGACAGGGTGCATGGAGGGTACCTTTTGATGAAGACCTAACGTACGCCAGGCACAGTACCAGTGCTTTCCACATGGTCTTAGTTATCTTCCCAGTCACTCAAAGAGATTTTATCCCCATTTTTTAGATGGCAAAATAGTTTCTGTGGGCTTAAGATCACAGACGGGATGATAACCCAGGTTATATGATTCCAAAGCTTAGTTCCTTTTTCTCTTAATTTATTTTATTGAAGTACATTGATTTACAATGTTATGTTAATTTCTGCTGTACAGCAAAGTGATTCAGTTATACATACATATATATATTCTTTTTAAAAAAATTTATTTTATTTATTTATTTATTTTTGGCTGCATTGGGTCTTCGTTGCTGTGCGCGGGCTTTCTCTAGTTGTGGCGAGCCGGGGCTACTCTTCGTTGCGGTGCGCAGGCTTCTCATTACAGTGGCTTCTCTTGTTGCGGAGCACGGGCTCTAGGCACGCAGGCTTCAGGAGTTGTGGCTCATGGGCTCTAGAGCGCAGGCTTAATAGTTGTGGAGCACTGACTGACTTGTTCCACAGCATGTGGGACCTTCCCGGACCAGGACATGAACCTGTGTCCCCTGCATTGGCAGGCAGATTCTTAACCACTGCACCACCAGGGAAGCCCTATATTCTTTTTTAAAATTTATTTTATTTACATTTGTTTTTGGCCGCATTGGGTCTTTGTTGGTGCATGCAGGCTTTCTCTAGTTGCGGCGAGCAGGGCCTACTCTTCGTTGTGGAGCGCGGGTTTCTCATTGTGGTGGCTTCTCTTGTTGCCGAGCACGGGCTCTAGGTGCACGGGCTTCAGTAGTTGTGGCACGCGGGCTTAGTTGCTCCGCGGCATGTAGGATCTTCCCAGACCAGGTCTTGAACCCATGTCCCCTGCATTGGCAAGCGGATTCTTAACCACTGTGCCACCAAGGAAGCCCTATATATATTCTTTTTCATATTCTTTTCCATTGTGGTTTTTCACAGGATATTGAATACAGTTGCCTGTGCCATACAGTAGGACCTTATTGTTCGTCCGTTCTATGTGTAATAGTTTGCATCTTCTAATCCCAAAGTTGCACTCCATCTCTCCTCCAGCTTCCCTCCCCCTGGCAACCACCAGTCTGTTCTCTGTGTCTGTGAGTCTGTTTCTGTTTTGTAGATAGGTTCATTTGTGTCATATTTTAGATTCCACATATAAGTGATATCATATGGTATTTCTCTTTCTGATTTATTTCACTTAGTATGATAATCTCTAGGTCCATCATGTTGCTGCAAATGGCATTATTTCATTCTTTTTTTATGGCTGAGTAGTATTCCATTGTATATATGTACCACATCTTCTTTACCCATTCCTCTGTTGATGGATATTTAGGTGTTTCCATGTCAAAGCTTAGTTCCTTTTGCTATACTCTGTGCTTCCTACTTCTTTAGAAAATGAGCACATGAAGCATTTCTAAAGTGTGTTTTACTAAGTATATTTATTTCTCTGTGTGGGGTTTGTTCACCATCCACGTGTATGAATCTGAGCTGTACTGTGCTTTATAGGAGATATATAGATATTGTCAGTTACTTTTAAAATAGTGACTTTGATGAAATAAACTTAATGTTTATATCAAAAAGCTTTTTTCTCTATATTCAGGCATGTAGGGGAGTTGAAAGAATAATACCAGTGGAATATTTTTTTGCTTCATGTCTGTTTGTGTTACTGGTTTTAAACCATTGAAAGTAATAGACATGATACTTGACCTAAATATTTCAGCATTCATCTGTGACGAACAGCATTCTCCAACATAATCATAATACCATTATCACACTTAAGAAAATTAACCGTAATATCCAGACTATATTTAAATCCCCCATTGAACCCAAGAATGTTGTATATTGCTGTGTAGGAGTGGTTTGTTTTCTTTTTCTTTTAAACTAGTTTAAGCATTGCCTTTTGTGTTGTTTCCCTTTATTCTCTTAATCTACAAAAGTCTCGCCACCTCTTTTCTTTTGGGAAGTCTAGGCCAGTTTATAAGAAGGTATTGTTGGGCACTTCATACTGCATCCCATAAGGAGGCACAGTGCCTGCATCAGCATCACTGTTCATGATGCTCAGTTTGACCTGTTTGAGGTGATGACCACTGACCTCTCCATTGTAAATCATCTGTGGAGCGATGCGCTGGCGTCATTCCTTCTTCACCTAGTATATTTATTAGCTAGTGTTAAGTAAGATGAGCAAGCTGTCCTTTTTTTTTTTTTTTTTTTTGCGGTAGGCGGGCCTCTCACTGTTGTGGCCTCTCCCGTTGCGGAGCACAGGCTCCGGACGTGCAGGCTCAGCAGCCATGGCTCATGGGCCCAGCCGCTCCGCGGCATGTGGGATCTTCCCGGACCAGGGCACGAACCTGTGTCCCCTGCATCGGCAGGCGGACTCTCAACCACTGCGCCACCAGGGAAGCCCTCTTTTTTTCTTAATTTAATTTTTATTTTATATTGGAGTATAGTTGATTTATAATGTTGTTAGTTTCAGGTGTATAGCTAAGTGATTTAGTTATACATATACATGTATCCATTCTTTTTCAGATTCTTTTCCCATATAGCTTATTATCGAATACTGAGTAGAGTTCCCTGTGCTATATAGTAGGTCCTTGTTGATTATCTATTTTATATATAGTGGTGTGTGTATGTTAATCACAAACTCCTAGATTATCCCTCCCCTGCGTGTTTCTCCTTTGTTAACCATAAGTTTGTTTTCGAAATCTGTGAGTCTGTTTCTGTGTTTTGAATAAGTTCATTTGTATCACTTTTTCTTTAGATTCCACATGTAAGTGATATCATATGGTATTTGTCTTCCTCTACTGACTGACTTCACTTAGTATGATAATCTCTAGGTCCGCCCATGTTGCTGCAGATGGCATTACTTCATTCTGTTTTATGGCTGAGTAATATTCCATTGTATATATGTACCATATCTTCTTTATCCATTCCTCTGCTGATGGACATTTAGGTTGCTTCCATGTCTTGGCTATTGTAAATAGTGCTGCAGTGAACATTGGGGTGCATGTATCTTTTTGAATTATGGTTTTCTTCACATATATGCCCAGGAGTGGGATTGCTGGATTATATGGTAGCTCTCTTTTTAGGTTTTTAAGGAAGCTCCGTACTGTTCTCCATATGGCTACACCAATTTACATTCCCACCAACAGTGTAGGAGGGTTCCCTTTTCTCCACACCCTCTCCAGCATTTGTTGTTTGTAGACTTTTGATGATGGCCATTCTTACTGGTGTGAGGTGATTTGCATTTCTCTAATAATTAGTGATGTTGAGCATTTTTTCATGTGTTTTTTGGCCATATATATGTCTTTGTAGAAAATGTCTTTGTAGAAATGTCTGTTTAGATCTTTTGCCCATTTTTTGACTGGGTTGTGTACTCTTTTTTTGTGTGTGTGTGTACTCTTTTTTAATGTACTCAAGAACTTGGGGGTTTTTATTGAGTGAATATATACCACCTTTGCTTGTTCTGTTCCACCTTAGCAATAGAATTCATGAGTTTGAATGAATATTAAATTTTAAGCTGCAAGCTGCTTTGAGAGCCTCAAACTCATGTAAATTATAAATTAACTGGAACTAATTTTAATTGTCTTTTCTGATTTGAATAATCCAAAATTTATTTTTAACTCCCTATGTAACCACAGAAGCAAAATTAAGCCTTTGTTAGCTTTTTATTCAATAGAGTATGAATTTAAATGATTTCTACAAATAGTAAGGGATGTTTCTGCAAAACTAGTACATCATAACAAATAGTTTGTTCTGTATTCCTGCTAGTTAAAAGCAAATACACACCACCTCTGCAATGTTTATTTTGGCATTCATGAGTTGAGTAATATATTTAATTTACATATGTATTGGAATAGTGCTAAATGTTCTGATTAAAAATGAAATGCACTTGTACTTTACCTCATGTTGGTGGTATTTAGTTATACCAAAATCACTTCATCAAAAAATAGTTGTGCAATGAAAGTTAAATTTTGTTAAATTATGGGTGTTTTTTGTTTTGGTTTTAGTTATACAAAAGATTTAAAATACCTGGAGCACCACCAGCATCAATGGGGAGAGGAAGAGACTGGAATGTTGACTTAATTCCCAAGTTCCTTATGGCGAATGGTAAAGAATTCCAACTTAAATTTATGATAGTACATTGAATCCAATTTGAAAGTAGAAAGTAACTGTTGACAGAGAGTGTTATTCCGGCTATGTGGAAGTGGATTCCGTTGAATGGCAACGGTATGGTGAGTAATAGGGCCCATTAGAGGTATCTAGAGTTGGTAAGTTAAGAATGGAGGGAAGAGGGGGTGACTTCTTAGTAATTGGTTTTGGAGAAACAAAATTATGCTGTGGCATAATATCAGAATTATAAGCATCTGTAACAGACTTTCCTCTTGATACTTTGGTGACAGTCTTAGGTAACTGGGCCTTCAGAAACAGCCATGTTAATGTTTTTTTCCTAGTTTGTAAGCTTTCACAATTATTTTTTCATAGTAATTTTTTCTCATTTTTTTTCTTTTTTCCTCCCGTTTTATTGAGATATAATTGACATACAGCACTGTATAAGTTTAAGGTATACAGCATAATGATTTGACTTACATATATTGTGAAGATTACCATAGTAAGTTTAGTGAAAATCCATCATCTCATATAGATACAAAAAAGAAAAAGAAAAAAATGGGGTTTTTTTCTTGTGATGAGATCTCTTAGGATCCACTCGCTTAACAACCTAGGTCCCCTTTAAATGCTGGAAGATAAGGACTCACTGGCAGCTGCCTCCCTTAGATAAGGCCTCCTGAGCTCTCAAGTTCCCCTCAGCTTCCACCACTTCCTACCTTCCCTTAAGCCCAGTCCACCTTGCTCATTTCTATTACCTGCCTGGCCTCAGTAGGAAATGAGTTTGCAAACTGGTCTGTAACGTGCTAGGCTAGGTAGAGAGAAAAGGACAGGCAGGTGGGTGGGTGGGGGATGGGGGGGCGGTAAGCAAGTAAACGTGAGTGAGTGAACAGTGAGAGACATAAATGCTCATATTCCAGGTAGGTCCCTTAACTCAGTTAAGGAACTGATCCACACACTGTACACACTTTCCTCACTACCCATGGAGTTGGGTGGAACAGACATTTCCCAGGACAGTGTCTTTTGTTCATCAACTCCCATGGAACAACTGGGGCACCTGACAAAGAATATAAGGGAACTGAAAACAAATGATTGCATAATGTGTTAATGGCATTGCAGTAGTATAAAAAGTGTGACTTTTTTCAAATAATTATCATAATCAAGTTATATTAAAAGAAAAATTCCTACAAAGGCAATAATTTTGGTGTGCGCAGAATTCCAATCTCAAATCTTAACTTTTGGTAAATAAATACTAATAACGTCTTTGTGGCTGCTCTCAAGTGTATGCCAGTCAGAAGATCTTCTTGAGGTTCACTCATCAATAGAAACATGGACACATCTCACTGTAATGCGGCAGAAATGGCAGCTGTGAAGTCATAAATATGGCCTTAGGTGGCCCCAAGGAACACTGCAGTGGTAGAGTGGATCCACCCTCCATGGCTTTCAGCAGGGTTCATATTACAGAACAGAGGGCTCATGCACTGGGGGTACTTGGAGATCATCTGATGATTCACTTTGCCTCACGGAGCACAAAGAGTAAGAAGAAACTGGATTCAGTATGCTCTAGTGGGCTTTTTCTTTTCTTTTTTTTGGGGGGGGGCTTGTGTGTGCTTTAAAAATAATGTGACGTCACTAGGTAACACCAAAGAACTCAGTGAAGTCTGAATGATCTGACATTGTTCAATGTACATGAAACTTTAAGACAGCTGAGTGGATTTATTTCTGTACATCCTTTTGAGAATCACTAATATTACTGGTTCACACTTGGGGGTCATTTCTGTTAGGAAATTTTTTTAAAGGTATATGAAGGCAGGGAGTATAAAAGGAAATAAGGCCAAGGCAGAGAGAAGGAGGTGGAAGAGGCGAGAAAACGGAGGAAAGTAATGCCTTAAGACTTAGCAAAGTTCAGTCCATGGACTAAGGGGCACTTGGGAGCTGGTTGGAAATGCAGAATCTCGGACGCTACCTACAACTACCCAAGCAAAATTTGTATTTTAATAAGAGACCTGGGCAATTCCTAAGCAGAATGACGTTTGAGAAGCACTGCCTTAACAGTCCATTGCAGGCTCTTTAATGTCAGAAAAAGATGACGTACTGTGAGAGAACTTCACAAAATGTCTTTACCTGGGCAACCCCAGACCACCTACAAAACCTGTCTGAGCTTCATTTCCTTATCTGTAAAATGGAGATGATAATAATAGTAATGTGATAGGGTGGTTCTGAGGACTGAGGGAGTTGTTAAATAACCCTTTCAAAGGTCTTGGCATAGAATAAGTAATGGATGTTCATTAGATTTTTGTTTTTAAAACGCATCATGGTATTTTCTTAGTTCCTGGTTTAATGGGTATATTATTTTAGAACATTATAATTTTAGATGTTGAATTTTTTGAAACTTTTTTTCCCTAGGCAAACTAATAAACTAATCCTTAACACAAACTAGAAATTTAAAATATATTCTTTTTCTCGTATTTTTAATTAGAGGAGTATCTTTAAATTGCTGTGATTTTTAGCACCTTTTTCTGAGATGACGTTGAAAAACTAAATTGTAAGTGTAAGTCTATTTTATGTCCCATGAAATAAAGTATGTACGACCCTTTCCCCCCTTTTTGAATTTATGTTCTATAATTTGGGAATATGTTCAATGGAAAGATCCTATTGGAATTTTCTCTGAAATTTGAAGTTAAATAACTGAATTATCTTGAGGTTAATTGTAAACACAAAATTTTTATTACATAAATAATAAAATTATTTAATTAAAATTAGAAAACACAGAGAAGCAGAAAGGAAATAAAATTTTAATAACCAGAATCTTGTTGTTTAGAATCATGGTTAATATTCTGGTGTATCACCTGCCAGTTTCACCCCACCTCTTCCCAGTTAACATGTTTTTCAGTCAGTATATTGTGAACATTCAAAAGCGAGAGGGAGGGATGGAACCAGGGGCTGGAGGGGATGATAAATCTCATTGTATGCTCCTGGAAGTGTAGTATGGGGATAAAGGCAATAATTTTCTTTCTTTCCTTAAAATTATTTATTTATTTATTTGGTTGTGCCGGGTGCTACTTGTGGCAGGTGGGCTCCTTAGTTTCATTCATGGTCTCCTTAGTTGTGGCATTTGAACTCTTTAGTTGCGGCATGCATGTGGGATCTAGTTCCCTGACCCAGGGATCGAACCCGGGCCCCCTGCTTGGGAGTGCGGAGTCTTATCCACTGCACCACCAGGGAAGTCCCTAAAGGCAGTAATTTTTTAAGGCTTTTTCCTTTATATTGCCAAATTTTACTTTTACCAGTAGACTGAGGCTGCCCCTTTCCCAGTACCTTTACCACTCCCAGATATTACTCATTTTAGTTTTTGTGATTTTGTCATACTAGAAGACAAAATAGTGGAATTTTTTTTTTTTTTTTTTGCGGTACGCGGGCCTCTCACTGTTGTGGCCTCTCCCGTTGCGGAGCACAGGCTCCAGACGCGCAGGCTCAGCGGCCATGGCTCACGGGCCCAGCCGCTCCGCGGCATGTGGGATCTTCCTGGACTGGGGCACGAACCTGTGTCCCCTGCATCGGCAGGCGGACTCTCAACCACTGCGCCACCAGGGAAGCCCCCAAAATAGTGGATTTTAAAAATATGTCTACTTACTAGAGGGTGAAATGGTTTCTAGAGTTACTGGCTTTCATGTTCTTTAATGAACTGGCCAGCCTTTTCGCTTTGCACATTTTTCTATTGATGTTTTGTGTTTTTCCTTATTGATGTAAAAGAGCTTATTATAACAGCTGTTAATTGCCCTTTTGAAGTATGTTGAAAATACCTTTTCCAGTTTGTGATTGGCATTATATATAACTCTTGTGGGTTTTTTTTTTTTCTGTACAAAGGCTTTTATTTTTCACACAGTCATTGGTTGAGCTTTCTTTTATTGGTTTTGATTTGGAAGTATGTTTAAAATTTTTCTCTCTATCTCAAGTTTATAAAAATACTAATATCTGCTTTTAATGGTATTATGGTTTCATTTTTTCACTGTATAAATAAGTTCATCTATTTTGTTTTTTTATGTCAGCATCTATCTTATTCCTTCATAGAACTATGAAAATATATAACAATTTTATTCTTAAAAAATTTTTATTGGAGTAGATTTACAATGTTGTGTTAGTTTTAGGTGTACAGCGAAGTGAATTAGTTATACATACACATATATCACTTTTTTAGATTGTTTTCCCATATAGGCCATTACAGAGTATTGAGTAGAGTTCCCTGTGCTATAGAGTAGGTCCTTATTAGTTATCTATTTTATATATAGTAGTGTGTTTATGTCAGTCCCAGTCTCCCAAGGTTCATCTATCTTAACATGAATAAATTTATTTTATTACCCTGTTGTTTGAGAAGTAGAGATAGAAATTTATTTTTTCAAAATGGCTAATCAGTTGTTCCTCAACATCATTTATCTTTTCCACTTTGATTAGAAAACTTTCATCATATATTAAATTCTTTTACATGGGTCTCTATTTTTCACTGATTTATGGACTAGTTAATGTACAGTATACTGAAACATTTGGCTGCATAAAGGTCTCCTTATTACTCTATTTCTTGTTCTCAAAAAGAATTTTTTTTGATTGTCCTTGTATGTTTATCCTTTCAAATGAACTTTAAAATAATTTTGTTTGGTTTCTCAAAGAAGTTTACAATTTTTAGTATACCAAAATTTCTTTGGTTTATCCTAGCTTTTTCTTGACCCAAAACTAGTATTCATTTTAATAAATATAAATTGACTTAGAAACTGAAAAGCACAAATTCCTGGAAAATTTTGCCTGTGAGTTGTCTCTCTTTAAAATACAGTAGGGGGGCTTCCCTGGTGGTGCAGTGGTTGAGAGTCCGCCTGCCAATGCAGGGGACACGGGTTTGTGCCCCGGTCCGGGAAGATCCTGCATGCCGCGGAGCGGCTGGCCCCGTGGGCCATGGCCATTGAGCCTGCGTGTCCGGAGCCTGTGCTCCGCAATGGAAGAGGCCACAACAGTGAGAGGCCCGCGTACTGCAAAAGAAAAAGGAAAAAAAAAATACAGTAGGAACTTTAAAGAAACCCAAACCCATTTGTAGTAGTACTATAATTCTAAACCTCATACTTCTAATAATTATTGTATAACTTTTACAAAAGCATGTTGAAGTTATTAACCTTGAAGTGGTAACATTTAAAAAAAGTCTAAATATGCTAAGCAATGGGTCTGCATTCTGATTGTCCTATTTAAAATATGGCTTTGGAGACTTTTCTAGGAGTTACTGGATGGTGTTAAGAAAAAATTGGAAAGCCATTAGTATTAGTAAATGTACTTTTATTTCTGCTGATTTTTTTTTTTTTTTTTTGCGATATGCGGACCTCTCACTGTTGTGGCCTCTCCCATTGCAGAGCACAGGCTCCGGATGCGCAGGCTCAACGGCCATGGCTTACGGGCCTAGCCGCTCCACGGCATGTGGGATCTTCCCAGACTGGGGCACGAACCTGTGTCCCCTGCATTGGCAGGCGGACTCTCAACCACTGCGCCACCAGGGAAGCCCCTATTTCTGCTGATTTTTTTTTTTTTTTTTTTGCGGTACGCGGGCCTCTCACTGTTGTGGCCTCTCCCGTTGCAGAGCACAGGCTCCGGATGCGCAGGCTCAGCGGCCATGGCTCACGGGCCCAGCCGCTCCGCGGCATATGGGATCCTCCCGGACCGGGGCACAAACCCGTATCCCCTGCATCGGCAGGCGGACTTTCAACCAGTGCGCCACCAGGGAGGCCCTCTGCTGATTTTTGAAAGTAGTAAGATTTAAGTAACAGTTTGAATTATGTGACTCTTACAGGTCAGCTGGTTAAGATGCTGCTTTTTACAGAGGTCACTCGCTATCTGGATTTCAAAGTGACTGAAGGGAGCTTTGTTTATAAGGGAGGAAAAATCTACAAGGTTCCTTCCACTGAAGCAGAAGCCCTGGCATCTAGTAAGTAATTCTATTTTATTTTCTCAGAATATTAAGATTTTATAACGTAAAGGGATCTTAGAGATAAAATTTAAGGTCCCCTGCATTAGTCATCCACCCACTCATCCAGTCAACAAAGATTTATTGGGTGTCTGTTATGTGCCAGACACTGTTCTAGGCAGTTGAGAGTACTTCAGTAAACAAGATGTTCACAAATTCCTGCCCTTCTGAAGCCTGGAGAGGTTTTATGTCGTGGAGCCTGTTGCTGGTGAAGCTGAGCCTTCCTAGGTCTAGTATACTCTTTTCAGATTAATAATTCTTGAGAGTCACTGTCTCTTGGATTGTTTCCTGTGCTAGGCTCTGTGGGAGACACTTCACATTTGCTTTCTTACTTGACTTGTGAAGCCCTTTGTGAGGTAGGCTTTCCGTTTTATAGATGAGGAAACTCAGGCCCAAAATCACATAGGTAATGAGTGGCAGGACGGCATTGAAACCCTGGTGGGACTGCTGCACAGTCCATGTACTTCATCACCCATCTACGCTGACCTCCTTTGCTACTCTATCCAACATGCTGTTCTGGTGGAACTCATCCTCTAAGTGGTGCTGGTGTCATTCTCCAGCATCTCTGTTTCTAGGTATTCCCAGTGAATATGGAGTGATTTTGTTTTCTGCCCCAAATTATTTCCTCTACTGGCTCATCAAAGATTTCTGCTTAACATGTTTTATTCTGAGTCTTTTAAATAGCAAACACCCCGAGAAAAGACCTTCCATCCTTTAAGGTGTTTTTGTTGCTATGCAGAGCAGTTTAAGGAAGGATAAGTTTGTATAACTAAAGGGTAGATAAGTTTTGTAGGTGCTGTAGGAGTTCAGAGGAGGGAAAGGTTTGCATTGGGAGAATAGGAAGAGTGTCAGTAAATTCTCCAGTAATTATTCTGGCATTAAGATTGGAAAAGATTTCTCACCTAGGGGTCGTCCCTGGTGGCGCAGCGGTTAAGAATCTGCCTGCCAATGCAGGGGACACGGGTTTGAGCCCTGGTCTGGGAAGATCCCACATGCCGCGGAGCAACTAAGCCCATGCACCACAGCTACTGAGCCTGCGCTCTAGAGCCCATGAGCCATGACTACTGAAGCCCATGAGCCACAACTACTGAAGCCCGCACGCCTAGAGCCCGTGCTCCGCAGCAAGAGAAGCCACCACAATGAGATGCCCACTCACCGCAACGAAGAGTAGCCCCCGCTCGCCACAACTGGAGAAAGCCCGCGCACAGCAATGAAGACCCAGCGCAGCCAAAAAATAAAAATAAAAATGTCTCACCTAAAAACCTAGTTTAAGTTATTTTGGCAGTTTTTCTAACTCCATTTATTTACTTCTTGCTATTAGGGGAGAAAATATTGGGCATAAAACGTTGAAAAACACTAAAGCCAGAAAGTAAAAAATAGCACTAAGAATTGAGGCCAGGTTGGGGGTGACAGTTGGGTAAGGGAAGGAATGGCTTCTGATTGAATGGAGGGGAGTCCGTGATGTGATCATGGGTTAGAAATCATTTAAAGTCTTTTCAGTGACAGTGCATCTAATTTAAATAAAGTGTTTTCATAGAAATAAGTGTTCAACAGTTTGAGTAGAACTCTTTTAAACAAAGTTTGTGGTTTTTTAATTTAAAATTTTTATTCTCTCTTTGAGCTTTTATCTATATTAATAGCTTCAACCACTTCCTTCATTTAAAAATTGAAGGACTTAACAGTTTGTTTCTGTTTTTGATTTAATGTTTTCAAATATATAAAATATTTACATGACTTGAAAGTCAAAATTATATTAAAAGGTATATTTAGAGTCTTATCTTTGCCACTCCATTCTTTCCAGCCTGATAGGTGGTCAGTTTTACTTATTTCTGATTTACCCTCATGTTTCTTTTTGCAAAAATAAGCAAATATATTAATGTATGTATTTTTAAGGTTAGATTTATTGAGGTTTAATTTACATACACTAGGATTTACCTATTTTAGTATACAGTTTCATGAATTTTTACCAATCACTACCTTATCAGCAACTATTTTTACATTAATGGATAGGATTTTGAAGTTGGAATGGCAGGCAGGACAATTCTAGGCAGAATGAATGAATGGGGTAGGAAAAGTGTAGAGGGTGGGAAGTTCAAGAGAAAGATAAATAAAAACAAATTATTTTATGCTTCTAATAATAGCTGACGTTTTTGAACATTATGTGCAGGCATTTATGTACTAATTATTTTATGTGTATAGTCTAAGTTTATTTTATATAGTCCTTCACTACAACCCTCTGAGACGTGGTGCTATTATCTATATTGACAGATGGGAACACCAAGGTATACAGGTGTGAAAGAGCCCAAAGTAGCATAGTTCATGACTAGTAAAACTAGTTTGAAGCCAGATTTGTCAGACTCAAGAACCCCACTCTCTTAACCGCTGAACTATCTAGTATATAAATGTAGCTTCTCAGATATTTTAACAACTGTCACGTACACTAGAATTCCTTTTTTCTCCGTGCTACATATTTCCAGTTCCTGTGGTTGTTTCTCATATAATATGCCGTCTAGGTCTCTTGGCCACTTTTCTTTGGAAATTCTCTGATTTGCCAAGATTATCTTATATATAATAGAATTAGAGCCAGACCAGACCTGATACTCCAAGTGTTGTCTGCCCACTCAGTGTCCTTGGGACTTTTACTTTCCTAGGACAATATATTTCTATTAATGTAGCCTAAGTTTACACTGGCTTTTTTTGGAGCTGTATATACTGTTGGTTCTTGTGGTAGGTCATGATGCCAGCTAAAATCTCAAGGTTCCAATAAATATTTGTTCATTGGTCAAATGTTATTTTAGTCAAATAAATGAGAAGTATATTTGGCCTCTAGAGTAATGTTGAACACAGGTACTATGTTCAGAGAAGTTTGAGACATTTTCATGAATAGCTTTGAAACGTGCCCAGCAAAATCTTGTATCCTCGGTTGAATCTTTAGCTTGCTTGTTTGTTCTCACTCTTACGGCCGTGAGGCATCTGTTTCTCGGGAGCACCTTTGACATCTCAGGGCTTGTGGCTGTCAGGAGTTGGTGTGCGTGCTGCAAAGCCCAGCTGTGAACTGGGGTGAGGCTGTTTAGGTCCACTGTTGGAATGACATGTTGTGTGCCATGTTTTAGCGCTTTTCTTGTGACGTTAATTCTACTCTGATTTTTCTGTTTTTTATTTTTTTATTCACTTGTCAAATCTTATGCCTGTTAGTTAATTGGAATGCTTTTTTCTGTTCTCTTATTGAAACTGCTCTGGATTTTGTAGCTTTACTCTGTTTTAAAAGTCTTGACATAAGTGTCTTTTTTGGTAAGTAACCCTCAGTGTGCAAGTGAATGTAGGAAAAGTAAAACCATTTGAAATGAGTGAAGGTACAACTCAATGGACTAATTGTGAAAAAGATTTTTTCTAGTCCTTTTATCATATAATTTGAGTATTTTCTTTATATATTGTATGTCCAGTATATGAATAAGTCAACTTCTTTTATATTCAGTCCCATCAGATGTTAATTATATGGATTGAATATTTATTGAGCACTTGCTATATGCCAGGTACCCTTCTAGGTTTGGGGGTAGGGAGGGTGCAACAGAAGGAAAAAAGTAAACAAAAATGCTTTCCCTATTGGAGCTTCTATTAGTGGGAGACTGGCTATAGATAAATAAGGAGAAGCATTTCAGAAGGTGATATAATCTGATATAAAAGCGTATCAGATGGATATGGAGATGAAAGGAGAGAGTGAGGGTGGGGCTACTAGTTTAAATAGGGTGACCAGGGAAGGCATCGTCATATAGAAGTAGCTGTTATAAAAATTACGTGGTAGGAAATAATATTTGAATTCGTTAAATTAGGACTTTTTCAGAATGAGCACCGGGTCTCTCACATGTTGGTAATTGCACTAGTATCTGGTTCCGACATAAAGGGATGGAGGAGCAGCTTAGAGCAGCTCCTCTGTGCTGGGAGACAGGAGTCCACTGTGCTGGGAGAGTGTCCCTGTCAGGCTCAAGGCTTGGAGGAGGGAGGGAGATGAAAAGAGGGAAAGAGTGGGGAATTTAAGAATACACAGTAGATTTTTATTTTTATTTTAAGAGAAGTTATGCAATAACTCAACAATAAACTGTTGGTAAGAGCTTTAGGTTCCACCAGGCAGTGTCCACCAGAGTGACCCCCACGTTGTAAGTGCGTTTGCAGTGGTGCCTCGTGTTTCCTTTGTCTGTGCTACACCTTCCCCTGAAACTACACTTGTGTCTTAAGTAGGGAGCTGTGTGGTAATAGAATAGTTCTTTTTAGCCTTATGCTTTTACTGTGTATGCAGTCTGTCCATTTTTTTAAAGCTAGGTTGTAAATATTAATTTATTTTAATTTTTTTTTTTTTTTTTTTTTTTTTTTTTTTTTTTTTTGCGGTACGCGGGCCTCTCACCGCTGTGGCCTCCCCCGTTGCGGAGCACAGGCTTCAGACGCGCAGGCTCAGTGGCCATGGCTCACGGGCCCAGCCGCTCCACGGCATGTGGGATCTTCCCAGACTGGGACGCGAACCCGTGTCCCCTGCATCGGCAGGCGGACTCTCAACCACTGCACCACCAGGGAAGCCCCGTAAATATTAATTTAAAAAGTTAAATGTAGTCAGCTATCATGAATAGCCCCATGATCATTTTAATTTTCAGTTTTGTTGATTTCAGCTATAGTCTTGGGGGAAATAATGTTTAAACTATCAAAATATTCAGCTGTCAACAGATATAAAAGAAATGGTTAAGCATTTATTTTTAAAGCTATAGTTGTTTTTAAAGTAGCGGTATGGTTTAAGAAAGAGGAAGAAGGAGATGGAACCAGAAAATTTTCTTTTCCTTTGACTTTGTCTTTCTACCAGCTATCTACGGTAGTAGGGATCCTGACTAGTAGGAAGAACTTAGGGTTTCTTAGGTGGTAGTTCATAGCTTTCTCCTGATCTACTTTTTAGTGTAAAAAGCAGTGAACTGCTTATCTAAGACTTCATTAAAGTGACTGGCAGCATAACCAGCATCTAAATTTCTTTGAGGTCAGATTGTTCTTGGTATCTAAGCTGCTTTTCCATTAAATACCAGAGTGTATCTTAGCATACAGAAAAAGAAAAAAAAATGAAGTGCATTGAGAATTTTAGGCAGTTGCTGGAGTACAGATCGGAGTTGTCAAAAAAACATTCAGATAGATGCCTTCATGAATAATAGTTTTTCAAAGTCTTATTTATCTTGTACCTAATAAGAGGTATAATTATACATATTGCATTTAATTAATTACTGGTTATAATTACTTGTAATTGTAGTGTAAAATTGAAGGCTTAATAGCTGATCTATTGTAATTATGACAGTTTAAAGTGTTATGAAACTGTCAGTTTATTTTAAAGCAATGTCCAAACTCCCATATTTTAAACTGCACATTGCCTTAGAAGAGCCTCAGGTAACATAAAATATTTAAACTTTATTTTCACATTTTCTTTTCCTCAGTGTCCTATTGTGAGTGTGTGCTTTTTGAAAAATTCTTTTTTAGGCCTAATGGGGCTGTTTGAAAAACGTCGATTCAGAAAATTCCTGGTGTATGTTGCCAACTTTGATGAGAATGATCCTAGAACTTTTGAGGGCATTGATCCTAAGAAGACGGCAATGCGAGAGGTGTATAAGAAATTTGACCTGGGCCAAGATGTTATAGATTTTACTGGTCATGCCCTGGCACTTTACAGAACTGATGAGTAAGTTTTTGGGTTTTTAGATTTACATTTTTCTTGGAATTCTTCACTGAATTTCCCAATTCTGCAGAGTGGAAATTCTAACAAAACAAATATATAGCTCTATTATACTACTAAAGAAGAAGTTCTAACTGCACGTTAGAGTTAGAGCCTTTTAAGTAAAATATGGAGATGTTGAATTAAAATCCATTCAGAAAAAGATTTTAAATTGAATATAAGAATGCAAACCAAAGCCCTTTTCTAATGGTCATTTCCTTTTGTCTAGCTATTTAGATCAACCATGTTGTGAAACCATTAATAGGATTAAACTTTACAGTGAGTCTTTGGCAAGATATGGCAAAAGCCCATACCTTTATCCACTCTACGGCCTTGGAGAACTGCCACAAGGATTTGCACGGTGAGAGCCCATGTTTAATCTTTGTGCTAAAACTCACTGATCCTGAACCTCGCCTTGAACGGTAGTTTATGATATGGTTGTGGTTGTGAATAATGAGACAAGATTTGTCTGTGAGTAGTGAGGTGCTTTTTGTTTTTATTGAAGTAAAATTTATGTACAGTGAAACCACAGATCTGTGGTTAAAAAAAAATGAGTTGGACATATATATAGACCTTTGTAACCAAAACTCCAATCTAGATGTAGAAATTTTCCTTACTCCAGAAGTTCCCTTGTATCCCCTCATAATCACCACCACCCCTGCACTGTAACAACTACACTTGTGATTCCTATCATCATAGAACACTTTTGCCTGTTTTTGAAGTTTTATTATATAAAGGGAATAATATGTAATTTTAAAATTATTTATTTATTTATTTATTTATTTTGGGCTGTGTTGGATCTTTGTTGCTGCGCACGGGCTTTCTCTAGTTGTGGTGAGCGGGGGCTACTCTTCATTGTGGTGCACGGGCTTCTCATTGCGGTGACTTTTCTTGTTGCGGAGCATGGGCTCTAGGCGTGCGGGCTTCAGTAGTCGTGGCACGCGGGCTCAGTAGTTGTGGCTCATGGGCTCTAGAGCACAGGCTCGGTAGCTGTGGCGGACAGGCTTAGTTGCTCTGCGGCATGTGGGATCTTCCAGGACCAGGGATGGAACCCGTGTCCCCTGCATTGGCAGGTGGATTCTTAACTACTGCGCCACCAGGGAAGTCCCTATGTTCTCATTTTTATCTGGCTTTTGCTTAACAATATTTTTGAGATTCAGCCATGTTGATGCACATGCTGTTAATTCATTTAAAAAGTACTGAGTAATGTTTCATTATGTGAATTATGTGAATATACCACATTGTCCTGTTGATGGACATCTGGGTAGTTTTCAAAACGTTTTGGGGTATTATGAATGAAGCTACTATGAACTTTTGTGTAAAAGTGTGTATGGACATCAGTTGTCATTCTTTTGAGTACATAACCAGGAGTGGAATTGCTGGCTAATATGGCAAGTATATGTTTAACTTGATAATACTGCCCAACAACTTTCCAGAGTGGTTGTACCATTTTACATTGACTTAGCAGTGTGTGAGAGTTGTGGTTGCTCCACATACCTGCCAACCTTTAGTATTGTCAGTCTTCTTAATTTTAACGACCCAAGTAGGTGTGAAATGCTATCTCATTATGGTTTTAATTTACATTTCCTGAGGACTAATGTTGATGACCTTTTCATGAGCTTGTTTTGTATAATTTTGTGGTGTGAGTGTTCATTTCTTTTGCACATTTTTAAAGATTGGGCTGTCCTTTTGTTTTTGATTTGTAGGCAATCTTGATGTATCCTGACTGCAAGTCTTCTGTCAGTATATGTATTATAAATGTTTCTCTTAGTCTGTGGCTTATCTTCTGATAAGCAGAAGTTTTAAATTTTGCTAATATACCAAAGGGTTTTTTTTTTTATTTTATAATGTTTAGTATTTTTTGGTTCCTAAGAAGCTTTGCCTACCTCAGGAGCACAAAGATACTCTCCTATGTCTTTTTCTAGAAGCTTTATAGTTTAAGCTTTGTGTTTAAATCTCTGATTCATCCTGGAATCATGTTGGTGTGTGAGGTGAGGCTTGAGGTTCACTTTTTTCTGTACTGATATTTAGTTGTTCTAGCACCATTTGTTGTAAAGTTGTCTTGGTGCATTTGTGAAAAATCAGCTGGCCATAGACACATGTCTATTTTGTTCCAATGATCTATTTATTTTTCCTGTTCGATTACTACACCATCCTGATTATTATGGTTTTTTATAGTAAGTCTTGAAATCAGGTAATATAAATCCTTCAACTTTGTTCTTTTTCAAAATTGGTTTGTCTATTCTAGGTCCTTTGCATTTCTACATAGATTTTAGAACAAGGTGTCAATGTCTTGAAAAAAATATTTGGTGTGATTTTAGTTGGGATTGAGTTAAACCTATAGATCAATTTGGGAGAGAATTATCTTAATAACATTGAGTTTTCCAGGCCGTGAACGCTGTCTCTCACCATGTATTTAGGCTTTCTTTGGTTCAGCAATATTTTGTAGCTTTCATTGTAGAGATCCAGCACTTTTTTGGTTCAAACTTATTCATAAGTATTATGTTATTTTGATGCTGCTGTTAATGAAAGTTTCAATTTTATTTAAAGTTGTTTGCTGCTTATATACAGAAGTACAATTGATTTTTGTACTTCCTGTGACCTTGCACTTATTTTGTTAGTTTTATAGATTTCTTAGAATTTTCCTTGTACACAGTTACATCATCAGTGAATAGATTAGCTTCTTCCTATACAACCTTTGTGTTTTTACCCTCTTGACTTTATGAACTGGCTAGTACTTCCAGAAGAATGAGGAATAGAAGCGGTGAAGATGGACATTCTTGCTTTGTTTCCAGCCTTCGGGGGAATGTTTTCAATATTTTATTATTAAACATGTTTTCTGTATGTTTTTTTTTAATAGGCAGTTTTGTCAGATTAAATTCCATTTTCATAGCTTGCTGAGAATTTTTATTATGAATGGGTATTGACATTGAGTTAATAATGCAGATTTTCTTTATGCTATTGTGAATTTTATAGATTGATTTTTGGATATTAAATTAACCTTGCATTCTTAGAGCAGACACTACTTATTCATGATGTATTTGCCTTTTAATTTATTGATGGATTTAATTTGCATATATGTGTGTGTATGTATGCGTTTGTGTGTGCCTGTTTGTATGTGTACATTCACACATGAGTTCTTGTGCCTATGTTCATGATAGATACTGGTTTATAATTCCTGTAATATTCTTGTCTGGTTTTTTGTATCAGGGCTTAATAGACTCATAACATGAGTTGGAAGAATTTCCTCCTACTCTGTCTTCTGAAAGAGGTTGTGAAAAATGGTATTGTGCTTAAAGGTTTGATAGAATTGACCAATGAAGCCATCTGGGCCTGTAGAACTTTTTTTATGGGAAGGCTTTTGAGTGTTAATTCATTTTCTTTTCTAGAAATAAGGCTGTTCAAATGTACTATTTCTTATTTTCAGCTGTGTTTTTCAAGGAATTTGACTATTTCAAATAAGTTCTTGAACTTTTTGACAAAAAGTTGTTTGTAATATTTCTTTATTATGTTTTTGATGTCTATAGGATCTTTAGTGAGGTTCCCATCTTCATTCTTGTGTTGGATAGTTTATAATTTCTCTTTTCTTGAGGGGATTTCATCAATTTTATTAATCTTTTCAAAGTGCCAAATTTTTAGCTTTGTTAATTTCCTTTGTAGTTATTTTTATTTTACTGATTTCTGATCTTAATATTTTCCTTTTACTTATTTGGGTTTTTTTTTCTTTTAGTTTTTAAGGTTGAAACAGATAATTGATTTTATACTTTTCTTCTCTGACATAAACATTTGAAGGTCTAAATTTCCCTCTAAATATGTACCATCTAATATGATACCCTATATTTCCTATGATTTTTTTTTCTTTGACCCTTGGGTTATTTGAAAGTATAGTGTTTAACTCCTAAACATTTGAGGATTTCCCTAAATACCGTACTGACATCTAATTTAATTCCATTATGGTCAGAGAACAAAGCTGTAAATTTTCAGTCTTTGAAATTAATTAAGGCATACTTTATGGCCAAATATATGATCTGTTTGAGTGAATATGCCCTTGAAAGAATTCTGCATGCATGTTTTAGAAAGGTAGCTCATAGAGTTGTTCAAATGTATATTCTTACTGATTCTTCTTCTAGTTCTGTGGCTGAGAGAGGGTCTTCTACCACGATGGTGGATTTATCTGTTTCCTACTTTAGTTCTGTCAGTTTGTACTTCAGACATTTAAAGCTCTTTTACTAGGTGACACTAATTTCTGATTACACCAAGTCTTCCTTATCTCATACTAATATAACCATACCAACTTGTTTACTGTTTGAACAATTTTTTTTTATCCTTTTGCTTTTAAACCCTCTGTGTCTTTATATTTAAAGTGAGTCTCTTACAGACAGCATATAGTTGAATATTGCTTTTTTATCCAATGTGACAACCTTGGCCTTTTAATGGAATTTTTTAGTCATTTATGTTTAATATAATTATTGATATGGTTGGGATTAGATCTGTTGTTTTGCTGTTCCCCCCACCTTCACCTGACTCCCCCCCAGGCTCCTCTTTCCTTTTTTGGAATTAATCAAATATTTTCATCTTAATTGCTTAATTTTTAGCTGTGCCTTTTCATTTCTAATTTTTTAGTGCTCACTCCATAAATTACAGTATCATCCTTCATTTATCACAGTTATTTGGCGTTAATACTGTCCTTCTTTACATAAACTGTAAGAACTTTGCAACAATTTCATCCCATTTACTATTCTCCTTTGTGCTGTTGTTGCCTATATTTTATGTCTACATACTTTATTAAACCCCACAATACATTATAATTTCTGCATTAAACCGTTTAAAGAAATGAAGGGAAGGAAAAATGTAATCATTTGTCCACATTTTTACCATTTTTGGTGCTATTCATTTTTTCTTATAAATCCTTGTTTCCATCTATTGTCATTTCTCTTCAGCTTTTCATTGGCATTCTTGTAGTTACTGTTGATGATTTCTCTCAGCTTTTGTTTATCTGAAAGTGTTACGTCACCCTCATTTTTGAAGGACTTTTGTTGGCTTAAGATTTTTTTTTATTCAGCACTTTATAGCTTTTGTTCCCTTCACTTGTGGCCTGCTTTGTTTATGAGAAGTTAGCTGTCAACTGTAATAAATAGTTGTTTCTGTGTTTTTGTTTGTTTTTTGTTCTTCTGGTTGCTTTCAAGATTTTCTTTGTGTTTTTGGGAGTATAACTAGGTTTTGCCTAGGTGTGGTTTTGCTGAACTGCTTGGATGTGTAAGTTAATTTTTTAGATCAAGCTGGGAATTTTAAAATCATTATCCTCTTCAGATATTCTGTCCCATTTTCTCTCTTGTCCTCTGGGACACCGATTGCTTGTATGTTAGATACTTGGTATTATGCCATAGTTCAGGGGTCTCCAACCCCTGGTAAAGGTCCTCAGCCTGTTAGGAACCAGGCCGCACAGCAAGAGGGGGTTGGTGGGTGAGCGAGCGAAGCTACATCTGCCGCTCCCCATGGCTTGCATTACCGCCTGAACCATCCCCCCCATCACTCACATTACCACTTGAACAAACTCTACCCACGCTCCCCCTGCCCCTGGTCTCTGGAAACATTGTCTTCCATGAAACTGGTCTCTGGTGCCAAAAAGGTTGGGGACCGCTGCCATAGGTCACTGAGGCTCTGCTCATTTTTTTCTTTGTTTTATCTCTTTATGTTTCATATCAGGTAATGCGTGTTCATTAGTTCCTTTTTCTGTTATTTTCAGTAAGCTGTTAATCACATTTGGTGAGTTTTAATTTTTTAAAAAATATTTTTTCAATTGATCTAGAATTTCCATTTTTTTAAATATAGTTTTCATTTTTTTGTGAGATTTTCTACTTATTCATTTTGACTTTCACAAATATATAATGTTCTTTTTAAAAAATCTTTATTGGAGTATAATTGCTTCACAATACTGTGTTAGTTTCTTTTGCACAACAAAGCAACTCAGCCATATGCATACACATGTCCCCATATCCCCTCCCTCTTGAGTCTCCCTCCCATCCTCCCTATCCCACCCCTCTAGGTCAACGCAAAGCACGGAGCCGATCTCCCTGTGCTATGCTGTTGCTTCCCACCAGCCAACTATTTTACATTCGGTAGTGTATATATGTCAGTGCTACTCTCACTTAACCCCAGCTTCGCCCTCCGACCCCATGTCATCAAGTCCACTCTCTATGTCTACCTCTTTATTCCTGCCCTGCAGCTAGATAGATCAGTACCTTTTTTTTTTTTGATTCCATATATATGTGTTAGCATACAGTATTTGTTTTTCTCTTTCTGACTTACTTCACTCTGTATGACAGACTCTGGGTCCATCCACCTCACTACAAATAAATCAAATTTCGTTTCTTTTTAGGGCTGAGTAATATTCCATTGTATATATGTGCCACATTTTCTTTATCCGTTCATCTGTCGATGGACATTTAAGTTGGTTCCATGTCCTGGCTATTGTAAATAGTGCTGCAGTGAACATTATGGTGCATGTCTCTTTCTGAATTATGGTTTTCTCACGGTATATGCCCATTGGTGGGATTGCTGGGTCATATGGTAGTTCTATTTTTGGTTTTTTAAGGAACCTCCATACTGTTTCCCATAGTGGTTGTATCAGTTTACATTCCCACCAACAGTGTAGGAGGGTTCCCTTTTCACCACACCTTTTCCAGCATTTATTGTTTCTAGCTTTTTTGATAATGGCCATTATGACTGGTGTGAGGTGATACCTCATATTAGTTTTGATTTGCATTTCTCTAATAATTAGTGATGTTGAGCATCTTTTCATGTGCCTCTTGGCCATCTGTATGTCTTCCTTGGTGAAATGTCTATTTAGGTCTTTTGCCCATTTTTTCACTGGATTGTTTGTTTTTTTGATATTGAGTTCCACGAGCTATTTGTATATTTTGGAGATTAATCCTTTGTTGTTTCATTTGCAAATATTTTCTCCTATTCTGAGAGTTGTCTTTTTGTCTTGTTTATGGTTTCCTTTGCTGTTCAAAAGCTTTTAAGGTTAATTAAGTCCCATTTGTTTATTTTTGTTTTTATTTCCGTTACTCTAGGAGATGGGTCAAAAAAAGATCTTGCTGTGGTTTATGTCAAAGAGTGTTTTTCCTATGTTTTCCCCTGAAAGTTTTATAGTGTCTGGTCTTACATTTAAGTCTATAATCCATTTTGAGTTTATTTTTGTGTTTGGTGTTAGGGAGTGTTCTAATTTCCTTCTTTTACATGTAGCTGTCCAGTTTTCCCAGCACCACTTATTGAAGAGGCTGTCTTTTCTCCATTGTATATTCTTGCCTCCTTTATCAAAGATAAGGTGACCATATGTGTGTGGGTTTATCTCTGGTCATTCTATCCTGTTCCACTGATCTATATTTGTTTTTGTGCCAGTACCATACTGTCTAGATTACTGTAGCTTTGTGGTATAGTTTGAGGTTGGGGAGCCTGATTCCTCCAACTCAGTTTTCTTTCTCACAATTGCTCTGGCTATTCGGGGTCTTTTGTGTTTCCATATAAATTGTAAGATTTTTTTGCTCTAATTCTGTGAAGAATGCCATTGGTAGTTTGATAGTGATTGCATTGAAACTGTAGATTGCTTTGGGTTGTAGAGTCATTTTCACAATATTGATTGTTCCAATCCAAGAACATGGTATGTTTCTCCGTCTGTTTGTGTCATCTTTGATTTCTTTCATCAGTGTTTTATAGTTTTCTGAGTACAAGTCTTTCGCCTCCTTAGGCAGGTTTATTCCTAGGTATTTTATTCTTTTTGTTGCAGTGGTAAATGGGAGTGTTTCCTTAATTTCTCTTTCTGATTTTTTGTTGTTGGTGTATAGGAATGCCAGAGATTTCTGTGCATTAATTTTGTATCCTGCAACCATACCAAATTCATTGATTAGTTCTAATAGTTTTCTGGTGGCATCTTTAGGATTTTCTATGTATAGTATTATGTCATTGGCAGAGTGACAGTTTTACTTCTTCTTTTCCAATTTGTATTCCTTTTGTTTCTTTTTCTTCTCTGATTGCTGTGGCTTGGACTTCCAAAACTATGTTGAATAAGAGTGGCAAGAGTGGATATCCTTGTCATGTTCCTGATCCTAGTGGAAATGCTTTCAGTTTTTCACCATTGAGTATCATGCTTGCTGAGGGTTTGTCATATATGGCCTTTATTATGTCGAAGTAGGTTCCCTCTGTGCCCATTTTCTCAAGAGTTTTTTTTTTTATCATAAATGGGTGTTGAATTTTGTCCAAAGCTTTTTCTGAATCTATTGAGATGATCATATGGTTTTTATTCCTTAATTTGTTAATGTTGTGTATCACCTTGATTGATTTGTGTATATTGAAGAATCCTTGCATCCTTGGGATAAATCCCACTTGATCATGGTGTATGCTCCTTTTAATGTGCCTTTGGATTCTGTTTGCTAGTATTTTATTGAGGATTTTTGCATCTATGTTCATCAGTAATATTAGTCTATAATTTTGTGATATCTTTTTCTGGTTTGGGTATCAGGGTGATGGTGGCTTTGTAGAATGAATTTGGGAGTGTTCCTCCCTCTGCAATTTTTTGGAAGAGTTTGAGAAGGATCAGTGTTAGCTCTTCTCTAAATGATTGATAGAATCCACCTGTGAATCCATCTGGTCCTGGACTTTTGTTTGTTGGAAGATTTTTAATTACGGTTTCAATTTCATTACTTGTGATAGGTCTGTTTATATTTTCTAATTCTTCCTGGTTCAGTCTTGGAAAACTGTACCTTTCCAAGAGTTTGTCCATGTCTTAGTGGTTATCCATTTTATTGGCATATAGTTGTTTGTAGTAGTCTCTTATAATCCTTTGTATTTCTGCCGTGTCAGTTGTGTGATTTCTCCTTTTTCATTTCTAATTTTATTGATTTGCCTCTTCTCCCTCTTTTTCTTGATGAGTCTGGCTAAGGGTTTATCAATTTTATCCTCTCAAAGAACCAGCTTTTAGTTTTATTGATATTTGCTATTGTTTTCTTCATCTCTATTTCATTTATTTCTGCTCTGATCTTTATGATTTCTTTCCTTCTACTGACTTTGGGTTTTCTTTGTTCTTCTTTCTCTAGTTGTTTTAAGTGTAGGGTTAGATTGTTGAGATTTTTCTTGTTTCTTGAGGTGAGATTGAATTGCTGTAAACTTCCCTCTTAGAACTGCTTTGCTGCGTCCCATAGGTTTTGGGTCATCGTGTTTTTGTTGTCATTCGTTTCTATGTGTCTTTTTATTTCTTCTTTGATTTCTTCAGTGATCTCTTGGTTATTTAGTAGTGCACTGTTTAGCCTCCATGTATTTGTGTTTTTTACAGTTTTTATCCAGTAATTGATTTCCAGTAGCATTGTGGTCAGAAAAGATGCTTGATACGATTTCAGTTTTCTTAAATTTTCTATGGCTTGATTTGTGACCCAAGATGTGATCTTTCCTGGAGAATGCTCCATGTGCACTTGAGAAGAAAGTGTATTCTGCCACTTTTGGATGGAATGTTCTGTAAATATCAATTAAGTCTATCTGGTCTGTTGTGTTATTTAAAGCTTGTGTTTCCTTATTTATTTTCATTTTGGATGATCTGTCCATTTGTAAGTGAGTTGTTAAAGTCCCCTACTGTTGTTGTGTTACTGTCGATTTCTCCTTTCATGGTTGTTAGTATTTGCCTTATGTATTGAGGTGCTCCTATGTTGGGTGCATAAACATTTATAATTGTTATATCTTCTTCTTGGATTGATCCTTTGATCGTTAAGTAGTGTCCCTTCTTATCTCTTGTAACAGTCTTTATTTTAAAGTCTGTTTTATCTGATTCCGAGTATTGCTACTCCAGTTTTCTTTTGATTTCCATTTGCATGGGATATCTTTTTCCATCCCTTCGCTTTCAGTCTGTATGTGTCCCTAGGTCTGAAGTGGGTCTCTTATAGACAGCATATATATGGGTCTTGTTTTTGTATCCATTCAGCCAGTCTGTGTCTTTTGGTTGGGGCATTTAATCCATTTACATTCAAGGTTATTATTGATATGTATGTTCCTGTTACCATTTTCTTAATTGTTTTGGGTTTGTTTTTGTGGGTCTTTTTCTTCTCTTGTTTCCCGCTTAGAGAAGTTCCTTTAGCATTTGTTGTAAAGCTGGTTTGCTGGTGCTGAATTCTCTTAGCTTTTGCTAGTCTGAAAAGCTTTTGACTTCTCCATCAAATCTAGATGAGATCCTTGCTGGGTCGAGTAATCTTGGTTGTAGGTTTTACTCTTTCATCACTTTAAGTATACCCTGCCACTCCCTTCTGGCCTGCAGAGTTTCTGCTGAAAAATCAGCTGATAACCTTATGGGGATGGATCCCTGTGTATGTTATTTTTTGTTTTTCCCTTGCTGGTTTTAATATTTTTTCTTTGAATTTAATTTTTGTTCATTTGATTAATATGTGTCTTGGTGTGTTTTTCTGAGGGTTTATCCGGTATGGGACTCTGTGCTTCCTGGACTTGAATGACTATTTCCTTTCCTATGTTAGGGAAGTTTTCCACTATAATCTCTTCAAGTATATTCTCAGACCCTTTGTGTTTCTCTTCTTCTTCTGGGACCCCTATAATTCGAATGTTGGTGCGTTTAGTGTTGTCCCAGAGGCCTCTGAGATTGTCCTCAATTCTTTTCTTTTTTCTTTATTCTGCTCCTCAGCAGTTATTTCCACCATTCTATCTTCCAGCTCACTTATTCGTTCTTCTGCCTCAGTTATTCTGTTATTGATTCCTTCTAGTGTATTTTTCATTTCAGTTATTGGTGGTGTTCACCTCTGTTAGTTTGTTCTTTAGTTCTTCTAGATCTTTGTTAAACATTTCTTGTATTTTCTCAATCCGTGCTTCCATTTTATTTCCGAGATTCTGGATCATCTTTACTATCGATACTCTGAATTCTTCTCAGGTAGATTGCCTATTTCCTCTTTATTTATTTGGTCTTGTAGGTTTTTACCTTGCTTCTTCATCTGTGACATATTTTTTTGCTATCTCCGTTTTTTTTTTTTTTTATGAGTGGGATTGTGTTCCTGTTTTACTAGTTGTTTGGCCAGAGGCTTCCAACACTGGAGTTTGTAGGCTATTGGGTAGAGCTGGGTCTTGGTGCTGAGATGAGGAACTCTGTGAGACCTCACTCCAGTGAATATTCCCTGGGGCCTGAGGGTCTCTGTTAGTCCAGTGGTTCAGACTCACAGCTCCCACCACAGGAGCTTCCACCCGACCCCAGGCTCACGAATCAAGATCCTGGAAGCTGCGTGGGGTGGCAAAAAAAAAAAAGAATAACAAAGTAAAAAGTAAAATTAGACTAGGAAACTAACAGATGTATTATAAAGAATGTAAAAATAAAAATATAGATGAATCAACAACCAGAAGGTACATCAGTACCACAATAGTAAAAAAGAGGAGGAGGGAAAAGGAAAAAAAAAAAAAGCGGTGGGGGGGTAAGGGCCTTGGTTGTGGAGAGCGGGGCCTAAGCAAGGGCGAGGTTTGGGTGGTAGGCAGGGCCAATGCTCAGGACCCACAGAGCTGGAAAAGGCCCTGGGGGCTGTGAGGGGTGGGGCTTAGGCTCAAAGAACAGAAGGGGCCCAGGTGTGCCCCCCACCCCTAGTCTCAGAGGGCAGGGGACCTCACTTGGGAGCTCAGCAGGCTCCCCGTGCCTGAGTGCGCGGGGTGACGGTAACCCTCTGCTCCTCACCCACTCCTCTGGAGGGCCCCTCCCACTTGCCTCTCAGGTACTCCCCTCGGCCTCCTTTCTGTGTCCCCCAGGACACATGCCGCCTGGATGGTGCTTTGGAGGTGGGGGAACCAGTTTGGGAGCTCAGCAGGCTCCCCGTGCCCGAGTAGGTGGGGCAGTCGCCCTCCGCTGCTCTCCCGCTCTTCCTGGAGACTCCCTCCCACCTGCCTCTCCTGATCTCCCCAGCCTCAGGGGCGCTGATCTTGTCTGGCCTCCACTTCTCCTCCCCGCTCGGTCCCCTTACGTCCTACTCATTCATTATGGGGTTCCTCCTGTCTCCTTGGGGGTCAGAGTCCCCCACCAGCGCCTGGCAGCCGCCCTAGTTCTGGGGAGACGCTAACTCCGTGTCTTCCCACATCGCCCTCTTGACTTCTCTCCTATAACATTCTTGAACATAGATCGTTGAACAAGGATGTTTGTCCTTGTACATATTCGTAGTAGCTGCATTTAACTCCCTGCGTATTTTAGCATCAGTAATCTGGGCATCTGTTTGTTTTGATCGTTCTTCCTCTTTACTTTTTTCCATTTTCTTTTTTTCCATGTGTCCAGTAATTTTTGATTGTATATTGGACATACTGATTGGTATATTGTAGAGATGCTGGATTCTTTCTGTGATGAGTGTTGATTTTAGTTTTGAGTTGGCACTTAAATTATTGGCCGTTCACCTTGAACTTTTGGAGACTTGATTTTATACTTTGTAGGTGGGGGGGTCTTTTGTCTTTGGCTGGATCCTTAGTGAGGTGTGGTCCTCTGGGGTTTCATTGGAAAGCCCAAGGTATGTACCAAGTTCCTTTAATATGGCAGTTTAAAACTTCAAACTTATTTGTCCTTAAGGCCTGTAGCTGTAGTTTCTCCTCACGTCTTTTTGCCTTTTAGCTTTTGCTTTTTGCTGGGTTCCTTGGAGTCTCTCTCCTGTGTATAAGCATTTCTGTAGTTAGTTAAGGATTTGAAGAGGTTTTATAATTTGGTTGCTCCCCATTTTGGAAGACTTTCTCCTACAATTTTTATCTCTTCATACAGCCCCAAACTCTATCTTACGGCACGTTAAGTCAGTAAGACTGCAGGTTTTTTGCTTCTGTTCTAGCTGTCCCATGTTACAAGGACTGGGTAGATCATTCTGTCAGGGGAAGAGCCATACAAACCACATGAAGATCTCATCCAGTTGCTTCCTTCAAGTCTCTTGTCTAGTTTCTGCCTGCTTTTACTCACTGTCCAGTGTGCTTCCTGATAGATTTTTGGTTGTTCAGAGTCTTAATTTTTAATATGCAGGAGGATTAGACTTACAAGCTGTTCTTCCACTACTGGTCAGTGTGGTTTGTTTGTTTGCACTTGATATTCATAACTACATCATTGTGTAGACATCATTACATGGTTTTGACTGTTTTAGAATTGATGCTTTTATGACTTAAACGAATGCCTTCTGGAAGGAAACTGAACAAATACATGTTTCCTGTAACTCATTAAAATCTAAGAAAGGAGACTTTAGTAGTTGAAATAATTATAAATTACTGATTGATTATAATTATAACTACTAATTGTAGTTTAAATACTTTGCTAGGCTAAGTGCTATTTATGGAGGTACCTACATGCTGAATAAACCAATTGAAGAAATCATTATGCAAAATGGAAAAGTGATTGGTGTAAAATCTGAAGGAGAGGTAAGTAGCTTTTACAATTTAAGAAATATCAATATTCTCATAAAGGAAACTTTATTGTTTAATAAGTACTAAATTTGGTATGGACATCGATCCTAGATTTCACACCATGTATGTTTTCTTTATGGTAACTTGGTATTCGTAATGACTGAAAACTAATTATAGATAATGTTTAATATTTTCTGTTGTGTTGATTGTTGCTTAGACTAAAACAGAAATTATGAATGAGCTCTAAATGGTAAGTATTATATATGTAGTGTGGGTTGGTGCCTGTCTCCCAAATTTTCATTTAAATTTAGCTTTATATGTACCACTTATAACTTATTGGTTGAATTGGGGCTTGGCCAATACTGTTTTACTATTTATTATTAATAAATTATTAAATATTAATAATGTTAATAATCATTACTATTAACATTATTTTATTTGGGGTTTAGCCAGGGAACTGGCCAGGTGGAGTTTTGAGCAGTGTTTTTCAAATTTGAATTGAATGTAAATTGTTAATTTTGTCAAAGTACACGTTTCTCATTCAGTAGGTCTGTGGTGGGTCTGCATTTTCTTGCAAGCTCTCAGATGGTGCCACTGCTGTTGGTCTGCAAGCCAGACCATATTTCATGAACCATCAACTTTTACAAATGGAACCATTCAAAAAAGAAACTGAGAAACTATGTTTAAAAAAAATATTTTGGGGGCTTCCCTGGTGGCGCAGTGGTTGAGGGTCCGCCTGCCAATGCAGGGGACATGGGTTTGTGCCCCGATCTGGGAAGATCCCACATGCCGCAGAGCGGCTGGGCCCGTGAGCCGCGGCCGCTGGGCCTGAGCGTCCGGAGCCTGTGCTCCTCAGCGGGAGGGGCCGCAGCGGTGAGAGGCCCACATACCGCAAAAAAAAAAAAAAAAAAAAAAAAAAATTGGGATTCCTGATGGTATTCTGTGGGTTCAGACCATATAATCTATATATTCACTAGCTGGCCATCTGACCCTTTATTGTTGTAGGTCTTCTGTAACTATCTTGTGCTTCCAGCATACACATAATAGATGTTTAGGAATAGAGATAAACGTCTTAATCTGATATCTCAAAGTTCTTTTTATTCATTCCATTTTTCTTTGCTTCAGACAACTGCTTCCTCTTAGGACATTTCAGGGCTTTGATATAAAGAGGAAGACTATAATATAATAATACATAATTTATCTTGCAACTTAAGTTTTACATAGTAAGTATAGTCTTAAAAGGAGATGGTCTGTTTCTAATATTAGAAAGAACTATTTATAGACCATTTACTTTTCACTGGGTCCATTCACATATAATGACATTCCTTAAATACACTGTTTCATTTAATCCTAACAACAACCTCTTTGAGGTTGGGTAGAGCCAGGATTTGAACCCTCTTCTGCCCAGTTTTAAAACTTATGTGTCTGAAAACCGTGCAACACACTTTTCCTAATATTTCAATAAGATTTAGAATTTATAATTTGCTCCAGGAGAATTTATAGGGATTGTCGGCAAAGCTAGGTTTTTTTATTTTTTTTGTTTTTTGCGGTACATGGGCCTCTCACTGTTGTGGCCTCTCAACCAGGAGGACTCTCAACCACTGCGCCACCAGGGAAGCCTGGCAAAGCTAGTTTTCATAGTTATCTATAATTCACTAATTATCTACAGTTAACTTGATGAAGATAACAGGCGATGTTCAAGAACGATGGCATCATTTTACCCATTAGAAAGTCTTTAATGCTTTGTTACAGATCGCTCGCTGTAAGCAGCTCATCTGTGATCCCAGCTACGTGAAAGATCGAGTCGAGAAAGTGGGCCAGGTGATTAGAGTCATCTGCATCCTCAACCACCCCATCAAGAACACCAACGATGCCAACTCCTGCCAGATCATTATTCCACAGAACCAAGTCAATCGGAAGTCAGGTCAGTTTTGAAGATAAGCAGATGTGTGTAGAAATTCCAAATTTTATCTGCTCTATTATAGTGAAGAGACTTTAGTTTACATACGGAAAATAAAATGTGATGTATCCAAACCTTTTAGCTCATAGAGATCCTAAGTCACCACTTTGAAATGGAAACGTTTGCCTAGGAGCCTCGCCTTGGACTTGTACCCCCTCTTTGGGCCTCCATTTCTTCTGTAGAACTGAGAGGCTGGACTGGATGAGCAGGCAGTCTTGCCTGGTTTGAACATTTGTGCTTTTGGAGGTTCATGCTTATTAGTTGACCTGATTTCACTGTTACTTTGAGCTGATGACAGCACTGCTTTTATGTCGTGATTTGTCAAGTTAATACTTGGATTTGATTTTAGCCATGTGCTAGAAAACAGCTTGGATTTCTCTGATTGAGATCAGGACTTAGCAGGACTTCCCTGGTGGCACAGTGGTTAAGAATCCGCCTGCCAATGCAGGGGACAGGGGTTTGATCCCTGGTCTGGGAAGATCCCACATGTCACGGCGCAACTAAGCCCGTGTGCCACAACTACTGAGCCTGTGCTCTAGAGCCCGTGAGCCGCAACTGCTGAGCCTACGTGCCGCAACTGCTGAGCCTACGCTCCGCAACTACTGAAGCCCGCGCACCTAGAGCCCGTGCTCTGCCACAAGAGAAGCCACCACAATGAGAAGCCTGTGAACTGCAACGAAGAGTAGCCCCTGCTCGCCACAAATAGAGAAAGCCCGCGTGCAGCAATGAAGACCCAACGCAGACAAAAATAAATAATAAATAAATTAAAAAAAAAAAGATCAGGACTTAGCTCTGAAATTGTAATTCCTAATCTGTTTGCTTTAACCAGTTTTCTTTCATCCACTAGCTTTTCCCATCTTCCTTTCAGTTAGAAGCCCTAAAGCTTTTAATTTTTTCCATGTAAGAAACGAAATCACAGAAATTATGAGAACTAAGAGACACAGACGAAAGTAATCTTTCAAGGGTTCCCAAGTAGATCTCAGGATCAGGGAGAGTGTAAAAAGAGTAAAGGGAGCCCAGTAATTATCTTCTATATTGGAAATTACGTAGTTACTTAGTGGTGTACAGACAGGTAGAATCTATGGAATTATTATGAGCTTATGCCAACTCAAGAATAGCTTATTGTGTTTGCAATTTTATATCACTTAAAAAATGAGAAATCAGGAGTTAAATAAATCCTATCGTAGCTCTTCAAAACCTTTCTAAATGCAGGGTTCAGAGAGGAAGACAGGTTTCCACAGTGAGCTGTGACATCTGGGTAGAGAATGTCATCTCCCCGTCCACCGTTCACTGCCACATAAATCCTTTATCGCCAGTAGGCTAAGAGTTGCTGAATATTTGTATATTTTATGTATGACCTTGTTTGTCTCCATATAGAACTTAAGCTTAGAAGATCCAGTCTGTTCCAAGTAATTTTAACTCACACCTCAATGAAGTATGGGTGAAACTGAGTGCACACACAGGCCCAAGGTTTAAAGACCCTGGCAGTGAGGTGGCTTTGCTTGCTTGCAGATATCTATGTCTGCATGATCTCCTCTGCACACAATGTGGCCGCACAGGGCAA